>NC_068319.1:14445350-15190350 GCF_025860055.1 Xyrauchen texanus | reverse complement strand
ATTTATGGAATCAGCATTCGGTCACATCTAAGACTGTCGTGATTATTATATAATTGTCTGATCGTGGTTATTTGATGTAACCTCGTTATTTGAGACAACTTCAAATCAAAGGATATTGCACTTCAAATTTTGTTTTTTAGATTTTTGTTTTTTTTTATATAAAATACAGGGGTTTAAGTTTTTAAAGCCTTAAAAGGAAATCACATATCCCTATTTTATTATCTCATTTATATCTTTGAAGTAAAATATGACCATTTATATGACAATTGTGAAAGCCTTAAAAGAGACAATTAAATGTCACAATCGCAGTTATTTCTTTGACAATTAATCGTCAGCCAAATTTCTTAATCGTGACAGCCCTAGTTCCATCAAACGCCGTCTGTCTCTTAGACTTGCCTCTCCACAGCACTGACCTGGCCACTCCTTTTTGGGAGAGAAGAGAATTGACACACAATCCTCTTGTATTTAGGTGAAATGTTAAGGGTTTATTCCTGCTGGTACACTTGCGAGGTTTGCGGAAGTGTTTGAGAGCTTGAACATATCTGAAACATAACCCCTAATTCTGTCACTTAGGCCACGTACAGATTAATTCGGTTGTCAGTTCACCTTTTAGTGTGTAATTGAGTTAAATATTCTGTGCACACGTAGTTTGATAAAATATGGGAGTGACAACCATATTTTCAGAAATTCCATGCAGTGTGTACAGAATCGAACTGAACAACTAGTTGATTAATGATGTGATTACTGGTGCTTGAGATATGTCATCCTTCATCTGGTGTATCACACAAGCAGAGGCATGTTTCTTCAATCATTTATATTTTCCAGTCTGTCTCTCTCATCTGTATTTTCTCTAATGTGGTCTCTATACGTTAAAGTCCAGAGCATGTGCGCTGTTGAACAACAGCAGCTTAGATGCGTAAACAAAACACATGAATCTGTCCATGGCAGTTAACAAAAAATTGCATGATGATAATATGTCTTATGACCCAGTCGTTGTGGTTTGGTTGTTTCTTAGTTTTTTGGAGGTCTGATTGACTCCCTTATGGGACACACAAACAACTACCAATGAATAAGTCCTAAATTCATCCATATGTGTGGTTTCATCTAACCATCAATTTGGGAAATCTTCACAAATGCATGTTATTAGCCTTATACATATGTCTTTTTACTTGTGTCTGTGTAATTTATTATTAAATGAATGTGCAGCTATTTGTACAAATATTTGTGAATATAAATGTTCCCTTTTGTACAAATAAATCAGTTTGTGTATGCAACCAAATGTAGATGTTCCAAATGAAACTCAAAATGGTCTTGACGTATCAAATGGGCATTTGTGGATCAATTAACACGTGTGCATTCATTGACGTCTTTTTGTATGTTTTCTGTTTCATTCATTTGAATTGAGACTTCCTTTCTGATGGTTTTGCCTTGCACTATCCACATGTAACTTTGTGTAGTAAAAGCAGCTACCACTAGACAACGGTCTCATTTTACAGATGTACCATCAGGTGGGGCCTGGTTTATTCACAAGGTTACTTGGCATGTGCAGTTTACAAGCACCACTTAAGATAAACAGCATTTGAGATCAGCAAAATATTTGTATACATTTTTCTCATATATAACCAAAGATAATACATTGTAAAAGGTGAAAAAAGCCCATTTTAGAGTGTAAGTCCTGTGACAAAAGTTTAGATGACTTGTCAGTAGGTTTCTAGCTAATAGGATTCCAACACAGGGTCTATGTTCCAGGTCAGTGTTAGAGTCTGGTACTACAATCTTAAATAAGTTTCTAGACTGAAATTCCTGTCTACACAATGGAAAATATCTGTTTGTGTAGTCAAAGCACAAGTACAGTTCGTAATATTGTAGTATACAATAGGGCTGGGCAGATTGGCGATATACAGGTGCTGGTCGTATAATTGGAATATCATCAAAAAGTTGATTTATTTCTGTAATTCCATTCAAAAAGTGAAACTTGGATAATGTATTCATTCATTCCACACAGACTGATATATTTCAAGTGTTCATTCCTTTTAATTTTGATGATTATAACTGACAACTAATGAAAAACCCCAAAATCAGTATCTCAGTATCATGAAACCCATGTCATTCACAATGTATCTGAAACAAGTCAAACGCAGGACTTTTCTTTTTGCATTAAAAGGTGCGGTCTTATGTTATTGGTTGAGAGCCCTGTTTATGACACGGGTGTACACAATGCGTGCCACAGCTGCTGTTAATTAATTACCATTGACACATTCAAGCTTTCCTACCAACTGTTCTTCCATGAGCACAGAGAGAGAAGCAATCGCAATTACGTCAGGAATTAATAAATAACACCTTTGTTGAGCTCCTCGTTCTAATGTATTTCATGCTCTGGTAATTTTGCTCATTTACCCGCAACAGGTGGGTGACCTGCTGCAAGAGGTCTCTGAGTGACACATGACAAGAAATGCTGTTAGTCACAAAGACATGTGCTTGAAGAAACACACCATATTTTTAAGAACAGACAAAATAAAAGCCATCAATATCTGTTTCGTCAAATGCTTTTTTTTTATGTGCCTTGTAGGATATCTCATAAAATCTGCTGGATGGAAACACCAAGATGTGAATAAAATCTCCAAAATTCACATGAAAACAGTCACTTGAGGTGGATAAATGTTTTATTCGATAAGAAGAAATGCGCATAAACTAAACGCATTTATTTGGTACTTGCGGGAAATGCATTTACCGAATGAACACCTATTGAATTTAACAAGAATACAAGATGTGCATCAAAAGGACTTATTTATTGGTAGTTGTTTGTGTGTGGGTTGGCCATGGTAAAACAGCTAAACAAAAGTCTCAAAATTCAAAGAAATAAAAAGAATAGACACAAAAACATGTCAGTGAATGCATGCATGTCACTTGATCCACAAATGCACATTCAATGCTTCACAAGGCCATTTTATGTTTAATTAAAAACATCTTCATTTGGTTAGACATGCAAATTTACAAAAAGGAACATTTGTTTTCACATGTCTCTATTTGTACAAATAGGTGCACATTTCATTTAATTCTGAATTTCACAGACACAAGTTGAAAGACATTTGTGTGTGGATAGTAAGAATGCACGAATGACATTTATTGAATTCATGGATAAGTGTTTACATATTTGTGAATCATTTTGATGCTATATTCTTCCCATACCCCTGAAACTTTGTATTGTGTTCATGGGCTTAATATCATCAGGCTTTGTGAACGCCGAGTTCCATGTGTCTCTCTTCCAGTTAATGTTGAGTTGGAATGAGTCATGTCTCTAAGGGATCATTTTACAGTTACATTTGCAACACACCCTCCAAGAAACCACAACTGCATACCAGAAAAATACATTGATACACATCAGCATATGTGAGATGTTCACATGCCCATGGGAAAAAGTGTCATTTTCCAGTCACCACAGCATATCGCTTCACCCATGTGAGTGTTATATATTTAAAATTGCACTGAGTAATATTTTCCTCATTAAAATTTTAACTCCTAAAGACATGAATTGTAATTTTGCAATATACACCAGTGGCCAAAAGTTTGGAATAATGTACATATTTTGCTCTTATGGAAAGAAATTGGTACTTTTATTCACCAATTTGTCATTCAACTGATCACAATGTATAGTCAGAACATTAATAGCGTGAAAAATTACTATAAGAATTTTTGAACATTTCTTTTAAATTGTAAAACTACTTCAAAGAGTTCTCATCAAAAAAATCCTCCACATTCAGCAATGACAGATTTGCAGATCCTTGACATTCTAGCTGTCAGTTTGTCCAGATACTCAGGTGACATTTCACCCCACACTTCCTGTAGCACTTGCCAAAGATGTGTCTGTCTTGTCGGGCACTTCTCACGCACTTTAGTCTAGCTGATCTCACAAAAGCCCAAGGGTTAAGATCCATGTGACCGGGTGGAGGGCGGGGCCAGGTCGTGATTTTACACACCCGGCCCCTTATCAGGCTAATCAAGCCTTCGAGAGGGATAAAGGCCAACATTTACGGGCAGCTGCCCCATTATGGCAAGCCGATTTAACTTTTATTCATTTCCAGGATATGAATTCTTGATATCAACAATTCAATTTTCACTAGTTAAAATGATAGTTATTGATATCAGGAATTCGATATCTACTAGTAACAATGGAAATTTTTGATATCAGATATTAAATTTCCACTAGTAACAATGCTAATTCTTGATATCAACAATTACATTTGTACTAGTTAAATCCTTATTCTAGATATCAAGAATTGTATTTCAACTAGTAAAATCTATAATTCTTGATATCTGTAATTGTATTTTCACTAGTGAAATGTCACCATAGGCTGCCATTCAAAATAAATTGTTGATATCAAGAATTGATTTCTTACTAGTTATAATTCCGAATACACATATCAGCTTTGTATTTATATCATTTTTGATATCAATAATTACATTGTTACTAGTAAAAATGTGAATTCTTGATATCAAGAATTACGTGGTTACTAGTAAACATTTATATTCTACATATCAACAATTGAATTGCTACTAGTAAAAATTTTAATTTTTGATATCTGAAAATGTATTTATGATATCAACATAATTTCAGATATCTAAAATGGCTTTCTTACTAGTAACAATCACATTCATGATATCAGAAATGAACATTGTCACTAGTGAAAATGGAATTATTGAGATCAAAAATGAACATTGTTACTAGTAGCAGTTCAATTGTTGATATCAAGACATTTCAACTAGTGACAATTGAATTCTTGATATCAAAAATAAAGGTTTTTACTAGTACGAATTGTATTTCTGATATGTGAAATTGGAATTTCAACAAGTAAGAAATCAATTCTTGATATCAACAATTGATTTTGAATGGCAGCCTATGGTGACATTTCACTAGTGAAAATACAATTACAGATATCAAGAATTATAATTTTTACTAGTTGAAATACAATTCTTGATATCTAGAATGAGCATTTAACTAGTAAAAATGTAATTGTTGATATCAACAATTAGCATTGTTACTAGTGGAAATTTAATTTCTGATATCAAAAACTGCCATTGTTACTAGTAGATCTCGAATTCCTGATATCAATAATTATCATTTTAACTAGTGAAAATTGAATTGTTGATATCAAGAATTCATATCCTGGAAATGAATAAAAGTTAAAACGGCTTGCCATAGCCCCATATGTTTTTGTGTGTCTTTTTATTTAATGAAATGTTTATATAGTCAAGACGGTTCTCGCCGCCTACTTTCCATTGAACTGCTTTACAATCCATAACACTCTTTTACAATTATATGTTGTCCAATGTCTGTTTCTTTGCTCTCTCTAACCTTTTCTTTTTGTTTTCTGTTTCAAAAGAGTCTTTTTCTTTGCCATTCTTCCCATAAGGACTGCACACCTTAGTCTTCTCTTTACTGTTGTACATGAAACTGGTGTTGAGTGGGTAGATTTCAATGAAGCTGTCAAGCTGAGGACATGTGAGGCGTCTATTTCTCAAACTAGAGACTCTGATGTACTTATCCTCTTGTTTTAGTTGTACATCTGGTCTTCCACATCTCTTTCTGTCCTTGTTAGAGCCAGTTGCCCTTTGTCTTTGAAGACTGTAGTGTACGCTTTTGTATGAAATCTTCAGTTTTGTTTCCTAATTTTGACCTTTAGACATGCCAGTCTATTGCATACTGTGAACTAAAAAACAAATACAATGTTAAGCTTCATTTAATGAACTAAATATCTTTCAACTGTGTTTGATATAATGGTAAGTGATTTTCTATTACCGATTTAGCATGATTACTCAAGGATAAGGTGTTGGAATGATGGCTGCTGGAAATGGGGCCTGTCTAGATTTTATCAAATGTTTATGAAATTGGTGCAGTTTTTTTTACATCCGTAATGTCCTGACTAAACTTTGTGACCAATCTGACCAATTTCCTTCAGAAACAGCTAAATCTGTACATTATTCCAAACTTTTGGCCACCAGTGTATGTAATAAATGATGACCACTCACATTAAAATGAAGACTCCAGTCATATCAGTAATCATATAACAGCTATTTTATTCTACATGGTGGCTACCATGCTAGATTCACTTGATCAGCCGAATGCTTTCTCAGTAACCGTCCTGTTATTTGACACTTTCTCTCATTGATTAAATAATCATGTCTGACTGTGAATGCTACATTTCTGCAATGACATCTGAAACTGAAAACTATTGATTTTAAATGATGCCGCATCCAAGCCACTAGCTTAACTAAGATAACACAAAGACAAAAGGTATTGAGTGTTAGTGAGTGTACCTTTAAGATCCGAGCCACTGGATGTTTACGGTAATTGTCATCTTATTTGAAATTACTGTACATTTAAAAGAAACTATGAAATTTGCAAGGACAAACATCATACAATGTGTAGTTGTAGTGCTTTCAATATAGCAAAGGGTGAATATAATTTACAAATCACTCCTTGTTTTTATTAGCATTTTACATACTGTCCCAACTGTTTCGGAATTGAGGTTGTATGCATCTTTACTATTTGATAAAGTGTACTTGTGTAAATTTGTGTTGTTGCACTTATATTGAAGTAGCTGCATTTAATTACATCTGTAGTTACACTGTTTACCCTTCCTTAAACCTAAACCTACCATACCTTAATCTCAGTAGCATCAAAAGTACATTTTGCAGAACAGTTTGTACGTACACAATAAGTACATTCTATTTTATGTATTTTAATGTTAGTACATAGTTAAAGACACCTAGTACCAAAACTGATTGTATCGCTTCAGAAGACAATGATTAAACCACTTGAGTTGTCTGGATTACCTTTATGTCCTTTTTGGGGCTTGAAAGTTTGGGACCCCATTGACTTGCATTGTACGGACAAACACTCATCAAACTGTATATCCCTTAAAGAAATCTTTGTTCGTGTTCCACAGGGAGTCATAAGGGTAAGTATATGATGAGTGAATCCTCACTTTTTGGTTAACAATGCCTTTAATATTGTTATATTAATAATATATATTTTATATAATATGTTATAATAATAATAATAGCAGATATAATAATAATTTGGTTTAAATGAAAATCACTTTTATGCCATTTCAGAGCAAATACATATTGATAAATGTTTAATAAAGGCAATTGGCTTAAAAATATTGAGATATAATTTTTGTAGCCCTTTTGCCCTGCCCAAGGTCTGTTGCAGTAGTAGTGGTGGTGGTGTTTTTTTTTTCTTTTTTTTTTTTTAAGAGCTGTCATCATTTGAACACCATGGCAATTTATCTCCCGTCTCCTTTGACTGACATCAGCACACAGGAGAATGCAATTTGCATCCCTGCATCCCAGTACAACAGAGAGCAAAAACATGTATTTTCCAATAAGCAATGAACAAAAAAGACATTTCCCTTCGAGTGCTCTATCCCTGTCACTCACTCAGCCCGCTGTAGTCTGTTTTGTCTCACCTGGCCTACATTTACTAGGCCCTAGTTTCTGTTATTTATTTGTCTATTAATTATACCTTTTCTTTCACAGATGTCTTTGTTAGTAAGAATAATGGTTTTCAGATTATTTTTTAGGTGTTTTGGGTTGTCTGGTGATATTATATAACCAGTATGTGTATTTTGGGTTGCCTATGATGCTCAGCTTCTCTCTAAACCTTGAGGGGTTTTACCTCTGCCCTGTTCCTGTTATCAATTCTGTGCCATCTGCCCTCTCTCTAAACAGTAACTCATCTTTTACCAACTTTAGTTTTATACTTTTAATGACTCTCCATATGGTCAGAGGCAATGCTGTCTCTTCATCTAGATCTATTCCACAGAGTGTGATGCCGAGTTTACACTATTTTAAGCCCGATTTTCGCTCGCCGACAGTTTTGTGGAGATCGCCGACAAAAGCCTGAAATCATAGGCAAATCTGATCTCGCTCCCGTGAGCAATGATCGCAATGTATAAATTATCAAAGATGCGATTTGAGAGAAGCACTGATATCAATGAGATATCTAGAATGTTAAATATCTGGACCTGTGTACGACTCCAAATCGTGCAATGTGAAATATGTTTTGACTGAATACAACTGCAGCGTTGACCTACAGCCATTGAGAGAGCAAGAAACGGGGCACAGGAAGTTTCAGTGGAAGGAGTCCTGATGTGCATGAAACAGAACATCAACTAGCATGGCTGCAGTATCAATAAAGTATCATTGGACAGAAGAAATGGAGGAAAATGTGTAGAACATTGGCAGGAGCACCAGTGCCTATTTGATGTTTCATCTGAACTGTATCTCAACCGGGTGGAGAAAGAGAAGTGTTTGAGAGAAATTGCCAATTCTGTTGGACCGTTAGGTAAGGAAATAGTTAGATTTTTCTGTTGGAGGTAATTTTTCATATTGTAACCAATAAAATAAATGATTAAAAATATACACATCATATTCTGAAATGCATAACATATGATCATGCATTTGTTTTCATTTCTCGTATCACTTCTCATGTGTACTCTGTTGTGAAACGTAATTTGGAGTCCAGACAGAGTCGTCGGGGATAGTGAAAACTATTTTCAATACTGAAATGTTTTGTAATGTGTTCACCTCTGTAGCCCATTCGTCATGTAATTTGAAAACGCGATATGAACTGTACCAAAATCTGATGTCATTGAAAGTCACGTAGTGTGTAGGAGGCATAAGAATCCGACTCTAAGCCATAGACAAATGGGATTCCAACTATGGGAAAGTGGTGCATTATTTGTGTTGAAGTAGGGAGGTGTGAGGTTGATCTGGGACTGGGCAGGGAAAATGGAAAGGGTTGTGCATTCATTAAAGTGTCTGTCTCAGGGTTAAGTATCAGAGTAGAGAAGAGGAAAGGTCACCAGTCTTTGTCTGAAGGGCAGAGAAAGGAGCAGAGGAGGGAGCTGATGATCAGCAGATGCAGAGAAAGGGGAGATAGAGGTGGCCCATGGCTTGGTCACCTAATAAAACGATAAACTTAAGGAGATAAATAAACAGCCATCCTATTCCTTAAGGATTTGGAGAGAGAGAGAGAGAGAGAGGAGAATCTGAGGGGGGCTGATTAAAGATTCTCGTCTCTGATAAGAGATCTGTTAACGGTGAGCTCCACACTACTGGCCACTGACCTTCTCTTCTATTTCTTGTTCATTTAATTTCCTCATTTAGTCACAAGACTGGTATGCCGGTTATTACGAAGCAGATTTGTGGGAAATGGACAAATACATCTACATATATTTAGCAATATCAAAAGCAACTTAAAATGATGAAAAGTGCTTGCAATTTATCATAAATGATTCAACAGTGTTAGTAATACTGCAATACTGAATTTAAAGAGTAAACAAGAGTTGTGTAACTGTGTGGAAAGTGTAGATTAAATGCACATGGAGGAGGTGTATCTTTTTTTTATACTTGTCAAATTGAAATATACTATATATTTTTGGGTGCTGTTTCTTTACTCTTACAGAATTAGGGCCTGATGAAATGTAAAAAAAAAATGTTAAACTCCAAATTCCTTTTTTTATTTTTTTGGCAAAATAAGTTTTTTCAGAAATTCAGTATTTAAAAGTTTAATAAAATTGTATAATCCAAATGGTGTAATGAAATGAATAAATAACTTTAATCTGATGAAAATAAACATTGCATTCAACATAACATTGCATTATTGTTATTAAATGAAGGGCTTTATTTCAAATCCTCACAGCACTATCCAAAACATTTGGTTATTTTTGTCAAATAAAGTGCTGCATAACGGAACATCACAAATATTGTTATTGCTTAAATATGAAATACATTTTTCTTAAATATATTATTTTGTTAAATGTATTAGAATTTGACATTATTATACAGGAGTGTGTGTGTGCGTGTGTGCGTGTGTGCGTGTGTGCGTGTGTGTACACACTGCCTGGCCAAAAAAATGTTTGCCGATTTAAATAAGCAGATACTTTGGAATATTATTGCAGTGATTAATATATTTCAGCTGGCAACAATTATTTTAACCTTAACTGATGCAGTGTGTAGCTTCTCATTTCTTAAACAACCATGTCGGAAAACATATCCTGTGGTCGTAGAAAAGATGTTACTGTGTTTCAGAAGGGTTAAATTATTGGCCTGCATCAAGCAAAGAAAACAACTAAGTGCTGTAATCACTGGAATTGTGTTAAGAACTGTCCAACATATTATTACCAATGCATACACACAATGTGATGAGCAGGATTGGGGCTAAACTTGCAGGATTGGGGCTAAACAGCTGTGTGGCCACAAGAAAGCCACTTGTTATTTTGGCTAATCAGAAAAAATGACTTAAATTTGCTAGGGAGCATAAAGATTGGACTGTGGAGCAATGGAAAAAGATCATGTGGTGTGATGACCACATGACCAGATTTACTCTATTCCAAAACAGTGGGCACATCAGGGTAAGAAGGGAAGTGCATGAAGTGATGCACCCATCATGTATACAAGTCTCTGGTGGCAGTGTTATGATCTGGGGTTGCTTCAGTTGGTCAGGTCTAGGCTCAGCAACGTTATGTGGCAATAAAATGAAGTCAGCTGACTACCTGAATGTACTGAATGACCAGGTTATCCAGTCACTTGATTTTTTTTTTTCTTTCATGATGGCACGGGCATATTCCAGGACACCTTTATTATGAAGCGACATTAATTTTGCTAATGTGTTTAGGCTTTCCTCTTACTCATCTGAGAGCCAGTGATTGGTATAGAGATGAGTGATCTTAGCTGGAAACTGCATTGCTTTTAAATGGAAATTATCCACAAGTGTTAATCTTTTCCTTAGCCCTCCCATGGAAAAAAGGCATATGTGTCACGCTCTCTGTAGAGTCGTCACAGTCTGCTTTATCATGTTCTTCTGACAAAACCCCAAAATAAATTCCTTCTCTGCTGCTTCTGAAATAAGAGTTTGAGAGAGAGCGAAGGAGAGCTCAGTTTGCCATTTAACCGTATTCTCCAGCCATTCTTGAATGACAACCTAATTACAATTCAAGGTCTGCTTTACTTCATGCAAAACAGCCTGGCATGTTAATATGTAGAACAATCTTGTTAGTTTTCGTAATGCATTAACTCTGTTGTGATAGTCTGTAGACCAGAGGGGACAGACTGAGCTCTCTTATCAGCAGTATAGAGATTCTTCTAAATATTACTCCTGTTGTGTATCATATGATTTCCTGTGTGTGGCTTGGATGAATTGACACTGGGAAATGTGATACACATGATTTTATTCCTATTTTCATAATTTATAAATGTCCTTCACTTTCCAACAATTCTTTTGACATGTGCACACACTCTCTTATTTTTCTTCCCATATCTCTCTCTGATTGCCTTTACCTTCCTTGCGCACATTTACACACATTTATTTGTATTTCCTCTGTGTAATGCAATAAATATCCACACACCCTCTTCATTTTGAAGACGCATTGTACGTGTCACTAAAAGCATAAATGTAAATAGCAGTGTGTAAGAGTGTCTTAGCTTGACTGTTTAGTATTGGTGAATCTTTCATAAGTGCCTCTTGTAAAAAGGCTCAAACTGTGACCTAGCACCAGGCAGGACGGTCTTTACTGTGGGTCTGTGTTTATGTTGGTTTGTGCCTTTCCACATAAATGGCTATAAACTCAAATCTTTATCACTTCCTTGGACTTCTTAACATTTAATTTTGTAACCATAATATGACTTTGAAATGCCCATTCTGTTTAGCACAGAACACATTTTTCAGCCTAATGTATGACAGAGAAATTCTGTGGGCAACCACAAAAGTACAGCTGTTTGGAAATTGCTTGCAATTTAAAAGTTATATTGTGTTTATCTCTGTGTTTGTTTACTTGATTTGGTTTGTGGGTGCGTATTTAGGTCACATGCCCAATTGGAAGGTCTGAATGTTACCCGTTATTAACTTTATGGCTTAATTAGTTTTTCTGAGCTGCAGCTGACTGTAATTGTCCTTGCCATTTAAAAGTGATTGTAAACCCCATATCAGTTTAGTTTTTTGTTAACATGCCCACTCTCTTTCCTCCACACCAAAACATTACTCTCCACTCACTCCACATCCCCCAATTTTTTTTGTTTTGTTTTCATGGCTCACTCCTTCTCTCTTTATCTACATTACCTTCCCCCTTTTCGCTTGTTCCCTCTCAAGCATTCTCAGTAGGTTGTGTTGCCAGGAGACAGGATTCTCTACCTATTGTGAGCACACAAAGGGGGTCTACAATCACCAGCACTGGGGCTCACAGGACCAACAAGAGAGGCAGGGAAGGGGATGGGAGAGGAAGAGATAAAAATGGGGGACGGAGAGGAGAGTGGTGTTGTGGTCTTGTAGTTCAAACTGTTTTCTCTTAAACCCTGTAGGATTTGGTTGTCGTGCTTTGCTGTTGGAGGTCAAGAGTAGTTCGACAGAGATAGATATTCTTAGGAGTTAAGGCCTCCTTATCACAGACCCATATGCTGTGCTATCTCTCTTTGCTTTTTGTTTATCGTGAGGTCCAGTACCTTTGAGATGTGGCCTTTTCACGGTGCAATATCTGGTCATGACACTTGAAGATGATTTTAGATTTCAAACTTCCTTATGACAAATATCACATTACATGATATCCTACACAGTAACTTGATAAAGCAACGTCAACCTTATTGGATCGGTTGTTTATGTGGAGTAGTATTGCATATGTTTCTACACAGGCAGGAGATCCGGAGTCAGTTCTAGATTAATATCTCTTCTCTTTCCCTTAATCTTATTTACATGACCTGTGTATTTTTACACCGTGATTACATAAGTTTAACAACTCTATTTCAAACTTAGTCTCTTAAAAGGTTTTGAATATGGAATTTGACTAGGAGACTTGTTTAAAGTGATGTAATTCCAATATTAAATCCTTTTGCAAGTAGTTTGTCTACATTGTTTGGTGGCAGTCAAAATAGTGGCCAGTCATGTGATAATGCAAGATGGATTATAGTACCTGTAACTTATTTTCGTTTCAAAAGAGAATATGATATATTCAAACAGATCTGCAGGATTTGATCTCAGTGTACACCCCACACAAAAACCTGACCAAGTAATGCATTCTTAAAATAAGATATGATCCAACGGTACACCTGAGCAGAACACAGATGTCTTGAGGCGGGTTTTTAATAATTGAACTTCTTTTTGACTTGACAAGGCAAACCCGTCTGGCCAATTCACTGTTAAGACCCACTCGAAAAAATTATTCATTTGCAATTCGGGCATCGCTAGTTCTGATTTTAGATTCATTTTTAAATTTTTTTTTTTATTATTTTAATGTTCTTTGAGGTTCACTTATAATATTTGTAAAGTTTTTCAACCATATATTTTGTCATATATTTGTAAAACATTATCCTTTTCCACCCTGGTTCTGACCCTCTGTCAGATACACTATTGTTTTGGTGCTGCTGCTCATATAAAGGGATAGTTAACCCAAAAAAGTGTCTAATTTACTCACCCCCGTGCCATCTATGTGCATGACTTTCTTCTGCTGAACACACAATGTTTTTAGAAGAATATATCTCATCTGTAGGTTCATACAATGCAAGTGAATGGTGATTAGGCCTTTTGAAACTCCAAAAATCACTCTAGTGGTTTAATCAATGTCTTTAGAGTGTAATCGTGCTTGAAATCATGATTGCCAACGAGTAGGGTTGCACGGTTTACTGGTACTTACGAAGTACCGCGATATTTAAAAAAGTTAAACTGTACGATATTATCTTGTTGATAATTTCGAAACCATATTACAGTATGCTGTCATTTGCAAAATGATATGAGATGTGATAAATTTGAGATTAAATCAATGACAATTTGAAAATAAAATAATAATAAAAACTCTTTATATGGCCAAGTGTGATCTTTTAAACAGCAGATGGATGTAATTTAATAAAATAATTTAGTGGCATGAGCTGCACTCTACAGAATGAACAAGAGGTGAGCTCTGCTCTCATACACCCACACAAATGCAACACACTGCTGGTGCTTAATTTTCATGCAGTGTGTTTAGAGTATAAATGGCTGTTAACTCCTCAGGTGCAGCTTGGACATTTCAGCTCGAGTCGCGATGGATTCTCCCAGCATTAATGGGAAGCTTTATATAACTAACCCGTAAAAACAGAAAGAACGCAAAGGTCTGTCAAAATTAAAGTCCTGCTAACATGAATGCTCCATTCAAATGGATGTGTGAAATTGAAAACAGAAAAATATAACTACTGTATAAAATGTTTATATTTAATAAGTAGCAATAATACTCATAATAACAATTATGTAATATTTAATGGTTCTATTATTATTATTTGTTACCAATGTCACAAACGCAAGCAGCCTTGTGCTACAGGTAATCCGATTTTTTCATTAATGTTTTCATTAATACTTTGAAGCTCTGTTTTTGTAAAAATAAAAAAAAAAAGAGAGAGAGAGAGCGCGTGCTGTCAGGTTGTCCAGTTAATTATATTTTGGTCTATTCTTACACAAAACCAACTGGATTGCTTCAGAAGACATTGATTAAACCACTGTTGACTTATGGAGTACTTTTATGTTGATTTTATCTCCTTTTTGGAGCTTCAAAGTTCTGGCCATCATTCAGTTGGATTGTATGGACCTACAGAGCTGAGATATTCTTCTAAAAATCTTAGTTTGTGATCAGCAGAAGAAAAAGTCATACACATATGGGATGGCATGAGGGTGAGTAAAAGATGAGAGAACTTTCAATTTTGGGTTAACTATATTTAAGACTTGACAGTAAACATCCACTATTATGATTGGCTTTCTGTTCTTGACTGACCTGCTCTTTATTTGCCATCTCACTGCTCACCGCTAGTGGGTAGGCTACAGAAGTGATGAGGTAAAGAAGGCATTGTTGTGGAGGAGAGGAGGAAGTTTAGAATTCTGAAACTTACAATGTTTTTATAGTCAAATTACTGGCAGTATGCCAAAAGATCAAGGAAAATTAAATTCTTCCTGTCATCACCATTTAAACAGCCAACAAAGACAGGACACACATGTCATGATTGCTGAAACACTCTCAGGGAAATGTTTCTTAGGTCAGTTGGAGTGCTCATGGTACGCACTATGTGTACAGCCGTACCGCTGCAAGCGCCACTCGCTGTAATTTAAGATTAAAAATGGTTGCCTCTGTTTAATATGCATGAATTGAAAATGAATATGCATTTTGCCAGTGTGCTGTTTAAGGTTATTAAAAATCAGGTGCTGAATGAATGATTATGATATTAATATTACTACACATCTGTCAACTATTGAACATATGTTGTAATAATGCACATATGCGGTGTTCATTATTTTAGTACTTGCTAAATCAGTGAAAATCACATTGTTCGAAGCAACCATGCTTAGTTTGTATTCATGCTGGTGGAGAGGACAGCATGGTATAGAGAGTACTGATTACTGAATTCCATCACACATGCAAGCTGCTATATACCATTTTGTTTACATGGTTAGAGTTATGAGGATTAAGGGTCAAGTTGCATTTTGTTGAGATTAGCATGGCAGTGGAGCACAGTGCGCAGGCTTTAGGACCAGATTTATGGCTCCAGATGGAGAGAGTAGGCCTAGGTTATTGAATGAAGTCATGTCCTCCATGCAGCCCTGATCTGTGCTTAAGAGCTGGCTATATTAATTAAAATTAAATGAAATGCAGCCTTCAACCAGGGTCACCAAATGATCCATTTGTTTAAAGCATTACTTTGAGCGTATATTACTGCTAATATGGGATTTTTTTAATGGTTCATCCAAGCAATATTAATTTGTTGACTGTTTTGCTTTCATTTGACTCAGTATGCCTTGCACAATATACACTTTAATATTTTTCATTCTCGCAAAACAAATTGACGGTGATACATATAAGGAAAATTACTCACACTCATAGTTGTGTGACATTTGAAAAGATTCTTTCTTATGTAATGCAATGTAACACACCCCATGGTTTCAGCACTGTTTGTATTGTGGAAAATGCTCTCTAGATGCAGTCCTCTGTTCGTAACTAAGGCATTATATTTAACCTCACAGGGTTGATCTCAGATAATAGCCATAGGCATCCTGTACAATATTCTTCACTCTCTGGGAATGGAGCTCCCACCTTAAATCTTAATTGTTGTTTTTTTTTTTTAAACTGGACATTCTAGTTCTGACGTTTCAGTTATGCATCACTTGAAAGTCTGAGGGATGAGTCAGAACATTTACTCAATATTTGGCTATGACAACATTTGCCTATCTTTGTCAGCATGCATATGTTTTTTTTTTTTCCGGTTCAGCGAGCTCGTCAGAAACAGAAGGGGTGAAAGCGGCGCGAGACACACTGGTGCACGCTCTCTGACAACCGCTTATTAATGCAGGCAACCCGAATGTCAGCAGTGGCGACTAGAATTATTGTTGCAATCAATTATTTTTGGTCGCATTTGTGGCCATTTTAGTCAGAGTCTGGAGCCCTGAATGTATGTATGTATGTATGTATGTGTGTGTGTGTGCCACTTTTTTTTATCCCTAGTGTAATCATTCTATCATGCTGCTTTGGGGCTTTTTTCATTCTTGAACGTTTCTTTAAATATTTATTTTGCACACAATTTGCCTTTTTAGGTGCATTTAATGATCAAACAGTTCCCATGTAAAAATCTGTGGTAATTTAACAATTGAAGATAGGGTATTTCTTAAGAGCTGGTTGCTGTAGACCAGTGTCAACTACTGGGTCATAGGTCTGTTTGGATAGGGATTGCGGACAGCAGTTAAAAACAATTCCTGGGTTCTTCCTCCCTCTAATCTACTGTACCTCTGGAGCAGTGGTTCCCAACCAGGGGGTTGGGACCCACTAGAGTGCCTCAGCACACTTCCAGGGGGGCCTCAAGATGTCTTAAAATTATTTAAAATATGATAGATCATTATAATTATTAGAATTCAACTTACTGAAAATGCTAAAAGTGTAATAACTACCTTTGACAGCTTTCTTTTTATGAAGAATATAGAGTTCTAGACATTTCTTGAAGGAAATATCTCATAATAGATATATTTTATAATATAAATATCTAATAGCCTACATGAGGTGGCCTTTGAAAATATTCTCCGAAAATGGGGGGCCTTGGAGTCAAAAAGGTTGAGAACCACTGCTCTGGAGGACACAATATCATAGTGCAGACCACAAAACTGATGTGACCCATTCAATTCTAGTGAGAATTTTCTAGTTTAATGCTCTATGGAGGAAATCAAGCCTCTCAAGCGGCTAGACAGCCCCGACATGCTAAAGAACACTGAGGGGAAAAAAGCTAAACTGTGCTATGCATCAAAATAAAGGTTTTGTTAAATTACACATCATCCATACTAAAATGTATGATGATTTTACGGTAGTGCAAAAGGAAGGTTA
This sequence comes from Xyrauchen texanus, assembly GCF_025860055.1. Lineage (NCBI taxonomy): Eukaryota > Metazoa > Chordata > Actinopteri > Cypriniformes > Catostomidae > Xyrauchen > Xyrauchen texanus. The sequence goes on along the minus strand of NC_068319.1, from coordinate 15,172,969 downwards.
TGGAGTATATAATGTTTTCCAAGCTGATTTGAATTCCCTGTTGCCAATTCAAGCTGTCTGCAAGCAAACCACAAACGTTTTTTTTATGTGGTGATTTGAAGTTGCAGTGAGTCTCGTAGGAAAAAGATTTAAGTTTTGCATAAATGCATTTATTAGTAGCAAAAGATGGCTTCACCCGTTTCCACCTGGTATTAAGATGTGTTTCGGGTGATCCGATCACGTGGTCGGGTGAGACGCATGGCTGTTTACACCTGGTCGTTTAAATGCATCTTCTGTGACCACTTGTGTTCAGATTTGGAGGGGAATGGTCTCTGTTTCATGAGGACATGCATCAATTAATTTGTCAGTGTGTTACTGCATGATAATAAAGCGCAACAAAGTCAGAAAAGACAAAGAAAGCATGAAAAAAAATGGTATGCTGTTTCTCTCAGATGCGGTTTAAATTTGATGTAAGCACAAGCGCAACATTTCAAGCAGAATTATTTGTTATTTAGTGGATTATTTGTATCAAAGAAGCTTCAGGTGTATGTGCTTCACATCTGTGTTGATATTAGACATTAAAGATGATCCACAAAGCTCTTGTGATTGTGTATTTATCATTTTTTTTTTATTATTATTTTTTTATCGGACTGTTATTTCCTTTTTAAAGCTGCTCATAAACGGCAAAGTTTAAACTCCTGTTTTAGCACAACTGTTAATTGACTGGTGAGAGGCGGTGCTTCACTGCTGCCAGGATGCATACTGGAAGGATTGGCATTTACACCTCAAATGCGATGTGGACGCATTAATTATTTACCACATTCGTATTTAGTTTTTGTGATCTGATCACAAAATTGTTTAGACCTGTATTTAGTAATCCATCTTAATACCAGGTGGAAACGAGGTCTGTATGTGGTCTCAATTCTGTAATTTTTGTAAAAAAAAATTCTTAAATCGGTGTTTGCTTAATAATAATTTATTTTAGAAATAATAAAACTAGACATGGCATCTTTATCACCGCAGTTTTGCAATATCTCTGTTGTGAGCACTGTTGTTTGTAGCTGTTGTTTTCATATGTCTAAAAGCATCATCTTCTCTGTGCTTTTCAGGTTCAGCCTGTGGGCTGCAGATCACCTCCACTGGTTCAACATCAATTGAGAAAGCTAGCGGGGAGAGCTTAAAGTTGGACTGTGAGTTTACTCTTGCTACTGAGGATTCTGGGCCTCTGGACATTGAGTGGAGCCTGCAACCCTCTGACAACCAGAAAGAAGAGAAAGTGGTGAGTAGGCAGTGTTTGTTGGCATATGAAAAAATTTTTATCTCTGTTTGTTGGGGAAAAGCATATTTGATATGTCTAAATTTTCCAAAGCCTTTGGGAGTTTTAGTTTTGACTTTGCCCCTGTGCTGTTGATCCTCTTTATGTCACAAGTTCTTGTTTTCAGCAGAAACGAACTTGCAAAACTAGTTTGACTGTTTCTATCATGCGATGCAGAAAAATAGCATTCCATCTGTACAGTCATCAAGGATGTCACGTAGGTTAAAGAGACACCAACAAACTTCTGTCATCATTTACTCAATCTTATGTTGTTCCAAACCCTAATGACTTTGTTCCATGGAACACAAGAGGAGATATAAACTCAGCAAAAAAAGAAAATTCCCTTTTTCAGAACACTATATTTTAAAGATAATTTTGTACGAATCCAAATAACTTTACAGATCTTTATTGTAAAGGGTTTAAACAATGTTTTTCATGCTTCAATGAACCATAAACAATTAATGAACATGCACCTGTGGAACGGTCATTAAGACACTAACAGCGTACACATGGTAAGCAATTAAGGTCACAGTTATAAAAATGTAGGACCTTTCTACTGACTCTGAAAAACACCATAAGAAAAATGCCCAGGGTCCCTGCTCATCTGCGTGAACGTGCCTTAAGCATACTGCATGGAGGCATGAGTACTGCAGATGTGGCCAGGGGAATAAATTGCAATGTCCGTACTGTGAGACGCTTAAGACAGTGTTACAGGGAGACAGGAAGGACAGCTGATCATCCTTGCAGTGGCAGACCACATGTGGGACAGGTACAGGATGACAACAACAACTACCCGAGTTACACCAGGAATGCACAATCCCTCCATCAGTGCTCAGGCTGTCCGCAATAGGCTGAGAGAGGCTGGACTGAGGGCTTGTAGGCCTGTTGTAAGGCAGGTACTTAACAGACATTACCGCAAACAATGTCGCCTATGGGCACAAACCCACCTTGCTGGACCAGAGAGGACTGGCAAAAAGTGCTCTTCACTGACGAGTCGCGGATTTGTCTTATAAGGGGTGATGGTCGGACTCGTGTTTATCGTCGAAGGAATGAGTGTTACACCGAGCAGGATCGATTTGGAGGTGGAGGGTCCATCATGGCCTGGGGCAGTATCACAGCATCATCGGACTGAGCTTGTTGTCATTGCAAGCAATCACTAAGCTGTGCATTACAGGAAAGACATTTTCCCTCATGTGGTACCCTTCCTGCAGGCTCATCCTGACATGACCCTCCAGCATGACAATGCCATCAGCCATACTGCTCGCTCTGTGCATAGTTTCCTGCAAGACAGGAAAGTCAGTGTTCTGCCATGGCCAGCGAAGAGTCCGGATCTCAATCCCGTTGAGCATGTCTGGGACCTGTTGGATCAGAGGGTGAGACATTTCTAGGAACTTGCAAGTGCCTTGGTGGAAGATTGGGGTAACATCTCCTAGCAAGAACTGGCAAATCTGGTGCAGTCCATGAGAAGCTGCACTGCAGTACTTGACAAATTGCTCCTTGGATAGATATTTAGCATAAAGGTCTTAAATAATGTGATTCATTTCTGTGTCTTGTGTGCAGTCATGATTTTACTCGCATGGATATGCGCTTGAGTTTTATTGGCTTTGGCAGCTGTTAGTTGAATACATGTATTTATGTATGTGTGTGTGTGTCCAAGTGCTTACACATTCACTTCACTATGATTTAAAGTTAAGCTGTGTGCAAGCACACTGCTTTTTTTCCCTCTACATCCACACAAAAACATATCTTTGTCATGTGGACAATTAAACCTTTCCCTCAATTTACTCTGCAAATGTTTTGGGCTATTTTTGCACAGAAACACAGGGCTTGCAGGTAGAGTGTGCCCCCATGTAGGTCTATACTGTATGTGAGCTGTGCTTGTCTACTGCAGCCCCTTCATGCAGAGATTACCTCATACGCTTCCTCTCCAGAGATTATGTATTTAGCTGGGGACAGAATTGGGTCACGAGCCCCAGAAATTCGATCTCTCTTTGGTATCTTTGCACCTTTCTTCCTATCCCTCTTGCTCTCTTTGTACTCAATCTTTTTTCTTCTCAAAGCTACTTTGTTTCTTCTGTCGGTCTACACCTAATTTTTCATTCTATTTTTATCATTCTCCCTTTCTCCTTACATTTCTCCCCTGCTAGGTTGCTCAGTTTGCTGAGTTTTCCTCATGGGTATAGACCCTGAACTCTTCCCCTTCTGTGCTGGCTGGCTTTGCCCCAGCACTTGCGATTTGTCATTGACCCACTTCACCATTTTAAATGCGTTATATTATATTGAATGTTGGGCTGGGGCTACTTCTGTCTTTTTGCATTTTGGGTGCCCCACTTAGTGCTTCATCCAGAACTTTGCAATAAGTAAGCTGTTTTACATGGTGTAATACCAAAGTAAGCAGTAAGGTACGAAAGTCTGCTATATTGTAAATATAGTCCAGGCTAAAGACCTACAACTGTTTATAGGTACGATATAGGTAGCAAAAATGTCAACAGCCCCTTCAGGTGTCATTGTATTCAATATAGCATGGCCTCGAGTGCCTTATTGGTTTCATTAAATGATTACCATATTTTCTGGAATATAAGATGAGTGGGATAATGTGGATACATCAACCTGTTACATGACACACATGCATATTGACTTAAAGTTAAAACTGGCTTTGTCAATAGTTCAGAAAGAACCTACATACATTTCTTCACTATAAACCATAAATATACCTTTATAATAACCTTTAGTATCATTAAACATTATTACAGTATTTAATGCTTAAAATAAACTGCAGCCCATAACCATCTGATGTTCTGAAAAACCTACGAACACTGTTGCCTGCTTAGTGACATCATAGTAATTTCATTTATTAATTGACATTTGACTATTACAATATTAAGGGCAATAATCGACAAATGACAATTATTATTTTTGTCTTAATCGTGCAGCCATAATCTGAAGTGTCCTGCAATTTATAGTCCATAGCGATTTACATAATTTATATGTAATTGATGTCGGCCTGTCATACCCATTGCACACATTGAAAACGTCAATCACAGAGATGGTGTAGTTTTAAAGTAGCCCAGTATTTTGCCTTTAAAAAATACTTAATGCAACCAGTTTAAATATTCTGTCCTATCATAACATTATTGTTCAAACAAACTCCAAATCGCTGTCAAACGCAGTGCAACTTATACATGGATGCGAATCATCTGTGTTGGTGATTTTGACCACTTATGCAGCTTTTCCACTGCACGGTACAGCTCGACTCTGCTCGCTTTTTGGGGGTATTCCACTGGATAGTACATGGTACTTTTTTAGTACCACCTCGGTCGAGGTTCCAAGCGAGCCAAGCCGCTACTAAATGTGATGTCAAAACCCTGCAGATCACATGGTCAAAGAGAATTGTCACTACCAGCATCACTGGATTTGCGACACGTGACATCAACTCGCTAGATTTAAAGTTAGCAACAGCGATAGCAGTATCATTTGTTCAAGCAACTTCCGAATTGTAAAAAGAAAAGGCTGTGCGCAAAATCACACCATGGTCCATAAACGAGGGGCAGACGTTCCTCTCGTTGGCGTCGAACGAAACGACGCCAAACGAAAAAGTCTTTCAGGAAGTGTCTCAGCTGTTGGCTGCACAGTGCTACCACTGGACCTACCAAAAGTGTAGGGAAAAGTTAAAATAAAAAAATTTACTACAGAACCATTAAGGACCACAACAGCCGGAGTGGTTCAAACAGAAGAAAGTGGAAGTGGTTTGACCAAATAGACGCTATCTATGGCAATAGACCAACAAGCAATGGGAGGGAGAGTGCACTGGACTCGGCCACAGCGTTATTGGAGTCCACGAAGGAGGATGGTATGCTTTGTTACGTTAACTCTATATTCTGCTTGAAAGCTTCACTTTATTTTGTTGACCAGCTACTGGAAAGCTTGCTTCTAAAAACAACTAGGTCAATTTAACTGTTACAGTTTGGTAAAATCAAAATGCAACAACTGCTTTATGCAGCACAATGAGCTAGTAGCTAACAGCTAGCTGTCAGTTATTGTTTATGGTCTGTAATATTTGTGTTGCGTTTAAGATGATGCCACGGCAGTAGAGGTGGTGCAACTATGACGATCAGCCTATAATCCCACCCACGTTGAGGCGGCACTAAACTGCAGTGTAAAAGCAAGCTCAGACAAGTAAAGAGAGCAGAGTCGGACCGTAGCGTGCAGCGGAAAAGTACCATTATATTCAGCTGTGACTTTATTTCAGAAAAATACAGTACTACATAATAAAAATGTTAACGACAAAGTCTTTTACTAAAATATGTTACTAAACAATGTTACTCAGTGCTATCCTCCCACTAGAAGATATAATCCCTGACATAATGACAAAACAGAATATTCCAATGCAGAAACAACCGCTATGGGTGTTGCATCGTGAAATGGTGAAAATATGTTTTGTGTAGAGCTGACAGAATTGGCGCATTAACACATGCGATTAATTTCAAAGTTTTATGCATTAAATGTATTAATTGTAATTATCGCATTTTCCATTATTACAGCATAAACCAGCATAAACACGTGTTTTTAATTAGTTAAACTTCTTATACCTTGGGAACGTGTAATGTTACTTGAATTGGTGCTATTTTAGTGCATTTCTATCTTTATACTGAGGAAGGCTTTGTTTGGAAAAATGTTAATATATATATATATGCATATATATATATATATATATATATATATATATATATATATATATGTATATATATTTTCTTTTCTTTTTTCCTAAAATGAATATAAATGTATGGAATGATTTTCCGGACATTATTCAAAAGGAATTGCATATTTGCAATTGCATTTTCAATTTGTGGACGCATAAAATGTGACATAATCCAAACGCAATTGCAAATCGCGCATTATCGTTTGCATTTTCGTTTAAGCGAACGCACAGTGACTGCCACATTTCAAATGGAAAAGCAAAGTCCGTTTGCAACTGTGTTTCCCATATCTTACGAGTTTTGGCCCTGTCATATTTAAATAGCAATTTCAATTACCACGTCTGCTTTTTCACTTTCTCAGCGTCACGTATGTCAACATATTCTCCTCAATATACTACTTCATATATATATATATATATTTCATATACTCCTACTTATTGTATTGTATATTGTGTGTATTGTTTACTGTACATTGTATATAATTATTGTGTTGTGTAAGTATGTGTACATTTGATATGTAAATTGTGTTGTGTAAGTATGTTGTTTACTATAATTGGTATATGTCTCGTCACTGTCATGACTGCTATGTTGCTCGGAACTGCACACAAGAATTTCACCTACTGTTGCACTTGTGTACATGGTAGTGTGACAATAAAGTGATTTGATTTGATTTGATAAACCGGCGTCTGTTCAGGGCATCACCTCTTGACCGTCGACTGTGAGTGATGTCACTTCCCAAGACAAACACGCCCCATAGCATAATCCCACCCTTGACCCTGATTGACAGGTTTCTGTGTAAGGCATCGGAAATGGAAATACTAAGGGAATTAGTATTCCATTTGAGTATTAGAAAATCTGTTATTTTGAATTCTTATAATAAAGGTGGCTTAAATTTCATTGATTTTGATTCTCTTAACAATACCTTAAAAATTAATTGGCTTAAACGTTTCCTTCACAATCAATCTTCTATTTGGAGTATAATCTTAAGATATATTTTTTCTCAATTAGGAGGTATACATTTTCTTTTAATGTGCAATTATTCAATTAGTAAACTTCCTGTCAAACTTTCCAGTTATCATCAGCAGATGCTTATGGCTTGGAAACTTATTTACAAGCATAATTTCTCGCCACACAATTTTTTAATTTGGAACAACTGTAATATTCTTCATAAGAGGAAATCTTTATTTCTTGAAAACTGGTTCAATAATGGGGTGATATTAGTAAACCAGCTATTTGATAGTGAAGGTAATTTATTTAATTATTTCCGATTTTGTTTCAGGATACCAATTCCCAGTATCTAGTAAAGAATTTAGTATAGTTTTCAAGGCCATCTCTTTGGAAATCTGTATGCTGTTTAGAAACAATAATAGTGCTACAGTGACTTCTGTTTCTCCCCTAGCCCTGAATCTACTGTGGTTGGTTCTATTTGTTTTTCAATACATAAATCCAATTATAAAATTAGGTCATTATTTTTGGACCCTGTTACTTCAATTCCTTCCTCCATTTCTTATTGGAATAACCTTTTTGATGATATTAAATGGTCATATGTTTGGTCACTTCCTCAGAAATTCTTTCTAACTAATAAAGTTAAAGAAATATCCTATAAAATTATTCATAGATTTTATCCAGTTAAATACTTTTTAAAGAAATTTAGAAATGATATTGATACTTCCTGCTCTTTTGTGAAGCCTCCTCTGAAACTGTTGATCATTTGTTTTGGGAATGTCTTTTTACTCGGTCTTTCTGGAACAATATTGATGCTCTGATTGTCCAAAAGGTTTTATGTAACTTTTCTTTATCATATAGACACATTCTTTTTGGATTTTATGTTACAAAGACAAGAATCTAATTAATGCATGTTTTTGTATAAACCTTCTTTTATATATTGGAAAGTTTCATATCCATAAATGTAAATATATGAAAAGTAAAACCCACTTTAGCTTTTTCAAAGAAGAATTGAAGATGTATTTAAATACAATTTCAACTTCTGTTAACAAGAAAGCAATGAAAACATCCAGAATTAGTGCCATGTTTAATATTCTCTCTTAATGTTTTTTCTTTTGAGCCCTCTTCTTTTTTTTTTTCTTTCTTCTCTTACTCTCTTTTCTTTTTAGACTATTGTTGAATATATTTAAATTTCTTTCACATTTCCTCTCTTAATGTATTCTGAACCATAATTTCTCTTTTGTTTTGAAAGATTGTTTATATTTCTTGTATGTATCGTCTTGTTCTGTTTGTTAATATTGCAATAAAAAAAAAGAAAAAAAATTAAAAAAAAAAGAAATAGTATTCCATTTGAGTTTTGGCTGGCTACATACGTGACGCTGAGAAAGTGAAAAAGCAGACGTGGTAATTGAAATTGCTATTTAAATATGACAGGGCCAAAACTCGTAAGATATGGGAAACACAGTTGCAAACGGACTTTGCTTTTCCATTTGAAATCTGGCAGTCACTGTGCGTTCGCTTAAACGAAAATGCAAACCGTAATGCGCGATTTGCAATTGCGTTTGGATTATGTCACATTTTATGCGTCCACAAATTGAAAACGCAATTGCAAATACAATTTGCAATTCCTTTTGAATAATGTCCGGAATATAATTCCATATAAATGCATTTTGACATGAAAGTATATATGGTGTTAAATTTACGGATTTTCAAAATCTGTGATTACAAAAATTATTAAATGAATCGCAGTTAAACATTTTAATCAACTGACAGCCCTAGTTTTGTGTCATTGCTATAACTATATTGTGAATTTTAACATGAATGGAACACTGTATTGATCAATCAGCATCCAAGACTAGAACTAGCCAAATAGTCTTGCTTTGGCAATGCTGTTACAGTACCTACGTAGTCACAGTTTTTCCAATTGATTTGTTAAGCAATATAGCTCTTCTAATGGCAAATATGGCAAGAATATGGTTGGAATTTAGAGAGTCTTTCTTGTATAATTCTCTCATAGATCTTGAAGGGCACTCCAATGTCAGCTTGTTATTACGCCTCTTGATTGCACAGTGGAAGTAATCCGCTAGTAGTAATAAGTAATTCAGAGTGTTTGCTTTCATTACAACTTGTAATTTTAAACTGTAGGGTCTTTGCCAGGAAATGCTTTCCTAGTTTTACTCATGAACCTTATCAATATTGTTTTTTCACTTAAGCCCAAAATGGGAACCATTCAATTAATTTTATCAGTAATTCTTTGAAGTAAATGTCAAGTGTTGCTTGTGGTATCTTGTCGGTGTCAGATTGAATCAGATGTGGTTTATGGTTTTTCCAATGATTGTCCATGAAAAAGCTATTATTATTAAACAAGTCAATAAATAAAAGGGGAGTTATAAACAAAGACCAGCTTACTGCCCAGTGTTTTGGCTAACATCCATTTTTCATCTCACTTTTGATCTAAGATAAAAGAAGAGGGCTTGACACCGCAAACAACATACAACCTTTTGCAAACATGCCACCGACCTTTTGAAGAAAAATAAAATTTTCTTTGATATGCAGCAACAGTTCCTGAACTGAAACAATGAATAGCAGTCGTGAATGTAGAACCTAGTTTTAAACGATTGTATTCATTGTGAACATGTGAGTCTTTAGGGCACAGTGAAGCGTGAATGATTCTCTTGTTTGCGGGACGCTGCTGACGAGTTAAATGATTCCATACAAAACTGCATTTGTCATTAGTGTTTGCATTACAGTGAAGAATCAATGGGAACTGTGGATGACACTGTATATGCACTGTGGCTCCATAATCTCTTCTAATACAGCCCCTTGATTCACACAGTAGGCCTGCTGAGATTGAGCCTGATTGACGATAGGAAATGCATTTTACAATTAAAATGTAGTATTTTTCTTGTCTATATGCATTAATTTATTTGTTGCTGAATGTAAATCTTAGAAAAACATCAAAAGTTTTTTAAAACTTAATGCAAATTCATTAAAACTGCATTGGTGACACAATATGGACATGGAATAAATGGCCATGCGTTTATTATTAAATATTACTTGATATTATTATTACTATTTGATTTTCCAGAAGCCATATTCTGGATGTCAGTATGTGTTTCACATTTGAACTGTAAAGGCCTTGTTGAAGATTGTAGAGGCATTCCCAGGAGCACGTACTAGGGATAAGAGCTTCATCTGTTGTTGTGTAGTGAGCGTAGACGCTGATGTAGACAGGCAGGGCTGCAGAAACTGCCCGGGCAATAGAGCAGACTGATCTCCTAGCACAGGTGACTCAGTCCTGCTTTGCATTTCAAACAAGCTTAATGTGGCCCTAAAGAAAAATACTTATACCTACAGGCACACAGACCTACACAAACAAGTGCAAGCAAGACACATGAGTGAACACATGGGTTTTGATTTTAACAAGTCACATGGTGTCCTTGAAGACTTTACTCGAAAAAGAGGTGTAATTGCACACTGCTGGCCATGTATTATGGATCAGCTTCTCTTAAATGCCACGTTAAAGTTCCACCTCAGTTCTGTTTCACCTCATAAATTTGTGGGATTTGAATCTAAAGTCTGTCAAATAGTATTCAAATATTAATGAGGAACCAAGAAAGCAGGTAAAAAATGCTTAAAATAAATTCCATACTCAGGATTGCAATTTTGTATTTTTGTTCTCTGCTTTGAGCAGACTTTGTTTTGACACAGGCCACTGTCTGGTGAATGTAATTGAAGTCTGTAAGAGTGTCTGGATGTTTGCTTCTGGCAGTTTACATTTCCTTATCCCTTTTTTATTACAGTTTAGTTATTAAGTTTAGATATGCAGTACTTTACAGATGTTGTTGGATTATTTGTTGAAATCCTGTGGGCAGACTCCAGGTGGCATAGATTAGGCCTGGTTACGAAGTGGTTATTTGGACAAGATGCTCTCAGACTCTACGGATGTTGGTTTTTGCAAACACCGATGGAAAGGCACTGAGAGAGGTTCTGCATTCTTGCTTAGTCTTGTCTGATGCTTTTATTAGGATTCGGAGTGTCTCCATCCTCTTTGTGCCCTGTTGCCCTGAGGTTCGTACTCAAGACTACTATGCATGGAGTAAGACACCACAGGAGGCCGCCACATCTCCATCGTCATTGAAATGAAGAATGGGGGGGGGGCAACGACAACTGTTGAATGGATCCTAGATTGTTCCTCTATGGGTGACAGAGTCTGCTCATGCATTTATCGGTGTACTCTTTGCCTGTGGGTATCTGTGTCTTTTAGCAAAAGCTGTACTGGACCAACTGTACAACCTGTAGGACTGTAGAATGGAGCATTTATTGATATTTGGCTCACTTAAAGCGATAGTTCACTTAATGTAAATCTGTCATCAGAGCACAAATGGAGATATTAGGCAATATTTTGACTGTGCCTGCGTAACATCACCAACATCATAACGGTTTGAAACCCCTTTAATGTGTTGAACATCCTTAGAAAATTATGGTGAAGTACATTTTTGGATGCCCTTTTGATAAGTAGAGTTAAATGGGTGTTAACCAATCAACTTTTTTGTTTTGAAAATAATTTAAAGGTTTCTGTATTTCTGTACTAGGACTGCATGATTTGGGAAAAATGTCATATTGCGATTATTGAGGTTAATATTGCGATATGCGATTGCGATATAATAAACACTAAATATGAGTCAACTTGATTAGTTATCAAGGAAAATACACAAATAGATTACTGATAATGCTGAAATGTGTATTTTTCAACTCAAACATACAAACTAGCAACAACAATAAATGCAGTGTTTTCAAATAAAAATATTTTTACAAAATTAAATAATATCTTTGCATTACTGTAAACTTGTTATTTTCTCAATATTACGGCTAAATAAAATGGAACAATAAATAAGAACATACCAATTTTCAGGAAAATAAGATTCTCCAAAAAAACAGGGACATTTAAGCAGGATGTAACATGTACTTTCTATAAACTCTTTTGAAAAGTAAACTGGATATAAAAGTGTGGTTCACTCAAACCACTAAAACTGTTGTTGTATGTGTGTATATGTGTATACAATTAAAAAAAAAAACAATAAAGTGTGTGTGTGTGTGTGTGTGTGTGTGTATGTATATGTGTGTTTTATTTTTATACATACACACACACACACACACACACACACACACACACACACACACACACACACACATTTTATTGTTGTTGTAATTGTAATGTTATTTTTCACATAAGATGGATCTTATGATGATCATCAATTAATCAACACGTTGCAGACAGTGGGGGTGAGAGACGAGTGTCTCCGTGTTAAGAGTGTGCATCAGCCGGCGGAACTTTAAATCTCTCCCGGTTTCGACTCCCGCTCAGATTGGGTCTCTTCCGCGACTGGTTGAAGCAGCTCTGACCGCACAGAGAATGACATTTTTGGAGTTTGTGTTTATTTACATGCCACGCTCCCGTATTATATTAACTTGAATTATTGATGAAATAAAGACATATCGCCAAACTGTGATCCGTGTTTCTGTGTTATTTTTTCTGGCCACCAGTTCAGTGTCGGTCTGCTCGGCATCCATCTTCACCTGATTTCTACACTGAACAACAGAAACTCGCATGACATGACCACACTTGCCACTTCCTAAACTGAGACTGACTGGTCATCTTTTTATTAGCTGTGTAGAAAATGGGCAAACATTTCTCGAAGTGAATGGGCCATCACGTCCACACATGTACTTATTTTTTTATAAAATCGCAGTATTTGCCGTCATATAATCCCATATGCTGACATCGCGATTGCAAGATGATTAATCGTGCTGCACTAGTCTGTACCTGTGCTTTGTGATGTGGACCAACAAGAGCACTTTGTTCAGGTCACCAAATTGAAAGGGCAAATATTTCTCTTGTGTTGAAGTATGTTTTTGAGATGAGAGGGAGCACTGAGTTTTTCTTTGTATAGCTGATATTCAGAAGCAGAAAAATTTTGTTTTAGTCCAAATCTATACATTAGTTTTAACTTTGTCTCCCACATAAGTGCTCACTGCATTGTTTCCAACCCAGTGTTTAAATGGAAATTATGGGCAACATTTCACCAACATATGAGCTTCATTCACTAAAACTTGATTCTCTTTCTGTTCTTTGTATCTCTCCTTGCTTCCCTTCAGGTAATCATTTACTCAGGTGACAGAGCCTTTGAACACTACTATGACCCTCTTAAAGGGAGAGTCCACTTCAACTCTCCTGACCCTAAAAATGGCGATGCCTCCATGAACATAATGGGACTGAAGGCCACAGACACTGGCACCTATCAGTGCAAGGTGAAGAAGGTTCCTGGCATTGCCACCAGGAAGTTCCTACTTACTGTCATGGGTGAGTGTAATAACAATCTTGTAAGTTCCTTATAAAAATGTAAATTCCGCTTTATGTTGACAAATGCTTTCAAGCCAGTTTAATGCAAAAATACCTGACCTATTTGTGTAAAGCACTCTTCCCTCCAACAATTTTTTTTTATCTCAAGGCCTGGATGGCACTGTATTGATCTGCACCATGAAAGCACAATAAACACAGTAAAATTTGATTTCGCTGGCCCTCTGGCATACCTTGTTTCAAGGTTGTCATTGATTGCGGTCAACAGCAAGTGAGACATCAGTGGTGTATTGTGTGTGAAAAAGCACCTGTTCTGTTGACTAGTGTCGACATAGAAACGCCCATGTAAAACACACTGTTGCCAAACAAGGTCATCGGAGACAACTCCCATAACACTGCAACAACAACAGCAGCAGCGTCACTTCCTGAAACTCTGTAGTCACACTGCCGAGACATATATTTGCATGACTGGTGCATGAATGCATTAGCTGCAAGAAAAACAATCCTGTTTCTTTTTTATAATAGTGAGGTAAAACGCCTTCTCCAAAATGATTATCATCCTGGGGAATTGTATGTTGTACTGATGTTATTAACTATAGTCAGAATACCCATTTATTTATTTATTGTTATTTTTTACGCCAAGAGCTTCACAGACATTGATGCATTTATGAAAAGATCTCTGAAGACCAAGGCTACACTCTCAACATCAGAAACCCCCCCAAAAATTATAAAGATATTTAATAATACATTTTAAAAAGGCATTCAGAACTGCTGTCTGTTGACAGATGAACTTTAGACCTTTAGACCTTTATGCATTTGGCAGACACTTTTATCCAAAGCGACTTACAGTGCACTTATTACAGGGACAATCCCCCTGGAGCAACCTTGAGTTAAGTGCCTTGCTCAAGGACACAATGGTGATGGCTGTGGGGTTCGAACCAACAACCTTCTGCTTAACAGTGTAGTGCTTTAGCCCACTACTCCACCACCACACCACTTGCGACTTGATTGGACTTGTAGTTAATATTGGTATGTCGATTGTGATAAGACTTGGTGTTTTTGAAGTCTCCATTTCACAATATTGATGGCTTACAGCCCTTATTCACAGCTATTGCAAGAATAGAAAGGAGCTTTCAAGGGAATTGGTTCATGCAGACCATATTAAAGCCACTCTTATATTCAAGCTTTTGTGTGAAATTAAAGTTCCCAAACACTGTCTATGTTTACATGTACACCAATACTTTAATTTTGCTAATATTTTATAAAATCATATATAAAAAAAAAAATCTTGTTGCAAATATGTATCTTTAAATACAGCTTGGCATATGAAAAATTAGTCAGTCAGTTTGAGAGTCTTTTTGACTACACTAGATGCGCTCTCATTTGATTTACTCAAAAGAATCGTTCATAAGAGTCATTGTTTGAGAATCGGAATACACACGCTGGATGTTGTTGTGTTCCGCCCACGAGGACAAACTCAATTGAAAGACATATTTGCCATTTATTTTGGGGAATAGAGTCTTTTTATCACACCGACATTCAGTCAAGACTACAAACGGACATTCACAACTGGGGAAAATATATTTTCTTTTGCCGTGGAGTTGTAGATTCTGCAGTTGGGGAGCACCACTGCTGGAAAACAGTACAAGAAACTGCTGTTTCACATGAAGCCAGAAGTAAGAGCAGCAGCTTCTGTTTTGTGATGTTTTCGAATCTGTGCTTGAGTGTAACATCCATCAGCAGCACTAGTGCAGGCACACTTTAAGACTGGAAGAAATACTGTTAAAGAGTTTACATGCCAGTATATAGCGATTAAAATAGGAGTACTCCACATGTCTTACTGTGATTATCATTGCTCTGATTATTAGCATAATTGCAATATCATAATCATAGTATTCTATTACATGAGCAACAGTTTTATCGCAGTATTGCCTTAATCGCATTGTGAGTGTACACGTAAACATAACCACTGACTGCGTGAACCAAAGCCATAAGATACTTGTTTGAAGTTTGTTCAAAAGACAAATGAAAAGAAAGAGATTGTTTAAATTGAGTGTCAGTTTATGGGCCATTGATTGGTTAGGTAAAAGACTTGAGTGGACTTTAAGCCCTCTAATTTGTTAAGGTGAAGGACAGTTTGGCAAGAGCAAGCCCATTGATTGGAGGTGGACCACAGTATGACAGATGGAAGGACACAGATTGGTAGTGCTCTCAGCAGTTGATGAATGAATCTGTTCTCTCTCTGCCTGCTACCTTCATTGTCCACCCTCATCCTCTCGCTGATGACAGTGGGGACTCTACCTGCATTCAGAGCAGATGCTGTCTGGCTGTGTGCGTGCGTTCATTACTAAATGTGTCTCAATCACGCAGCCGCCCAAGAACATTTAGTTAAAAGACTTGTTTGTGTGCTGCCTGCCACCTTAGAGAGACACTGTTTTGCTGTAGGTATGCAGTAGCTGTGTAGTGCTTTTAGTCGGACACAAACAAACAATCTGAAAGATTCTGAAAAACTTTTGAAGTTCTATTTATTTATGTTTGACTGAAATGAATTTTTTTTTTATATACAGTAGCAGAAGAATATCTAGAGAAAAGCGTAACTACAGTTCATCCAGAAAGTATTCACAGCGCTTCAATTTTTCCATTTTGTTATGTTACAGCCTTATTCCAAAATTGATTAAATTCATTATTTTCCTCAAAATTCTACAAACAATACCCCATAATGACAACGTGAAAGAAGTTTGTTTGAAATCTTTGCAAATTTACAAAAAAATGAAACAATCACATGTACATAAGTATTCACAGCCTTTGCCATGACACTCAAAATTGAGCTCAGGTGCATCCTGTTTTCACTGGTCATCCTTGAGATGTTTCTACAACTTGATTGGAGTTCACCTGTGGTAAATTCAGTTGATTGGACATGATTTGGAAAGGCACACACCTGTCTATATAAGGTTCCACAGTTAACAGTGCATGTCAGAGCACAAACCAAGCCATGAAGTCCAAGGAATTGTCTGTAGACCTCCGAGACAGGATTGTATCGAGGCAAAGATCTGGGGAAGGGTACAGAAACATTTCTGCATCATTGAAGGTCCCAATGAGCACAGTGGCCTCCATCACCTGTAAATGGAAGAAGTTTGGAACCACCAAGACTCTTCCTAGAGCTGGCCGCCCGGCGTGTTGGTGTCAGTGTTGTGTCTGCCCGGAGTCATTACACTGACGCACACACCACAACACACTCAACAGGACCTCTCAATTCTATTTGTTTGTACAAAACAAGCCCAGATGGGACATTAGACACAAAGCAAGTACTTTGCAGCCTCTGTAAGGCTCAATTTAATTATTACAGGAGCAGGTCAAGTCTTAAATATCATGAAAACACTTATTGAGATGTTGTCTGCAGAGCTTTTCATGTGGAGATCAAAGCAGCGCTTAACTCTTGCATTGACAACCACACACACAAATTATTAATGTGGCTTCACGATTGCTGTAGTAAAGTGGATAGCCACAGTCTGCCGGTTGATCAAAATTGTGGAGGATGAGAGAGTTTTGTATATTGTTTTGCTCTTTCCTTAAAAGGAATTCAAAGCATTTTGACAAAGTATAAATAGTCAAATTTCAGCACTTTCAAAATCTGCAATTAATCATGATTAAATATGAAAAGTTATGTGATTAATTTAGATTAAAAAAATTGTAAACTAACAGCACTACTTTTATTTATTATCATTTAGCAATGGTTTCTTTTAGCTGCTGTTATCAGAACAGACCTGCTGCTCATTTTTTAGTTGAGAAGCACTAGTGTAGACTTCTGTGTTTCAACTCACAAATTAAAAAACTGAGCTCAATACAACGTTTAAAAATGTATAATTTCTACACTTAAAATGATATGCTGCTTCACACGATGTTAACTTCCAAGGTGATCTATTTAGGAGAAAAAGTAAATTCATCCTTCCCAGACAGCAGAAAATAGACATTTTTGACCTTTTCTTTTTCATGCTTTAATGCATCTGGAATTGTTTGGGGGGTAGTTGGACTTTTTTGTTTATGAATGGTGTTGTTTCTCTCTTTTGTGTGGTGTTTCCATAAATACCTTTTATGACCAGACTGGTATTGAACACCTTAGGATACTAAAACACTTGCTTTGTTCTCACTGCTGAGATATAAAGTATTTTTCGAATGAACTGTCATTCTAAAAGAGACCAAAACAGATTGTTTGTGTGTGGATTTGTGTCAGTTGGCTTGAACACATGCGTTAGATTGTCAGTCTACGCCATGATCTCTCCACCCACCTGTCCATCACCACACATTTAATTTCTTTGCCAGAGGAAGCTGCTGTGCCCTGACCCATCATCCTATTAAATTGCTGTTCAGTTCTGCCTGCTGTTAATCCTCGAGTCCCTTCAGCTGAAAGCCCCCCGAGATCTGTTTTTACAGCTTCTATTATCAAACAATTATTTTGGAGACTCAAACTCTTTAACACCATGCCTAAGAATGGGAATAATCAGAGAGCAGCAATTGGCATTTTTTTTTTTTTTTGTTTGTTTGTTTTTTTTCCTTTCTTGTAGTCCATCTCCTTTAGCCCCTCTCGTCATGGGGCTCTGTATCTCTCTCCTCCTGGTTTTAATTTGGGGTTTTGTTTTCCTTTGAGTTCTCATGTCATCTCCTGCCAAGTAAGGAGTGGGGGTCTGTTTGTGCAGACCTTTAGTTTCTATACTGAGCTCTGTTCTCCAACCTCCCCCCATCCAAACTTTCACTATCTTTTCATATCTCTCTCTTGTGTATATATAGATTTCACCCACTTTATCTCTAGCTCACACCCACCCTCTGTTTGTAATGCATGTCTCTTTAGAAAACACATGCTGACTTTCTTTTACAATACCCAGACAGCAGGGAGGCTCTTCTCATGCTTTTATCTTTGAAAGATTGTTGATGTCTGCTGGAATCTCATTTTAATTAAGTTGATTGGCACCACCTGTAAAAGCAGCATCTGTATCCATTACCCAGATCATGACTTCCTATGCCGTGATTAGTTATTATGAAGCAAGACGAGTGAATATGGATGGAGTGTGATAGAAGGGGCTTGTCCTTTCCATCCATGGTGACAGGAGATGAGATTTTAGTCTTCAGTCACTGCGAGTTTGAATGATGATATTTTTTTCTATTTCTTGAGATAATTGCAGAGTTTACATTCTAAAAGCTTTCATGCATACTGCATAATCTGTGCATGATGCACGATGTGAATTTTTGATGATTGTCTGATAAAAAAAAAAAATCACGATTTCTCGGTTTTTACGATTATCTGCAAATTTACCTATCATGCATCAATAAAACCATCCACAAACATATCACAACTTAAGTTTTATTGCAGCATTCTTTAGGACATGCAGTTAACATGTATATTCCTAATTCTAAGTTGAAAACAAGTAGGTAAAGTACTTGTATTTAAGTAGGTGCAATTTTCTCTATCTGCCATCTGACACCAAAACATACTGTAACTTTTCAACAAAAAAGTTTGTGTACCCATTCAATTAATAAAAATACAATATAAATAACCAAAAACCTTAAACCATATGTTTAATATAAAACGGTGTCAGGCTAGGAGAACATTCTTTCTTTATTATCTCACAATATAAAGCTGAACCCCTCCTCTTTTAAACTTAAAATATACAACTCTTCGTATTTACAGTTTCAATTCATTGTTTGACTTTACCAAAAGGTAAGTAGTACACTACATGTAATATTTGCAAAATGATTACCTTCATCTGGGAATGAATCTCTGGATGATGATTCCTCAGGTGCTGGAACATATTAGAGGTGTTCACCGCTTTTGCTGACACTTTTCATTTGCACGTTTTGCATACTGGATACCCCTCTTCAACAACTCCTGTGTAATTTTTTAGATTGCCAAAATGCTCCTAAATAGCTCATTTAATTTGCTTCATCAGCGGATACAATTCCGGGAGATCGTGTTTTCATTTTGAGAGTTTTACGTGTGCTGAAAGTTCATGTTCTGCACACACCCCCGCCTTACTTAGATAATCACCTCATGAACTTCGTTACCATAGTAACAGACTCACAGACCAGCCAGGCAGAGGGCAAGTCACATGTTAGACCCACACTGAAAGACTCCTTTTCAGTAAAAATGTTTTTAAATGGACACCATGGTGATTTTATTTTTTTTTTCGGTTTTTAACCATAGCTTCCAAATTCTCACGGATTAATAACAGTGACCATTTTAATTGTGGTTAATTACGAAATCGGCGCAACATCCCTGTGTGCATACATAAGACCTTGTACTCATCAATGATTCGGTAAATGCCTTTTTTATCTTATGTGCATCATAAATGTAGTGCTTTTTAATGAATTAAATTTGTCAAAAGAAAAATAATGCAAGGACTTTGAAATGGTTTCACCATGTGCTTGGAGCTTGCTTAATTTTTGAGCCTGCCATTGTACATCATTTCTAAACATCTGAATTTCCACTGAACTGACCACAATGTAGGGAGAGCCAGGTTGAGGTCATCAATGCCCTCCAGGCAAGGGTCAAGTGACACTTTTTTAAGGGGTGTTTGGTACAAGCCACTACAATAATATTAACTAAATAGGGTTGAAATGCCTGATGAGTCCAGAATTTTTTTGATTTTACATTTTGTTGCTTCACTTTTATACAAAACATTCCTGGTCCTTTTAGTAGTTTTTTGTTTGTTTAACTGTCTCCTTTACTGTTTCCTTGACTTCTAGTGCGCCCCTCTAAACCCAGATGTTATGCGGAGGGTCCAACTCAGATGGGAAAGGATATGATGTTGAGGTGTACCTCTGTAGAGGGCACACAACCCCTGAAGTATATCTGGGAGAAAACAACTGGCAATAAATTACTGCCAGCCACAGCAGTGCTCGGTAAGTTCCTACTCTCACATACACTGAAATTAGTTTTTACAGTTTTGTTAAACTGTCATAACTGTCACTTAACACAATTTGAATGTAGAATCTTTCTCCTGCTCTGCACAGATCCAGTTGGGGGCACCATGAGTCTACGGAACGCCACAGATGCGGCTTCTGGAACATATCGTTGCATGGCTCAAAACAGAGTTGGAACAGAGGAGTGTATGGTGGAGGTCAATGTCACACCATGTGAGTCTGATTTTATTGTATATATGCCCCATTGTCTGTCTTGGAGCATATAAAAAAATACTTCAAATAGAAAAGTCTTTGTTTCATCATCCTACCTTTTTAAGTCTAATGACTATAATGCTATGAATGGGCTTAGCAGTTATGTCCTTTGAACAAAACACTAGAGCCTTAGTTAGGGTTGCAAATCTACATCTGCTTTCTCTTATCTCTCTGTCCCAAAAGTACTAAACATGTGCACCTTAATAAATAGTCACTCTTTCTGTTCATCTGCAGCCCCAAACACTGCTGGTATCATTGCGGGCTCAGTGATCGGTGTTTTGCTGGCTCTCATACTCATCGCTCTCATCCTCATCTGCTGCTGCCGTGCCCGCCACAAGAAGAAATACGAGAAGGAGATTGCCTATGAGATCAGGTACTACACGCAGTATTGGCCATTATCCTGTGTAGTACAGGGTTCCAACTGCCATAGGGAACCAGGGGAAATATATTGGTCTGAGCAATTTAACATTGTGCCGCGTTTAGATCGATTTTTTTTTAAGTCTTCTACCTGACATTCAAATGGAAATATGCCCCAGCAAACACCATATAATTAATGAAAAACAACTGGAAATGTCTTGGAAAAGTAATTGGTTAAGAGGGGTAGGAAAGTAGTAGTATACTTAAAAAGACAATTACCTTTTGCCTTTTTCTGAGAATTTTGGAACTGATGTGAAACTTGTCCAACAAGCAATTTACACTCTGATCAATTGTAGCAATTATAATTCTTACAAGCCTTGAAACCAGAATCCATTGTAAAGTAGTGTTGTCACGATACCAAAATTTCATTGGTCGGAACCAATACCAGTGAAATTTCACGGTACTAGATACCATTTTTGGTACCAAAACAAAAAAACAGGTTACTGAACAACACTCTCTTATTAACAAAATCTACAAAACATTAGCAGCAGAACTAAGAACAAAAATATGCCATTTGAGCAACACTTTAATTTAAATATATTATTTTTTAATTATAACAAAACACTTGGATAAGATTTTTGAACACTTATATAATATTTATATATACTTTTAATTTAAGTTTTTACCAGGTACTAAAAAACAAATCCTACAATAGAATGAATAAAAAACTATTTCCAAAGTGCAAAGTGCTCTCTTATTACTTAAGCTGCATATTGACATTTTTCTTCACGATAAGAAATGCAGTGACCTGTATATAGATATTATGATGAAATAAGTCACGCGCAATCGCGTTTTAATCGAGCTGTATTAAGCGTGTGCTCGCGAGGGATGAGTTTCCCGAGGCAGAGTCTCTCTCAGCCGGGTGCAGTTTCAATCTCTCACCCTTAGATCGGTACATTTGCGCAACTTAAAGAAGAGGCCCCGACCACACAGAGAAATGCCAGTTTCTGAGTTTATAGTTATTAACATGAGCTGCTTCTGTATTATTTGAACGTTAATAAAGCAATAACGCTGCATTTGACTGCATTTAAGATGTAACGCCGGGATGTTTCCTTTAAAGAGCTCCGCCTCAGCTTATTCCACAACGAGAGTGCTTCTGAATGTACTTTTTTTTTTTTTTTTTTTTTTTATCATTCCCTAATACTTTGGGATCTACATAAAATAAACTGTGAAAGTTTGGATGCATTTGGACTGATCTGTGTAATTCTTCCTCCGTCAAGCGTGAACTGCTGCTCTCACGCGTCAACGAACGAACATTTTTCTCGTCAATTTTGTATTTTCGACAATGTCGATAATGTCAACTAAACGTTTCAGCCCTAATGCAAATGATAATATGCTTTTAAACTCACCTGCTTTATATGCTTGAATAAATCCGGGTGTCTGTCTTTCATGTGCTTTATTAAGTTTGTTTCCTCCTTTCGTCAGAAAATTGTGAAAGCACTGTTTACTAATAGGTTTTTGCTGATCTATGATGTTTCCCTTTTCATCAGCCTCAAATACAAAGAATTTACAAACCTGGCTTTTTCCACTTTTCATTTCGACATGGTTCAGTTAAGACTCTACAGGAACAGCAGCTTTGCTTGCGTAATTTTTTGCTTGTTGTGAGTGTTCAAAAGTTCCGGCCTCTGTAGACTCGGTAGAAATTCTGGTATCGTAAATAATTTTTTGTTTGAGTACCGACTTGGTACCAGGGTACCGGTATTTTTGACAACACTATTGTAAAGTTTTATTTAAAATGGATATTAAAATAGGTTTTTAGCTGGATTTCACCATTAAAAAAAAAAGCCAAAGATACTGGCATGTTGCTAAAAACAAACAAACATTAAAGCCTTGAGAGAAACGAGTTGTAATTTTACCCACACTCAAGCTCCACATTCAGTAAATTATCTAACTTGCGAGAACACCTGCTTCTCCCAACTGACATACATGACTCGAGCCAAATGTATTCTATGGTTTAATAAAAAGAGGAGCAAGATTGGATGAAAGATGGAAAGAGTGCTCTTCACTATGTCTGTATGATTCACTCACTGATGGCTCAACAAATTTGATATCCAGCAAAAATGGCCAGTGGTGCAATCACCCTTCCCCTCTCTCCAAACAAAAGGCTGGCGTAGCCAGTTTTGTGCGTTTGTTTTTTCAGTTAATTCCTGCTACTCCCCTAACCCCCCTTGGACCCCTGTGCTGGACACACTGTCTGGAAGCCTTGCGCTGCATCACTCAGGCCATGACAAAGAGGATTATCCAAATAAGCCAGCTTCTCTTAGTCTCTCTCTCTCTCTCTGTCCCCCCGTGTGTTCTGAATTACAATGGATTATTGTTGCTGATTACTTGTTAATTTGGAGAATGGGGGAAGAGCAGGGCCTTGGGTAAGACTGGGTGCTTTGGAAATCCCTGCTTAGTCCGATTCAACCAATTTGTGACCTCGGCCCTGAGTGCCAAAACAAGCCGATCAAATCTGGACTCATCCAAAATCTTGCTTAGCCATATTGCCTCTGTCCAAGTTTGATGGCAGCCAAGAGGTGCATAGGAAAGAAATTTGTTTGGCTTGATCTTTCCACATTGGTTATTTTATTTTATTTTCAACAGGAAGAAATTGAGATTTACTATTATCCATAAACATTGCTGAGCAGTTGTTCTCCTGTTCTTTTAAAACCAACAAAGTTTTATTTCAGAGATTGAGATGAGATTTTTTTTTTTTTTTTTTTAAGCTTTTTATAATGAAATAAGATTTTCTACACAATCTTTTGGACTCTGTCATAAATTTTGATTGAACATTGTTTTCCTCTCCCTTCTTCAGAGAGGATGTTCCCCCTCCAAAAAGCCGTGTGTCTACTGCACGCAGCTTCACCAGTGTGGGTAGCCAACGCTCTTCTCTGGGCTCCATGTCTCCCTCCAACCTGCACGAGTACGCCAAGCCCCAGTATGACAAGATACCCTCTGAAGAATTCGAGAGGCCCCCTAGTCACGTCCCTCTTCCCCCGCCCAGCAGAATGGCAGGCCGCAACCTCAGTCGCATGGGAGCCATTCCTGTCATGATCCCTGCCCAGAACAGGGATGGGTCCATTGTGTAGAGCTGAACGGGGATCTGTCTTAGCACTGCCTTTTTGACTGTCACTATTCTATTAATTATTCTATGGGAATTTGTGAAGGAGCAAATGAAGGGTTTCTACAGGCTCAGAGAGATTGAAGTGTTGTGCCGAACTCAGCTGTACCATCTGTGATATAATACAATTTGACTTCCAGAACCTTGACAAACATTAAAAAAATAAATCTTTTTTTAAATGTATTCAAAAGAGACAACTTTTTTGTACATCAACATCTGTTTTGTAAATAATGCGCTGCATGAGGTTTTCTTCTTTTTTTTCTTTTTTTTTTGATATAGGAGGCCCAATCTTATAGGTGGCAACATTAATCCATTTATTACGACTCTTATCTCTTTGCTACAAAAGCCAGACTAAGAGTTTCAAATGTCTGCAGAAACATGTGGGTTGGCTTGGTTTATGGATGCGTTTTTAAAAGGCCAACAGGATTTAAATTGAAGATTATTTACATGTGTATAAAAGAATGTTTACTTTCTGGTAATCAATTTATCTGAAAATTAGCTAATGATATGATTATTAACCTGCTTTGCATTTTATTGACCATTTTAAACCCCACATGTGGGCATCAGAGGGATTCGTGTATAAATTTCTGATTGGCTGTTTCATTGCCCTTAGATGGCTTGTGACCCCAAACTACCGTCCTTTGGTTCGGTGGTAAAATAAGGTTGATTGTGAAATCAGACTTGGGTAAATTGAAGGCCAAAAGAATCACAGTCCTCCCCACCACTGCCCAGCCAAGACAGAAAAGCTGATCTCAGATGTCTCTGATTAATGAGTTGCACAGACTTTAAAGAGAGATCCTAATCCTAAACCTGCGTTTGGTTTGGCTGTCAACTCATCCCATCTTAATTGATGATGCTTTAAAATCTAATTGTCCGTTTGAAGTGTTTGTTTGTCCTGTTCCTGGTGCCCCCAACACTACACATTTTGGAAATCACCCACTTGATTCAGCTCATCAGCTCATTAATGGAGTCTCAAAGACCTGAATTGGGTATGTCAGATAAGGGAGATATACAAAATGTGATGTGTTGGGGGGACTCAATAGACAGGGTTGAGAACCACTGTGTTAGATGAAGGACATGCAACATACTGAAGGGTTGGTTAACATCACTTTAATTTAAACCAATGATGGAGATTGATTTAAACTGAAGGTCATATGTTTCTAATAGACTATTTTGAATATTATGAATAGTACTTAAGTTAGTTTTTGAAGTATTTCTGAAGTAATTAACCACCGTAGATCACCATATTCACCATAATGACTGCAATGGCCACCTTTCAAGAAAAACATTACTAATCTTTATGGTTTGTGTTTTTATGGTTTGGATTATATTTTACCCTGTGCAGGGCCACCCCAATATTCACTATATGTGCCTTTTTTTTTTATCTTTGCATGATATGAACTGGTAGAACACAATATTTTGGTCCACATCATCAGTGTAAGTTTTGGAGATGAGAAGTTAAAAATGACATGACATATATTGCATACTACGAAGTGATCATCAGTTAAAGCATTATTGATTAGTGCCGAGTTGTAATAATTGCTTATGAACGATTTAAACTTATTTGATATTGTTTGCCGATACTGGCATCAAATATTCTTTAAATATAGTATGTTATTAATAGATATATAATGAACTATTTTAACCTCAAAGATGCTGTTTCTGTCATGTTTCCAGTACTCATGGGAGGATGTGTGTACACTGAGAGCTATCCACTGTCTCTATAAATACTGTTAATTCATTATGTTGTACGTAAATAGCAGCCTTTTAATGATATGCTTTTTTCTGACCAGCGTTCCTGTTGAATGTGTAAATATATTTACAGATTGATTGGATGTGTCTTTACGGCTGTAATGTGTAATATGTTTGCACTTGGGTAGAACTGCAAATGTGGTGAAGGACGAGATGATGGTTTGTCGAATTCACCATCTGGATAAGGTATTATTATACATGTGCTGTTGCTCCTATGTTATCATAACCTGAAAGCACACACTCATGTTTTCCATGGGCTTTTATTTAAGATTCTAAGAATAGGGGTGTTGTCACAGGATCAGTTAAGCTTGTTTGAACATGGTGACTAATGTCAGCGCAAAGTGGAAATCTGATCCTTGATCAGCAAATCTTTACTACTAGCAATGTGAATCTATTTCCTTGAACTGAATCATCTGTTTTCTGTTTGGATGGGGCCCATTTGGTATTTCATGACAGGTTAGGCTGATTCTCTGTACAGTGCCATTGAAAGATATAGTATGTAACTTTAACTATCCTTACTAATAAGAAACAACCAATGATATTAACTGTAGCTGTTATCTTGTAAATTGTGTACTAATATTACATAACTTTGTTTCCCTAATGTTTGGTTTGCACAATATGTAAAAACCTTTATTTTTGTGTGCTTGTTGTGATGTATTTTTAAATAAAAAGGAAACTACTATCATTCTACATCTTAAAATGTTTTATTGTCGCCTCATACCAGACATGGGGACTTGGTGACTTGGACTCGAGTCGACTCCAGTCGCTATTTTTATGACTTGTGACTTGACTTGACAAAAAATAAAATACTTGAGACTTGACTCGGACTTGGAAGTTAAAGACTCGGGACTTGACTTGACTTGAGAGACGAAGACTTGAATGACTTGAGTGTTAATCACATCATGTTTTCAGTTTGAATATAAAATATATAAATTATTTTAAAAAATAAAGTTGATCCAGCTGGAGCGCAGGCTGAGAATAGTTTTGTCATTACTGGATCACGACACTATAGGCTATCATCAGCCATGCCCTCTCGTACCTTACGCACACCACGCCCACTTAGATCAGATAACCCATCAACATGTCAGCCGGAGGGGTAACGTTACCGAGGGTCATCGTTTTCGGCTTCAAAAATGATTATCAAGATGGTAAAAGACGAACAGCGCTTTGCAAGACATGCAAAGTTAAGATCGCGGACAGCCAGACGACAACCTCCAATTTCGTCCGCCATTTGAAGAGCCATTCTGCCCAGTAAGTGCTTGTCAATTTGTTAATTTTATCTGGTTAGTTGGTAGTTAGCTAATGTAATAATAGCAGGGTTCCCACGGGTCCTTGAAATCCTTGAAAGTTTGTGAATCTGAAAAATAAAATTCAAGGCCCTGGAAAGTTCTTGAAAATAAACATACATATACAGGTCCTTGAAAGTGCTTGAATTTATTTTGTGCAAGAAGTTTTCTGGAAAAAAAAATCTGTCCATTAATTTTTTATTTCGCCAACACTTCGTGGCTTATGCTGCATACTAGCCTGCTTGATTTACGTTAGTTACGCGCATTGAAGTGTTTCCCGCGCGAGGTACTTTGTTTTGTACGTTGCCATGACGTTCACGCGCGCTGGTACCTCAACGTTTCCCACACACAGACATTGCAAAAATAGGCTTATGGATATACTCTGAGTGTGTGTGTGTGTGTGTGTGTGTGTGTGTGTGTGTGTGTGTGTGGGGGAGTGTGAGAGCGCGAGAGTGAGTGTGTGTGTGTGTGAGTGTGGGTGTGGGAGAGAGAGTGTGTGAGAGAGTGAGTGTGTGTGTGTGTGTGTGTGTGTGTGTGTGTGTGAGAGCGCGAGTGAGTGAGTGAGTGAGTGAGTGTGGGTGTGGGAGAGAGAGTGTGTGAGAGAGAGTGTGTGAGAGAGGGTGTGGGAGAGAGAGAGTGTGTGTGAGAGAGAGAGAGAGAGAGAGAGTGAGTGTGTGTGTGAGAGAGAGAGGAGAAATGTAACAAAGTTTAATGTATGTAACTGTGTTTGAGAGAGAGAGAGGGAGGTGTTCAGAGAGGAGTCTGTTGGATGTTAAGCTGTTGTATGTTTTATGGACTCAATGTTGAAAATTTAAAACATTTCAAACACTGTTGGCAGAAGTGAAAAATAAATAATTTTATGAAGTTACAATTTTGTTTGATTCCATGATGTATTTTACTGAACATGAGTATTGTAATTTACTGACAGTTACTTATATCTTGTCTTTTCACTTTATTATGATCAGATTTTGCAGGTAAAATTACAATAATAAGGTGACTTGACTTGGACTTGACTTGACATAGCCTGTGACTTGACTTGGACTTGACTTGCCCAAGAAAAAAATACTTGGGACTTACTTGAGACTTGAAGGTTAAGACTTGAGACTTACTTGAGACTTGCACATGTGTGACTTGGTCCCATCTCTGCCTCATACCTCATTCCCTTCTTGGCATCCCACTCTCCACAGGCTACCGGCTGTGCTGTCACTTTTCAGAGTGATTTATTTTAATCTCCGGCTGATTTCCACTTCTAACTCCGGGTGAGACCATTCTCTCATCGCCTAATGACCACAATTAATCAATGACTTGCAAAAGCACCAGCGGCTTTGCTGACCAAGAGCAACAGAACCTGAACACGCAGTGTATATAGGAGTGAAAAACTCCTGCAGCTCAATGAGTCTGGAGCGATGCCCTTGAGGTGCTTCCAACAACATGCTCCCACAGTCAGTCAAGTCAGTGCAAAGAACTAATAACAAGCTCGCCTATTGTGCCAGTGTAAGAGAGGCGAATCAGAAAGTGTAGAAATGGGTGACAAATTGCATTTCTTAGTCTTGTTTAGACTGAGGTCAAATAATTAGCAAAGTGACTGAAATGCAGGTTTCACAAATCATCTTGACTCTACCTGAGCTTAAAATAAAAATAAAACAACTCTTTGCTAGTGGCCTTTTGTTCAGGTAGGGCATCATTTGGGTTAGTTCACCCTAAAATTAAATGCATAGCTCTGAATTCTCATTAAATTCAAATATGGCACGTCAACCTTGATGTCAGTGACTTTGACATCGATGCACCATATTTGAATTTGAGAACTATGACACAAATTCATCACACAAAGCTTTTAAATGACTTCAGACAGCCTGATCTCATGATCTCACTCTTGATGACTTTTTTGTAAAATCTCCACCTTATGGCACAAAAAGCGAGTTAAATGTTCTCTCAAACAGATGTGGTTTTAAAGTTAATGCTGTATCAAGTTTTAAATCAACGAAACCAATCTCCCTCCCTTAAAACTAACCAATAGTGCCATAAATGCAAATGTGAGATGAACAATGCAATTCATGAAGTGTCGTGTTGTGGTGCGCCTATGATACTCCGTTATTGCGTTGACTAGAGGTAAACCTATTATGCGTTTCACTGATACTGATAACTAAGGTGGCGGATAAGGCAGATAACCGATTAATTGGCTGATTGTTTTTAAAAAATCGATTTATAGAATTTAAAAGATAAAATCCCAGATGCAATTTCTTTAATCAAAATCCCAATAATAACCAGAAACAAAGGAAGTTTTGGGGCATAATGTGGGACTTTTAAATATAAACAAGAATGAAACTCGCCAGGGACTCTTATTTTGAAATGATGGAGACTTGACTCCACTACAATTCTATATTAATATATTTAACAAATGAAGCTTTTTATAGCCTAAATATTCAGTAAGGATGAAAATATGGATGAATATTGCCAATGATGAAACATTTATATACAGCAAATCTCCACGAGATGTCAGTGATTGTTTTTATTTCACCTCTGTTGCCGTTATAAGAACTTCGGGATCCTCCAGTGCTGGTCAGATTAATACAGTTGAATTAAAAAATGAAATACAAAACTGTCGGCAAATATTTTTGCCCTATTTTTAAAAATCAACCATTGGCACTGATTAATCTGTAAAACAAATATATTGGTCTACTACTTCTGCTGACCTGTGTGCTCTTCAGGACTCGTAACTTGGTCCTTCGTATTTCAAGTGCAACGCTTTGCCAGTTGAGCTAATGCACAATTTGATTACTTTTGAATAAGCTTGTAAATGTAGTTGGTTATGTAATGCAAATATTAAAATATATTATTTTACAAGTCATGCACTATTGTAAGTGTTTAGATGTCATAAGATAGCATTGTGTGAGGAACAGGGTGAAAAGTTTTTATAAGATGATAATCTGCGTTTTACTCTAGATTTGTGTGAAAGTGAGGAAAAATAAACACAGCCGTTTTTCAGTGATACAGTTCTTTCAGATGTGTTATAACTGAAGTAATTAACTTTTTGTGGATGTAAGTAAACCAATGTTTTAATGATTTTATAGTATTTACCTTGACATAATATGGATTTATTTTTATGTAAATTACTTCAAGTTACACTGAATTAATCACTATTTAATATTGCAGGCTTTGAGTCATGGTCAATAGCATAATTTGTGACAATGATGTCATTGTCTATAACTGAATGGTCATAATGGTCTTCAGTCCTAATTATTGATCGATGAGCAGTTGTTACTAATCTCAGACCCCAGTGAGTCATTACCAATATCTTATTAACTGTCGAGAGAATGATTAACTTCTGAATAGCAGTGTATTTTTCATAAAGGCAACTCTGGCTTGAATTTTTGCACTGTGAAAATGTGATAATTTCAGAGACACCATCCGCAAGTCATCAAAAGCACATTAGAGTATAATTGTGTTAATATAAGGACAGTTCACTGCCTCCAAGCTGCATTTTGACCACCCTGTGTTCGGAGTGAGTAATGTGTGCCGTGGTCTATTTTCCTTGCCCTTCTCTGCTGTTCTTTTATGGGATGTGTCTACACACAGCATTAATCCAACACAAAGAAAAACATCATTTTAGACCTCCTCTTGTCCTTGGGCTGAAAACTAAAGTCCAGGAGACGAGAACACAAAGTCCCACCTCACATTCACTCTTTCTCTTATTCTCTGGCTGAAGGTATTAATTGTTTGCATATCATAAGGGGAGCAGCTTGGAGGGAAGGTGTTGATTGCTGATTGGTTGGATGCTGGATGTTTCCACGGCAACATTATCTGGTTGTACACAGAGAGTGGAAGCATGGGAGAGAGAGGATTTATCTCGCAAGTGTAATGCGCTGAGCTCTATCAACAGAAGCCTTTAAAAGCAATGGTGGTCTTGCTCAAGCTCTGCTTGCTCCATATCTCCTTGTGTTATTTATTTATTTTAGCCAAAAACATTTGTCCTGAAGCACATCTGAAGTCTCTGACCCACCTGACCAAGTATTCAAATTAAGGATAGGATGCTTCTTTGGCACTGGTCAAAAGTGGTGCCTGGAACACCCTGATCACACTGGGCGTTTTCCAAACTGCATTTTTGTGCCCTGGAAGGGCACTGCGTGAAGGGGATGCCACTCAAAGGGTTGTTCCAAACTAAAGTGAGAAAAAAACATTTTTCATAAAGGGCCCTACTGCAAGACTGTCAGCAAAGGGTACATACAGTAATGCCATCATCTCTTCAGAGTTCCCACATCAAGAGCTTTGTCCTTGGGAGTGAGTTGTGTATAGGTATGATCACTTTCGATTGGAATTCACCCATTGTCAATTCTGTGACAGGAGGTCTGCTGAAATCGGTCTGTGCTTTCTGAAATTGAGTATTGGCCCTAGTGTCTGAAACTGGAAGTGTTGTTGAAAGTGTGTCCACATGGTGCATTTTATTTGTAGTTGTAAATGATGTCCATTAATACAGTCAACATCAATGCATATTTTATTACACCCACCCTACCAACCCAAACCCCAACACTAAACCTAACTGTCAATGGAGTTAAAATGTATCCTCTGAATTGCATTCACCATTTTTCATGTTACTACTTCCTAAATTTTGTGTATCGGGAGTGCTGGAAGCTCTCTGTTGGAAGATAACATAAAAACACTCGAATTGATGCAAAAATGTCTAATTTGAGATGCGACTGCAGAATGGTGTACTGGAACATTTGGTGGCAACATGTCGAGTTCCTGTTTGATAATATTGGCCATGCACGTTGGGAGATGTTTCCTGCATGTCTTGTATGTGTATATAGTCAACAATAGAAACTAGCAAACCATAAAGTAAAGGTTCTACATGTTTGTATTTGTGTTTTAAAAATGGACAGTTTTAAATTCTTTGTACTTGCGTTCTGAAAAACTGGTCACACTTACCTTCGCACAGCGAAATTCAGCAGGCCAAATACAGTCATCCCAATGAGAATCCACGCGATCGTGAATTTGCGCAATGGACTACAGGTGGCGAAGAATTTCTTTGTGCAGATTTCATCTTGAGTTCAAGTTTGGTGAACTTTGACAGGCTCATTCACCACATTGACCAATGGAAAGTTGCTTGGTTTGGTGGTGACCTCTGTGTGGGTGGAGCTTCGGACATAACTACACTTAATATTGACTATGGACGAGATGCTCATTCTAATGGTGTACACCACTCGGTGTGCTGTCTGGAATGCATCATGTTTGAGAACCAGATAACACTTACACACAGATACAGGCCTCTGGGGGGGGTTATGTTTGCTTATTCTCCACCTTCTGATGAAGGAATGTGGACGTGGTTGGGCAACCTGAGCATCTGGTTTTGATCGGGTGTCTTAAACTTGTAGAACACAGTATTTACAGTATACACTGTGTGTTGACACCCAACCAGATTTCCAGAACTATTAACCAATAATGCCAATCTGAGATTTCAAGACAACTTTTGGACTGATTCTAGAGCCATTTATTATGAACTTCAGGCTGTACTCGAGGGGTAGAAGACAATTTGAGCATAGACACACTAGCTCTCAAGGGTAGAGAGTTTAATACTCCCTCTGCATCATTTCACCCTCTGATCTCAACCTGCTGTGTGTAATCTATATTCTTTGATGTAGAGTTCAGAAATTAAATGGTTGCTGTTGCCAGGCATGTCAGCCAGAAAGAGTTTCTATTCACGGCAGTGGTTTTCAACCTGTTGGTCGCTAATATACTGCTGGGGTAGTTGTTTGAGCTCAGTGCTACAGAAATATTTCATGATTTTTACTTCATGTTATGTCAGAGTTCATCAACTTTCAGAGAATGTGATTTGAGTGCATTGTTGCAGGAATATATACAGGGATTGTCTTATTGTCTAACCAGGCCTGTGTTTGCAGCTTTTGTCTCTTCAACCTGACATACAACACTGTCTGGCAAAAAGAGAGACAGATGTGTTGAATACATGCATAAGGCCCATTTTAACCTCATTATAAAAGTGGATCATTCTGTTGTATTAATTATTGTAATTTTAAACTGCTAAGTCAGACCAGTTTCGTTGTGTGCTACAGAAGCTTTTCACGTTTGGTTGGGGGCCACAAGATTTTTGGGGAAACTGGTTCATAAAAGGTCAGATATTAACTTTTGGTCAAATCTGCAAAAATCAGGTGAGTTTAGAAAATGTGCAAGCCATAAACAGTTCTTACCAGCCATGAAACTGTATTTTATCTTTGTTTTTATTCATCTTTGTCTATTTGTAGCTGTTTTTCCCTGCAAGTTTGTGAAAGTCAGTGCTAATCATTCTGTCACTAGCAGTGATGGGCAAGTTACTCAAAAGAAATCCACTACAAATGACTAATTATTATGTGCAATTTTTATCACATTACTAATTACTTTTAAATTAATTTCTAAGACACTTCACAGAAAAGTATGTGTTTTTGTGCTCAACGACTCCAAAGTTTTGTCTATTTTTCCTCTTTTGCACACAAGTCATCCCATACAATTATGTATTGGGGACATACGCCCTTCACCTGTCACAGAAATGCAAAGAGACATACATTAATTCATGTTCTAAATTACACATAAATGATACTATTTTAGAAATGTATAATCCTGATTACTAGAATTTAAATTGTAATGCATTGGACTACTTCTGAACAAAAAAAAAGTAATTATATTACAGTAACAAATTACTTTTTAATCAGATTCCACACAATTCTGATCATTAGCAACATCAAATATGAGATAAGGTAGTTTCCATCACAATCAGTTGCACACGTCACTTGACGTAAACCATATCATGTTGGAGTTATTAATAAAATCCCTAGCCAAATGGTGAGTAACTCCATGTTATATAATTACCAAAGCCCATTTTAAATCTCAATTTGTGTTTACCAAATATTACATTTGTCCCATGAGATTTATAGCCTCGGATACAATACATGTGGCCATTTGTCTGAACCTCCACTGGATTCCATTACAGGCAATCAGCACACAAAGGCACGTAGTGATGAGGCTCCAACAAGCAGGTAATGTGTTTCGTTGTGACCCATCTCATGGCAATATTGGGGTCATCTCCATTACTGCTGCGCTGGTGTCTGTAGAATATCTGGAATATGTGTGTGTGGTGTGCACTGAGTGGGAAGAACTCCCCGAGGAGGGCAGAGGTCAGGACAACTGAATTAACTGTGTATAGCCAGTTCTCACCTCTTGCTTTCTTTCCCTCCATCTCTCTTTTTATGTCTCCATCTTTCTCCATTTCCCCCCTGGAAATATTTCACACCGGAGGCTAAATCCAGTTAGGCAATTAGAGAGTTCTCTTTATCACTCTCTTTTTGTCTAACAGAGATTGAGTCTTCCCCTAGGGCCCACACATCATGGCCCCTCCATAAGTGGGCCTCCAGGACTCAGTGTTGTGTGATGGGAGATAACTGTGGTCTGATCTGACTCTGCAGAGCATTTGGATGTGGGGAGAATGGCCCTGAGCGACAAGACAGAGGTCAGTTGGCAGACTTTTCAAGAGACGGGCTGATAATTGGCAGAGAGGCTCAGTTGCTTTGGTCTATCTTGGATGGAATGGGGGTACGAGGGGCTTTAGAGCTTTACATTCCCTTTTTATCCAACCTGGTAAAATAAAATCACTTTATTTAAAGTTTTGCTAAATGGTTTTAGGTGGCTTATTGCATGTATTGTGGCAGTGTCCTGGTCAAATGAACACAAAAGGTTTTCTTTCACACAAATCATGAGTAAAGTTTTCCAATTTAAAGATGGTGTAGGGGGTGTGTGTGTGTGTGGTGGGGGGGTGGTGCTTAGATGGCAGAGTCAGGCTATATACATAGCAAATAAAAACAATTTTGATGAGAAACTTCTGACAGAATTTATTTTTATTTTTGTAGCGAAAATGACACTTTATTAATATGAATGTATTCGACTGTAGAAGGTCACACTCTCGATAACACAATGTAAAATGAATTAATGGAATGGAGAAGGTGAGAGCCAGCTTGACAATATAAATAATATTTTAATTATAAACTTAACCAAAAAGACAAACACACACAGGTGTCGGACAGCTGTCCGTAAATCTCTCTCTCTGTCCTGCTGCAGTCTCCAGTCGGCCTTTATCCCTCTCTGAGGCTTGTTTAGCCTGATTAGGGGCCGGGTGTGTGGGATCACGACCCGGCCCCGCCCTCCGCCCTGTCACACACAATCACTAGCGTGGGTTTTAAACTGCTAAAATATAGTATTGTTGTATGGGTAACACTTTCAATAAGGACCATTTGTTAGCTAACATGAACTAACAATGAACAATACTTTTACAGTATTTATTAATATTGGTCAATGTTAATTTCAACAAACTAATACATTTTTAAAATCAAAAGTTGTATATGTTAATATTTTATTTAATGCACCATGAACTAACATGAACTAAAAAGAAACAATTGTATTTTTCTAAATTACTGTATAATGCAGAATATTATTTGAACTTTAATAAAGCTATAACACATTAAATATAACTGCATTTGTTATGCCGGGATGTTTCCTTTAAAGAGCTCCGGCTCCGGGCCTGGTTAGCTCAGCGAGTCAAGACACTGACTACCACACCTGGAGTCACGAGTTGGAGTCCAGGGCGTCCTGAGTGACTCCAGACAGATCTCCTAAGTATTTATTATTGCTGTCAGGCTTGAGATTTTCTAGCATGTGTATACAATCTAATCCCCTTCATGGTTATTTATAATTACTCTAACTAGATTCTTTTCCATCTTAAGATGAAGTCAATTGGAAAGGAGAGAGAAATGGAGAACACAGAATGGCAGAGAGAAGGTTTTAGATACTCAACTGTATCTCAAGCGTGAAAATGGTAAACTTGACTAAAATTTACGCAAATTAATCATTATTATAAAATTCAGGGGAACCCTCATGTTACACGCAAACAGTGCCTTAATCGTAATTTGAGGTCTTTGTGTGTTTCACAGAAACTGATATCATGGTAGTTCCTTTTCTCTCTCACTCTCAATACCTGCATGCAGACACCTACATAATAAACATCTCTTTATTCTGTTTGCTTCTCTTTATGAAAATTTGTTAAAAAGAGACCGCCTTCTTTTGCTTGATTCTCAAGGGTTTTCCGGTTTGACGGCATTCATTGTTTGCATGCCTGTGGGTGCCTTTTTATGAACCAGATGGACTGGCTCTTTAACCTTCTCATATGACAGAAAGAGCACTGATCAGTGGATGTGAGATGTGTACAGTACCACGCCCTCCCATTTACCTGCTCTGTGTGATTATGTTGGCAGAGCTCTAGAATGAAATGCTCACATTATGTGAAGGAGCTTTGCCTCCATCTAGTGGTTAAGAGTGCTCAATGC
Organism: Xyrauchen texanus; assembly: GCF_025860055.1. Lineage (NCBI taxonomy): Eukaryota > Metazoa > Chordata > Actinopteri > Cypriniformes > Catostomidae > Xyrauchen > Xyrauchen texanus. The sequence continues at coordinate 15,136,588 of NC_068319.1, read as the reverse complement.
GGGCCAGATTTGAATTTAGCTCTTTTCTTTACCATGGAGTCCATGCATAAACAGCAAGCACTCTCTTCTACATGTGTGAACAGACAGTCTGCTCATCGGTCTTACTAACAAAAATCTTGGATAAGCTTTTTCCTAATAAGTTGACTATTGTTTTAATGTGGGCCCCATGGTGCAGCTCTGTCTCTGGGCTCGCTGGGCCTTGTGTTACAGCTCCACCTCTAGACTCAGTGAGCTCCTGGTGCAGCTCTGTCTCTGAGCTTAGTGAGAATAGTGTGTACTGTATTATTTTACAGATACTTTTGTATTTGACATTGTTTTTATTTTATATAGATTTATTATGTGTACAAGTCATAATTTTTCAGATTAATCATTTATTTCCATTAATTTATCAAATAGAAATGTATACAATAAATTGACATTCTGTGTGATTTTAAATGATTAGGAACTAGGTAAAAAAATACGCCCCAGGGAATCACCTCATGGTTAAAAATATTGTCCCTTAATAATAAAGTTAATTTGTGATACTAATTGACATATGTGCTCACTATCATGATTATTTATTAAGGTTTGCTGAGCTGAGCTAAAACTGAGGCATCACAAGTTAAGTTTGAGTTCATGGTTTTCTTTTTTGGAGTATTTTAGGTTTGAGTCACTGAGGGCAACTCCAGCTATTCTGTATAAAAAGACTAAATGCACAGGCACACAAAAATACAAACCTGACCTTACAATCAGGTCAGGAATATTTCCTGAGTCAGACTTGGAAATACTGTATGTACATGTATGTGTATATTATCCATTTTTCTTTCATACATTTTGTGTGTGTGTTTTTTTTTAAACAATGGCTAGAAACAGAATATAAAATAGTATTTTTTTTGGTGTTCTAATCCATTTAAATTATTCTGTGATTCTCTGTCTTTTGGCACACCTGCATCAGATTGAAGACCTGTCACTATTGAGGTGTTTTCTGCCTGTTCAATAAAATGTCTGTAAAGTTGTGTGTCCTTATCTTTCTTTGTAATATGATAATGTTATTTTCTTACTCTCACCTATATACAATTTACCACATTGCACACATTTGATCAAACAAACAAATCTATGAATTTAAAAGTTTTTGTCAAACACTATCCTCCAAAACCATTTTTTATATAGATTTGAGTGACTGAAAAGGTACAATGAAAGATGTTTCTTTCGTTCATAACTCATGAAACAAAAGATCTCTGAAATTTGTATTCCTCCTATTCACTCCAAACATCCTAATTTCTCGCAAAGGACTATATTTTTTCTGGGTTTTCTCAAAATGCCTTCTCCATGATATACAACTAGCTGGCAAAGGAATGCTTTCACTAGGTTTACGTTATATTAGGTTTACAGAAGGTTAGGGTTAGGGATATTTAGGGTTGGGACTAGGGTTATAGTGAGTTTACAGAAGGTTAGGACTAGGGTTAGAGTTATAAAAGGTTAGGACTAGGGTTATAGCGAGTTTACAGAAGGTTAGGACTAGGGTTAGAGTTATAAAAGGTTAGGACTAGGGTTATAGCGAGTTTACAGAAGGTTAGGACTAGGGTTAGAGTTATAAAAGGTTATGACTAGGGTTAGCGTTACATAAGGTTAGGACTAGGGTTATAGCGAGTTTACAGAAGGTTAGGACTAGGGTTAGAGTTTTAAAAGGTTAGGACAAGGGTTAGAGTTATAAAAGGTTAGGACTAGGGTTATAGCAAGTTTACAGAAGGTTAGGACTAGGGTTAGAGTTGTAAAAGGTTAGGACTAGGGTTAGCGTTACATAAGGTTAGGACTAGGGTTAGAGCGCATTTACAGACGGTTAGGATTAGGGTTAGGGTTTTATAAGGTTAGGACTAGGGTTATAGTGCATTTACAGAAGGTTAGGACTAGGGTTAGAGTTGTAAAAGGTTAGGACTAGGGTTAGAGTTATAAAAGGTTAGGACTAGGGTTATAGCGAGTTTACAGAAGGTTAGGACTAGGTTTAGAGTTGTATAAGGTTAGGACTAGGGTTGGAGTTATAAAAGGTTAGGACTAGGGTTATAGCGAGTTTACAGAAGGTTAGGACTAGGGTTAGAGATGTAAAAGGTTAGGACTAGGGTTATAGCGAGTTTACAGAAGGTTAGGACTAGGGTTAGAGATATAAAAGGTTAGGACTAGGGTTATAGCGAGTTTACAGAAGGTTAGAACTAGGGTTAGAGTTATAAAAGGATATGATTAGGGTTAGAGTTATAAAAGAGTAGGACTAGGGTTATAGCGAGTTTATAGATGGTTAGGACTAGGGTTAGAGTTGTAAAAGGTTATGACTAGGGTTAGCGTTACATAAGGTTAGGACTAGGGTTAGAGCGCATTTACAGAAGGTTAGGATTAGGGTTAGAGTTTTATAAGGTTAGGACAAGGGTTATAGCGAGTTTACAGAAGGTTAGGACTAGGGTTAGAGTTGTAAAAGGTTAGGACTAGGGTTATAGCGAGTTTACAGAAGGTTAGGACTAGGGTTAGAAATATAAAAGGTTAGGAATAGGGTTATAGCGAGTTTACAGAAGGTTAGGATGAGGGTTAGAGTTATAACAGGTTAGGACTAGGGTTATAGCGAGTTTACAGAAGGTTAGGACTAGGGTTAGGATTATAAAAGGTTATGACTAGGTTTAGCATTACATAAGGTTAGGACTAGGGTTTTAGCGAGTTTACAGAAGGTTAGGACTAAGGTTTGAGTTGTAAAAGGTTAGGACTAGGGTTAGAGTTATAAAAGGTTAGGACTAGGGTTATAGTGAGTTTACAGAAGGTTAGGACTCGGGTTAGAGTTGTAAAAGGTTAGGACTAGGGTTATAGCGAGTTTACAGAAGGTTAGGACTAGGGTTAGAGTTACATAAGGTTAGGACTAGGGTTAGAGCGCATTTACAGAAGGTTAGGATTAGGGTTAGGGTTTTATAAGGTTAGGACTAGGGTTATAGTGCATTTACAGAAGGTTAGGATTAGGGTTAGAGTTTTATAAGGTTAGGACTAGGGTTATAGTGCATTTACAGAAGGTTAGGACTAGGGTTTTGTCTCTTTTACAGAAGGTTAGGACTAGGGTTATATCGTATTTACAGAAGGTTAGGACTAGGGTTAGGGGGTTTTTGAGGTTAGGACAATGGTTATATAAGGTTAGGACTAGGTTTACGGTTAGGGTTTTATAAGGTTATGACTAGGGTTATAGCGAGTTTACAGAAGGTTAGGACTAGGTTTAAGTTTATAAAAGATTAGAACTAGGGTTATATCGCATTTACAGAAGGTTAGGATTAGGGATAGGGTTTTATGAGGTTAGGACTATGGTTATAAAATGTTAGGACTATGGTTATAGCACATTTACAGAAGGTTAGGATTAGAGTTAGGGTTTTATAAGGTTAGGACTAGGGTTATATCACGTTTACAGAAGTTAAGGACAAGGGTTCAGGTTATATAAGGTTAGGACTAGGGTTAATGCGAGTTTACGAAGGTTAGGACTAGGGTTAGGGTTTTATAAGGTCAGGAGTTGGGTTATATTGCGTTTACAGAAGTTAAGGACTAGGTTCCAGGTTATAGAAGGTTAGTACTAGGGTTAGAGTTATAAAAGGTTAGGACTAGGGTTAGCATTACATAAGGTTAGGACTAGGGTTATAGCGAGTTTACAGAAGGTTAGGACTAAGGTTTGAGTTGTAAAAGGTTAGGACTAGGGTTAAAGTTATAAAAGGTTAGGACTAGGGTTATAGTGAGTTTACAGAAGGTTAGGACTCGGGTTAGAGTTGTAAAAGGTTAGGATTAGGGTTAGATTTATAAACGGTTAGGACTAGGGTTATATCGCGTTTACAGAAGTTAAGGACTAGGGTTCAGGTTATATAAGGTTAGGACTAGGGTTAATGCGAGTTTACGAAGGTTAGGACTAGGGTTAGGGTTTTATAAGGTTAGCAGTAGGGTTATATCGTGTTTCCAGAAGTTAAGGACTAGGTTTCAGGTTATATAAGGTTAGGACTAGGGTTAGAGTTATAAAAGGTTAGCACTAGGGGTATAGCTAGTTTACAGAAGGTTAGGACTAGGTTTAGAGTTGTAAAAGGTTAGGACTAGGGTTATAGCGAGTTTACGGAAGGTTAGGACTAGGGTTAGAGTTATTAAAGGTTAGGGACTAGGGTTCAGGTTATATAAGGTTAGGACTAGGGTTAATGCGAGTTTACAGAAGGTTAGGACTAGGGTAAGGGTTTTATAAGGTTAGGACTAGGGTTAATGCGAGTTTACAGAAGGTTAGGACTAGGGTTAGAGTTATTAAAGGTTAGGGACTAGGGTTCAGGTTATATAAGGTTAGGACTAGGGTTAATGCGAGTTTACAGAAGGTTAGGACTAGGGTAAGGGTTTTATAAGGTTAGGAATAGGGTTATAGCGTATTTACAGAAGGTTAGGACTAGGTTTAGAGTTGTAAAAGGTTATGACTAGGGTTAGCATTACATAAGGTTAGGACTAGGGTTAAAGCGCTTTTACAGAAAGTTAGGATTAGGGTTTTATGAGGTTAGGACTATGGTTATAAAAGCTTATGACTAGGGTTATATCGTGTTTACAGAAGGTTAGGTCTAGGACAAGGGTCATATAAGGTTAGGACTAGGGTTATAGTGCATTTACAGAAGGTTAGGTCTAGGGTTTTGTCTCGTTTACAGAAGGTTAGGACTATGGTTATAAAAGGTTAGGACTTGGGTTATAGCACATTTACAGAAAGTTAGGTCTAGGTTAGGGTTTTATAAGGTTATGACTAGGGTTATATCGCATTTACAGAAGGTTAGGACTAGGGTTATATTGCATTTACAGAAGGTTAGGACTAGGATTATTGCCAGTTTACAGAAGGTTAGGACTACGGTTAGGGTTTATGAGGTTAGGACTAGGGTTATGTAAGGTTAGGACTAGGGTTATATCGTGTTTACCAAAGGTTTGGACTAGGGTTAGCGTTATATAAGGTTAGAACTATGGTTATAGCGTGTTTACAGATGGTTGGTACTAGGTTTAGGGTCATAAAGTTAGGATTAAGGTTAATGCGAGTTTACCGAAGGTTAGCGCTAGGTTTAGGGTCATATAAGGTTAGGATTAGGGTTAAAGCGAGTTTACAGAAAATAAGGACTAGGTTAAGGGTTATAAGATTAGGATTAGGGGTATAGCTTATTTACAGAAGGTTAGGACTAGAGTTAGTGTTTTATAAGGTTAGGACTAGGGTTATATTGCATTTACAGAAGGACTAGGGTTCAGGTTATATAAGGTTAGGACTAGGGTTATATCTTGTTTACTAAAGGTTAGGGTTAGGGTTATAAAAGGTTGGGACTAGGGTTAAGGTTATATGGTTAGGACTTGGATTATAGCACGTTTACAGAGGTTAGGACTAGGGTTATATTTATAGTAGGCGAGGATTAGGGTTAGGGTTATATCACGTTTAGAGTCGTTGATGACTTAGGTTAGTGTGTATACTAATAGGACTAGGGTTATGGTTACATAAGGTAAGGACTAGGGTTACAGTAGGTGAGGACTTTAGGTTTAGGGTTGTATAAGGTTTAGAGTAGGGTTAGGGTATATAAGGTTAGGACTAGGCTTTGGGTTGTATAAGGTTACGATTAGTGTTTGGTATATTTACGGTTAGGGTTAGGTTAGGGTTTGGACTAGGGATATTTCATGTTCACTGTAGGTTAGGACTAGGGTCAGGGTTATATAAGGTTAGGGTTATAGCTTGTTTAAAGAAGTTTAGGACTAGGGTTGGTTCTATTAGGGTTACAGTAGGATAGGACTAGGGTTATATTAGGGTTAAAGAAGTTTAGGGTTATATTAGGGTTTAAGAAAGTTAGGACTAGGGTTCCATTAGGTTTACAGTAGGTTTTGACTAGGGTTATGGTTATATAAATTTAGGGTTAAACATAATCCTTGAGAAATTTGGAGTCTGACTGATATAATCAGATGTATGATTAAAGGATCTGTGGATGCAAATTTCTTCTTGGATATGCTCTATAGTACAAAATAGCAACTTTTTTTACATGTCTCTTCTGAGGGGGATTATTTTGTTTAGTTGTTGGATGGGAGTGGATTTATTACTTGATGATCTTCAATTCTTCTAATCAGGACAGAAAAAAAGGAAAATGTGAATAAAGTTCTGCTGCTTTTGCCACTAGTTCATTCAAACATTATTTTATGACAACAGGGGTTGAGAAACAGAAATTTAGAGACAGGAATAGTTCACATTTTTTAATAACATGGCACAATTTACATAACACAAGTTTAACTGAGGAGCATGCTGAGTTGCCTCACCCTTTTTTTGTACATGATCTAGAAAGGACTTCATTTTTTACATACATGATAAACAGCAAAAAAGTTCCTTACAATCTCTTTGCAATACGTATTGACTACCCACTACTGCTTCAGTGGACATTTTAATGTTTGATTTTAAGAAAACAAAAAAATTAAAAGAGAAATTAAAGAAAAAAGCACTGCACAACATCTGAATTTCACAGAGTTTAAAAGCGCACAACTAACCCTCCCATGGACTACTAAAATAGATCTCTGCTCATTAAAAACAAACTGTCCATAGCTTACAACTTGCTTTTCATTCTGTAGATACATAACACTTTAATACACCGACCAATAGGGAATTGTTTTCCTTAATTCAGGTTTCACACTGTCTTGAGACTAGATGACGTGTTGTCTTTGCATGTCTTTCATTCAAATTGCCACACTTTTAATATAAAATTATTTAATTTAGTGAAGCAGTATCTGTTCTATCTTTGATACTTGTCCTTGGTGTTTTTGTACTGTAAGGATTGTCAGCAAAGACTTTTATATCTTGATGAAGAAAAGCATTTTTCTAGATCAAGATTTAGGGAATATTACTTTAATGAAGTGCTGCGATCTGTCAGATTGAGCCTCAATTTGATTAATACTCGTCACTGACAAGCCCTGTCTGATTCATGGGAAAGCATGTACTGTTGCTTCAGTCAACAAGAGTGTACAGAGACAAGTCGATGAGTCAAGAAAATGAGAAGGTTTAGTAGAAAATGGTAAAGAGAGAAAAGAGTGATATAGAGAGCGAGCCCACGCATGAGTTGCATAGTTGAAAGAAGGGATGTGGTCTCTTGGACAATATGATCCTTAAAAACCATTATTATGCAGCATTAAACTTAAAACCAGTCTATAAGAATGTGCACTCTCCCTTTGATCACTGCCCACTATATACAGCCACTCAAAAGTAAAGCTTTCATAACAACCATTTGCATATTTGTACCTTGATTTTTTTTTCCTTAAGGAGAGAAACAGACTACGCACATATTTACAAGTTCTGCCTTTTTTTTTGCAATGTTTTGAGGTACCTGTACATTCCAAAATCATCTTTGTTGGGGTTTCCAAGGTTGAAGATCTATATTTTGTCCATTTGCTTGAGATCAGTGAACGGTACATGTTCAAGAACACACGCCTATGCCAGAGCCAATGGGATAAAAGGTCATGAAACATCTCATGTGTCTTTCATGTGTTTGCACAAAACCAAAAAACATCAACACAAAAACCATCAATCTATACACAGATATGATACAGTCTCAGTCCAGCATCAAGTGCTTGTTTTGAGTTCCACTGTCAGACACAAATTAGGGGCACATGTGTGTTTGTGTCCAACCTCACCGTGCCTCGATATCTTTGTGTGTGTGTGAAGGGGGTCTGTCTCTTATATCAGTGCTGAGTGGGGTAGTCCGTCTGGGAGAAGAGGATTGTGCTCCGAGGCTTGGGATAAGAGGGGGAGGGGCACTGAGAGATGCAGTGGGAGGGTTTTTGTTTAGGATTCCATTTTGAGCGGCAGCAGCCAAAGCGGAGGAGGGGCTAACACGAGGATAGTGCATACTAGGTAGTCCGGGGGCTATGAGACCGGGGTGAGGGAGGTGTCCATCCAAAGCAGGGTGATGCATTGGGTGTAGACGCCCCTGCTCAAATTCCTCTCTGAGCAAGTGTAGCCGTTCCCTTTCTTCTAAGTGTGCCCTCTCTTGTTCCCGCCGCTGTTCTAAGGTGAGGCCGTGAGGATGATCTCGGTTAAAGTCATGAGGCTCACGGTCTCGGTATGAGCGCTCTGCTTCGTAAAACCGTGGCCCTGCTAACCGGTGTAGAGGATCATTCCTCAGGAGAAGATCCCGAGCTAATGGATCTCTCCGGTGGATGTCTAGTCCTCTGTAAGGGTCCCTCATTGGATCCCAGTGAAATGCAGGGTAGGGGAACCTCTCTGCACCTGGGATAGGGCTGATGCCCATGAAGGGCGCCACCATACGAGTCTTCTCCAGGCTACTGATAGTGTTTATGGGATGCATGCTGGCCATTCCCATAGGTAATGGCATTGAAGATGGAGGGTGAAGAGTGGGGGCAGGGGGTGCCTGAGGTGTGGATCTTTGCTCTGGGGATCTCTCAGTGGCACCATCTTGCTCCTCTTTTCTCTCCTCTTTCACTTTTACCTCACTGTTTTTTTTCTCATACGTAATTTCACTCTTCTTCTCCAGAATGTCTCGACTCAGGGTGCCATTCACCCACTCTAGGCCAGCTGGTCGCATGTAGGGTGACGCTGTGACCCGATTGGCTGGCTTGTCTTCTTGAACCCGCCCATCATGGATGACAGGAATGTCTTTGTTGCTGTGGTTATTCTCCTTTATCTTGTGCTCATCCGAGTTTGAGTCTTTCCAGTCCGAGTGCTCGCGTTCTCGCTCGCGATCTTTGGGCTTGTCTTTGTCCCGAGGCTCACTGGAGGGGACGTGGTTTCGGGAGGGTTCAGATGGCCGGGTATGGCCCAACAGAGAGAGGGGGTTAACAGGAATTGGTGATTGGTGATTCTGGTGTCTCTTCTCTGTGGGCTCCCTAAAGACAGAAGGAAAGCTAAACATTACTATCAAATTAGGTCAATTACATTTTAATACTTTCAATATTAATTACTGCATTACCCTTAACGGAATATGCTGGGTTCAATAAAAGTTAAGATTAGTCGACAGCATTTGTGGCATAATATTGATTACCCCAATTCATTTTGACCTTCTTTTCTTTAAACGAAAAAAGCAAAAATATGGGTTCCAGTGAGGACCTTACAATGGAAGTGAATGGGGCCAATCCGTAAATGTTAAAATACTCACTTTTTCAAAAGCATAGCCACAAGACGTGTTAACATAATTTTAGTGTGATCAAATCACTTACTAAGATTTTCTGTTTAAAGTTATAGCCAATTTTACAACTTTGTTGCCATGATGATGTAATGCTAACAAACCCTTTACTATATATATATATATATATATATATATATATATATATATATATATATATATATATAGAGTTTTTTTTATTATTATTTACTGAAGAATTAATGTAATTGCTTCCAAAAAATGGCCTTTTGTAAGTGCCTCATTGTAATTTAGATTTTTCCTTTTTTTAAAGAAAAGGAGGGATGAGTCGAAATTATTATGCCACAACTACTGTCGATTGAGCTTTACTTGTATTGAACCCGGAATATTCCTTTAAAGCCAAAACAGGGCCATATGTATTATCAGCACAATCCCCACATTAAGATGATATTATAAATGTGAGAATGTGAAAATAGAATTTTATAATAGAATTTATCAATTGGATCAGAGGAAACCCTGTTAGAAGCTGTTAAAAATCCACCTGTGACTGCACATAAGTTGAATTACATATTCATAAAATAATTCATATATTATTGAGCCAAGTTGCTAGAAACTGTTAACATCATAGTGTTATCTTAGTTAACTATACTACTCGGTGGAAGAATGTATATGCTGATAATTATTATTAATACATTTAAAAATGTACTGAACACTGGTGTCTTTTATTCTGTTGCTTCCATTTTATAAAAGCAATAAGCCACATAGGAATGTGCATTACAGTCATTAAGTAATAAGTAATGTGGTAAAATCACACTAATACACAGTCTTGAGTGGCTTATTGCTAACCTAACCCTTAACTATCTCTAATAAATTACATCATGTGCTAATATTATTCACACAGATCTACACACCTCTCCTTATCGTCCTTGTTGACTGAGGAATCCCTCTTGTCCAAGTCGCGTTCTCTCTCTCTCTCCTTGTCCCTCTCTCTGTCTCTATCTCTGTCATGGGAGCTGACTGACATGCTGCGTTCAGAGTCTCCAGGTTTTAGCCAGGGAGGAGGGGTGGGGAAGGAAGGCGGAGTGCGATGGAGTCTATTCCATGGCTCGTGGGGTCCGCTGAAGTGCTGCTGTGCGCCTGGTCCATCTTTGTGGGCGAATACAGAGTTAGGTGCTGGGAGACAGAAAACAAAATGTCCCCATGGCATATTAGTGCACATATTGAATCCTTTAGATCTTGGAAAATACTCTGATACCTGATTTCAGAATGCAACAGTTATGTTGTAATTAATTATTTTTTTTTTATTGTAAAGTTGACATTTCTGATAAATTGTGTAATAATTAGGGCTGTCGATTTAACGTGTTAATTCAGTGCGATTCATTTGACAAAAAAAAAAAACGTGTAAAAAAAATTTACGCAAGCAATCGCACCATAATAAGGAAGATTCCTGAGAAATGCAAGCTTGTAGTACCCACCTGTTTACTCCAGAGGGCAGTAAGTGAAATTTCAGCTGTATGAGCAACACACAGTTTATACAGTGAAGAAAACACTTCAGTAGGAAGAACAACGCAAACATACGTTACATTCTTGCATTCAAAACACTTGGAGCGCAAATGCAAACTAAGGGATCTCAAGATGTGTTTAAAGATTGAATATTAAACTATATTTAACTTGAAACAGTAAACTAAACATTTTATGTTTATGATGCGACGCACCAGAGACGCTACACAAGCATGTCTGACGCAGGTGTAGATTGACGGGCTCTCAAACAAGCCTTCATATTAAATCTCCAACTGATTGACAAATTCACTTGTGTAATGGATTGCTGTGAACTGTATGCCAATGATTGACTTATGATCAATAATATGGTAGTAAACAATACATTGTATTCTAAAGCTGCTTTTTGTATTGTCTTATCAATGATTAAGAATTTAATGCATTTTAATTATCTGAATATCTTTTATTTTATATATATATATATATATATATATATTTATATATATATATATATATATATATATATATATATATATATATATATATATATATATATATATATATATATATATATATATATTTTTTATATTTAAAGATAACTATGTATAATTATATATTGATATAAATATGTATAATCTTTATTTATTGAATTATTGTTATATGAGGGGCTTTCTCAGCAAATATTTGTATATGCGATTAATCGCGATTAATTAATCGGGACACCATGTAATTAATTTGATTAAAAATTTTCATCGATTGACAGCCCTAGTAATAATATATTTGTGATTGAATAGTTGACTCACTGAGTGCTGGGTTTCCCAGCCCACCAAAGGCTGCAGTGCTTAATGAGGCTAGACCTCCAAAAGTAGGTGGTCTGCTGAAGGGCTCTGTCAATGAAAACACAAACAGAAGAAAGAATCAGTACATGAACAAAATTATTGTGTGAATCATGAATTAATTATTACGGTTAAGATCATCTAATGTAATGATAAAAAAATAAACATGTTCTTTTCTTGCTCTGAATCTAAACATCACTAACAAGAATTCATATCACCATTTCAATGTTTTGTAATATGTAAATCCACTAAGTTCCTGAGAGGTCTCTAATAAACCTTAGCTAAGAACAACCCTACATTTAAAATACTGTTAGAAATAAGTTGGCCACACAGTGACACCTAGTGGGGGACAGTGAAAGTCACATGTTGTTATCTTACCCAAGTGAGGTGCTGGGGTAAGAAAGTTGCTAGGGTGATGTGGAGGATGTCCAAAAGGTGCAGCTGAGGGGTGCATGGGCCCTGAATTGGAAAAAAAAAAAGAAATACACTGATGAATATTGCTACACTCTTAAGATTATGCATAGTGCTAAAGTATCAACTTAACTGATATAATAGGTACAAACAGCCTGGATAAAAAATTCTGATGGGGTGAAAACACTTGTTTATATTAAGTATATTCATTTAATTTAGATTTATTTTTAATAATCTAGTCACTCTGAATAACTGAGTCACTCTGGATAAAAGCATTTGCTCAATGCAAAAAATATTATTTTAATGCAGTGCTGAAGACAGTCTAATTATTTTGATGTTTGAAATTGTTGTGTGTTAAGAAATGGGGACTGATAAGTATGAACTAGACAGATTAATTAATCATATTTGTGTTCTCTAAACCATGCTGAGATTCAGGTAATCCACTCACCTACTGCTGTGAAAAGCGTTGCAGGTCGAGCCAAGTCATGAGGGTGATGGATAGCTCCAAACAGAGTTGGACCAGGAGGTCGACTAAGAAACTCTGGTTTGAGCCCAAAGTCCAGCTTGTGTGGGTCAACCTGCATCTGCTGCTGAAGAACGACAGGCACAAGAGAAAAAAAACCCGTGATACCCTTTCCAAAGTCACTCAAAAATTAGGATTGAATTAAGGATAGTTCACCCAGAAATGAAATTATGTCAGCAAAAATGAAAATTCTGTCACTTTAATTACATCTTTATTCCATACAATGATAGTGAATAGGTACTGAGGCTTGTACACTGCCAAAATGGTTTTGTTTTTCACTGAAAAAAGAAACTCCTACAGGTTTGGAAAAATGTAAGTGTGAGTAAATGAATTTTCACAATTTGGTTGAACTATCCCTATAACAGAAGCATCTAAACAAGAGGCACAGGAAATGTTTCTCTCTATATTTAGTATTTATCTTGATTGATCGGTGCAGTTAAAGTATAATCATGTCATGTGCATGGATCTCACCTTTACTTTCTGTTGGTGGTGGTAAATTTGCCAGGCAATATGGACATGCATAGCACACCACTTTCCTGGTTTCTAGGGAGACAGAAAGACAATTTAAGATTTTTGTGTTCAAGTGTGTTTATTGTCATTTTCTCCAATGTGGTAGGAGAGGAAACAATAGTGTGTCTCCAGGAGCCATGATGTTTGAATGTAACAAAAACAAAAAAAAGTTCTTAATGTTCTTAACAGTTCTTAATGAAACAAAAATATGATGAATACAACAGACATGACTTAATTCAGGCTTACAATTAAATCTATTTCAGTAGTATATGTGCACTACACAATTAACATAATTCAACTTTAAATGTTCATTTCGGGTTTCTGTGCTTTTTTTTTTTGGCCCGGCTACAAATTAATCACACAAAATGTCATTACAAAGTGCTTTCCGTGATAAGGGAGTAATATAGTTTCTCCTAAAGGCTCTGAGAAAAGACCATGGAGTCCCAGCATACAGCTAATTAAAGAGGCAGAGCGGCCGGCAGGTGCTCGGCATAAAGTGGGAATAAACTGTAATGAGCTTTTATTCTATTTCCTACACAGTCCTGTGGGGAAACAATCCGAATAACTGATAAAGCAGTCTTACCCTGAGAACGGGCCGGAACGGATCCGTCAGCTAAAGAGAGAAAGTGCGAGAGAGAAAAGCTAAGCTGTCACTTAGGACTTTTAATTAGCATCTAGGCATCACTTCATCACTGACCAAATTAAAATGTTAAAATTTCCCTTTCTAATGAAGCATTTCATGGAATAATTAGGCCAGAATTCTGAGTATTCCCCTTCCAATCACTGTCTGCATATCAATGTGGACAAGCAGCATAATGTGACTGACAAATATGACATTTTAACATAATAATATAATTTCAGTATAAAGTTTTGCTCATAATGACACTGCCTATAAAATACCTCAATTACGGACAAATGTCTGTAAGATTTGTAGGTACTCTGTGCATGAGCAACTGTTTGTGTATGTTTGGGGTGGCATAGCATACATACCCGTGGGTCTTTCTGAAGGAGTGTGTGTGGGACAGCTCCAGGCCTGGCTGCAACATCTAGAGGGTTTGAGGTCTGTAGCGTAATAGTGTAAACAAATATGCTAAGCTTTTGAGCCATTCACAGCTCATGACTTCACATTTACATTTATGCACTTGGCTGCCACTTTTATCCAAAGTAACTTACAGTACATTCAAGGTATACATTGTTCACTGGGAATCAAACCCAAGACCTTGGCATCGCAAGTGCCATGACCTACCAGAAACAAAATACGCACTATAGTGCAATATGATTTCTAAACATCACCATCCTGCGCTATCTTTTTCATACTCTCAATCATTATTGGTAGGTGACTAGGCCTTCAGCAGAAGGTGTGACATTTTAAAAAACATTTTGAAGTTGATTCTAACTGTATTTATACATGACATCTGAAAAGAAGCATACTGACGGTCTGAAGTGTATATATTTAGGAGTCAGCTCAGAACAGCATAGGAGGTTACTTTTGGGAGTTGTCTTGACATTCAAACATTTTGTGTTTGATATCGTGATACCTTGGGCTGGAATGCTCCCTGCAGAGATCCGAAGGGCCCTGTCGGTGGGATGACGGGCGGAATGCCTGACACAGCTGGGGGGTAAGAGTGGAACAGCTGAGAAAAGAAAATGGATACAAGAAAAAGAGCAAGAGACACAGTTACTCTGGGAGGTTCTTGTTTAATTGTATCAGCTGTTTACAGTTAAACCTTGAGACCCTGTATAAACTTCTTACAACTATAAAAGACTGGCTGCAGACATTTAATAGTCATTGTCCTAACATATTAGCTACAATAAATAAGTTTAGTTCTGATTTTCATATCATGTCATATAACATGTCAATGTCATAACATGAAAATTAAACTACATAAACATGGTGCTTCAATAACAAAATGAAAACTTTTCTTTGAATGAACAAATGACAGAATAAGACTACAAAGCATCTATTTTGTGGCATAAAATAAAACATTAGTCTGATCTGCGGCTATTGTGACATTCAACAAAGATTAAGAGCAAGATAAATTTACAACATGGGTCACTCTCGGAACCTGCTCTGATAGCAATGACTGTTATTATCAAGACTCAATTACTGCATTGTCTGGTGGGCATGGGTAAGTGTCATGAATGAATCATTGATAAATAGCGATGTCGTAATTGAAGGGTAGAGATCAAATAAATGAATGTATTAACCTGTTGGACAGACAGGCAGCCTCAAACACATTTGTATCTCTCACTCAAGCCATTTTTAAGTTACGCTTTGAAGATAAGTCAGTGAGGTGTCTAATAAAAAACATTTAATGCAGCAACTAAGGCTTAAAATGAAAAGCATTATTGCATTTATAATGCTTTTCTGAGGAACTGTTCGTTGTGCAGTCCTGTTTAGTTTTGCACAACATCTCCCAACACATGCATTATAAAACAGATAATTTGGGTCTGGGATGGTGATTGGTTAATACAGCATTCTAGCCATGATGAATCACATAATATAGTAACAACTATGACACATCGCTACTGCATACAGTATATCACCCTGCAGAACCCATAGAGGCCAAATATCAAACTTAGCACTAGGCACTGACTGAATTTGCTAAATAAAAAAACATTTAAATGACATTTTAAGTCCTTTATATTTTTTATTAGGCAGTAATGATTTTAAAACACAATAAAAAGGCACTTAAGGCTAAACTCTGAATAAAATAACAGCTGCATGTTGTGCCTAAAGTGTTGGGTCTTTGGCTGTAACTATATTCACAATTGCCTCTCAAATATTATAGCTTTAACAAAACACGCATACTGCCATAACGCATAATAAAATTATAGGATATTCACAGAACATAATGTCAATGGGCGGGTCCGGAAGGAGGGTGGGGCCGGGTCGTGATGCTGCACACCTGGCCCCTAATCAGGCTAATCAAGCCCTCGAGAGGGATAAAGGCAATCAGAGGCGGCAGTTCCAGAGAGAGAGAGAGAGAGTTACAGGCAGCTGCCCGACACCTGTGTGTGTTTGTCTTTTTGCTTAAGTTTATTATTAAAATATAATTTATATTGTTAAGCTGGTTTTCGCCTCCTCCTTTCCCTTTTATCTTGTTACACTGGAACCCCTACTAGGGGCAAGGGAAACGCGGTGGGGCGTTCCGGCTGCCAGGGGCTGGAGGACTGCATCCGATAGGCCCTGGGATGCACAGTCGTCTTCCACTAGACGGTGGAGGAGTGGCTGAGGACCAAGCAATGGCGTATCGGAGAACCGAGAGTAATTTCTTTCTCTCTCTATCTGCTGCTTTCGCTCCGTGTTGGCCTTTTCCTCTCGTTTTTTGTTGTTGTTTTTGTACCCTCTGTAAAGAAGCGGGGATGACCTGCCGGAAGATGGGGCCAGGATTATGCCAATTTGCTAGAAAATATTATGTTCAAATGCAAGTAATGTTAATTCCCAAGTTGAAGTACCTCAGTAGACGGGTGCAGAGTATTTCATATGTATAATTATAGTAATATATAATTGAATTAAATTATTATAGACAAAAAAAATATACCTGTAAAATCTATTTTCTTTTCGCTCTATATCATATCTTTCCTAAAATTTACCTAATACATTCACTTCTAAAGGGACATTTTGATCCCTTCTCACTCAAAGAGCTTGCGCTAGTTAAAGAGTGGCGTGCTGTCATAGCAACCATGATATGTTCTGTTTCCAGGCCATGTTTAAATGAGGACGTTCGGTATACTGCAGCCTTCAAAGGACGCATCCTACCTAACACACAGCCTTCGAAACGAGACACAGCTCTTGAGTCGTTCATGACCAAAATCTAACAAGAGACTTTATACTGTTTAAGCATTTTCAGAAAAAAGCAAAGCTATAATTTTCATTCAGTTTGTGAGCTGCTGAGCATGACTTTTCATCCAAAAAGACAACAACAATAATAGTCTAATAATAAAGAGTTTAAATAACAGCCTTACCTTATGTCTACAAATCTACTGACTTCAGTATAATGTTTAAGAATTATGAAAATAAAGCAGATCTATCATTTTCCTACAGTATTCAGACTTTTTTCAGAAACTACAACAATAATAGCATAATAATAACACTTCTGAAATTCAACAATGTCCTTTGACATTATAAAGCACATTTCATGAGTTGCCCCGAGGCATCAACCCTCCTCAACGTCACGTGCTACTTTGCCCTCCACATGACAAGAGCTGCACAAAGCGTTACGGATAGGCAATTCTCCAAATATTAAAAATTTGCCAAGCAAGAAAGCAGGCATACAAAAAAATCATACAATTTCACTTGTATGAATAACACTTTGGTGTAAAGTGGCGTCACTTCATAGACTTAAGTTCAGCAATGCTGACGCAAGTCATGTGACTTTTATGCATTAATGACTCTTCCACCCTTTTCTCTCCTTGATGAACAATGTAGAATTGTATGCAGATGCCAAAGTGAATGAACAACATGCCCCTATCATTCAGTCAGTCGATACGTGTACCAGGTATTTCAGTTTGTTTGCAAATGAGAAGTTTCCCGAGTGTCAGGAGCCCTTCACGCTCCATTCCTGTTGTAGCCATGCACATGACTGGCTGTAGCTGTAATATATCAAGTGATCTGCTTCAGTAGGTCTGCGGTTGCCAAGCATGCGATTGGCCGCTGCTGTAATCAATCAAGCAGGAGTCTGACCCCCCCCCAGACAAAAACTCTTTAGATATGTATGAATCTCAAAAAAAAAAAAAATAATGTATGGCAAATTTTGCCGAAAGGTGAAAAAGAAAATGAAAAGCCACCACAGCTCTAGACAAAAACATTAAAAACATGACAGGTACTCACGCTGTGTCTGTAGAAGGGGTCGACTTTAGTGGGGTATTTGTCAAACTGTGGAGGAAATGAGAGACAGAGCTCAGTACACACAAGAATCCTTCAGGCCTCAATTTACTCCTGACAAATATCTTTGGAGTCATGAGGTGCAAAACAAATATCAACAGGTTTAATGTTCTCTCCAGAAAAATGTGTTTGGTTTGTTTGTCAGCAGTAAAATGCCCTCTCTGCCCTGGTTAATGAATGTTAGCACAGAAAATATCGCTCTACATGCTGTTCAAGTGAATTACAAGGCCCTTCTCTCGTTTATGTGTATAACAATTCTGAGAGTGGTCAAGTAGAGGTCAACTGGCTGTTTAACAATAGTCCCATAAATGACTAATTTAACTGGGTTTGGTTGGACTAATCTGGATCCAGAGAGAATGTTTCCCACTTGTGCATAAACAATGCAGCTCTCACTAGTTTTATATCCTCATTAGCTGACAGGGCCCGCACTCAAGGGACTTTGAGTCTGTAATGGTTTAAAAGCCGCTTTTAAGCCTCTGCTGGCCCAGTGCTGGCTCGTTGTGGGCACGGCGGTTATTCTAGAGCTGCTGCCTGCCAATCAAAAGCTCTCTTTCAAAACTACATCAAATTAAATTGTGTCACTGAACTGGCAATAAAAAGTTAGTATAAAGTTCTCAAGGCTTGGCTGGAACAAATATGTATCGCCAGCAGCTCTGACTGCCAATTCTAAAACCAGGGCAGAGAACCGAGGGTGATGAAGCATGCCATAGAAAAACTGCAGCTATAGTTTTTCAACAAAGAAAAGCCACATTGTGCCGAGAGAGAAACACATGGTTAAGATTGAGAGAATAACTGCCATGACTTCATATTTTTACTGAATCGGTATACTGTACATTTTTATAATAGCAATTCAAAACACAATACACAAAGCAAATGCCTGCACACCAGGGTCAGAAATGAATGGGGAATTAGGCAAAAATGCCACTGAATATAACAAAAAAGCCCCATAAATGTAAACTCGGGAGGCAAAAAATGGCCTGTTGAGATGTCCTCTGTTCTTATTTGTATCATCTGATTTATTTCTTAATATTCTATTGTAGGCCTAGTTGAGTTCATTTTATAGCAAACTAACATGTAACTAACTACAGTTAATCTAGACATTCTAGAGTATTTATTTCAATACTCAACTTATTACTGAGGTTGACATAAATGACAGCATTTATAGCTCTTCCGCCCTTTTCTCTTCTTGATGAAAAAGGTAGACTCACATGTAGATGCCGAAGTAAATTAACAACATGCCCATCTCATGACATGGTATATAATATACATGGACAAAATATGTATGCACGCATAAAGGTACAAAATGCCTCTGAAAATAAACTTCAGGTGGGAAATGTTAATTTCTGACTCTGATGCAAACACAGACAAATTAAGTATTGTTTTACATGTGTATGTCATCCATACCCATTTAACCATACAGTCATGCATGCACCTAGACATTCATCTTTTAATATATCCAACATTACAAAACAATTTTTAGAGTTGCGTTCCACTTATCCTCACATTTCTGGCTGGGGTACGCACCATGGGTGGTGCAGGCGTGGGCATGATGGCGTGGGGGAAAGGGGTGAAGGTATGCTGGTGTGTGTGTTGGTGTGTGTGCTGGTGCTGATGTTGATGCTGGTGTTGGTGCTGGTGGAACTCAGTCCGCAGGTATGGAGGGGGACCCAGTGATGCCCCACGATCAGCACTCTGAGATGCAAGGAAACGAGTGTTTAATTCCTGCCGGAGAAGGTCTTGTTCTGAAAGGAGAAAAGAGAAAGTTTTAAAAAACACAATAGTCAGTGGCAGAGCCCTTAGTCAAAATCTTCTATCTGGTTTCAAAACTGTTGAGCTTCTGAATTAAATATGCTGTATTTTTGCACAGCAGATACCTATCCTGTTTGTCTGATTCAATATTAGAAGCAGATAATATCAGACATAAGTTTTTCCAATTCAAACAATATAAAATTATTCTCTGCCAGGTTTCAAACGGATTAATATTTTATACAGTAGATTAAAATGTTTTGATACTTGATTTCACTTAAAGTATGTGATTTTTCTTGGTGTGAATGGTATCTGGGAAAATGGTAGATTAACAATACTGGCCTTTATGTTGGTTATCAGTATCAATGTGAAAAAAATCCCTGGATATTAGTACCATCACATCCCTGCTCTGTTCCAATAATGTACTTGACATGAGAGATATGTACTTGACATGAGAGATGTGTACCTGAGTAGGCACTCCCAGCTGGGTGTCCGGGGACCGGCAGAGTGTTTGAGGTGAGTGGAGGTGGTGGAGGCAGAGCAGCAGGCGTCGCAAACATATTGGTGTGATGAGGAAGAGTGGAAGATGGTAGGGAGGGGGGGAAGGTGTGAGAGGCCGTAGGGTTCACCGGCAGGCGGAAGGAGGCTGCTGCCCCAGCGGGGGCAGGTTGATGATTGTGTAGATGAGGGACTGGAGAGGGGCCCGGCGGCTTCCCTGAATTGTTGCTTCGACTGCTGCAGTGAAGAATAGAATAAAGAGAATAAACTAAAAGGTACAAAAGTATGCAGTGTACAACAAAATTAATACAATGAGTTTCCATTAGAACCGTTATTCCCTTCCCAAACTGTGAAACGCTTATGTTCTCTTAATTGTTTTAACAGTGGAAAGTCTCTGCTTTAAATCTGTTACAATTCAGGATCCAGTTTCAGAAACATGGAAAGTGTGTATATACAGAGCTAAAGAATGTGTTATTCCTGGAGGGATTTCCCAGCCACACAAGCGCAAAAGCATTTATCAGAGTCATATGCATCTAACAAAGAGTTAATTTACAAAAAGTAATAATTTAAATGCTAATTATAAATGCACATATTAAATATACATGATGTATACATGAGGAGGGTGAGAGGAGGGAGAGGAAGATAGGCTTCTCTGAGGGATACTGGGGTGTCTGGGTCGAGTAGAGGAAATTATATTTACAAGCTGCTGCCAGCTATAAGGCAGCAGCATCGATGTGGGAGGGGAATGAACCAAACCATCTAATCTCTCTGCTGGGATTCTCTCTGTGGACTGTCAGAAGTGCGCACACACTCTTACACATACACAAACACATACACACAGGGATTTGTGCCTAATGCTTACTGGAGGATTGATACATTTTACATTCTAATGCTAAAATCATGCTGTTCCGCTAAGGTTTTAAAGAGTTGAGGCTCAGAACAGCTGCTCAATCACTGTATAACACATCTGGATTCCCCACTGATTGCAACAGAATTCTGTCTACTTCCTGCTGTGCTGAAATATTAAGCTCCTTCACTCTGTTTAAATGCTCACCTTAGGCCGTTGAGGTTAAGGCTGCCGCTGTAGGCTGAAACCGGGCGCGGGTGGCACCGTGAAGGTGGCCTGTGCAGTGCAGGTTGGATGGGGTCCTGCTGGGCTGGTAGCGCTGGTGATGGTGGGTGGTGATAAATGCCTGGGGTTGGGGGTGGCCTTGGGTGCGAAGGCAGCTCGAGTGGTTGCTGAGGCGGCACTGCCTGAGAGGGCTCGTGGCCCTGGGTGAGAGGCAGGGTAGTAGAGGGTGTTGGTGGTCTAAGTGGGTGATCTAGGCAAGGGTTCTGGGTTTGAGCTGGGCTTGGGGGCAAGGGTAATGCCCGGTTGGAGGAGGGTTGCTGGAGGTGAAGAGGGGAGGGGAGGGGAAGTTTGGGATGGGAGGTGGGCACCAGTGACAGGGTGGCTGGGGGGAGGTCACGGGAAGTCTCCTGGCTCTTCTCTTGGCTGCGCTCTAGGCCAGACACCTTGGGAATGCCCAGGCCATGCAGCTCCCGGCTATCATTGGTGGAGAGTGCATCAACGCCAAAATCTGGTACTGAAGAAACACAGAGAAAGACAAAATTTTAGAAGCCACATACATGTACAGTTAAACATATTATAAAGACAAATTCCAGTTTTACCCCTTTATCAGCAGCTCTGGATATGATGTATAACATACAGTCTGATATAATGCTGCAAAGTGTTCCATGGCTTTTACCCAAAATCTCACTGGGATCATATTGAACAGTCTGACAAGCAACAATCATACAGAACTGTAAAAATTGTACAGTGAAAACTCAGCTTTAGCAAGACAGCAAATAAAGCCACTGAAAATGTTATCCCACAGGAAAGGTTATTTCTTAAATAGTTTAAACTACAAATATTGTTGTTTAAAGATGGATAAATAGCTAGATCCAGCAGACCTCAACAAAAAACTAACACGAAGGACTAGAGCCTAAAAACCAGGTGAGGAGAAAAAAGACAAGATTAACAGAAAATGTAAATGCTCTGAGACAAGAGATTCATGGGGGATCGGCGTGCATACATCTTTGTCTGCCTCAGAGGGAACCACACCTCTCTTTCTTCACACCATCACTCCCAGCAAGGCCTGTTTATTGAGCCTGAATCCCATATGCACTGAGGTTCCTGCTGGAACAGAACCACTACGGATTGCTGATCTCTCTCTCTTGGGCCTGTGGGCCTCCCGATGCAGCACCCCATGGGACCCAGCTCAGAGCCGCCACAAGGTCCCGGTGTGCAGCTGAGAGTTAGTGCATTAACAGCAGTGTGTGTGATGCAGTCATTAATGGTCAGGCCTGCCTGCAGTGCTCTAGCAGATAAAGATCAATAAGCTGGGAGTACAAGGCTCCCCTTGGGAACAGGTTTGAGTCAGACATCTTCCATATGACACGTGGGAAGTCGAGACACACGTGTGCACAAACACTCATATGTATGCACACACATGCAAACAAAAGAACAAACAAAATGCACGCACACAGCACTTCACACAAAGGCGGAGACAATTTCTATACTTATTCCGCAGACTGAAAAATATCCTCATTAATGTGCTACCTCATTTGCTCCGTAAAATGCTCACAATACAAGGCTATGGCACTCTAAGCACACACTTTAACAAACAAGGGCAGTTCAGCCTCCCAGCTCAGCTGTTTAGAGGGCACAATAAGTCACACTTTATCCTGCCTGAATAACTGGATTTAGGGCCGAGAGGGCTGACGGCACTTAGAGAAAAGCCTTTTACACTTGTTTTGTCAGAATAAGGGCTTTTATAAACAAGTTCCCTTCAGATTATATAGCTCCAGTAGGCTGTCACAGGCCCACATGACATGTAAGGACGGACATGCTCTCTTTATTAGACAAACATAAAAGCATACGTGTCCATCTTGCTCTCTCTTTCCTGCACTATGGCCTTCCTGTAGGGACTTTTGATGGAAAATATCCAAAGCCCTTCTAAATGGCTGAACCGCAGAGATCTCTGCTACTCCTCCGTGGAGCGGCTCTCTCAATGTACTAACATGCCTAAAATAAATAAATAAAATGAGACGGAGAGTGAAAACACGGCTTATTCTTCCTGTAATGAAGACTCCAGGGCCGGGTAGGGAGCGGAGAAGAAGTGTGTTTCTCCTCCCTTGGGAGTTAATTTGGCAAGTCTCCTTGATCCCTGGAAACAAATAAATGCAGCTTTCTCTCGCCTCTGCAAAAAGAGTGAAGAGAGGTGATTTTTATTCTAAATGGCAGCCGTGGAGGAGGATGTTTAGTAAGATGGTAGAGCATACTGGGAGGTAGATTTCGCAAAGTTCTCATCTGATCACACAATGTTTGGGTTTGAGTGTGTGTGTGTGTTTGAGCAGGATTAAGGTCTACAAGGCTCCTCGAGCAGTGTGCTTGGGTGAGGTCTCTATGGACAGCAAAACACAGCTCATTATCCTGAGGTGAGTCTGCTCTGAAATAATACAGCACATAAAGAACATCAGCTGCTAAACCAGGACAAACAACAGAGAGAGAGAGAGAGAGAGAGAGAGAGAGAGAGAGAGAGAGAGAGAGAGAGAGAGAGAGAGAGAGATGCTTTGGCAACATTGTTTTTGAAACTTTAATGCCAATAAAGCCCATTGAATTGAATTGAATTGCGAGAAAGAGAAATGCATTTTTCTTGTCATTATCTGTTTTGTGTATTAATGCTTTGGCAATATTGTATCTAAACACAATCATGCCAATAAAGCGCAACAGTCTAGTTACGGTTCATTTCTTAAATAGACATAGATTTTAAACGCTAACTTATAAACCTTTAAAGACACACCTACCTTGAGTTACCAGGTTGTTTATCAATGGTAAATGCTTCGTTGAAGCCATCCGTCTGTGTTATTTCAACTTCATTGTTTAAAAATTGTCTTTAATAGCAGAATTCCTGTTGAACAACTACATTACCCATGGTACAGCAGAGAAAGCTTCACCAATCAGAAAACCGCAGCTAACACAGCCCACAAAATAAAACCGTAAGCAACCGTCCACTCCCATGACGCACTCTGAATGATGCAAACAATTCAATCTCCCTGCACTCTTAAACTACCTATATATTTTGTGTTTATCGGAATGTTTCACAATAAATGTAAATATTGTTTTTATACTTATACTTAACCTAAAATCAATAATACTTACCCTCACTGCCATCAAGCGATCCTTAACATTGGATCCAACTTTAGCATTATACAACCACACACATAAAGGAATATTCTGGATTCAATACAAGTTAAAACAGAATTAGTGGCATAATATTGATTACCACCAAAATAAATGACTTGCAAAAATCTGAGTTACAGTGAGGCACTTACAATGGAAGTGAATGGGGCCAATCTGTAAATGTTAAAACACTCACTGTTTCAAAAGTATAGACACAAGACATAAACAGTATTGTGCATGTAACAAATAACTAACCATTTCTGTGTAAAGTTAAAGCTAATTTTAAAACTTTGTTGCTATGACGGTTGGGGTTGTCTCCCCTTCTCTCCCCAATTTGGCATGCCAATTCCAAATGCGTACTAAGTCCTCGTGATGGCGTAGTGACTCGCCTCAATCCAGGTGGCAGAGGACGAATCTCAGTTGCCTTAGCATCTTAGACAGTCAATCCATGCATTTTATCACGTGGCATTTTGAGCACGTTAACGCGGAGACCTAGCAGGTGTGGAGGCTCACGCTATTCTCCATGGCATCCAATCACAACTCACCACGTGCCCCACCAAACTTGCGACATCAGGTGTGGTAGTCAGTGTCTTTAATGGCTGAGCTACCCAGGCCACACTAAAATGTTTACAGCTCAACTAAAACATGAGTTTTAACAGAAGAATGAATGTAAGTGCTTTTATAAAATATAAGCTTTATATTTCTGCCTCTATGGTACACAATATGATATCAATGAGGAAAAAATATTTGTGATGCTTTTCTTGCTCAAAATTGGACACTATAACAATATCAATAAACATTTTCATTATTTTTAAATGTATTTATTTATTAAAAGTTTGTTGCCTCAAACCACATTTGACATTTTCATGCAGAAAAAAGAAATATATTTATTAAAATGTCCTTCCTCACAAATGGCACCTCACTGCTTGTGAAAGTTGAAGAAGCAATGCTTCTCAACAGAAAAACACAGGTAGGTAGCACATTTTGAGCACTGCACTTTTACAATGCCTGAACATCCAGGGTATTTGCATAACCCTTGTCTGATCAAAGCGAACCAGCATTGATGGTTGTGGTTCTAAAGGGATTTTTGGATGCTTTTCAGGCTGTTCTTCCTCACTGTGCTGTCTCCCCCTTCTCTTCAAGGCCTTCCTCTCCATAAAGAGACATGCTGCAACTTCAGCTTTGAATTTTGCAAGGCTGAACACACCCTTTGGGGGGATGTCACCGTCTCTGCTGTCTCTCCGGTAGAGGAGCCAGGCAACAGCCTGATCAAACACGTTGAAGACCACTCGGTGATACCACTTTTTGGATCAAATCTTTGTTCTGTAGAAGGGTATGAGAGAGTCTAGTAGATCAACCCCTCCCATCCCTTTGTTGTGGGATTGTAATGTTTCAAGGGGTTTTCCCCCTTGAATTGGACAATTTTTTCATCCACATAAAGATTTCCATCAATTGGGATTGCTTGGAACTTCTCCAAGAGGGATGTCAGCAGTGGGCACACCTTGTACAGCTTGTCATTGGAGACCCAGCCAACCTAGTATGCCCGGTATGGCCTTATGCGATTCCATTATGGTACAATGTTGACTCAAGGCAACATGTAGTTTTTTGTAATGTCCTATGATACATTTGATGATATATAATGTAAAGTTTTGGTTTACTTACAATGAAGGTTACTCAGATTTTTTGAAGGTGATTATCTGGGGAAATATTTTTGAAAAATGCACTTTTCATTGGAAAAAAATATGGAGCCATGTGACATGTGCACATGTGCTGAAAGAGGAAACAAAACAGACCCCTGTGGGTCTTGTGACCACTTATTTTGCATTTTCATTGGTTAGTATTTGAGTTCTCCTCCCTGATATAGCATTGCCCAATTCAATGGATGTCTCATTTTATTAAAAAACTAATAAAATAGGCTGTGTTGCCTGGGGGGCAACACGGTACCATAGCGGGTTAAACCCTCCAAAACTTTGACCCATTTACTTATATTGTAAGAGTAACTTTAACTACTGTAACAGTTTTTTTGCTTTTTTTTTTTTAACCCTTGTGCATCAATAAATAAATGTTACTCACAGGTCCATCGAGGACAAAACTGTCCGTGTCAAAAAAATGCCATATTAATATTATATATTAATATTATTTTCCACTTTCAATGTTTACATTTTTTAAATCAACATCAGTCTTGATCATTACTACCAAATATTCATGCATTTTCAGGATTTAACCCGTTAAATGCCAGTTTGTTTACATAATGCCACTGTTGTTTTTCACTCACGCACACGCACGCACGCATGCACGCACGCACACACACACACACAATCTGACATCCATACCAATACACCCACACAATTTTAGCACAGCAAACAAAAAATCCACCTTGTGACGAAATTTCTTTCCCCCCACACATTCGCTTGGCCAAAAAAAACAACAACTACCTCTCAATACTTTTTCAGTAACCTGAATATGTTGGCTTTCATCTAGGTATGCAAACTTTGCTCAAAGGGAAAATGTATGAACAATTCTACTACAATTATGTATTATCTCGCTATCAATTCATGATGCTGTTTCTTGTGTACCACATTCCCTGCTATTAAAAGCTGCTTCTCTTAAATATGTTTGTGCGCTGATGTTTATAGTTATAATTACACAGGGTCACTTACAGGGCCTCTCTGGGTGGTATGCACCAATGGTCAATCCTTCTGGCAAATGCCAGTCATGCTGTTACATGGGGCTTCAGGCATCCTGACACTTCCACACCCCTTCCTCCCTGAAACATTTCTCTGACATAGCCCCACATACTCCTGTCAATGAGAGATGAGGTCTGAGGTTATGGGGCCTTCTTTCAATGCCCCCAGGCCTGTGTTAAACCCTTCCCTTCATTCTAACTGACAGCCCTGCACGTCTGCTCCGCCTCACGGCCGTTTTACTCTTAAGTCAGCTGAGCTGAGACTTCAGCCCGCTGGTAACAGCTTAGACAGGGCTATTTGTGATCACTCAAATAAGCAGAGAGAACGGGGGTCTCTCAAAATAATGATGTAAGTACCTTAGAGGGCAGAGCAGTTCTGGGAGGCTTTTGTCTGCAACTGACGAACCATGGCTGAAACAATGCTACAGCCCCATACTAAGCAGTCATAAGCTCATATTGGTAATAGAACATCATCGTCATGATTTTACTACATAGATATGCCAATTTAAAATAGCACAGACCCGATGATGACAACAGTCTTTGCAGTGTCTAATCCTACATCAGTGACTTTGTCGCAATAATAGTAGCATTGATATTTGAAAAACTCATCATCTTGCATCACAAATATATGTGAATTTCAGAAGCAAAAATTCTAAACTGAAACAGAGTCATAATGTAATACGTTGCTTAACTAAACAGGTGACACACTCAGACTACGGTAGTGGAGCACCTGTGCTAGATATTCAGAACAGGTGTTTGGGGTAGAAAAATCCAGCAAGGTATAAAAGAAACCTGTTAATAGGGCCATTTAAAAGAACAGCGCCTGATTTAATCAACAGTAAAACAGTGATTTGAGAGCATGGCTTCA
Organism: Xyrauchen texanus; assembly: GCF_025860055.1. Taxonomy (NCBI): domain Eukaryota; kingdom Metazoa; phylum Chordata; class Actinopteri; order Cypriniformes; family Catostomidae; genus Xyrauchen; species Xyrauchen texanus. The sequence goes on along the minus strand of NC_068319.1, from coordinate 15,108,790 downwards.
GGTGATGCAACAGAAAGTAACTCTCAGTTCTCACACACAGACATGTTAGATCATATTTTCAGCAGCGTAAGAAAATGAAAGCTGATATACAGTATTTGAACTAAGAGTGGACAGAGAGAGAATGATAGCACTCATAAAAACCCTGTGCATAAAAACCCTGTGCGAGTGAGGTGCTGACACACTAAAACCCAGATGACAGTGGCCACATTTTTCATACATAGAAACAAGAACACACACTCATAAACATGCACACGGAGAGGCTAGCCACCATTTTGACCCAATGCTCGAACAGTTTAACAGATACAAATGCAGGAAAACCCTGTTATTCTCTCAAGATCAATCAAATTTCAGTAAACATCAATTACAAGCAGGCCTGAGAGAGAGAGAGAGAGAGAGAGAGAGAGAGAGAGAGAGAGAGAGAGAGAGAGAGAGAGAGAGAGATAGAGAGAGAGAGAACAGGGATGAAATTGTGCAGATATATTTATAGATTATGTTTATATTCTTTTTGGAAATAAAGCTTAATGGAAGTACAGTATATATACATCATTATACAGTATATAACCTTTCTGTAATTTGTGTAATTTAGTCTTCAAAACACTCATGAATCTACCTATTAAATCTTTAGCTTATGTTATTTCCACACTTCTTAATTACATTTAAGGATGTATACAAGGTTGATATTAATATCAGTTCTGAGGTAAAACGTCTCCTACTTGCCACTTTTAGTGCTCTTAGGTGTAAGAGATTGGACGAAAGTGACTGTCTCGCACATTTTATAAACAAATCTCAAGAAGTAATGAGATACAAGCTGTGATTAACAGGGAACCTCCAACATGCATCGGCTAAATACTTTAAAGGTGATATTTATTTACACTTTAGTGGAGGGAGATTTACACCCGGTCCCTTTTATAGTCAAGCTCATAGTCATTATCAATCACTCTAATGACAGAGAGACGAATGCCTCTTAACCTTTGGGCTAAATTAACATACACTCAGGCGGGCTGCTGACTCAGCACTCTCAAAGTCTTTCTAACAAGTCAGTCCACTGTTGGCCATCTTTGGAATGCTCTCGGCAGTCTATTTCCAGTCATGCCAGTGCAGCTCCAATCTACTTGAACGGGGGAACACCGAAATCTCAAAAACAGTTTACAAAAACAAGATTACAAATCAAAGAGCATATTTTAAATAAGCATTAAAATCTGACAAAACTGGTATCATAAATTGTGATTCTCATATTACCCAAAGAAACAGCCTTGAATAGATAATGCGCATGCTTGTTCTCGAGTTGATTTGCATGCAAAGTCTGTGCCAAGGTGGTTGGCTCTTTTACCTGTAAGGTGGGACTTGCTTTCTTCATCAGTTGATCGTTGAGAGCTAGAGCTCCTTGGTTGGGTGTTCTCTGTCTCTGCTAAATAGTCTCTGGCAGTCTTCATTACACATTTAGTATCAGAGTGAGCTCATGCAACAAACACTCAGTAACTCAGCGTTTAATACTAGTACTAGACTAAACAGTGCTGCTCATGTTTATTCTCCACTGAAAATCTTATTTTATTTTGAAACTGACTGAGGACATACAGTCCTACCGTGACTGACAGGTAGAGACCTGTGTAATGGGCCAATCATATTTCATGTTCAAGGTTTTGTTTGCAGTTTGTAAATAGAGGAGAGCTTCATGGTGATCATATGAGATCATGACGGAGATTAATACTTCACCATGTCAGCGACCATCTAAAAGAGGAAGTCAACCGGCACCTCTTTAAAAACACACTCACACAGGATCACGAGAGGCAAACAAAGAATAAATCACAGAGGCCGATAAATTGTCTGATATTCAGAATAATTAGAAAAAAAAAATCCCATTTGGCCAAATAGTTTAAGGCCACGAGGGCACCAAGAATCATCTGTTTGCCATAATGCTACTTCAACAATATACCAATGTGCAACACATTCTCAACGGTAGGCATATCAGAGCCACGATAGACAGCTCAAAATGTTAAAGTGCTCCCTGTTTCATTCTCCCTCCCTCTCCTCAACATTTCTCTGTTTCTCTTGACGGGCTTGTCTAACGATTAAAAAGGTAAATATCAAACTAATGTCATATACCGTCTGCGGATACCTCGTTTAAACAGATGTAACACAAACCTAACAAAACTTAAGCAAATCCAGCATCCTGTGGCGCTCATATTTCTTCCTATAAAGCGTATTTGATCAGCCTCTCCTCAGCAGTTCCCTGTAACTTTTAACTTTCTTGTCTATTGATAAAAAGATAAATATCAATAAAATGTATATCCTGTCTGCAAATATGAGGATATCTCGTTTAAACACATGTAATTCACAACCTCATGAAAAACCAGTGTTTTCTTGTTGAGCTCTCATCTAATATCTTCCTCTGAAGCGCGTATTCTATCAACCAGAATCAAAACCTCTGGATCTGGATCAAAAGTTCCTCTAATAATTCACAAATCATGACAGTCAGTCCATAAAAATCCAAGTAGATTGCTGCTGCTCTCGCTGGAGGTGCATGAGCACATGAGTGCAACTTCAAAGTAAAAGTGCTTCACGTGCGCTATGAGTAAATGTCATATTCACTGTGTACAGTATGCACAATTGATCTGATACAGTCTTTTGTGAAAAAATGCGATTGCTAATACACATATGCCATCCATGGTTGCTGGACTACTGTGTATACTGTTATTTCCTTCTTCCTATTAACAATTTACAATTTCTTCACACAGAAATAAATTACTATTAAGTTATGACTAAACAGAAATCAGAAAAAATGCTATCGTATTTTTTAAAGGTAATTTTTTACAAAGTTACAATTTTTTGTGTGAAATTGAGTAAATATAATACTAGAAAAGTGTTAATTCATTTTTAGCAGTTTTATTTACTATATTAAATTGTGTGATATACATAGGCTGCTTTCTGGATATTAGCATTAGCATCGGCCATTTAAAAACTAATATCATTCGACAACCAATTCTGAGCCTGTATGGGACACCCCAAGCAACCACAACAGCAGATGTATGTATGCTTTTGATGGCCACCCATTCAAAGCCACAATGAACACTGCTGTCAACACCTTGTGCACATTATTTGCTGGATCTTCAGGAAGTGATATGCAAAAAAAATGTGATTGTTTAGCACACTGTTCTGAATTTATGTGCTAGGGCTAGTCTCCCACAGATGGCTAAGGTGGTAACTGATGTTGATGCTGTTTAAAGCTGGTCAATTTGCTGTAATTACCATGATTAACACAGAATGTTTTTCTAAGCACTTGTGATGGACACAATCGCGGAATATACTGTCCCTGAATTTTAAATATTTGGGGGATGAATGCACATTTAATCAAACACAAAAAGACATGATGCATCCTAATGTGTTCACTAACCCACAAAAGGCTAAGATTCCATAAAATAAATACATAGTCTGCATGTGCTGCGTGATTCAAAGTGAATGTGTGAAGCTGGAAGCGCATACACTGATACAGTAACACATCATAAGTATCACGTGTGCTCTGTGTGTATATGACAGAGAGCAGAGAGCTTATTAACCTAGAAACACACGCAGACCATATACTGTATTTATATAATTAAACTGCTCCCTTTTGCAAGAATGGTGATGCTACCACCCTGCTACTGTGATTTTGTTTTTTTAAATGAACAGCTTCGCAATTTGAAGCGATGTTTCTGATGCAGATGCAAGCAATCTCATACATGCTATTTCTCACACACACACACACACACACACACACACACACACACACACACACACACACACACACACACACACACACACACACACACACACACACACACACACACACACACACACACACAAAAGGCTTGGGCTTTATCAAATCAAGATGCTGAATCCATGGCATAAGAAAGTAGTTCTACTCACAAGAGTATTTTAGGGACGAAAAGTCTCTACTTCAAGTTGTGGCCGCATTACCACCACAGGGTGTGCTTTATTTTTCAATAATTCAAAGGTCCGTCATCAATTATTTCTTATATATTCAATGTAGAAATATATAATTATAAATCAATAATAACCACATTATATTTAAGCAATATCTCACAAGAAAGAACTGTTTTACAGAAAAGTTTTGATTAATGCTTTCATTAATACTGTGATGCTCTGCTGTGCAGCTTGTATTTGAAAGGTAACTTCAATGTTTTGGATTGTACTGTGAGGATCAATATAGAAGCACTTCATTTCATACAAATAATGGTGTGGTGAAAAGTAATTATTCTGTTATTATTCGATTAAAGTTCTATGAATTAATGTTATTAGTCAGTTTGATTTGTTTTTTTATTTCAGTTTTTTGATGATAATATTTAACTTTAAAATGCAGAGTAAAAAAAAAAATTAAAACCCTGAATTTGGCAAAAAATGTAATGGAATTTGGTAAAAATAAAAATAACACAGATACAGTTAGTTACTCTTAGCTACTCAATCTCACACACACCTCATTTACTCTGCCACACTTGCCGTTATTTCATTTCCTTTCTGTTCTTCGAGCTCTCTTGAACACTTTTTTCAGCACACCTGTGAATGCTTTTGATTTATCATGCATTTTACAACAGTTAGTTCTAGTCAGGTATTTAGTATAATAGCATTGGGACCAGGGTATGAAATTAGCACCCCCCCACTAAGTTCCAGACAGACTGTCAGTTGCCACTGCTTTGCGTTCTTTTTAAAGTATTTTCATTGATGGCGAAAAACTATGCACATTAACTGGCCAAATTGTGTCTGAAACGCAACTTACTCAATATTAACTTCTGGTATAAAACTGTAGTATCAAATCAATTAAACTCAACTAATACACCGAAGGCCGGTATATAGTACAGCATTGCTCTTGTTTGTGTGATTATTATACTGTTATATGTCTCAATGTATCAACAGAGTCTAAACGATTCGAATCTTGTCGATTTAAGCATTCTATGATGCCCAAATGTGTAGTCTAGGTATATAACTCTCTTTATCATACTTACTCTCTGGTAATGGGGCTCATAGCAGATACATCTGAATACATTTACATTTAAGCATTTGGCAGACGCTTTTATCCAACGCCACTTACAGAGCCCTTATTACAGGGACAATCCCCCCGGAGCAACCTGGAGTTAAGTTCCTTGCTCAATGATCGAACCACCAACCTTCTAATTACTAGTTTACCAGTTATGTGCATTAGACCACTACAACACCACCACCCCCACATCTCTAAGGACTGATATTAAGGAGTTTGTATATTTACATATGTTACACACACACAGCCCAGAAGGGTGTTAACAAGTTTTTGTATATGTATCGAGTCACTCAAGAAAAGAGGCATAACTCTGCTTCGACGGGTGGCAGAGGACGAATCTCAGTTATCAGCACATCTTATCAAGTGGCTTGTTGAGCATGTTACCGTGGATAAGTTGTGCATGTGGAGGCTTCACGCTATTCTCCGTGGCATCCATGCACAACTCACCACGTGCCCCACCGAGAGCGAGAGCCACATTATAGCGACCGCGAGGAGGATACCATGTGAATTTCGTTGCTTAGGAGACATGGCTGGAGTCACTCAGCACAGCCTGGGTTCGAACTTGCGACTTCAGGGGTGATAATCAGCATCTTTACTTGAACTACCCACCCCCGCCTTATTATCTATTTTAGCTGCAAGTCTTTTGTCAATAACCTAAGCACAAAATTATAATTTTAATGTCCAGATCCCTCACATACATTCTCTGTCAAAAAAGCCCTCTCTTTCTTTCTGAAAAGCAGGTAACTAATGCTACCAGTGAAGGCTGGAATGACTAAAGATCTACTGCTAGACAGTCATGCTGTGTCCACTGAGAACTAAAACTTAACTTTGAGCCTCCATGTGATCTTGTACTCATCAAGGATTTTAATCGAGAACACAAGAGCATTATGTCGAACAGATGCCCAATGTAAAAAGTGAGTGTGTTGTGGTAAGATCCTGTTGCAGTCGCAGAGTTCAAAGCACACAGACTTTCACACTAGCAGATGGCGAGCACACCATAACTGACATGTACACCAAAAGGATTACAAGACCACACCTGTTTACTGTCAGTAACGAAAAGAAATAGAATTCTTTCTTTCACCTATCAACTAGCTTATGAAGAAGCTTCTTTTCTAAACTCAGTAACACTAATGAGCAAAGCAATACACTGGTGTAATAGTCATATGCATACAAACGAACACACACCTACCCATCTAGCAGATCCACATGCTGCCTGTGATGGCTGTTTTGTCCTGCCATAAAACTAGTATCCCCTGCAGTGGTTGAATGACACACACACTGCTCCATTCGACCTTAGTGGTTTAAACCCAGTGGGTTGTACCATAGTGTTTGAGGAGGTGGAGAATCTCCACTGGAGATCATAGTGTATGTGTGTGTGATTTGAGGCCAGCAGGATGAACACTTTTGCAAGAGAGAGGGAAGGACCTGACACACAGAGAGAAACCGTTGACTATCACACTGAGCTTGCACACATCCAGTACACACAGATCATCCTGCAAAAGCAACTATTAACAAGGGATATAAGCTGTGTCTGGATTTGTGAACTGTCAAGTGTATTTACAGCATTCGATGATAAACATACTTTCTGGTGGTTCAAAATGTACATTCTTTAGGTATGCAGGTGAGTGGTATGAATGCATTTCTGGCTGTACTTCATACAGAAATATGGGCATTGTCCCATGACCCAAATACAGTGTTTCCCCATAAATGAATTTAGCAGCACACTGCTGAAATTTCTCATGGTTCATTAATATTCTTGACGCAACATAACACTAGCTAGCTTAAGTCTGCTGCCAGTTTTCAACACTATGCGAAGTAGTGATGTTTCATTCATGAACTAATCTGTCTTTTTGAACACAACTTTAAACTAAATGAATCATTATTGCTCACCTACAGTCTCTTATTTAACATTCACTGACGTCTGGAAACCAATAAGCTCTAGTTTGATGTGCAAAACTGTAAAGATTGACTATAGCGCAAACCAATAGCATTCGAGTGCAGGCTGTGAAGGACCATATCATTGGTTTGACCCACTGAACAAATATGCCCATTCAGTGAATGAGCAAGGATCAGGATCTTTTGATTGAAATCCTAGAATCCTAGAATCACCCCTGGTTTATATTATCTATATATATTTAATGTAGATAATATAAACACCTAAAATTACTTGCACTATTTTTATTAAACAATAAAAAAGTGCAAGTAATTTTAGGCGTTGAGGCATTTCATTACTTGACAGTTATTACTACAGCTAACTGAGCTTCAACAGCCATTTAAGTGTCAAAAGCTCCCAATAAATAAACACACACATGATAAGGTGTACATGAATAACCAATCTATAAGAAACAACAGTGAAAATAAGTTCCTCTGGTTTTGATAAGAAAGTAACATTTAACCACAAGGAAAATTTTTCTTGTGTATTTATAGCACTTACAGTTAAAAAGAGCCATTTAACACCCAGTTCTCCACCATTTTTATATTATTCACTGCTTTGTATATAATGTCTTCTCAGCTCCTGTGGCAAAGTTGCATAGTAAAATATCTAGTAGATTAAATATCTACTTTAGAATCTCGCAGAATGTTGACAGTCATCTAGGGTGTTTCACGGCTACTTTTTTTTTTATAAATACTGAAGATTCAGAAATACTATTCAACTGACATATTGCTTTATTGATTTCATAAAGCCCAAAATTTCAGTAGTCGGTATCGATGCCAGGGAAATTTCACGGTTCTCAATACCAATTTCGATACTACAGAAAACATTTGCTAATATGATAATGTGCTATTGAACACACTCCTTTAGCCTAAAGTTAAATTTCAATGTAAATAATAAATTATTAAAAGATATGCATGTTTCCTTTAAGCAGGGCCCTACTGAAATCTGTTTTATTTTTTTCCCAAATCTTTTTTCCTTTGTTTTAATTTTTTATAATTTTTACAGAATTCCATGTTTTAAAGTTTAATTTCATTTCATTATCAGAATTGTGTCTAATCAAACATTTTTAACTTTTAAAAACTTTTAACAAGGAAAAAATAGAACAATTAATTATCAACGTACCATAGGATTTTTTAACAAACTTTTATTCAGTAAAAAAGCACGCTTGATTCTGATAAATTGCTTATTTTTGTACTATTATTACAATCAATATTAATTAATCATTATTTTTATTATTATTACAATTATTATTTTTATTATTTCTACAGTATTATATTTTACTATACAGTTATAATATATTTCTGTTGCCATTTCTTCCATTTCAGGCATTTAGCTTTTATTATGAATCGTGCTTTTAATTTGATGCCTGTTTTTGACATAAGATTAACTTCCCCAGATAATCAGTTAGCTACATGGCCCAGTGTGATCATTAAAGTGCAAATGCTCTGATTTAATTATATAAAGTATATAAAAATAACGCTTAAGAGTGGATCAGTGCTCTGCTCTGTCATCTCTCATTCAACGCAAATTATTCTCATAGTCTGTGGAGTCTCCAGTGTATGAGTGCTCTGCTTCACACATTCATTTTCAGCTCATGCAGCTCATGAAAACTAAGATTGCAGCATTTCACGGTTTAATTATCGCACATGACATATCACGATTTTAATTTGATTAGTTGTGCATTTCAGTGTTAAAAACAGTTACAGAGCACACGCTTATCTGAAAGCAGTTGTGTCTCATTAAGTACAGGATTGAGTCAGAGCTCGGTACTACCAGTACTGTAGAATCACTGGTATAGTTCCATCATAGTTTTTTTATTGTAGTACCGACTTGGTACCAAAGTACCAGTACTTTTGACAACACTATAACAACCACTACGAACACCCCTGGCAATCACTTTACATTTAGCACAGAGTTTTGGCTGGACAATCTAGTTATTTTTATTATTGCTAATAAATTATATGATGACATTAAAGTATGTTTGTTTTCACATTTGTTTCCGTAATAACTGTTTTAACTCAAAAATTGTGTGCTTGTGTGCATATTTATAAGCGAATGGCTGCAATCTCTTCTTTAAAACACTGACATATACTGAATTCTGCCTCTTTAAATGACCATTAGTGCCATGTCCCTCAGGGAACTTCAATCAGTTTTCTTGTTTTTTTCCTCTCTCACTCAGGTTTCATGTTTTAATCCATTCAAACAGGACAGCAATTGCACTCAGTCTCTCTCTCTCTCTCTCTCTCTCTCTCTCTCTCTCTCTCTGTGTGTGTCTCAGGGGACAGAGTGCTGCCCTTCACTGAGATCTCTGGTAACATAAGCCTTCCAACAGCCCACAAAAACTGGCACTTACCAGCTCTCACAGCCCCTGTGTGTGTGTGTGTGTGTGTGTGTGTGTGTGTGTGTGTGTAAAGCTCTCTCATTACCCGTGGATCATGTTTCAGTAAATTGGGGATTAGAGGCACACATGCTGTGTGTGTGTATGCCTTAGGGGTGTTAGGATTGAGCCACCTGGAAACGCAGCCTTCCCAGGGCATGGCCGTAAACCAATCCTTAGGCTCAACCTGTTGCTACAGAAACTCAAAGCAGAGTCTCTCTTCTCTCTTTCACTGTTTGGATCTCTGTCTCCTCTTCCTATATCGTTCTGCTACACTTTGATAAGTTTTTACTTTTAAATCAAACTCAATAGATGGTTCTCTGTGTTGGCATGGTAAACGACAGAAAGTGGGGCTGAAATTAGGCGTGCGAGTCTGGTGAAGTATTCTGTGTGTGTGTTCTGCAAGTCTTCATTAGTTTATTTGAAGTGCTAAGGGGAAGCCAAAACGGCCAGCTGCCCCGGGAGTCTCTCCACACACTTTTCAATATGACAGAGTTTGGGTGGGTGGGAGAGTTGTTGGGCAAAGCAATACCCTTTTAGACCCTGCGTGGTCTTGGGTTGGGTTAGTGTCGGAACACAGCCGGCTCTGTGCAGGGCAGCTCTCTCAGAGGAGGCCGTGGCCAGGACAGACACATTGACACACAAACATATACACTTGTGATGGGCCGAGCACAGAGAGTCATATATCATGTCTGAGATAGTCTCCTATGTGTGTCAGTAGGCAGTAGCTCTCAGAATTCTATGAATTTGCATGTGTTTGTGTTGTATCTAATCTAAGCAGCAGCCCTCAGCAGGGTGAGTTGTTTGCTTTTCCAGTGTCCCATAAGTCCAAGCACAGAAGGTCCAGACTGAAATGTCTGGTTTAGGATGTCACTGTTTGTATAAAACTTGATGCACGGGATAAAGACTGCCATTTAAAACCAAATTCAAACAGCGTCTTCTCAGAGCAATGTAATCTGGAACAGATGGAGACAATCCTGTGGATGGGACAGCTCTTCATAGAGCTTATGAAAGAACAGGCAGAGTGTGGAATCTCCCATAAATGGAAGCAACGGTGATAAAATGGAACATTTCACACTTCATTAGTGCTTATTTATATGAAAGCACACATTGAATTTTCCCTCCAGTGAAGAATTCTCAGGGGCAACCACATGCTGTCCTGAATTGAGTACAGCCTCCAGGCAGCCTGGTTTTACTCTTTTCCTGCAAAATCATCTATCAAAAGGCCTTACTTTATATCAAAAATATAGTTTAATTAGCATGTTGCTAAGCTAATGACGTGATACTCCAAAACACAAAAATACATGGCACACACAAATATGAGGTGGGGGATTTGCACGAAACCTGTCAAGAAAATGTCCTGGTCATATTTAAAACAAAACCAATAAAAAAAATAGGAAATTTTATTTTGTATTTAGAAAATGAAGCCTAAATTTGGAAATTCAGACATGTTATGTAATGAGAATTGGGGGGGTAATATATGCTGAATTTTCCTGAATATGTCATCACAATGAAAATAAATAAATAAAATAAAATAAAATAATATATATATTTTGTTTTTTTGTTTTTTGCATTGTGATGACATTTTCAGGAAAGTTCAGCGTATATTACCCCTCACTTCTCATTACATAACATGTCTGAAGGGATTTAAATTAATTATTCCCCACTATTTTAAATTATGATTCTGTAACTGTATCACATCTATTCCACCACATTTATTACTGTGTAACAGTATAATGATTTTTTAAATAGAAATCAGCAAAAATAAAAGGTAGTACCAAGGCAGTACTAAAGTGATGTATAAATACAATAATTAATCTTTTTTTCACATTATAGCAATGAGAATTCATCCGCTGAAGATTTTTGGCATAAAATGCTATTTTCGATTTTTGTCCGAAAGACAAAAAAAGCATAACATTTTGGGCAGAATTTTTTTCGTTAATTTAAACTGGTCAATGACCATCTTTTTTAATGTTGCGCTAATGAAATTAGGTGAAAATTGTGCGTAATTGTCATGAAAATAAAGTAACAATTAGTGATGCACCCAGAAGAAAATTCTGGATTTAAATTAGACATTGTTTAGAAACCTACAATTTTAGAACTACACATTTCATTATAAAACAGACAGAAAAGAATCACATAGGAAAATGTGTAGCCTATTCAGACAACCTTTACTGTTAATGACCCTACTGGATAATACAGCGACAAAATGAAGAGGAATTTCAGTGATATACAATAATAACATTTCAGTCTTCATTTCTTAACTTTAAAACCCTCTTGCTTTTATTTTGAAGGAACATTCTGTAGGCTAGTTCAAAGTAGTGTTCATTTACTTCTCATCTGATGGTGCGCTCCTCCGGGGTCATTCTAAATGCATTTTTTAAGCAAACCGAACTATTAACATCTACATCTGAGATGGAGTTCATGTGGAGCGCTCACATATCACGAGCGTGCTCTCTCTCTCTCTCTCTCTCTCTCTCTCTCTCTCTCTGTGTGGGTGTGTGTATCAACAACATAGTGCTCATTCACTAAAGTGCTCCTCGACACAGACTGTATTAAAGGTGCTGTAAACGATATCAGCCGTCCCCTCTTTTCAAAATCCACACTTCAAAAATAACAAATTAGCTTTATTGAGACCGAAATCGTGCACAAACGATTGTTTAAAAAAACAGCAGCAAAATGGCGCCCTCAACAGACAACTGTTATGAACAACATGGATTAAAAATGGCAGTAAGTCTCAATAATTCAGAAAATTCGGTGCATCCCTCGTCACCATGTAAAAAAAATTGAATTGTCCTAAAAATAGGCTTAATTTTCTATATGCAAAATTTAAGTTCTGTATGATCTTGTGATCGCTCCAGGAGCTTGAAGACATTTTCAGTTTCACAGCATTTCAATGGGTAATTCAGGAGAAATGATTGGAAGAGAGAGAGAGAGAGGCAGAGGTGAAGATAGGTCTTCCTTATCCTGCCCTGCAGGGCCAAAGGCGTTTATTTTACCCCTGCATAGTTTTGAGTAAGTGTCAGCAGAAGAAAAGATGAGAGATAGAGGGAGGGCTTGAGAGAGTGAGTGAGATAGGAAACAAAATTCTTGAGGGAGCAATTAAATCTCTCCATTTCCTAGATACGAGCTCACATTCTGCAGTCAGTCTGTTCACCAGCTGTGCCTCTACTTTTGTTTTTTCATCCCCCTTTCCAACTGAATGTTCAGTGTTTACTATTTGAGTGAGGAGCTCTCTACCCCTGAGAGACCACAGGGGTGGCAGAGAGGCAGTTTTCCCACCCAGAAGGTGGTCAGTCAAAACTTCTATCCTCAGCTTCCACCGTGGGTGTCCAAAAGTTATGTTTCTCTCTTTATGGGTCACAGTTCCTGCCTGGCTTGGCCCTACTTCAGCCTGGTGCTTATCTATAGAAAAAACATCTAGCACCTCTGCTGGTGAACTGTTTTACCTTCTGGACTTGTTACAGCTGTGCACAGCTCTTATTTCAGTCTTAATGGCACACAGTTGTGCTTGTTTGACTTCAGATCAGGGATCATTTTTTACTTCAGCACAAAACGGCCACCAACTGCTATCTGGAGACTTGGATAAAGGCCCAATCTTGCCCTGTGCTCTTTCTTGGTATATCAGAAAAAGTACAAGGGAAGGGTTTTTCAAGACAAACTCTACGCACAAAAGTGAATCTAAGATGACATTTTACAGTGTGTGACGATAGAGAGCCCACAGGCAATTAAATCTCTCATCTCTTTAATTGCAGCTGAACAGTTAAGGCCACTAATATTTTCCCAATGTGATAAGGTTATGCCGAGCAAAGTCTGTGCCTGACAACTTAAGCAGCAGATCTAATCCTGCATTAGTTAAACACATGGGCAGACATCTCAATAAATACTTCAATGGAGTATTGAGAAAGAGATTGAAGGGATTACAGTTATCGTCACACGCACATCCAAGCCAGATGACCCTCTAATATATAAAAACACATATGCAGATATATATAAAGACTGGCCTTAAATTCGGTGGGGTGAAGTGAACGTCTGTGAAGGCAAGGTTCAATTTATATAGCCAAAAAAAGAAAAACACCGCATAATTGGTTCCAGATCAGTAAGAAATGGCAATAAAAATAGAGGCACAACCTTTGACCTAACTGACCACTGAACTTCTCTTGAGGGCAGGGCATGTCTGACATGGTTAGGAGACTGTATTGGTCTTAAATCAAGAGCTATTACTATTTGACGAACTTCATAATTGATTGACTCTCTTTATCCCATGATTACTCACCTCTCCTTCTCTCTGTGGTTAAGCTCTGGTTGTCTAGAGGCCTAATTACTGCTTCTCTGAGGTTTTTGTTAGAATATACTTTAGCGCGCACGCACGCACACACACACACCCCTCAGCTAGATCTCTGCTCGTTAATCATTCTGTAACCACTGACATATGCATAACTGGACAAAACGATTGACAGACCTGGGAAAAAGTAGAAAAAGTGGATGAGACAGGAGTGAAAGAGAGAAATAAAGCTAGAATTTTCATCTTGTCCAAACATCACTTCTGTTTTTACTTTCTGTCCCTCACTCATGTCAGTTAACCTCACTCTGTTGCAGAAGAAGTAGGCGTTAAGACCACCAGATGTTCTATATTTATACATTTTTATATACATAAATTTAAATTTGATACAGTTCAATGTCAGCTACTGTAGTGTGTAATTTGTTTTATGACAATTTTAGTAAAAAAAAAGTATTGCTTAATTGCTGTAAACAAATGATGCAATTCTGCTACACTGGGTCTCAGTGTGAACTGATTATTTTTCATTTGTTTTGAACAGATTATTTAACATAATATATACACACACACACACTAGGGATGCACAATTAATCAAAAAACGAATTGAGATTACAATTATAGCAGTCACAATTAACTGATTGTGAAAAGGGTCAATTGCATATTTACAATGTATTATTTGACCGTTAGGTGCAAGAATGCAATGACAAATCAGAAACATTTAAATCAATGGTGCTCAATTTTACAAACAACTGAACTCAGAGTGGCTTTTCCACAAACATACTCTAAAGCTTTCTTCATTCAGTTCTTCTCAGATAGAAAGAGACGAGACCAAAAAGGAGGATAGAAATGATAAAGTCAAGTCCAAAACTGTTGCTTGCAGTTGCCTCTCAGTAGGCTCTACTTTTATCTCTGGAGTGTGGCCCATTCAAATGTTTGTGCCTGACATTCATTTAATTTGATAGTTTCCAGACTCCCTACGTTTAGTGTAACATGTCGGATATAGTAGTGTTTATACAATGTCTCTTGTCTCCCCTGCTTCTTTTTCTTTCTCCTTCTCCGCACTATCCTCCAGTCTAACAAGATGGATGGATTTTCTTCAGTCCTTCAACCTCTTAGGTTTGGGAACAAGCTTGGAATGACCTCTTTGAGAAAGAAGGAATCAAGAGAGGGACAGATTGAGAGAGAGTGTAGGAGTGTCGTCGTGAATGTTATGACTGCAGGCGGGACAGACTGAGATGATAGATTGCGTTTAACGAGTGTCTGACTTCCAATTCATCATCAGTTCGCTCCATGCTTGCCGTCTCCATCTCTCCTTCCAGCACCAGCAGTGTGCAGCTCTAGTTAAAGCTGTTATGTTTTAAAACATACCCTCATTCCCTGACATAACCACTTTATTTTCCGGTATAAGCCACTTCCAGCTATTTTAGCTATGCAAAAATACTACATAATGCTGCTTTATATTTCAGCCTGGCAATGAACGTTGACATATTATTACCATTAATGACGATTTTTTATAAACTCATTGGTTTTGAGCGCATATAGTTTAACCGTTTATCACATTTTGCCATCATTTGCCAATCACACACTGTTGCATAGGCAGAATGAATGAAATCAGGCACTGACACGGACAGTCCTGGGTGCCGTCTTGAAACGCCTCCAATTTTACACAACCAGAAGAGAGAAGAAAGATGCAGGGTAAATTATGCTTCAACTTTCTTTGCACCAAAACTGCATCTAGTTTCATTTTGGCAAAATAATAAATGCATTTTACTCTCCGTTCATGTTAGAGAGCATTCTTAATTTCTTAGCGGTGCATAGTAAACAGAAATGCAGATCTCACATTCAGCATGGCTTATGAAACATCGCCTTTGAACTGCATCATCACAATCTCGGTAAA
The DNA here is from genome assembly GCF_025860055.1 of Xyrauchen texanus. Classification (NCBI taxonomy): domain Eukaryota; kingdom Metazoa; phylum Chordata; class Actinopteri; order Cypriniformes; family Catostomidae; genus Xyrauchen; species Xyrauchen texanus. The sequence goes on along the minus strand of NC_068319.1, from coordinate 15,093,272 downwards.
GTAAGAAGCAGATTTTATTACCGTCTCTTCAATACAACAACACAGAGCAACAATGAATGATTTACTTACTCTTTTACTATAAATACTAACATTGTTTTCCGGCCGCCCAGGTATATTAATGGCCGCCAAAGTATATTTGCTGACACATTTTGTATTTGTCCGAAAGAACGACACCATCTGTGATTGACTAACTAGTGGACAATCTCCCCTCGCTCTACCCCTCCTGTACATGTTCATTCTGCTATTGAGACAAGGGTCTACTGACAATCACACATGCGCTGCAGAGAAACACACATAGAGAGAGAGAGAGAGAGAGAGAGAGAGAGAGAGAGAGAGAGAGAGAGAGAGAGAGAGAGAGAGAGAGACGTTCTCCGGTATTACGTAAGAAGACGTGGACATGGTGGATATTTTACAAGCACGGACCAGGCAAAGCAACTCCTCCTTTTCTCCTTATTGTGTAATTGTTCTGACTTTGGAAGTAGCTTCCAATTCTGTGAAAGAAAGAGGTAACTATTCTGCGTTTGGTAGCTACAAGGCAGAGTATTCAGCACACGTAACATGCACAACGTGCAGCAAAGTTGTTTTCTTTTGGGGCTATGGCAGTTAGAAAGACACAGATTAATTTCAGCTAAGACAACACATTTTTCATGCATTTACTCAGTAGATATGAGCATTCAAAAATATTTTAAGAGAATACGGCATGAGGATGAGGAAGAGAGGGCACTGCAGATAACTTAGCCAATGTTAGCTTTTAGCGTGAAATGGCAATAAATAAATGCATAAGCCTCAATAATTATGTGTCAGTTAATTTGATATGAAATTACAATTGCAATCAACAATTAAACAAAATGCAGAAACCAAATTAAGATTCAAACTTGTTCGCAATTCCAGTCAGTCAGTGAATCTGCTGGCACAAGTAGTTAGAGTGCAGAGGGAGAGGCAGCTGCATCAGATCCCAGTCTGGTACAAGCAGGTGCAGGTGACCAGGCAGCACAGTTACAAGCATCCCATTCACAGAGAGAGACATTATATGACAGAGCAAGGAGAATTCCATAATTTAAATGCTGCAATACCAATGCATAATTTTCATATTCCAAGCATCTTAACTAAGGATGGAACCCTGACTTTCTCAAAATACCACAGTTCAAGAATTGTCTCTATGTCAACCAGCATGATACGAATGGCATTTGCAATGCCAGATTTGTAATAAAACATATTTGTGTAAGAATTAACACTTTTTTAAGGAATGTTTTGCAGAGTGTGCAGGCAACACAAGCCTCCATTAAAGAAAGGCCCCTTAAAACAGGCTTTCATAGAAGTTGGGGCTCTTGTATTCAGCAAGGTTTATGTGGAGTGCTACGTCTCCACAGACCCTCATCAATATAGTATAAAGGAGGAGGACTCACTTGCATCAGCTATATCATTTTTTAATTTTTTTTTTACGTATAGCTCATTACTGCAACCTATTAACCATGTTTGGCCCATATAATTAATTACTTCTTTGCTCTTTGGTCTAGGCTACTCAGTGATGCAGGATTTTGAGTCCACCATTATTATCGAGCATGAGACCATCATACAGGGATTCAAATGTCTTTACTGGCTAGTAAAGAAGGAGATGGCTCACCACACCAACTACCCGAAGCTGTTAAGTCTAGCTAAGCTTTTGGGTTGGGATTACTTTGACAAGCTGAAGGTAAACCTATTACAAATTGATGCATGTAAAATAAGAACTTTAACCACAGGCCTAGCAAAATTTGATTACAATCACACAGAATAGTGGATGAAATGCTGGAGATCCTTGCACAGATAGTAGAGTTGCATATAGTGGAAGAGATAAGGCCATCTCAAGCAATCAGCCTAGAGGTTGACGAAATCTGGATCTGTGAAATATATTATGTTCTATATTATAATATAAATATTCAATAAATCAAAATATTGTGCTAAAGTTCACATGTTATTTGTTGTTTGTCACATTTTTGTGCCGGCAGGTAATGCCAGCCTTTTGCACAAGCTATCACCACAAGTATATTTCACAAGAACTCACATTCGCCAGAAATGCAGCCGTTGCTTAATTTTGCATTGCAAAATAAGGTGGATACAACATTGCTTGCTAATACGCAAGGACAACCACATACACATGCATCACTGGGCAGGCTGTGAGAGTTGGTGGCACTATTGTTTGCTGGCCTTGGGCAGTAAATCAGGACGTTGCCCATGGTGTGTTAACATATGTGTGTTTGCATGTCAGGGGATGAGACATCACCGCAGACTACAAACACAGCAGGCAATGAATTACAGCTTTTCTCTCATCACACACACTCACAAAGTGTCATATATTATGGCCCTTCTCTGTACAAACACAAGAAAAGAGAGAGGGGGACAGAGTCCATACAGACTAAACTGGCTTGGGTCTAGATACTGAAGAACTTCCAGTTCAGGAAGAGCTGACTAAGAACAAATAATGGTAATCAGTTATCTCCACATAAATAGACAGACAGATAGACAGATGTACTTAATTGATCCTCGAGGGGCAATAAAGGAAGCAGATACTGATAACCAATAATTAGCATGTATGTCGATACAGATAAATGATCATTCATTATTCATTATTGTTTTATTATTTTTTTCTTTAACCTAGTACTACTAGTTAATTAATGAAAAGCTACTAATTTTTAACTCATAAAAGCTTAGAAACTCTTAACTGCTGCTATTTAAAATTTGCCAGATGTAAAATGAACCAGAAATGTGTCTATATTACTGATGTGTTAATCTGAATGAGAAATAAATGACAATACACTTGCATACATTTTATGGTGCCCATTTATATTTACAGTAATCCTGATGACTTGCTCACAGAGAATAATTAATTTCTAACAGATGTTATAATGCATAAAACCAAAATGAGGCAATACATTATCAGCATGTAATGAACATTAAACAACAAAACAGACAATAAAAAACATAATCTCTGTATAAATGATGTATAGCCTAATATTTATGCTAGTAGCAAGACTGTAAGTGCAGCGGTGGTTTGTGTGTATAATGTATGTGCGCGCATTGTGGACATGCGCATCTTGTTCACAGAAGCTTATTACAGTGCTCATATGTGGCAATTTCATTGAATAACTTCTGAAATGTGACTACAATAATAATGGGAATAGGTAAAACATCATACAGATCAAAGCACATTAGTTTCACACACAAACTAGTGTCTTTAGCCAACAATTACATTTCATGAAGTAATAAGCGACAATTATAAATATTTAACAATGCAAAAGATTCAGCTTGGCAGGTGAGAAGCCAGTGTCAAGCACATGAAAACAGGAATGCAAATTCATATGAACACAAACATACTTCTCTTGGAGCTTCAGACATTTGCCATAGACTAAAGCATTCAAAGAGTGCTCCACGATCTCAAGAGCTCTCCAGAGCCATCCATCCAGCTCTTAACACCTCTCATCTGCCTCAAACTTAATTTCTCTGCCTATTTTTTCACTCTCTCAACTATGTCATCATTGCTGAAATTACACCTTCCACACAAAGCCTCACCCTGAGTCTGGTATGACAAGACTTCAGCTCATCTGCCTGTAAGCTTGAGTGTGGATTGAGCATGTCAAAGCTGTAAACAGTGCCCTTTCACAGCATGTGACAGAAGGTAGTAGCCAGTAATGTATTTTATTCAACTCATGGCCTACTAAAAAAAACAAAAACCAAAAAAAACAGCAGTCTTATGAATGATGCTAGAAATTAAAATAAATTCCATTCCTGGGAATTATTGCCAAACAAATCAACTGTAATCTGTTTAGTGGTCTTAGCCTCTGTTGGGCAACTGTGGTTGGTCCAAAGTGGGACACTGAGTGAACATTAAGAGAGAGAGGGAGTCTGCTCTTGCTGTGTAAAACATAATACCATACTGAAAATCAGTGGACTTGCAAACTGACTCCAGCTAAAATTTTTCCCATGCATTTAGCTCTGGCTAAAGTACTCTCTCGATTTTTCCCCCTATACATTATCTGCATGGATTTTATTTTGGTCAACAAATGTTAATTACAACACTGATTACAATATAATTATAGGACACATCATTTTACCAGTCGGTTGTAAATAACATTGATATTGCAATCATATTACCTCTGGAGTCACAGAATCCATGATAGAGCATGCACAAACAAATCTCAGTACATAGTTAATTTGGTGACAGTTCATTTGAAGACCCTTCATATTGCTGTTTACACTTTAACTCTGTCCAAAATTGAGCAAAAAGCTACTTAGAAGCACGAGACGCAGACTGCGAATGCACTTATTGAGGCAAGCTGGTTGGCAGCCACCTGCAGGCTATGTGAGAGAGACAGTAATTAAGTCAAACATTTAATGATTCTGCTTAGTAGGAGTGAGAGACAATGAGGAGGAGAAAAAAGAAAACAAGCAACAATTACACTACATTAGGAGGCCAAGGAGAGGAGAGAAGAGGGTCTGTTTTGGCAAAACACCTGTGAAGTAAGCATCTTTGCAAATAGACTATGTGAATTAGAAAAAACAAGTCACCGCTCAGAGGGAGACTTCCTCTTTTTTTACACAAACACAAATTAAAGGTGAAGCGTAAAATTTCTGCGCTACTAGTGGCACCAAAAACTGAATTACAAAAATAAAGTATGTTTACAACCTTTGCCAACACCCCTTAGACTCATCACGCCCTTTTGTTCTCTCTGATTTCCTATGAAAAATATGCCATACTAAATGAAAGGTTATAAATGTTTAACGGCTAAATAAACAAGACCACTATAACATATACACACCAGACAGAAAGTGTGGCAGAAGAATCGGAACATCCAATAACCTCACTGGACTGAACAGCAGCTGGGTGTGCGGGGTATCCAGCACATGAGGATGGATGGTTCTTCTGTTAACCAGTAAGCGCCGTTTCTGATCATTTTGGCACCCTAGGCGGTGGAGAGGTGGCAGTTTATTAGCAACTTGCACAGTGACCTTGTTACTGGTGCTCCCGTTTGCCAGAGTGATCTCATCATTGGTAGATTGTGTGTGCATTCACCTTGAAAATGCAAAGCCAATGTTCTCTCAGATTTTACTACATTCCCTGTTGATGCATCCTTTAGTAAGTCTTTGAATTTTGGCTTTAACATCTGTAGGCAATGCAAAATTTATTTTCCTGTGTACACGTCTGCCATGGTTTATATTTCCCTGGCTGAACAAACAGCCACGCCTCAAACTCATGCTATAGGTTGAGCTAGAAAGGGATGGGTGGAGCTGAGCGTGCCGCTCAAAATATAAACATCAGTCTTATGATGATGCGGGAAGGCTCAGAGTTTATACTTTTGGGGAAGGTAAATCCATGAATGGCTTATTTATATTTGTCAATGAACAATAAACTGGGATAGTATAAAGTTTTTTAATCAATTCAAATTTTGTCAAGGAAGTGGCCAAGTAGTCGTGTACATACTCCATCACATCACATCTTTACAAAAATGTTTATCAAGAAAACTTGCAAAGAGGCAAAACATGACACAAATATTGTTAAAATCTTTAGCGTATAAAATTTACAACAAACGTTGTGTAGCTAGTTTTTAAGACAATGGCATATTCACAACGCAAAGTTATGCATTGTTACTAGCAGGTAACTTCAAGATAAAGTTCACCTGTTTGTGTGCTTCAAGTCTGTGGAGATGCAAGTTGTAATTTTAGGTTTATGTTGTTGATATAGCTAACTGATCTCACATACACTCACTGAACACTTTATTAGGAACACCTGTTCACCTAATTCTTTATACAATTATCTAATCACCCAAACATGTGGCAGCAGCTGCTGCATAAAATGTGGGTCAGGAGCTTCAGTTAATGTTCACATCAACCATCAGAACGGGGAAAAAATGTATCTCAGTGATTTTGACCATGGAATGATTGTTGGTGCCAGACAGGCTGGTTTGAGTATTTCTGTATATTGTTTCTGTATTGAGTATCTTCTGGGATTTTCACGCACAACAGTCTCTGGAGTTTACTCAGAACGGTGCAAAAAATATCCAGTGAGCGGCAATTCTGTGGACAAAAATGCCTTGTTGATGAGAGAGGCCAACAGAGAATGGCCAGACTGGTTCGAGCTGACTGAAAGGCTACAGTAACTCATTGTGGCAGTGGGGGCGTGGTCAAGCGCCTGTCGGGGAGAGGAAGCGGTAAGGGCGCTTGACCACGCCCCCGCTGCCACACTCATGTAACCACTCTGTACAATTGTAGTGAGCAGAATAACATCTCAGAATGCACAACATCTTGAACCTTTTGGCATTTGGGCTACAACAGCAGCTTTGGGAACCATAGTGATCCTAATAAAGTGCTTAGTGAGTGTATATAGTATGTGTTTGTGTGAGGTTATTAACCCTTTAGTAATGTTCATTGTACATGTGCTAAGCTCTTGCAGCTCGAGCAAAGGAACCATCTTCTCCAACATTCAAAAAACCCTACAGCATTATAACTGATCTAAGATCAGTTTTGCTCTGCTCTTGTATAGTTCGATCAAATTTATATTATTCCCTCAAAGGTGACCGTTTCCACTCATCTCACGGTTGAACGAAAGACATTTCATGAGGACTAACCACCTGAGTGTGAAAAATACACAAGTGAACCTCTAGTTCTAGGCTCCAGGCAAATATTGACATCTTTTCTATTGCCTGTCTCTCTGCTCTTCAGTTCTGCTTTGACTTTCTTCTTTTGTCTATAAGGATTAAGAGTCTGAACGACTGGTAAACCTCTGTAACACACAGCCCCCTGCCTATACTCACTGTCTTTCATCTACCGCAAGCTGTCCAATAAAAATATCACAGTGCTTAAATTTATCTGCACCTGTATTTTAGGGGGCGAGCTTCTTCATCATCTCTGCCAATGGAAAGATTTACATATGGCAAGGCGTGAAGAGGACAAGGGGATGTAAAGGAGAGAGAGAAAGACACACATTTAAATGGAAATAGAGTCTGGAGGGAGATGAAGTGGACTGGCAGTTAGTAAGGAGAGACTGCATATTTGTGTACCGTTTCCCAAGCGCAAGCTTTTCAGGAACAGAGGAGGCGGGCCTGTGTTGGTTTAAGGCACACAAAGGGAGTTTTAATCCTTTCAGAGGGGTCGTAATGTCCACAGTGAGGCGTCTCCAAGAGGGAAAGCATCTCTGAAAAAAGGGCTGCCATTCAGGAGCCCCTCTGAACCCTACAAATCAAACCTCTAAATGCCTTCAAAGACCAGAATGTGGGAAATGTGTTTGGGTCCCGAGGGAGTGAAGTAAGGGAAAAGGAGTAACAAGGGGCTTGTCGGCATCAATCAGGCCCTCTCTCTCACCTCCTCGATGGGGTCAGATCTCCTTCCAGCCTCCATCACTTCCCCCATCAAACTCTCCATCCTGGTAACGGACCATTACAGAGGAATGTGGATTCACAAGGCTGGGCTCCATTATGTTGGCCTGCCTGGGGTTGGTAAAATGGGAGAGCTCAAATTCCAAAGGCTTTAAGAGCAAATTAGTGGTCTGCTGATGGGTTCCTGCTGTCTAAAGACACTGAGGTTTAAAACGCCTCAACTGACTCCAGTCTCAATGCCCGGATCCATTGACTCGGTCGTTCTTAACCGCAGACTTCAAACAAACAAACTTCGTATACACATGGTGGGATGTTTCAATGCATACAAAGAGCAGGCGACACGCGTATCGCAACTATGCACTGTATAAACACACAAATAGACATGGCATACAACATCAAATATACGGAATATCAAATCAGCAGGGTAGAATTGCTTCTTCCACTATCGCCATCACAATCTGTGCTGCAGATCCACCACCTTTATTTAGCATTTCACAACCGATCAATTTTCATAACAGAAGCCAGAAGCAGCAGCACATGGGACCTAGTGTGGCGATTACACATGCTGTGCGCCTGAAATGGATTTTCTCATTCATCACTCAGCAGCACATTGGGATCTGTTTAACAGAGTGGCTCTGATGGATTTCTCCCAGCCCATATGCAGTTATAAAGCAAGGATAAACACACTGTGTCTGTAAATGAAATCGTTGTCAGTTTCGAGGAAATGTGCCATTTCCAGTGCCACCCAGGAAAGCAAAACACATTAAACATAATCTTACTGCCATTCTGGTAAATAAAGTCACCAAGAATAATGTAAAGGATCTAATTTTGTAGAGCAATTGCTCATATTTTAGTGTCAATAGAGAATTGTATGCTGAATCAAATCTGCATATAATAGGGATAACTGCAATTATCATCACTTACCATAATAATAATAATAATAATAATAATAATAATAATAAAGTACACTTTAGATTATAATACTAATATTACACCTTTGAAATTTTGCAGCAAAATAACCAGAATAGTAGTCATTTTTAATAATGTGTGAATCATATTATTTGCATCAGTGTGCTTTCACATGAACAATCAGTGTAAAATTGCAAACAAAATATCAACAGCAATTTCACCACATAACGGTGATTTCCACAAGCAGTATGAATAGGAGAAAAGTATGGGAAAAAAAAAATCCACCATACCTTTAATTGCAGCTGTGCTGAAGAGTTTCTCTGAGCTGGCATCTGAGCCCTGAGAGAGACAGAGAAAGAGAGAGTCAGTACATCTGCTTCAGAACTAAGCAGGTGGGCGTCATCATCAAAAGGTAGCTCAGCACTAATGAGCAAGGAAAATGCCTTCATTTCTCTTAGTGGCCACTGGATGGCACTGTGGCTCCATGCGTAAAAACGCGCTGCACTTGTAACCGGGTTGAACGAATTAACATTGCTACTTTATTGTGCAATCACCAAGCGTTGCAATTTACACAGCATTTAGGCAATGAAAGCCTATTTAAGTGACAATGTGGTGTCAAAGGGGCAACGGCTAATTCAACTGGCAAAACAGCAACAAAGATCAGGCATGTAACATGACTCTCCACTCAAAGGATAGTGCTTCAAAAGGAAAAATAACACACAAGCTTAGGCTCAACTCAGTTTTTTTTTTTTTTTTTTTAGGAATTTTACAATGATTAATAAATCACAATAACGAACAGAACAGCATATAATGGAGGTAAACGTGTAATGGAACATAATGTATGGCTTTCACTTGATACATTTCAAAGATATTGTCCGAAAAACAATTTCTGAGGCAATTTTCTGAGGTTTTTGGACAGGTTGTGCAGCACTGACTGTATACATATAGCCTACAGCTTGAGTCAAAATAATACCGACAAGCCTCTCAAATACTTGCCAATTTTTAGACACCTTTCAAGGTCTTCTAAAATAAAAGTAGATATCTGCATGTAAATAGAAAGGCGATTCTGGTAATTAAAAAAGGGAAATAAACAAAAAAATAAATGAAGCCCATAAATAGCAGTAATAATAATAACAACGCATCAATTAACAAATTAAAATTATTATGATTATCATCATCACCAATGACGTCAAGATATTTCCACATAAAGATCCGTTTTATTGAAACCACAACAGACACACATTTGGCAGCATTCATTGCGGAGATTTCAACTACAATTGAGCACAATCATCAAGAGCCCATAATGACAAGGACACAGCGCTCCAATCCTCCAAAAGACATCAAACAATCCACGGAAATTATTAAATTTAATTTTCCCATAAAACGTCGAATGACACTGATGTCTGTATCAAAATATGAACTAAGCATCGTCTTGAGTGTTTTTTGTTTGTTTTCTGTGGGGATCGGAGATGAACGCGTGTACCTTTTGATGTGGCGAGGTTGGCACGGAGGAGAATAACAAGTCAAGAAATCACTTTTGCGGTTCAGTAAATACGGCTCCGTTTCACATTCTGTTTGTCAAACAATGTAATCCACAAACAGGCGGCGAATTCCTCTCACTCCCTTTGAACGAATGACAGCCATGCAAAATAAGAAGCCTTTTTCCCCAGGCAAGAAAAAAAAAAAAACATCCACCGATAGAAAAGCGCGGAAAGCTCAAAGCGCGAGAGGCTCTCGGACAAAGGCAGCCATGTGTCTCGTATTAAAGAGAATGAGCTTCGTGAGCAGAGACTAAGGTATACGGCGAGCTGGCCGTGTGAAATCCTCGCCAACCGTCGCGTAACCGACTCTCCCGTTGATGCGCTTTTGTGTCAGGCGCGCGCTCAGTCAGGAACTATCCGCGCGAGCATACAGACTCGCCTCTCTCCCGCGCGCCGTTCGCTGAGCGCTCGTGCAGAGCTAAAAAATCCAACAAAGCGTAAATTATTTTACTCCTATAGATAAAATGGTGGAGTAAAAACCACATTAAAAACCCGACTGGAGCCGAGGCGGAGACGTCGCTTCCTTTCCTCGATACGTTCGCTGGTTTAAGCTCATGTCCTGTCACTGATTCCCGAGCAATTGCTGCCAGTATCCAAACTCTCTCTCATTCACCCAGCGGCTAACCTCAAGCGATCTACCCTCGTGACCGGGTCCTCCCACTTCCTGATTTTAACCTGACTTCATTCAGCTCCTACCCCCTGCTTCTCTCTTCCTCACACATACACGGAGTGTGCTTCCTCCGCTGACCGTCTGGGCTGCGTTTCCCCAGTCCAGCTTTGTCGGACAGACAGTGCATGAGTGTGTGCGTGTGGTTGTGTGAATGATGCTCGAGGAGAGCTATTGGATATGGAGTGCTGAAAGAGTGCAAACAGGAGATGGAGCGACCAGGAGAGAGAGGAGGAGGGAACTAGGATAGAATGATATTCTTTCACTCTCTGGCCAGAGCAAGATGATGTCAACAGCTAATGAATTTCCCAGTAGGGTGCAACTACTGTGGAAGAGGAGGGAGACAGAGACTCTCTTCATAAGCAGCAGACACCTCTGTGGTCCTCTCAGCCTGCAAGGAAAGCCTCACCTCTTCACCATCAGAGCTCACCCAGGCTGACCCAGAGCCTCACAGACCTGCTGAACAGCAGCTTTCTGTCTGGTGTGAGACCCTCAATTTCGCTACACCACTTAATAATTACTGGGGTCAAAAACCTCCAAACTACATAAACATTTCTTCATGTGCCTCTTTTGTCAAAGTATAATTGTAGTGTATTATAAACTTAGATGTAATCAGAACTAATGACTCCACTAAAGTGCTGTCTTTGTGCGTTTGTGTTCTGATCCTAATTGTGTTTCCAAACTATGGTGTAATATTAACCTCCTTCCCCCAGGGTTTGATGAAAAGCCCAAGATCTAAATCCACTAACCTCAACCCATGGACACTTAAACCTAAACAAACCAGCAATATTCAGATAAAGCCGGAGCCGGACATTCCTGGAAAATCTCCTTAATCTGACTGATTTGGGGTCCTGTGGTTTAGCAAATCATTATTAACCCTCTGACTGCAGGTCAATGGATTATCTAGGGACTCGCTTTGCAGTGACCTTTGATCTTGACTGCCTCCAACCAAGTAAGAGAATGTCTTCTTGCTTATTAGCTTATTGCTGGATGTTTACCTTTCCTTCTCTATATCTCTCAACCATTCTGGTTAAACATTTGCCTTAACCAAACAACAGACCTGTGTTTATTTTGCTACACGTGTGAATTAAAATACGTTTTCCAGCAAGTTCAACACTTGCAATGCATCTTGACCAGAAGCTTACTGGAAGAAAACAATATTCACAACAGCCAGTAAGTACAATAGCACATTCACAATGTAGGGAATACATCTATACTCATTAGAGAGACCAATATGAACAATGAAGACCAGGAGTCAAAGCTGAGTATCGATCAGTTAGAGAGTTTACTGAAGACAAAGTTCTCCACATTTCCAATAGCAGAACAGAAAAACAAAAAATTATCCTGACATTAATCAGACACTCAGTCACCCCTCAGAGGTCAAATACACAAATTACCTGTAACATTTATAATTATAACATAACCTGAATAAATGCACATGATTAAGAAGTCGATGATCATGTTTTGATTAAAACAATTACTATTGAATGTATTCAACATCAATATGCTGAAGAGATGGGTAAATCCTGGCCCCTTCAAAACCTTCACAGGTTATGTGCCAAGTTTCACCTAGATCACCCAGGATAGGGGACAGGCTCTTAAAAACAGGACTGAAAAGTCGAGGCCACCCAAGGAAGGAAAACTGAAAGGAGGGAGGAACTTCCTCTCACACATTTCTTGCTCTCGACTAATTTACTGTGTCACAAGCCTGAGTTAATCTTGGTTCAGCCCAACAGGTTCGGAGAATTCTGAGGCAGCTGAAGCTCATTAGGCCCTTCAGACTGACTGAAATGAGTGCAGATTAGAACAGTCAAGCTGTGGAGGACAGGTTCAGAGCTACTAATAGGTAATCCAGCTCCAGATCATTGGATCAGGTGGTCAGCAGTGTCACTATCAAAAACTCTCTCTTTCAAGGAAATGTCATTGGTAATTAAACATACAGAGTGCAGTCAGGGATACTTATATGGGCAATGAGTTCTATTGACCCCTTGAAAGTAGGGATGTAACGATATCAAAATCTCACGGTACGATACAATTTCGATATTGACCTCACGGTACGATATTTATTGCGATATTGTGGAAAAGCTCACGGTATTGTTAAATAGCTCACGATAGTGTTTGTGATGATAATAGCGAAAAAATTCTGACATTTATTCTGCTTTTGCCAGTCAACAGGCAATTTATTGTTGTATTTATGGATCATGACAACATAAAACGCTGATCACATAGTGCTTTTAAAGTGCAAGTTGTAGTCAGGAACATCAATATTCTGTATAGTAATATTTGGTTGCATAACTGATTCTTCTGTGCAATGTTCAAGTTAAGAAGCAACTAGAACAATTGTAAACAATAGGGAATTCCCTTTAAGTGCAAACAAAGATCAAGTTAAGTCAGGTTTATGCGCAACGCAAATAAAAGCAGCCTTTTAAAACTGGTATTTAGGAACATAACTTAAACTTAAATAAAATAGTCAGTCAAAAAGCCTTAAAAACACTGACCTATCATTTAGCTCATGTTCACGTTTTTCATCAGAAAGATCAAAATATCTACATTGCAAGGGAGAAGATAAAAAAAAAAACATTAAAAAAAATCCTTAAACAGTCTGGCAAAAAACCTTCTGAAAAACACTGAACTATCCTTTAGCTAATGTTCAAGGGTTTTTTGACCGGACAGGACTTGATTTGTGAGAGAATCTGCAAACATTTCGGGATGATGGGTCGTCAGATGACTTCGCATGTTGCTTGTGTTTCCCGTGTTGTATCGCAGTTTACTGTGGCAGTGCTTGCACATAGTCCATTGTCTGTCCACCACCTTCTCTCCTTTTGCGTTTTTTGACACGGCGAAACCAAAATGTTTCCAGACATCTGACTTAAAAGCTGCAGGGGCTGGCACAATCTCAACTTCGGGGTTGTTGTTTTCATCCTTACAAGTATCGCTGTCGGCCATGCTGGCTTGCTGTGAGCTTGTGTGGACAGCGTGCAGCGTGCAATCCTATTGGCTTAACAACGGTTGTTGTGACGACGCAGCGCAAAGGATCATGGTCTATGTAGTTAACAATGATTTGTTCCACGGGACTGTGTTTAATCCTCTTGCTTTTTGACGGACACCTGTCCTTTTAATATTGTAACCCAACCACGACGATATCGAGACACGTTTACCACCGCGATAGCGCGATATCGTCAATATCGTTACATCCCTACTTGAAAATACTCTTAAGTGTGCTGGAACAGTGTGTATAGGCTGGATTATACCACACGACTAGCTCTGATTTGCAGTTGGCCCGAGTCAGGGCTAGTCGGCTCCTGTCTGCAGATTTTGAGCCAGTTGGAGTTGACAGATTTCACCGAAAATTGCATAGAATATGATGGGCACAAACTCCGATTACTTACGCTCAAACTAAGATTCCATCTAGTTGGAGGATTTAAAACATACTGATATATGCACAACTATAGAATAAATATTGTAATGTATGATGATCCATGACTCAAATATGAAGTGATATGAAGAGCATTCAATGGAAAACAGAGCGTGCTGTGCCACAAAGCTCGATAGAGATGGTGAACAAGCGGAGCTTAACTTTTAACGCCACTCACCTACAACTCGCATTGCAGTCTCTCAGTCTTTCCACCCAAGACTGAACCCCAAAATATGCTTGGCATGTTTCTTTCACAACTTTGAAAACAGTCGCAGCAACAACAACAGCAGCAGCAGCATCCAGGTCCTGCACAACTAAATCTGTCATGTATCTCCTAGAATGGAATGGCATGTGCATCCATGTGAGTGTAGTACGTAATATTTCAAGTTTTTTGTTCTTTATAAACAGTTACTGTATTTTTGTTCAGATATCCTAACCATAGCAAAATTGGTTTGGCTATAAAAAAAGTTCTTGTTGCTTTTTTTCCATCTACGTTTCATTAAATATATATGATTACATACATGGAGCATGTCGAGGTTTGGATGGGGTGCACTGAAGCAGCCTTCGTTCCCAAAATCAGAGCGCGCTTTCCTAAATGCCTATCATCAGATGAGTGAAACCCCAAGTCTGTGATTATGGCTCTCCTCTCCACAATCAAAGTACGGATCTCTCAGCGCAGATTATTTTTAATTTAAATGAAACGCTGACAGACTACAGAAAGAAGAGAGAGAGAGAGAGGAAGAGAGAGAGAGAAGAAAATAAATGGAAGGGAAAGGAGTGAGAGAACATGTCGTCGGTGCCAAGAAACTAATTTGAAATGGCAGTTGGGTATGGAAACGCACTTGGTGAAGCCTGCCAGAAAAGTGGAATAGCAGATCAAACATTAATATCTGGAGTTATGCTATGTATGCCAGTAATTGCTGACTGTGCCTGTAAAATTCGCCAATAGACCATAAGTCCTTTCTGCTGTCATTTTGTCATATTTTATTCCTTTTTTTGACCTTGATCCTCTGCTTCAAAGTAACCAGAGCCGTATTTTGCCTTTCCCCTTTATCCCTCCCTAGCTTTCTTTCCCACTCAAAACGCATGGTTTAATTTTACAGGAACTCTGTGCTAGATTGCAATCACAGGAGATCAGCGCTCTGTTATGGTCTCTACGGCTATTACAGAAGCAATCTCTCATTCTCTCTCTATCCTGCCCGCTTTTAAAATATTACCATGCATAAGTGTAACCTGAGGGGACTGGATATAATGTGTTAAATAGGGTAGCTCTGACTGGCCCTTGTCTGTAATCTCCTCTCTTGTATTCTCTGTGCTCTTTTCAGCTGGGGCCTTTGAGAGACCGCGAGAGACACTCAAAGAGAGGTCCATTTCTAGTGACACTTAAAACTCTACCAGTCAGGAGGGAACATTGACCAGCTCATCACGGAGGCCTCCAGGATGGTATTTGTGCCATGTACAACACCAGATCAACAATGCCAGCACAGAGGCGGGGAGAGAGTTTTTATGAGACAAAAGAGCCACAGACATCAATGCAGAGACAGAATGCGATCTGCTGTCTTCGGTTCACTTCCATAAACAGAATTTCAGAGTGATAAGGCTCCTCCGGTTCCATTCGTGGCTCCTGTCTGCAATCTGCTAGGCGCAGGTCTTTACACCGATCTGTTCACATGATGTTTAAAGAGGAAATAATGGGAAAATGAATGTGTGTTTTGTATTGGAATATCAACACCTATTGTTACACTTGAAGGGTTTGGAAAGTGCATACATCAACAAGTTTTTAGCAAACAGTACAGTTTTGGTTTACACGTTGGAGCTGTGGTCTATTGGGTAGCGCTTTTGCTCAGACTGATTAATAGTCAATTGATATGGATTTGTGAATGGTTAATACCTAAATGATAAAATGTGGTCCCTCCATTAGAAAATATGTGGTTACATCCTTGCTTAGACAGATTGAGCCCTGCTGCTCATAAGGAAAATGCAAGTTCGAGCCTGGCTTGCGACAATTTGCTATCCAGTTTCTCCCTTTTTTCCTCATACTTTCCTGTAGTCTCTCTGCTATTCAAAATAAATGAATAAATATATGAATTAATTAAAGAGGAAAGATGATTATTATTTTCAATTATCAGACATCGGCCGATTTTTAAAATGCAACCAATGATCAGAGCAGATTATTTTCTGTCTGAAGGGAGCAGAAAAACGAATCTGACAATTAGTCTGCAACTCATGATGCGAAAGAAAATGTTTTTTGTTTGGAATTACTACGAATTTAATGAAAATGACAGCAGAGTTGCAATTTGTAAGGTTTGCACTACTACAATTTCATGAGATGGAACTACTGTTGATAACTTTTAATAAAAATAATTTGATTACTCCCATTAAACCTCAACACAGCACGGAATATGAAGAGTATGTAAAAGGTTAAGTGGACGCTACTTCAGCTAAAAAGGGTCAAGCTTGTGGCTCAGTTGGTAGAGTGGGTCGGCCATAAATCAAAAATGGTTGGTGGTTCGAATCCTGGCCCACACGACTCCACATGCCGAAGTGTCCTTGGGCAAGACACTGAACCCCAAGTTGCGCCCAGTGGCAGGCTAGCACCTTGCATGGCAGCTCTGCCGCCATTGGTGTATGAATGTGTGTGAATGGGTGAATGAGTCACAGTGTTAAGCGCTTTGAATACCGTTAAGGTTAAAAAGGCGCTATATAAGTGCAGTTAATAATGTGCTTTTTGTTTCAGTGTTTTGTTTATAACTAAGACCAGTTACTCTGAAATATGGAAGACATGCAGAGACAGAGAATAAAAGTTATTATTAAAACGTATTTCAAAGTTGTGTAATTAATTGTCAGTGATTTGGAACAAAGTAGCATAAAAAAGCTGAACTAAAAATTAGTTCAGGTTGAGAAGTCTGTCTTGCTGTATAAGTAAACACACACTGAAAGTAATGATTGCTATGAAATGGAACATTCATAGCAATCAGTCAGTGAACCAAGAGCTGTATATACACAAAACTCAGTTGCAAAGTGCAAAACTCTAGATAATCTTCCATATTTAGCTCCCTGTTTTCAGGTGGCAGTACAACACTTTTGGCTGCTGAGACTTATCTGAGACTGCTCGACACAGCCTGTGACAGCTCCTCTAATCTGCCTCTTCCCCAAACACAGTGCGCTGACAGCAGCTCTCCGTTACTTCTTCAGATTCCCTACCATACATTTAAGTAAGTTTAAGTCAGAAGTTTACATACACCTCAGCCAAATACATTTAAACTCAGTTTTTCACAGTTACTGACATTTAATGTCAGAAAACATTCCCTGTCTTAGGTCAGTTAGGATCACTACTTTATTTTAAGAATGTGAAATGTCAGAAAATATAGTAGAGAGAATGATTTATTTCTGCTTTTATTATTTTCATTACACTCCCAGTGGGTCAGAAGTTTGCATACACTTTGTTAGTTTTTGACAGCATTGCCTTTAAATTGTTTAACTTGGGTCAAACATTTTGGGTAGCCTTCCACAAGCTTCTCACAATAAGTTGCTGGAATTTTGGCCCATTTCTCCAGATAGAACTGGTGTCAGTTTTGACTGCCTCCTAGCTCGCACACACTTTTTCAGTTTTACCCACAAATTTTCTATCAGATTGAGGTCAGGGCTTTGTGATGGCCACTTCAATACCTTGACTGAAATCTTGAAGGAAAGGGGGAGAATGTAGTGGGAGACGTCCATCAGATACACATCACAGACATTATGAATTTTAAAAGCAAGCCGTCTATTCAGACTAAATTATCTTAAGCTTCCGTGCTTTGTGATATGCACCTCACATCGTGTATCATTTGACACAGGTCCAGGAAACGCGGGCACTCAGCTTATCCAGCGGAAAAAGAGAGTGTGTGTGTGTGTGTGTGTAACTAAAGTATTATCAGTTTATCTAGATACTATCTCCCTCAGTCAAAAGGCAGTTTAGAGCAGGCAAATGGTATGCACGGTACAATGTTAAATATTATCTCCATCTGGAAGCCCATAATGACACAGGGCAGAGTCGAGCCAGTTGGCTGATAAGCCCCGGCACAGGTCTAGTCGCTCTCCCTCTTTCCCTTTTAAAACAAACTGGACACGAAAATTGGTTTATCCCTCCTATCTCAAACGCTGTGGTTACGCCCTTAATATGTTTTTGTCTGTCGTTTGCTCAGCGTTTGTTTCAGCGGAAAGAGGAGGAGGAAAAGCAGAAGGCCCTTTTGGTCCAAATTACAGGCATGACTGAGAGTGCAGGTCACCATGCCAAGAGTAATTTCAGAGCAGTCATTCTGTGAGATGCAGTCACACACAAAAAGCCATAAACAAAGACAATGAAAATAAAAGTTTAAACATTTTTAAGATTAATTAATTCAAATAAACCTGTGCCATATGGTGATAATTAAGTTATATAAAGCTTGAAAGTATTAAAGCAAATGTACACACACACATAAGCACACATGTTGTAAGCTTTTATGAGAACATTTTGATGAACATTTGCACAGAGCTACAGTATTAAAAAGATGAAGTACATATAAAAACAAAATCGAATTATTACTCAGTATCATAAAGGTGTAAGTGTATAATTGCTCCAAGCTTAAAGAGTAAAACCAGATCTGGTTTATGTACATTTTGAGCCATTCTTGATTGAGCTGCCAAGTGTCTGCATGGTGGTTAAATGTTGGGGTGCCGTCAATTTTATATTTACCTGCCTCTAGAGATAGAACAATAATCGGATTTTCTGATATTTTTTCCAATATTCAAGCAATTTTCTATTATTGGATATCGTTTTTGTATCGGATCCACTGATAACTGGTGCCATCTAGCTGGAGTTTCTGAAATTGCATGCAAGACAGCCATTGCAGCTTTGCGTTCGAGAGGAAACAATGCTTGGGGTTGTCCACAGGAAAGTAACTTGCTTTTGCAATGTATTACTTGAATTAATACATTTTATTAAATGTAACAGCCATTCATGCTCTAGTGAGATGTGTTACATAAATGTTTGAAGTGTAGTTTAAGCGCTAAGACAAAACATCATTAATAATTCTGATGCCATTCAGGATGGACTCTGCAATCGTAGTGATGTAGTTATTGTTTTGCAATATTTTCTCTGTAAAATAAAAAAATCGGTTCTGCGTATCGGTTATTTAATATGTAAACATACAAATAATCTTTATTGGTTTAAAAAAAAAAAAACAATATCGGTCAATCTATACCCACCTCTAAATGTCACATACAAAATATGAACTGTCGATCAGAGAGCCCTTCATGTGTAATTGTCAATTTTCTTGACAGAATACACAGATCCCCAAACTCAGGATACACCAATATTTATTGAGCAGTTATTGATTAAATTAAAACTATCGGCACATCGGTCATGAAAGACCATGATTTGTTCATAATGAATGTTTTCTACAAAATGTATATTTTATTTTTAATATAAAGAATTATGGTGTATGGTATAGAACTGAAAAAAAAAGAAGTGCAAATTTTTTTTTAGAAGTGCAAAATAACCTAACTTATCGTTTTGTCTTGTCAAGTGTTAAAAAGATCCAGTCAAGGTTCAACGGAAATTATTTACTGTCAAAACAATAAAATCACCTTTTTTTACCTCCTTCCTTGTACACTTTTTACAGCACAATACTACTACAGTAATTTAAAATCAGATGATTGCAACACGCTCCAAAAAAGTTGAGACAGTCGAGTGTTTACCACTGTGAAACATCACCATTCCTTCTAATATAGCACTTATTAAGCATTTGGGCACTGAAGACACAAGTCTGTTAAGTTTAGAATGTAGAATTTTCCATTCATCCATTATGCAGGTCTTTAGCTGCACAATTGTACGTGGGTTTCGTCGCAGTTTTATGCGCTTCATAATGACCACACATTCTCAGTTGGAGACGGTCAGGACTGCAGTCAGGCCAATCTAGCACCCTCTGCTTACACATCAATACACTTGAAATCCGGACAGTATGTGGTTTGAAGTTGTGCTGCTGGAAAATGCAGGGATGTCCCTGGAAAATATGGTGCTAGATGGCAGTATATGCTGCTCCAAAATGTGTACATATCTGTCTGCATTCATGGTGTTCTCACAGATCTGCGAGGTACCCATGCCATGGGCACAGACACTGACAGCTTGGATAGTCTTTTCCTCTTTGACCCGGAGTTCACAACAGCTGTTTATAAAAACATTTTGAAATGTGGACTCTTCAGAACAAAAAACACAGTTCCACTGTTCTACTTTCCATCTAAGATGAGACCGATCCCAGAGAAGTCAACAGCGCTTCTGGACAGTGTTGATGTACGGCTTCTGCTTTGCACAGTAAAGTCTTAACTTGCATCTGTGTTTGCAGCGGCGAGTGGTGTTGACTAACAAAGGTTAACTAAAGTAATCCCAAACCCATGTTCATGATATTCATTACAGATGAATGCCGGTTTTTAAGACAGTGACGTCTGAGGTATCAGAGATCAAGAACATTCAGAAGTTATTTTCGTCTTGCCCTTTACAAACCAAGATTTGACCAGATTCCTTGAATCTTGTAACTATATTGTGCACTGTAGAGGGTGAAATGGTCAAAATCCTTCCAATTGATCTTTTGGGAACATTGTTCTCAAAGTGCTGGATTATTTGCTGAAGCATCAGTTGGCAAATTGACAAGTTTTGAATGATCCTTGCTCTTGATGGAATAGGCTATTTTTGGAGGCTCCTTATATACTATGACACGATTGCCTCACCTGTTTAACATCTGATTCACTTCACCTTGTTATTTCAACTCGTCAGATTGTTATTAGTCTTAAATTGTCCCTGTCTCAACTTTTTTGGAACATGTTGCAATCATATGATTTGAAATACTGTACATTTAAAAAACAACTATGAAATTCACAAGGTAAAACATCATATAATGTGTAGTTGTAGTGTGTTCTACATAGCAAAGGGTGAATATAAATCACTCCTTTTTGATTTTATTAGCATTTTTAATTCTGTCCCAACTTTTTTGGAATTGAGGTTGCATTGTGGTTGACATTTATAGTTTCAGTTGCGTTTTCATTCTTTTACAGACATTTCATTATTTTTCAGTTTTACTAAACACAAATATTTTTATCAAATAGTATTTGTAAAATAGTATTTGAAACTACTGAATGATTTTCATCTTCAAAAAACTTTCTTTAACAATAATAACCATTAAAGAAAAGGATGCTTTTATTTGAAAGTGATCACTTTTCATTGGTGAAATGAGGACCTGCCCATATTACACCTCTTTTGGAACAAATTAAATAAAAAGGAAATGTACAGGGAGAGGCATAGAAAGAGAAAGCAAGTGGATAAAGGGATAATGATAGACAGACAGACACACACACAGAGGGAGGGCGACTGAGACAGAGAAACAGCCCACTGCGACATTAAGGTAAAAATCACAGCAGGAAAGTGCAAAGGAACAAACCGGGACACGCTGCATCAAAATCTGTCTGACCTGCCATAGATCACTGAAGCCTGGAGTGCGCTAGATGTTTACAGAAACACACTTGGGTATGGAGGGGTGGGATGGTCAGGCCTTTCAAACGCCCTGTCAAGAGCTCTCCGTTAGGCCCAGCGCGCAGAGAGACAGCTCAGCCCCTCCCTCGGCC
The DNA here is from genome assembly GCF_025860055.1 of Xyrauchen texanus. Classification (NCBI taxonomy): domain Eukaryota; kingdom Metazoa; phylum Chordata; class Actinopteri; order Cypriniformes; family Catostomidae; genus Xyrauchen; species Xyrauchen texanus. The sequence continues at coordinate 15,071,756 of NC_068319.1, read as the reverse complement.
CACCTCAACCAAGTCACTCCAGGCCTCATTGGGCTGAAATGCAACAGAGCGGGTGTCTGATGACCAGCTCTCTGGGAATCAGAGATGGCCTTAAGACTTCAAACGCCAACAGGCTGACAGGCAGCAAGGGAGATCTCTCTCGCTCTCTAGATCTGCCCAACCTTTATCTGTGACAGCATCTCATTAACCGCACACGGCAATTAACAATTACTGATAAGAGAGGTGTATCAGAGCCTGCAAACACACAGCAGATACAAGATGTCTGTGGTGATTAACATGCATTGTTATCAGGAAGAGTGCTAATCATGTCTTATCTCAAGTGTAATGTGCTGCCTACACAAACAGTCACACACAGAAATACACTGACAATATGACACAACATATCACAGTCTATTAGGAAATGTGGAGTTACTCAATTTGTAAACACAACTAAAGTTTTAAATTATTTTCAGCATGTTTCAGGCCGGTTCCCAATCTGTCACTCACTCGAAGTTGTGTTGATGTAGTGACACTAGATGTTGCTCTTGGGAGCCCCAAACACATCTGATCTTTGAGAAAAAGCAAATGGGAATTGGCGAGTGGAATTTGCATGATCCGGACATACGGGTATAAAAGGAGCTGGCTTGCAACCACAAATATTTCTTCGGAGCCAAGCGGTTGATTGACAGAGAGCTGAATTCCGCTGCTGGTCCAACCTATGCAGTTTCTCCCCCTCGTGCACAGATTGAGTGCAGAGAACACCCCTGGGCGCTTCAACAGTCTGAAAGAGTATATATTCTTGTAAAGAGTATATTTTATCTAAACGGGTGGCACTGACGGAGAACGTCTTTTAAAAGATGACTTTCCTTCTGTGTTTAGTTCCTGGTTGCAGTTGCCATCTCTCCGCCTCTGACGGCTGCGATCGCTGTCTCACCTGTATGGGCCTGTCCATGCTGAGACAGCGTTCATGGATGGATTATGCTCTCACTGCAAGAACTTGACCATGGCAACGTTGTGGTTGCGGCTTTCCTTCTTCAGAGGGAAAGCCACTCCAGCTGCTCCCCACCCCGGTCCTTCTTCCTACGGCTATGGTGCCGCATCGGTTGCACTGGGGGCGAATTCGGCAGAATAATTTGATGCCGGCCCAGTACGTGTGTTAGTAGGCCCTGTACTGGGGTAGGTGCTCCACATGCACTAGTTGCCTGTGAGTAACCCTGTGTGATGTATCTTACATGGCAAGGTTTCCCCGTTGGTAAACCAGCATCTTCCTTGGGCAGAGTTTGCAGAGTTTGTAGCACTCCGTTCCCTCTGGGTAGGACCTACCACGTGGATTTCCTCCACATGCGATACTGCCGGTCGATAAGTTCATGTGACGTATTTCCATACAATTACCTCCCCTTTGGGCAGGGTACCACAACTTTTGACGTTCTTAAGTTCAGGTTGCAAAGAGGACTTTGTGTGACTCTTATGCTGTTACACACAAATCCAGATTGTTCTTCATCCAGCAAAGTTCTAATGTTTGAAAAAAGTATGTGCCAGTGGTTTTTCCTTTTGTTCTGGTGTACTGAGTGGCCATCGTTCCTTGTTAAAACGGTGTATTGTTACTGTTACTAAACTATTATGAATGTTGCCTTCGATGCTTAAATAAATAACAGCCTATTGCAAAAATGTACTTCCTTGGAGAGGAAATTATAAAGACAGTGAGCGGTTTGGGTAAGGTTTTGGCTTAAAATTTGACTATATTGGTCAGGTCAGGTCACAGTCACGGGAATGGGCCGATATCATACTTCAACTCAATGCCTTTGCAGACCTCTAGTATAAGTAACAAAATCCACACTTTCAGATGTTTTTGTGTATTTTAAGTAAAGGTTGTGTAAAATATATTCATTCAATACATTTTATGTACATCTTATTTGGTATCATCAAAATTATAGTCTATATACTGACTGAGAACTTTATTAGAAACACATGTTCACCTACTTATTCATGCAATTATCTAATCAGCCTATCATATGGCAGCAGAGCAATGCATACACTCATGCAGATATGGGTCAGGAGCTTCAGTTAATGTTCACATCAACCATGAAGTATGAGGAAATTTTGATCTCAGTGATTTGGACCGTGGTATGATTGTTGGTGCCATACGGGCTGGTTTGAGTATTTCTGTAACTGCTGATCTCCAGGGATTTTCATGCATAACAGTCTCTATAGTTTACTCTGAATGGTGCAAAAAACTAAAAACATCCAATGAGTGGCAGTTCTGTGGTCGGAAAGGCCTCGTTGATAAGAGAGATCAACGGACAATTGCAAGGGATGTGTTTCCCAATAGCATCGCAAGCTTAAGTTGATCGTAGAGGCCATTGGTGCCAATGGTCTCAACAAACAACTTAAGCTTGCCATCTTTGTTCTCTAAGTAGCAGCAGTGGCTATTAAAAACTCATATTGATCAACCACTATTTATAACATCTTTAAATGAGTCTCATCCAATCAGAGTTTAGTGGCAGAACTGTTTTATAAAGTTCTATTTAAAATGATTAGCACTCTATATCATATTAAATATCCTGTAAAGGAGCCTATTCACTGTGTTTTTACATTCAATATCCTGTGTGGCTCTGCCATACATATAGATAAAGTAGATTTGCACAGTAGTGGCAATGGATATCTATCTGTGGTTGATGTTATAAGGGCCATCTGTCTGGCTGTAATAGAGATGCATTTGAGACGGCCCGCACAGAAGCCGCGTTGAGTCGGAGGAATTCTTCTCATTTCCGGAACACTTACAGCTCCTGACGAGCTAAATGTGCACTTTGTAATCCCTCTGACCCAAGAGGAGAGCAGAAACATTCACAGCACACATACCCCCCTCCCCAACATACATACCTAACATGTGCACCCTTTGAAAAGTGAGTCGAGGGGTGTTGATTTGTTGTGATATATATTTGTACAGCTTTGAACATGACTGAACATTTTAGCATGCTTGGACATACATGTGTGTGATCACGTGAAGAGAGAGTTTATATATGTTTATGATGTGTGTAATTTGTGTCTGTATGTCTGTAAAAAAGTGTGAAGTGAGCTTCCTCACTGGTTTTTCTGTGTGAACATACGTGAAAGCAAGCTTTGTGTGAGCGAGAGTAACCCTCTCAATAATCAAAACAAGCAAGTACAACCCCACATTATTTATATCATGATCAATGGAAACATGGGTAAATGCTTCACGCTGTAAGCCAAATCTATGCACGTTAACAACTCAACACTACCGAAACACACAAACAAAAAGATTGTAAGAGGATTTACCTTGGAACATGTTTATCTACACAGACTAGCTTCCTAAAGTCTCACCATACACAGTGATCTAACCGAAGTGAGCATAGTATAATCTCTATAAACACTGTAAACCAAGACTAACACACTTACAGAAACAGTGGCCCCAAAAATTATTTTGGAACATTAAATCACACCTAAAAATGTATGAATGAATTTTCAATGTATAATAAATTAGGTAGGTAAGATTGAGATGTCAAATATTGATATTGGCTTGACAAAGCCTGGCGAAAAGACCATTATTTGTTTGAAGATGCCACTTGATATTTTATATTTTATGTCTAATAAAATGACATTTGGACATTTTGAATGAGCCTTAACAGTTTTAGAACCTGATAAAGAAGCACTGTAAAGCTTTTTAGAAGTCATGGGGTCTGCATACTACTGGGACACCAAGAAAAACAAACCCCATTGCACTTGTGTATGTTTCAATGCAAAACCTTAATGTCGAATCACTATCACTACAAACACATCTAACAATGTGTTCTGCCATCAGGAGCCAGATGGCGACTCATAAAGCAAACATATTCTGTGCCAGAATAAAGCACTACTTCTCCAGGTGCTGAGAAGAATCTCTACTGAGAGCTGCAACCAAATGGCATCTCAAAACACGGGCCCTGCGGCATTTATAATCACAACGAGTGACATTTATGGTTTGTGAGGTCTCAAGGGGTGAGTCTGTTACCGCTACATCCAAAGAATTCAAAATACTTTGCAACAGCATAGCAACTGACTAAAAACACTCAGTACACCTTAACATCCGCATAGCAATTCCCTGGCCAAATCACACTACACCCTAGTATTGTGGCAGCAAGTTTGCACTGGGAGGCACCACACATATTTTCTTCAGAACATATAAATACATAGTTTGATTGCTGCTCCAAAAAGCACATGCCATGTATTTGTTGATAAATCCCCAAAACACTAATCAGAATCACTATTGTCGAACGCAGCCAATGGCTATGTTCCCATATCAGTAGTGTAATACATACAGCATAGTGTGCCTACTATTTTTTTTCATAGTGTGATGGAAAAGTATAAGCACGCAATAATAAAAGAAGTTCCAGTAGCTACTTAACTGTCATATGATCTCATTGTGATGCATGTTTAATTGAGACTGCCATATAGTTATCTTGCCAGAAATAATTAATACATATATTTTGTATTGTTAATCCAAACCTTTGGCAGTCTGATCAGATAATGAGATTTCACAGATTTTGGCAAATGCAGTAGGTTATCTGGGTAAATATTGGCTAAAAAAAAAAAAAACCTTAGTCCGCCATTGCTTAAACATCATGTTATATATTTTTGAAGTAACATTGCTGTTTTGTTTTCACAAGATTAACAAAACACACACACACACACACACACACACACACACACACACACACACACACACACACACACACACACACTTCTTCCCCAGCTCCACCACAGCATATCCTCTCGGGCCCTGTGGTGGGAAATGTGGTGTCAAAACAAAAACCTGTTCCTGACTTTTCCGTGGTGTTGCTTTGTTAGTTGGCCATGTTGGGTTCCCTGTGCTTCTTCCTGATGCATTTTTCAGAAGCTACGTGGCAAACATTGTGTTCCTCTGCATCAAAAAGACAATTCAGAACCCCCAGGATTAACAGCTCTTGTTAAATCGCAGGTTACAACTGGCCAAAAATAAATTGAGCAGCTAACTATATTAACCAGGCTGAGCGCCCTGATCTGCATTTAAAAGATAACACGGTTTCTTTTAGCATTACTAATTCATCCACAAGGCCTGCTGGTAAAAAGCAAAAACACTGGGATAGAGACTCACATGAGTACAGACATGAATTGAACACGCTCTCTCTACTTTCTCACCCTCAGCCTGAAACATTGATTTCTCCCCAAGTGTCGATACGTCTTCACTCACGAAACACCCAAAACAAACTCTCCCACCATGGTGGGTAATTACCCAATTGCTGGATCTGAAACTGATGGAACAAATGCTGAACAAGAGTCTCAGGATGCTGGGAACACACTTTGATGGATTATATTTGCACACAAATATAGCACATCTGAACACGAGTGTAGAGGGAGTGAGAGAGTGTTACAGGGAAACAATATTGTTTGCAACACTAGAGCAACTCTAAAACAACTTTCCCACCAGCTGCGCACCACCTACAAATAACAAAATATAATTAACGTGTACATGTTACTAATGAAATTATATCTTGCAGTATTATTGGGGTTAGTTCACCCAAATTGGGGTTAGTTCTTTCTTCTGTGGAACACAAAAAGAGATGTTAGGCATAATGTAATAATTAAGAATTGTATAGACCCAGCGCAACACTTAGAATAAATACAAGTGTCTCAAGATGCAATTTTACAAGTTGTAAGCTGTCTAAACAACGTGCCGTTCCTGCGGAATGCAAAAAAAAAAAAAAAACCCAGACGTGATGCAATGGTCAAAGTCTAGAGCATTTTACAGAGGAGAGCAATCGATAGTCTTCTATCTGTCAGATGGATTGTAGTTTGTCATGAGTTCATGCAAGAGAGAAAGGTCAAATGTTAAATTTCAGACTTGACATTGTCAATTGTAAATATTACAGGGTTGACAGACTACCAGTTTCTACTGACCCCTCATGAAGCAGAGCCAAGGCTTGGACACTCAGACAGACAGAAGGACACACACACAAACACACTTTCGATTCTTCTCAGCAATACAATTGTTCCCTGATTACTCAAAGCATTCTAGCAAATGGCTGATTACACAATCAGAGGCCTTTGAAGCAGGAATGATTCTCCTGTGGATTCTGTAATGGAGGAAAAATGAAACCTGTCTACTTTCCTTAGAAGAGACGTCTGATGAGACCTTCATCGGGGAGAACGAGAGCCAAAGAGGAAAAGAGAAATGGTAGTACAACAGCACATCAATCACTGCACCCATGGGGAGTGAAAAAGAAAGAAATGTTCTCCCTTTCTCTCTCACTCTCTCAGTGGTCTTATTATTTCTGTAGAGCGTCTGGTTGAGGTGCTCAGGGAAATGTGAAGGTGACTGTAATACACAGACCAATGATTGATCGAGCTGAAAAAAATCAATCAATCTATCCATCCATCCATCTCTCTCTCTTTCCACTCACTGGAAACCGTTTCAACACTATGACTAATTATCCACCAGGGATCTTCAAATTTGTCCCAGTTGGCAAGATTGATGTTTTTACATAATTTATATTAAAATAAAACAAACTGGCCTAATTCAAGGATGTATCCACATACAGTGGCAAGAAAAAGTATGTGAACCCTTTGGAATTAGCTGGTTTTCTGCATTAATTGGTCATACATTGATCTCATCTTCATCAAAGTCCCAAGTATGGTAAAACACAATGGATTTAATAACCGGTCGATCCTCCTTTGGCAGCAATAACCTCAACCTAGCATTTCCAGTATCTGCGGATTAGACCTGCACAACGTTCAGAAGGAATTTTGGACCATTGTTCCTTACAGAACTGCTTCAGCTCAGCCATATTCTTAAAATGTCTGTTGTGAACAGCTCTCTTGAGGTCAATCCACCGCATCTTTATTGGGTTAAGTTTTGTCACTTTAAGGTTCTTTTTTACCTCATTGAGCATTCTGCATTGTGCCCTTTGAGTCATCTTTGCTGGATGGCCACTTCTAGGCCCAGTACTAAATCGTCTGCATTTATACACAACTTGTCTAACTGTGGACAGATGAACATCTAAGCTCTTTGAGAAAACTTTGTTACCCTATCCAGCTTTATGCCACAAACCAGATTTTAAGACAAGTTTATACATAAATGCAGGGAATTCCAAAGGGTTCACATACTTTTTTTGCCACTGTTTACAGAATTGGGGGTATAGCCTATTATTGGAAAACATTACAAATATAATTGGCTGAAGACCACTAATAAAAACATTGGGTGAACATTTCAAACTTTTGGATAAAAGGAGTTTTGCAACATGCATTTATTCCTTGATGTTATAATGGACGTTGTATTTGTAACAATAAACATCTACACTGCGGTACTGAACTCCGCATGTGATGTCATCGTCTTCCAGTCGCTCTGTAGTATTGGTCTGATGGCTGGTCCGTGAGCAGAATGCATATGTGTAACGCTTACTGATTTGTCCTCCACTGAGTTTATGCAAATGAGAGAAGACTTGCCGTACTCGAGTGAATTAACAGCACTCTTTGTAGGGTGTTCAGAAGATATAAGACACATTGCTATTGGATCATCAGGTACAAAACACATAGGCACATACAAATACACAAGAGCGAACAATATAACTTTGCATGACTTTATTTTGATATTTTTTATTACTATTAGAACAATTATTATTGTTCATAATTCATGTTACAAATTTGAACTACTAACCCCAAGTATTAATCTCATTCTGCATTGTTTGTGCTACAGTCATGAATGACACCTCAAATCCTGATGCTTGCTGAGCAGATATGTGCTATTCATAGCAATAAGACCTGCCGCCCGGTAAAATGTGCAAAAAGTTTCCAATTGATTTTGAAGAATCATTGAATTTCAGAGAGACTTTGGTTTGGGCTCTATTGACTTGGCCAGTGAATCACGCACTAGCAACCAGCCCAAAACACATTAGCAACCACACAGCAATACACTAAAAACCACCCAGAACACATTATAATTGTGGCAAGAAAATTGAAACATTCAATTTTCTTTGAGTAAAGCTATTTTACTAATCTAGTTTGTTCGGCAATATCTACTCATATTTCCATCCGTCTATCCACCCAACCCCTCCACCTCCCCTTCACCGCTCCTCTGGCTGTGGGGAGGATCGATGCCAGGTCATACTGTCAGGGCTAACAGATGTAGTTTTCATTTAACACCTGACAAAGACGAACACACCAGTGAGGCGAGCACAGTGCAGGGGTCAGTGGTCAACCAGCAGCCTTGTCAGTGCTAAGCATCAGGCTTCAGGCCAGTAGGAGTGATGCAGAAAGAGACAGCGAAGCACAGTGGGAGTTTATTACCTGACTTGGTCCTTCCTTGTTGGAGCGGTCATGAAACAATTACAGCAAATACAAATCATAGCTATAATGCTGAAAATCCCTATCCGTAAGCTACAAAGATTTCACAGTTGCCCATCTGTCTTTTCATCTCTTAGAAACTGTAAAAATAAAAAAATTAAAAACATTCTTGAGATGCTTGTTAATTTTTTTTCTCAGCTGTGAAAATCACATCTAACTGCAGTTGATGAGGGGTCTTGTAAAACTCTGAAGGGATTTATTTTGTGAAAATGATTGGCTGACTGTACATATTCCCACTTATTTGACGGCTACAAATACTGTAAAAAAATAAATTAATATGATTGAATTAAAAATACTAAAATTATATTCGCTGAAATAATTTTACTATGTAGAAGACCGCGAAGTGATAAATGCACTGCCACAAGCTTCCAGCTGGACTGCGAGGCACACCTCACTGACCTCTGCCTGCATCGTCTTGGTAATGGGATGAACTACACACTCTTAAAATGGAATACATAGACAATAAATGAATGCCAACTAAAGATTTCATCAGCCAAATAAAAAAGGACACTGCATCTATATGTACTTGCACAGACAATTTGGGCTGGACTTCAAGGACACTTAATCATTAATCTTACATTTCAGTCAATATCCTTTAGTTTGAAACAATGCCCACCAACATCAATTTACACACATATATATATATATATATATATACACACACATATACACACACACACACAGGCACGCACGCACGCACGCATGCATACACACACATATACATTGAAATATAACTATGTTTCATCATTAAATATTGAACTGTTTTTTGAGGAGCTTTCTCAGCAAATATTTAAGTATGCGATTAGTTGTGATTAATTTAATTAATTAAATGGTTCACCATGTAATTAATTCAATCAATCATTTTTAACTACTGACAGCCCTATAATTAACAAATCAGAATCTAGTATAATAATACAATAATACTTACCATTTCACTGTTACACATTTAAAGAGTATAATGCATTATAACACATGATAACACGTGGTATAACGCACAACATGTCATTGAACGTGTTTAAATGTATAAGAGGCGCATTGTAAGCATATGGATTTACTGGTAACTCTTTACAATATGTTTGTTTTAGTGAACATTAGTAAACTACATTGTTTAACATGAACTAACAATGAACGATACTTTTACAGCACATATTCATTTTGGTTAATATTTCTTTAAACATATACTAATACATTTTTAACATTACAAGTTGTATACATTACCATTAGATAATGCATTATGAAGTAAAATTGGCCAAATGTACTTACAAATTAATATTAAACAAGATTAATTAGTTTTTCTGCATTAGATTAAATGTCCATTGCTAGTTCATGATACCCATTTCATTTAATAATGTTATTAAATACAACCTTATTCTAAAGTGTTAATAAAGTATTATAATACATTGAACACAAGAACATATACCTGATTAAAAGTTGATTATGAGTACATTACATTACATACAGTACACAGGCTTTAAACACTATGCCACCAGAACTGAATTGGTCACTGTTAGAAAAATAATAAGGGAAACTGGTCTTGGTCATTTACCTACTAAATTTACAGCAAGGGGTGTTCCTCTTAAAAGGGGAATGATTGGAACTCAACTAAACCGAACAAAGGAAGTTAAATAGAGCATCCATCATACACACTTCAGTTCAGCTCACCTTAGGGCCAAGAGCACTAAACGTCCCACTGCTAAGCTCCACCAACAGAGAAAAATAACTGGTTAGGCTGGAAACGCGTAAATGAATGAAACAATTAAAGCTATTTGGAAGGAGAGAAACTGCATGAATTTCAAATGCTAAGATTTTCATTTAGACTATTAATTGAGAAAGAGCAAATAATAGAAACAGAAAAACCTTATTTTGATGTTGGAACAGAAGGGAACACAAAAATAATATTTATTATGGTCACCCATTCACAGTTATAAAGGTTTGCCCATATATACTTGATGCGAAAAGGGTCCACATTTTTTAAATTGCCGAAAAAGAGGAGGAAGAGATACTGTAAATAGCAAGAGAGGGAGCTGGAAAGACACTTATTCTCTAATAAATGACTGTTTGGTGACAACATGCTAAAGAGCACAAAAAACAGCTGTGTATCCTGTGATTTAGAGACGTGTATATGGTGTGAATATGAGTTTGTGTGTTAGTCAAGGTGTAGAATTGTGCATTATTACGACTTTAAAAACGTGGAATTGCTTAACAGAAATGATTTGATTAGCATGCTGTGCTCTTAAAAAAGTATTTGGAAATGAAGTAAATTAGTGCAGAAAGATAAAGTAAGAGAGAATGTGAGAGGAGGTGTGACTTGCTGTCACTGCACAAAGAGACTTGATGAGCTGTGATATCTTCCTCTCCGCCATGTGCAAACTCAAAAAAAGTGATCGCTCATAGTTGGAGCACTCCCTGGATCAGAGAGAATTGTTCTCTTGAGATTTCCCTGACTGCATTAAGAGGCTGCTTTCTGAATGCTTTGGGAATTTGTCAAGGCTAGGGGGTTGCTGTGACCTGACACATACTAGTTGGTAGAATCAAATGGCTTAATTGCTCGACCAAATCAGAAAATCTAGAGTGTATTGCATTTAAAGATTTTTTTGCTTGGATTATTTTTTGTAGATTTGTGAAATCATGTTTATTCATGAATATATCAAGATCACTGAAAAAAAAAAACCTGTTTCTATTTTTCCACAATATAGCAACAACCTTCTAAAAAATACAGGAATGCAGATGTCAAAATATTAATGTTTTAAAAAACATTTACATGATTTCAAACCAGGAAGGTTCAACCGTAAATTGTCCAATTTATACTGTATGTGCACACTGAGCACAGCATGTTGCATCAATACTAAATGGGCAAATTAAAAGAGTGTTTCCCTCAGGTGACCAGCTATGTTTGATGCCCTCAAGTGAAGAACACAAAGCACAACCTGAGCCTCAGAAAATATCAGGAGACAAAGCCATCAAATGTCACAGGCTGTCAACCGGTCACACACAGTCAGCGTAACACAGTAGGACAGAGGACACACACACACACACACACAAGTGCCCTGCTATAGCCTTTGTTTTGCTGGTGGCGTGCCTCTGACTGCAGAAAACATCATGGGACATGTCACTCAGTCAAAACGTTGAAGGAGGTCAGCCGTTCTGACACCTCTGAGCAGCGCTTGAATGTATTAGACCAGACCACAAACACATGCACAAGCCGTCTAGTGTGCTTCATGCTTCACTGACTAGACACATTTTATTATGAACACACAAACAAAAGGACACAAATTGACTCTGCAAATTTTCAATATCATTTCACAATCACTGGGGTCAATATTATTTCATTTCGGTTAATTCAAAAGAGACCTGAATTATATGTTTAAAATGGGTGGATATGAGAAAATAGATAGAAATTGCATCTCAATTATTTTATTTCCATATTAATTTATCACTTTATCTAAATTGAAATGTAATAATATAATGTAATATAAAATAAATATAATACATGAACAGTTGCTTTCTTATCAAGGTCATAATGGCAATCAACCGTTGTTCTTTGTTTATTCTTTTTGGCCTATTATCAATTATTGAGAAGTATCCAGAAAAGCACTATATAAATGTAAAAACCTTTATATAATGTACAAAAAATTTTTTTTGTAGTTAATCAAAGATTTTGAAAGTGCTGAAATTTCGTAGGAAAGAAAACAAAACAATATGAAACAATATAATAATTTAGTAACATTTTCCAAACAAAGCCTTCCACAGTATAAAGATAGAAATGCACTAAAATAGCACTGTTAATAGCGTAAATAGAAAAATGAACAGTTTAAACTTTAATTGCAGGTGTTAACACGTTAATTTTGACAGCTCTAATTACTTATATTATTTTTATTAAAAGCTTAAAGCGAGGAGAGAGAGAGAGAGAGAATGAATGTAATCAGAAAATGTTGCAAGCAGGATTTAAATTTGTATTGCTTATTGCTAGGCCATGGCTTTGATGTTCAAGCCAAAATATATTCAAATATATTTAGAAACATTTGTTCTAAGGAAAAGGGCAATTCTTTCGAAGGCTGCATGCAAAATCGCTTCTGTTTGTTCGCTATATTTGTAAGCAAACATTTCCTGATCTTAACGTTAAAGTTTATTTACAACCAACACTTCAGTGTCAACACGAGAGCAGGCACAGAGGCAGGTGTCTCCTATGTTTGCTGGCATCATCTACCTGACAGCAGTGTTTTTCTGAATGTTTGTACAAAACGTACACAGGCAGTCCTGTGTGCGGCTTTCTATTCCGAGATGATGCTGACGTTTTGACAGATGCGAAGATGCTGGCACTCAGCTTGTCTGCCATGCAGCTCGATTAAATTGGGAAGTTATTTGTTACAAAACCAATTATAGGACAGCTAATGAAGATGCACCGTCTCCCTGTTTCTCTGAAGACCTTCTTGCTCTGAGAGAGACAAATTAAAGAACATCAAAGATTACATTTTACGGAAACAACAATGTTGATGATGCGAGAGGTGTTAAACGAAGTGGAAAATGTTAATCCAAGCTGTGAGCTTCTTATTGTGGTCTTAATTGACATTCATTGACATGAAATGGTAAAGACCAGCCTGATCTCATGATGTAACATGGTTCCTTACATATGGCGTTGGGAAATAGTTACCTAAAAGTACTGATGCTACTAACATAACAAAATTTAGTGGCGTGATAACAGTTCAGCTATTTTCACAATAGTGTAGCTTTTCCAGTTCTGAGCTACATTTTCTACATTTGTCACATTGTATTGTGTTCTCGGGAAGCTATTTCCAGTCATGTCAGTGCAGTTTCTATCTACTTGAATGGGGAACACAGAAATCTCAAAAATGGTTGGTCAAGACACGGTCAAAAACATATTTCAAATTAGCAGTAAAATCTGACAACACTGTAATCATTAATTGTGCTCCTTTACATCAGATTACAAAAAAAATACAAATAAAATTCCCTGTTTGTTTAGCTAATGTGCATGTGTATTCTTGAGTTGATCGACTGCCGATGTCTGTATCTACAAGTTATTAGCTTTTTTACCTGTAAGGGACTTCCTTTTTAAATTCATTAACCACAGGGCATTCCAATTTCTCTCATAGATTTTTATAGAAGTGGCCTGTCTCTGGCATTGCACAGCCTTAATGGGACTTCAACTTCTTTTTTGTGAAGCAAAATGTATTGTATTGCTGCTGCTTATCATTGTACTTTGATTTAGTCAAATAAAATAAAGTTTATTAGTGTATATTGAGTATAAATTCATGTTTAATTTAATGTTGTCACCCTATTTGTTTAACGATTATGAAAATGAACCGTGTTTTAACTATAGTAGTATTGTAGTAACCATGACTGTAGTACATAACTGTACTACATAAGCGGAGACCATAGTTTTAATATATTAAAATTGTAGCAACTTAAACAATGGTTTGGATACAATATACCATGGTTATGCTATTTATTTTAGTTACCATGACTACAGTAACCATGGTTAATTTTGTGGTGACTATAGTTTTACTACAAATACCACGGTTTAGCTATGGTTACTGCAGTAAAACCATGGTTCATTTTTGTAAGGGAATGCCAACCTTATTACATATAAAATTATCAGGTGAAATTATTGAATTCAGCAGTTAGAACAGATTGTGGGTGAAATGTCCACTGTGAAGCGCTAAAAGCAAGTTCATTAAAAGGAATAGTTCACCCAAAAATGAAAATTCTCTCATCGTTTACTCACCCACATCCCATCCCAGATGTGTACGACTTTTTTTCTTCTATAGAAGACAAAGATTTTTAGAAGAATGTCTCAGCTCTGTAGGTCCTTACAATGCAATGAATGGGTGCCAGAATGTTTACGCACCAAAAAGCACATAAATGTAGCATAAGAGTAATCCACGTGACTCCAGTGGTTAAATCCAAATCTTTGAAGTGATATGATAGATGTCAGTGAGAAACATCAATATTTAAGTCCATATTTGCTATAAATTCTTCTCTATGCCCAGTAGGGGGCGTATGCATGAAGAATGTGAATCCCCAAAAGCACAAGAAGAAGAATGTGAAAGTTAAAGTGGAGACTGACTGAGCAGGGAGGAGAATTCTTTTTAAATCTGACTTAAATATTTATCTGTTTCTCATCCACACTTATCAAATCACTTCTGAAGACATTGATTTAACCACTGGAGTCATATGGATTACTTTTATGCTGACCAATGTGATTTTTTTGAGCTTCAAAATTCTGGCACCCATTCACTTGCATTGTATTGACCAAAATAGCTGAGATATTCAAAAAATATTTATTTGTGTTCAGCTGAAGAAAGAAAGTCAAACGCATCCGGATGAGTAAAGGGTGAGTAAATGATGAGAGAATATTCAATTTTGGGTGGACTATCCCTTTAAGGTTAATGCTCTATCAAGTTTTAAATCGAGAAGGTCTATAGCATGAATACACTAAGTTGCTTTGGTGTCTGTAACTGCGTAAATATACATAAAAAAATGCAACTGCTGAAGCAACCATGTTATTGTGTGGTGCTTCTTTTGGATAAAGCATAGACTCGTGCTATCAGGTGATTTACTGCACAATTTCATCCCATTCAAACAAGCTTGCAAATGTTAATGTGTATCACCTAACAAGTCATGCACTTTAGTAAAAGTGTTTTGAAGTCACAGTGTGAGGAACAGGGTCAAAAAGTGTTTATGAACTGATAATCTGCAATTTTACTAGTGATTTGTGTGAAAGGGAATAAAAGTCATTGTTGTTGTAGCAGCTCTATAGTGTTTATTTCATAAGAAAAGAGCCGCAATACAGACAAATCATTTTGCAAAAATATAGCTATAGTTACTTGACTGTATGAGAGCAGTTTGGGCAAAAACATAGAAAATACACAGCAAGAGTGTTGGGGGACTGGTCTTCTTGTTTTACTCTGATACACTGATATTCCTGCAGATGCAGATGTTTTTATGTTTATGCAACTTTCTGCCCTCGAGACAACAATGGAAAGGGGAGGGATGCAGAATACAAACTGGTCTTACAAAGTCTTAGGAGTCAGTGAAGCAAGCAGGCACTACAGTCTTCAAGGCACATCTATTACACCCGCAGAAAATCATTTGCACTCACAGAATGGCCTATTCATTAAGGTATGCTGCATTTCGCCATGGCAACAGTTCTTGGAGCTGTAAGGTTGAAAGACATTTGTGAAATCCGGGAGAAAAAGGTGGGTGTCTTTTACTTTTTCACATCAAATAAAAAGAACAAATAAACCGCATGGCATTCATCAAAGATCTTCCCTGAGAGGCGCAAAGTTTCGCAGCGGAAAACAAGTCCTAAATCAAAGCAACTGTGCCTTTAAGCTGCTGACTTAGAGAGCGAGATCTATTATTTGGAACGGAACAAGAACGCCAATCCAAACCAAGAAGAAGATGGAGGAGGCGTTTCAAGCTGTTTCTGTTCAAACAGATCTCTCTCTCCCTTTCTCTCTCTCACTACCCCCTGCCCTGTTTTTCTCTTCAGGCATATGTTTGGCCTCTAACCCATGCCTGCTCTGCTGGCTGACCTAGTGTTTGGCTCATCTGAGCCCCCCATGGTCAGGACAGTCGCCCAGGGTGTGAGAGGGCATAGCAGTCTGGATGAGAGGCAAATAACACCTGCTGCTCAGCGTGATAGCAGCCTGGCTATTAGACTCTGGCCTGTGGTCACATAGAGTAGAACTTCTAGTGTGTGGTTTCTCTCTCTCTCTCTCTCTCTCTCTCTCTCTCTCTCTCTCTCTCTCACAAAGCATACACACAAAGGCACACGCGTACGTGCACACGCGTACGTGTACACATGTACATGTACACACACACACACACACACACACACACACACACACACACACACACACACACACAGACAGAAGGATGTGCAACAGACACATACACCTTTAATATCTTCTACATCTAGACACAATGCATTGATTTTGGTACGTTTACACCTCTCATCTACACTGGAACAACATTTTCCTCCACTGACATCACAATGTTTCAAAAATACTCTTCACTAGCGCATACTTGGAAAAACAAGGATGAAAAGAAATTAAAAACATTCTTAAACGAAAACGGATTAGTGTGTTTGTGGCCTAAATGATAACAGAATTTTAATTTTTTCAGTTAGCATCCTAATTGCAATGGAACCTCACCCGTGACTGAGGCCACGTCCACACGAATATGCTTCCGTTTAACAATGCATCAATGCAATATTTATGCATCTGAGTCCATAACTGCATACTTTGGAAAACTATGACATTAGCTAGCTGAAAGTTTTCAAACAAAATGGGATTAGTGTGGACGTGGGCTGATTTAAAAAGCTCTACACATGTGCACTGTTGGGGAAGCTACTTTGAAACTGTAGTTTGACAAGCTACAAGCTACTCATCATTTTAAATAGTTAAGCTACTCTTTTGAAGACGTAGTGAGCTACACTACAATTTACTATCAAAAAGTAGCTAGTTACATTGAAGCTACTTAATGAGGCAATATGTTTTTTTATGTAATAAACCAATAATATTAATAACAAAACATACACTAATGACATTTATGAATAAATGTATTAATTAAATACATTTAAAGTGTTTAATTAAATATATTAAATGTATTTAATACTTTTAATGAATAGTAACATTAATACTGTTAATAATGGCCATAAAATAAAATATAACATTATAAAATAAAAACAAAAAGATCAGATGCCATTAAAAAAATATTTTTTATACTATACTTCACACTTTTCAGTCCTGCTGTGGCCAGGTGTAGCCTACTTCCATGAAGATCACATTTTTATGTCAAACTCTCCTTGGGCTGGCATGTTTTGTTCTTGTCACATAATATGTAGTGTGGATAATCTGTGAATAAAGACTCAGGGCTTGTTTCTCCCTTCACCTGTGTTCATGCTCATTGCATTTTCCAACTTTTTTTGCCATTGACATGCAAGTGCCAACTTTACAGTTCACATACAGAGCTTGCTCTACAAATATTTGTTTGCTTAGATTGTTGCATAATAATTAACACATGCCATAAATGATTTCTTTTTCCAATCATTATTTTTTTTTCCATGAAAATAATTGAGAAATCAAATAGTTCTGCATGATAGTAATTATTATATTAATATATACTGTATATTTATTTATCTGCCCCTGTACGTCTTGTAAAGGTAAACAAACTGTGGTTGCTCGCTTTACATAACCATCAGACAATCTCTTCTTGTCCAAGTGAGCTGTAATGCGCTCTCTGTAGATGGGGGTAATTCACTAGTTTTGTTTGTGATCTGTCATTAAAAAAGACGACGACGCTGCCTGATTCTGATCATCAGACAGAATCATGCTGCCAGATCGTCGGACGTTTTGCCGGTAAAGGTTTGGCTTCTACGCAATAAGGAAGGCTATTAGTTATAATCTGACCAACATGATTCGACGTTCGATCACAGTACACCGCTACTTGCTGGAAAAAGTAGTTCGGTACAAGAAAATCTACTCTGTTTTAAAAGCAGCTGAGCTTCTGTCAAGCTACTGAAAAATGTGGTTAAGTTAGTAGCGTCGCTACATATATTTAGCTACTCCCCAACACTGCACATGCGCGCCACACAAATAGCATTCCTCACGTTTAGTGCACGGGAGATTTCCCTTAGGATTGATTTCAACAGAGATGCAACATTTAGACGTGATTCTCTAATAAGCATAAAAATACATAGCACAAGGATAACTGTGTCAACTCAACCAGAGGTCCCTGGCTCAAGATTTTGTTTTCGATATTTATTTATTTTTTTACTGGTGAAAGATAAACATACATGATGAAACCCAAAATATTAAATGCCAAGGATCAGTATTGGCTGATTAATCCATTATTTTGCTGAGGGGGTCAAAAAGAAATAATTTGAGCAAAAATGCAGATAAAAAATAACCATAGATGTGTGGAAGCATCATTTTTTTATTTTTATACAGAGATAGAAAGGCCTAGTACTACAACCCCAATTCCGAAAATGTTGGGATAGTATTAAAAATGCTAATAAAAACAAAAAGGAGTGGAAAACAGCCTAGTCCTTCAAGAGCAAGTACCGTTCAAGACCAGTGAGTTCCCAAAGACAAATTGGAAGGATTCAGGACAATTATCCCTTTCCAAAAGAATGGATTACCTAGTAAACATTGATCCATGGCATGTAATATTTTGGCTTTCATCATCATTTATGTTTATCTTCAGAAAAAGTAATTAAAAAATGTCCCTCTTGAAGTTTCTAAAATTTGGTTCATTTGACATTGAATAAACCACAAACAAATATTTGGAAATATATATATTTTTATTACAATATAATATTAATTAATTAAATTACATTCAAGACATTTTCCTTGCACCTTTTTTCAAAATTGTCTTTTCAAGTTTCCAAACGTTTTTTAGATGTAAATTCTGGAAGACAAATGGCTCAGAATCAAGGGTAACTTTCTTTGCCGTGGTATTAGTATTATTCTAGTTCTGCAGGACAGTCAAGATTTTTGTTGTTGTTTGTTTTTGATTCAGTGCTTTTTATTGTTATTGCTGAATTTAATACCTCCAGTGGTCTTTTGAGACCTGAAACCACTAATGGAAACTTTGAAAGACTTCCAAAAAAAATCTTTAATAGAAAACAAAGCTTGCACCACCACACAGTGGAACTAGTTTGTGCAAGCTGCGGTTCCTGTCCTAACCACGAACAGCAGTGTGACAGAGATGATATTCCCACCCGAGAGTCCGGCTCAACTAATAAAAGATGCTGAACTCCTCCCCTATGCCACAGTAAAGCTGTGCGATGTCATTGAGAGACAAAACAGATTTGAAAAAGATGTGCTCTGTGAATTCAGGAAGTCTTGCTAACATGGCAGGGCATTTTTTGTCTGGTGCGCTAACTGAACTCTGCTTTTTAATCTTCAAAGTCCTGTTTTATAAGGACCTAATGAGAGAGGGCCCCAAAACAGAGAAAAAAAAACATTTATTTTCCCTGCGGACCAAAACAGAACCATCTGGCCCAACTGGGTCCAATTAGATGCAAACTCATGCCCGGTTGGTGGTGAACCGAAGAAACTTTGCACGCCCTGGCAGAGCCCGCCCTAATGGAAACACATAAGGAACATGCTTTGTCTGACCCCCATCATGACTCTTGTTTTTTCTGGTGTGGGGAACAGGGTAATTGCTAATCAAATACAAACAGTCGAAAAATGCCCCAGAGCATGATGCTAAGCTTTAATCACTAACAGCTGGAGTGCTAAACATACTTTTCTGGAAATTACAGAAAAGAAAGAGAAAGCATTTGGTGGTTTGAGGTTACAGGTAGAGTGGTGGTGGTGTAGTGGTCTAAGCACATAACTGGTAATCTGGTAATCAGAACGATGCTGGTTCGAGCCCCACAGCCACCACCGTTGTGTCCTTGAGCAATGTAATAAGGGCTCTGTAAGTCGCTTTGGATAAAAGCGTCTGCCAAATGTAAATGTAATGACGACTTAAAGCTCTTTGTGGAATACTCTTATCAAAAACAATCAAGATAACTACTTTTTTACATTTTCTGAAGATGTGAGTAATGCAAAGTAATGGAGTGATGGTTGCAAAGGTGTTCTGAATGGTTTTAGCGTGTTGCTACATGGTTGCTAGTGGGCCATTATCTGTATTTGTATCTGTTCATATGACTGTGGTAATGGGGGCGTGGTCGTGTGACTGTCAGTAGGAGAGAGGGAGTGGTGTGGCTCGTCATGCTGATTGACATGATTTCTATCAGCTGTTTCTCATTACAGTGAAACACAAGACAACGCCCCCATCTCCACAATGACAAAATGATCTGTCTCTGTATTCGGATAAAACAAAGTGGGGGGCGGGGCTTAACCCAGAAGTGCGTCCAAACTAAATGCCCATTTTTAAGTGTTACTCTTACTATTAATAAAATATGCCTTTTATCTGCCTTTTAATAATAATAATAATAAATATTTATTTTTTATTCTTACCAGATGAATTTGTAGGCTACATTAAATGTAGAATATGTTAACTTTGGAGTCTCCAGGTATTTCAGATATTAATATCTGCATGAAACAGAATTTTTGTTTGTCTGTGCATCTATAACAACATTATTCTGGATGCAGGAGGTGTCAAACAAAATGTGAAATCTCAAGCACACATTTTACAGTGAATAATAAATACAAATTTTTTATAAAATTAATAAAATCCTACAAACTAGGAATTTTTACGATTGGACACCATTAAACAAATTAACAGTTAAACAATAATAATAATGTAAAATGTATATAGCGCCTTACCAGAGTTCAAGACCACTTAAAATCATCAATTTTATCAGTTTAAAGAAGAAGAAAACAGAAGAAAACTTTTATGGAGCATTTTGACTTTTTTTTTCCAGAATAAAGTCTTAATCAGATAATTAAATTAATCGCTGTTGTGGATATAAATGTGATCAACTTTAAGAGACGGTTAGACGAGCTCTGACATTACATCACTTCAGGTCAGGAATTTAATATCACGCTCTGGTTTAGGCTATAAATAAATACATGAGAATCACATGTGAATCGTGTGATACATTATAGACATTTCGAGAAGTGGAAAGTGTATATGATGTCGTATCTTAGTTCATGTTACACTTGACAAGCTTCAGACGTGCACAATGAGTCAATTGGAATCAAATGATAAATCACGTTTCATATTTTCTGCCCAGCATTAGCATAATCACAGAAGTGAACTCACGTTTTATTTGTATTTAGCGCGGGAATTGAAGATCGGATTTATGTCCGTTTGGCAGACACATTGATGTGGGCAAGTATAAATGGAATGTGCTTATTCAATCGGATAGCAATCTGACAAGTAAAAACACATGAAGTGACCAAGTGTAAATACCTCGTTTGTAAATCCAAAAGGGACAACAAATTTTATGTACGCTCAAGCCCTATGCATATTAATCTGAACTAAATATTCGTAAACTTCAGGGATTTTATGCCACTCTCTTTTGAGCAATAAACCCTTTTGTGAGTCTACAATCCAACAAACCATAAGCAAAGCTCTGTCTCTTATCGTGCAGAGCAGAGTGAGGTTAGGACTCAGCTCCTTAAGGCACTGAGTTTTAAACAGGGATTTATATTGTTTTTGTACTAAGCCAGTTTCTCCGAGTCTGCACTAAAGGCATTATATGTGCAAGCAAAACAAGTCCTAAGGGCAATATTCTCTAATCATGTACTTCAACCTAAAAAAATAAACTGATACCAATTCCTTCTGTTTAAACAGGGCGAAACCGGATCCAAGATTAGAACTCTTTTACTGTAGCTGAGATCAAATACATAGCAATGACCAAAGTAGAGAGACTGAAGAAGCTGATTCAATGAACCTGGGATTGCCTTGGTAATATAAGCCAATGAGAACAAAAAGAGTGTTACTAACTCAAGGCTATAAACCTACACTAATGCCAGCGACTGATAACACCAAATAAGCATTAATTGGGAGACTCAACCCAACCTTCAAGCCAATCACATTTCCACGGTCACAGTGAGCATGATAATTGACATGCCCCTCATCCAGTCACATTAGTACAAACTCTGGGGCTATGCTTATATTCAGTTGTCCGTCCAATTGCGGCATCAGAGCTAAAAGCTCGTACTAATTTGCTGTTTGCTCATTTATCTTGGAGGCGAAACCGCAAGGCATGGTGGGAGCTTGAGCCATAATGACCTGATCAACCTTTCCTTCCCTCCTAGGGAGATGAGTGTGCCCCTAAGCTATCCATTGTTCTTTCGGATTAATGAGGTAGGCAGAAACAGCAAGACAGAGAGATGGGTGTACGAGAGGCAGAGGAAGAGTAATGATGCCACTACTCTCTTAGCACATACACACAACCTGCGCCAGGCACCAATTACACCCCCATTAATAAACAGGGCTAATCCTTCCTGTCTTTGGAAAGATGTGAGTGTGGACTGACCTTCAATCACACACACACATACATATACAGAGGGGAGTGTAGTCAGGCTCGGCTCTGTAGCCCTCTGTGACTCCCAACTTACTTCCTACATCGAGCCCCTTAAATGGATAAGGATATGAACTATCTCCTTCATTAGAGCCTGTTTAGAGCATTGCACAAGCAAACGAAAAATCTATTTTCTTTAAAAGTCTCCAGAACAGATGGAGAAAAATGAATTGCACACTTAGGCCCCCACAGAAAATACCAGAGCAGCCTCATATTCAAGCATGTGTGCCTGTGTGATACATAATACTTTGGAGAAAAAGCTAATTACTGCAACACTTGCTATAAAATATATGTTCCTTTATTATGGAATAAACATAGGATTGAGATTTGGATTGGATAAAATATCAGTAGAGCCATGATGTCAGCGGGAGTGGCGCTTAGTGCCAAACCATATTCTGTGCTTATGTGAAGGCAAACGCTTGACATGTCATCATGTTACAAAACGTGTCAGAGAGCATGATGTAACACAAGTACAAATTTTGTGGACAGGCAAAAGGGACACTATCTTAATTGTGTACTTTGTTTTACTGTGTAAACAGTAAACTTCTACAGTCAGTTTTCTTTTTCAGGTCAACTACAGTCATGACAGGGCAACAGTATGATGATAATTTTGCTAGGCAAGTTAGTTAGTTAAACTATCTGCATTTCATAATTAGCAACATGATAACACATCCAATTTAAAGGCATAGATGTTTGAAGGTAACTATCACCCTCTTGAATACGGAGGCTTGTTACTACCAGAGTAACATGAACATTAAAGGAATAATCCCGATTCAATACTAGTTAAACTCAATCGACAGCATTTGTGGCATACTGTAGATTACAATGTGTAGCTCAGCGAGTATTGACGCTGACTACCAACCCTGGAGTCGTGAGTTCGTATCCAGGGTGGCCTAAGTGACTCCAGCCAGGTCTCCTAAGCAACCAAATTGGCCCGGTTGCTAGGGAGGGTACAGTCACATGGGGTAACCTCCTCATGGTCATGATTAGGGGTTCTCGCGCTCAATGGAGCGTGTGGCAAATTAAACATTGGTTGTGGAGAGTAGCATGAGCCTCCACATGCTGTGAGACTCTACGGTGTCATGTACAGCGAGCCATGCGAAAAGATGCAGAGGTCAACTGAGACTTGACCTCCGCCACCTGGATTGAGTTGAGTAACTGCGCCACAAAGTAGTGGGAATTGGGCATTCCAAATTGGGAGAAAAGGTGAAAAAAGGAAAAAACAGAAAAAGGAGGGATGAGACAAATTATTTTTTTGAGGTAATCAACATTATATCACAAATGCTGTTGACTGAGTTTCATGTACTGAACCCGGAATATTCCATTAATCGTGAGCAACCGGACAAGAGACTTTCAATGCGTTAGCATCTGCATACTTACGTTTTTGACTTTTAAAAAGTTAAAAAGGGTCATAATGTCATTTGGGATTCAAATGAAAGGATACATGTGATCAAAAATAATTCTTAAATTGATAGATGTTAAGTGATTGGGCCTGCAAGTTGTTGAAAATATATGAGCCAATTCTTTTTAAATTCTGTTTAGGCAATACAGCCTAGGGGTTCACAATCAGTGTTAATTTCACATTTCGGCTTTGTGTCATGAATGAAACCACAGCAAGTTGTTTTAATCAATTAAGCTACTCATCATTTAGCATTAAAACAGACAAGTGTGAGTTTACGAATGAAAAACATGATCTCTGAACTCAGGCTCTTACAGCTGCTAGCTCCTCTATCACAGGAGTTGAGCTCAGCTGCCGACAGTGAGAGAAAGAGACAGACAGCGAACAAGAGAGAAAAGAGCTTTTAAATCACCAGTAATTTCCCATCAAATATTTGTGCATGTTTGCCTGCGGCTAGTAATTAAAGTGCTTTCATCGAGTGGCTAATTGCTCCTAATGTATCACACAAGAGATGCAGCTCAGAGAGGATCACTGCTCCAAAGAAACAAAACACATGAGCAGATGAGCCTTAAAGGAGATAAGCAAAAAAGATTCATGTTCTTTAGAGTTCCATTGTGTAATCTCTGTTCCAAAACCTAGTGAGCTGCCTATGGAGGCAGCATTTTAAAACATCATGCTCCTGTAAATACTGTAACAGACATAAGAGAAAGGTAATATTGTGCGGCTCAGAGTCTTCCGATGTTTCATGTGCTGTACTGATAACAATTTGATTGTCTGTTGTGGTATATAAAAGGCCCTATTCTGCGACTGTCTCCTAGAAGGACTGGTTTCCATCTTTTTACACTACTTACATCTGTGTTTTCAGAGGGAAATCAAAGATTGTCTATCTCTCTAGCTTTTCTCTCTTTATATACATCATTTTATCTCCCTCTGGCCTCCTCTCTCGGCCTCCATCCTCTATAGCTGTTCTTTTTTAATGAGTAGCTGCAGATGACAGCTTTAATCACTGCCTGTGGCCATCAAGAGAGAAAAAGAGAGAGAAGAGGAGGCTGTTAAGGATAGAAAAGAAGAGAGCTATTTGCATCTATCATTTCCAAATCACTCTTTATGATAATGCAGTGGAGCAAAGGGAGAACACACACACACACACACACACACACACACACACACACACACACACACACACACACACACACACACACACACACACACACACACACACCATGCATGGTGATAAACTAAGGTCTAGTGTCCTATAGTGTGACTTCATTGTGACTTTAAATACACAAACAATGGACGAACGAAATGATAAGCCATAAGTGCAATGCATCAAGCGTATTCAATATTGAGAAGGTCAATATAGTGCAACAGTCTGGTTCTGGAAGTAAAAATCCCAATAATTTTTTCCATAGACTAATGGTTTTTAACAACAACATATAAATCTTTAAAAACAGACCTACCATGAGCTCCGAGGCTGTTAATCCATGGTATATTTATTTATTCTACTTTACTGTTCAGCCATGGCTGAAAATTAGTCTTTTGTCTCATCACCCACATGAAACATTACACATACTTCACTCCAGCAACAGTATGAAGAATACAGTATTACAAACATAGCATGAAATAATCAAACATAAGAGCATAAAAAATACAAAAATGCTTCTGTTGAAGCCATCAGTCAGCATTATTTCAGCTTCATTGTTTAAAAATAGTGTTTAATAGTGGAATTCGTGATGAACATCTACACCACCCATGGTACAGCAGTGAAAGATCCACAAATCAGAGAACAACGGCCAAGCAAGCCCCCGAAAAAATCCCAAAAGAGACTGCACACCTTCATGACGCTTTACAGTCAGTCTTCCTTTACCTTCAAACTACTAATTTATTTGTATATATCAGAATATTTTGTAATAATCTTAAAGTATATTGTTTCTATACTTGCAATCAGCAACCTAAAATCAATACTTTTATATATTTACATATGTTACGTCATCCGCAATGCTTCATGGGATTGTAGTTTGTGCCCTCGTGAAAGATGGTAAGTACACAGAGTTGTACCTTTGTCTTTTTTTCTGATTTTCAAATACTTTTTTGCTTCAAATCCAAGTTTGTAATGTTTTGATTCACCTCAGGGCTGGTTGGTTTGATTCATGTTTATGAACTATTTATGAAGTATTTTTTGGAAAGTCAATAGGAAAAAAGAATGGGAAAAATATTTCCGGAACAGATTTTGCGGCTGAAAAAGTGGGCGGGTACTGTTGCGCTCAATAGTCACACATATCTGGAAATAAGAATAATCACGCATTAGTGACTCTCTTAGTTTTTATTAGGTAAAAATAAGAGACAACTTCAAATGAAAAGAAAACATTTAATTCTGAATTACTCTTGGCACTTTTCAAAATGAAAAACTCAGTTGAACTGTAAGTACAGATTGACACTTATTTCATTATTCATTAGCAAACATGAAATCAAACAACAATTTGCTTTGAAATGCAGGAGTGATAATTGTAATGTAATCGGTACGTAATGTAACCGCATGTAACTATATTCAAAAAATGTAATCTAATTTCTAGCACTTGATTTCTGTAATCTGACTTCGTAAACCTGATTACTACCCAACACTGTATATAACATCTTTTTAAACCTGTATATTCAAGTGTTATCCCCACCAACAACTTTTTTTTGGAAAAGACAATCAAACTTAAATGCACAACTGGTCCTGTTTGCAATGGTTGAAGAAATCGTAAAGGAATCTTTAAGAATAAACACTCCAAGTAAAATAACAGTTTTAACCTAGACAGTAATGCAATTACATTAGAAACATTGTTTCAATTGAAAGCAAATGTGGACCTTCAAACTAAATTAAATAAAGCTGGCCAAGAGGACGTCTTAAGTCTGCAATGCTTTTTTAGCAAAACGAGAAGATGCTTATCCAACCACAAGCACTTGATTAAACTCCAAGCGATCCACCTCCACCAAAAGAAACAGAGGAGACGTCCAAAAGTGTCATCGGACATCAAAACATCCCCAATGTCTGTCAAAGCTACATGGCAGAATCCTGGGATAGATTAGAGTGACCTTGGCTGTTCAAAGACATTAAGCTGGAAAGACTTCAAACTGCAGGCAGGACAAAACAGCCCGAATCTCAACAAAGGGTACACTGGCGAATGAAGAATCCTGAGTAACACACACACACATACACACACACAGACAAGACAATAGACCTTCAGGCAAATGCCTCCTTTCTCTCCCTGGGCCCTTCTATCCTCCCTCCCTCTTTCTTCTCATCTCTTTCTCTCCCTCCCTCTCCCTGCAGATGGCTGAGGAGGGAGAGGGTTTTGCTTTAGTAATCCCCTGCCACACAGACAGAAAAGCTTATTACAGCGTTGCTGATCACTGCAGAAAGTCAAAGTGGAGCCAGAGAGAGGTCAGTTGGAATTAGGCCATATTTTAACGCCATGGATTTGACTAATTCCCCTATAAGCCTTTTGAAACCCAACCTGTTCTGGCGATGCCCAGGGCTCAGGCACTGAAAACTGCTTGAGAATATCTGCCTGAACCTAATTTACAGTGGCAGAAGGAGAGCACACACACACACACACACACACACACACACACACACACACACACACACACACACACACACACACACATATCAGCACGAATGTTTGTATACACACTCAAGGCAGAGGTGGGTAGAGTAGTCAAAAACTTTACTCAAGTAAAAGTACATTTACTTAAAAAAAGTAGAAGTAAAAGTAATAATGTTAAAAATTGCACAAGAGTAAGAAAGTATTGAATAAAAAGAATACTCTAGAATATTTATATATAATATTTATATAATAATAACTTTTCAGATTCACACTGAAAATGAATGACTATCACCATGACACAGAGAAGTCCACATTGTCACAATCTCTAAAACGTACCTAACCGTGTTTTCTTAAGTTGGAGTGGTTATATTGAAATATATCCTTGTCTTATTGTAAAATGAAGGCATTGTGTGGAGTGGAGAAATGTTTGTTTTGCGCTCTTGTTGCTGTAGTGTTGAACGCGACTCGAGTGACAGCGTGCAGCTGTGAAGTTCCGCTGTCGTAAGAGTCCCATTCAAAAATTGCAAAGAATTACGTATTTATTTACACTTAATAAATTAAAACCATGACAGGAATGCAATCCCATTGTAAAGAAGTAATTTTTTTTTTAAGGAAAATTTTGTTGCGTAAATTTAACTTGAGTAAGTGTGAAAAGTACCCACCATAAAACATACTCATTAAAGTACATCTTTTCCAAAAAGTTACTCAAGTAAATGTAATGCAGAAAATGTAGCACATTACTACCCACCTCTGACTCACGCACACTAAGCTTTTCTCAAAGACCAGGCTGGAACAATCGACCAAAGAATCATTGATTTTCAATAGGAGTGAGGGGAACTTGAGTAGGCCAAATATGACACTAGCACTCTGGGTCTCAGCTGCTTTAGAGCTCAGAGACTTTTTGAAGCTCTATCATGATAATAGTCCAAAGACTCAAGGCCTCTGCACATCACACTCTGTTGACGTCAGTAGCCCACTTTGAAGGGGAAAAGAGCTCAGAGCTGAAAAGAGCCAATCAAAGCAAAGCAAGAAGTGAAAATTGGAAATGTCTCACTGCAAAAAAATATAAATGATAGGTCCTACAGGCAAAGGTTATTAGTTAAAACATAAAAATGCAATTCTGTATTTGTTTATTTTAAATTAAAGTATTTTCAGTTGTCCTGTGATATGATATGCTATAATTCTGAATAACTAAAAAAGTAAAAATGTTTTAATCATCATGCAGTTATTATGAACTTTCATTAGACTTCATAGAATGTACTTTTAAGAACCATTTCAAATGAACTAGTTAAGGCAAAAAGGTGATTACAATGACACATTTAAAAGGATTTTCAGCGTTAAGCTCAATGAATAGCATTTCTAAAGTTTGTGGTGTGTATGACAGTGCAATGATTCCAAAAACATCGCAAAGGTTCCGCCCTATTACAACGGGTGTTTATAACTCACATCAGTAATCTAATGTCAAATTGGAAAATGTATTAATAGCGTTAAAAATCATTGTTCCCACTTTATATTAGGTGTATTTAACTACTATGTACTTATATTATGTACATGTGTTTTTGCATCGCACTTACATTTAAATTACGTATGTAGTTACACTGTTAAAGGATTAGTTTACCTAAAAATGAAAATTCTGTCATTGTTTACTCATCTGAAGAGTTTTAGTCGAAGCATAGATGCATTTCTATGCCTAGCCTTATTTTTTTGCACCGGAATTTGGAGTCAAAGAGAAAGAGATGAAGTAGGTGGGAAATGTCTGTCACCTCTTCTCCATTCTGAGCTGGTGAATATTTATGACAGGCCTGAAGAGTGAGACCTCTGCAAAAACATTCAAGTCGTTTTTAACCGGCTCATGAGATGCTGGCTTAATATACTGTTAAGAGAACGTTTTTGGACCGGTGTTAGTTCAGAGCAGACGGAGTTACCTGCACAATGCCGAAAATAGAAAACAAGCAATTGATAGAAATGTACCATCGCTCGTCACGGCTGGTTAGGATTAAAACTCTGATTAACATAGAAAAGATATCTTGTATCACATGTCCCTAGCTGTCAGGTTAGGACACAGTGTGACTGTGGCTGCCTGTAGCCTCCTCTATGTTTTTGTTTGATTTACGAGGACTCCGGTTAAAAAAATAAGGCTGGGCATAGAAATGCATAAATTCTTCAACTACATATCCACTTTTGTCACTATTGCTGTGAAGGAACTGTTTTTAGATAAACAAAATGAGTTTTTGTGTGAACTCTTGCTATCGTGTCCTATCATGAATACACTCGCACAGCAGATCAAAGGTCAGTGAACATTTTCACTAAATAATACATTAGATTTCGTGTTGTTTCTCACTAAACCTTATCGTATGCTTTCATAACAATCATGAGTCTCCTGGAATAATTTATTAGACGTCTGAATTATATTTTTGTGTCCTTTTGATGCTTGAAGAGGTGTTCACCATAAAATGACATTGTATGACATCACTGAGCACAATGTTTTTTCACAATTTCTCTCTTTGTGTTAAGAAAAAGAAAGAAAGTATTATAGGGTTATAACAACACAGGGGTGAGTAAACAATGACTGAATTTTCATTTTTAGGTGAACTATCCATTTAAGTAACATACATCTTGGCTAGCCTTCATTTATTTATGTTAAACAAGCTGTTTATTACATTTTAACATATATATTTTTAATTTACAACAAGCATCTTATTAATAGTCATCAAATAATTTTAATAATGATAAAATTGATCTCAATAATTAATTATTTGCAACTGTGCTTATAAAAGAATGATACATGGCTGTATGTGCTTATCATTTGTATTAATAATGTTGGAGCAATGCTTAATAAATGGTGAAAAACAGTGCTACACTTGAATGCACTTCCACTGTAAACTCATAAGCATCTGCTCAGCAGTAGTCCTCAGAAATATTTACAGTAAATAATGAAAGAGTGCAAATTAGAATCTGTAAATCGAGGAAACACACGTTAAAGCTGGAAAAACACATGAATAGAAAGAAAGTACTGCATGTTGATGGCACTGATCAATTATGTTGAGTTCCTGGAGTATGAAGTGGTGTATGCAGCCCCTGACCCTAATTGCACTTTTCAGACAGCATGAAACTAACCTTCAAACAAAATGCCTGCAAAGATGTTGTTAATGGCAACTGCAGAGGTGACAAGGTCAAGTATTGAGCTATTCATAGGTTACATGTGGCCTTTAGTGTGGTATACAGTGCTTACTTTCCTTACATGCCAGACTGTTTGCCTCACAGAACAAAACTTGCATGATGGAAATCTAAAGATGATGATTTATATGCTGTACTGTATGCATTTGAAACAATCATTCCTGCTGTTAACAGATCTAAACGGTGGCAAAAACAATCCTAAACATAAATGTTAAGCACATCACATACTTACAATTCACTCCCTTGGGATTTAAAAAAATAACTGAGTGGCTTAATCATTTCTAAAGCTTTCTTATTCAAAACAGCAACATGCTTTCATAAATCACACACACATTGACTGAATCAGTGATCTGCATACTGTACATAAGCAGCTCTAAATCCCTTCTTGTCAAAATCCGGCTAAAAACAGATCTGGCAAAGGATTCATTATGAAGGCCTAATATGCCACCGTATTATTCCAATGAGCCGCTGTCATCCATTCTTGTGTGAATCTGTGCTGGTCTGATAATTTGTAATGGACTGTTTTTGTGCCTGAGGGTTTCTGTCTAGGAAAATATGAAAACATGTGTTTGATGTTGGCGCTGGGCGACAGGTACCTCATTCCACACTGACAGCTCAAATATCCATCAGAGCAGAATAGAGTAATTATTACCTATCAAACCTGCTAGCTGCCAAGCCAAGTAACATCTCAGACACAAGAAAAGTGTACAGATCAATTAACGTTTAAATGAGAACATGAGTGCCGGGGAGTTAAGTGTTGGGACACAAACTCAAGTGTACATAAACATACAGACCAACATACACGAGCACAGACACACATGGATGGGTTTATCGGCTCATAGATTTAGTGTTAAGTGCAAGGTATCTCGCTTTCACGCTATAAATGAAGTGATAAAACCAGTGTTCTAGGTGAAAGTCAACACTTAACACTATTATCAATGAGTTTTACTGGGAGAATGCTGCGCTGCGCAATGAATGAGTATACATTTTAATGAGTGCATTAAGATATATTTACTAACAATGTAAGACAGACTAAGCTTAACATAAAGCATTGGGGCACACGTTAAAGGAAGGAGCTGTTAAATTAATGTTTTGGGTTCAATTAAAGTCAGGCCACATCCATGTTTATGCCTCTCATCCACACTATAAAAGTGTTTTCCTCCAAAAGTGTGTATTCCTAGCCAATTTACTTCCATTGTAAGTGCCTTTCTGTAGTGGGTATTTTTGCTTTTTTCCATTCAACTTTTTTATAATTTTATTTCAACCCAGAAACGTACTGATCGTTTTCAAACAGGTCTCGATAACATCCCCCATCCACCATTGGTCACACAAACATTTAGTCTCGTCCCAAACTTATTCCATTAGTTGAGACAATGGCCACATTTATTTGCACCCTCATTATGCGATTATAATGTGATTAAGGCAATACTGTGATTAAACTGTTGCTCATGTAAACAGAATAATGTGATTATGATATTGCATTGAATGTTAAAATAAAGTGAAGGAAACACGTCTTTGAAATCAGTTTGTGATCTTGTCCGAAAAACAACTGATTCACACACAAATGACTCTAATGAACCGATTGTTTTTTAGTGAATCAAAACAGACAGAGAGCAACCAGTGTAGTTGACTCTTAAGTGGTTCTTTTAATAAATAGTTCAAAAACACTCACAAACTGACCGACTAATTTTCCTTATGCAGGCAGTATTTAAAGAGACATATTTGAAACAAGTTGTTTTATTGCATTTGTAAGTAGCATGTAAACGGGATTGAAGTGGCTGGCCCAAATCATGTAAACATCTTAATCTAATTACTATTGCAATAATCAGAGTATTGGTGTACATATAAACATATTCATTGTTATGTTGAGCTGGTTGGGAAGCTCAAACAAACAGAGCATTTTTTTATAGCATCACAGAGCCGCGGTGTTTACACTTTTTAGCAAAATCAACAAACAAATGGCTTATAGTATATTTGTCTCTGCATATTAAGCTAGTGCATGAGAAGATATTTTATCTAGTGCTGTCAGTCAATTATAACTTTTAATCTCGATTGAACACATAATGTTTCATATTTAATTGCAATAAATCACAGATTTTGAAAGTGCTGAAATTTGACTATATACACTTATTTTCTTGTCAAATTTCATTTATTAATTTTTAGGAAAGCAAAACAATATGTAACAATACAATGCTTAATTAACATTTTCCAAACAATACCTTCCACAGTATCAAGATAGAAATGCACTAAAATAGCACCAATTCAAGTAACATTAGAAGTTTCCCAAAGTAGGAGGTTGACTAACAAGTCCTCTTCAATAGGTTGCATATTCATTGCAATGGGCATTAAATCTCTTAAACTCTCCTCCTCCAAAAAAATGAATCACACGGCAGACTGTGGCTATCCACTTTGCTACAGCAATCGTGAAGCCACGTTCATGATTCAAGTGAGGGCGTGTGTCAATGCCAGAGTCAAGCATTGATTGTTTCACTGGGACCACTATGCAGAACAAAGCAAGCCCTACAAAGGTTCTGAATTAGTCAATAGAGGAATAATTTGGTGAACTGTATATATCTGTACAGTCAAGAACAACAACATGGAATTGCTTCAACACAGTGAGATAAAGTCCAAGAATGAAATAACGTTTCCGGATATTTTGTTGTTTATCCATCTGTTTGTCTGCATGCAACTGTGGTTCTTCTGTATGTGTATGAGAGTGTGTGCAAACTTTGGCATGATGGAGTGAATCTGATTGTGTGGTGGTTTGTGGGCACGTAGGAGTCTGTGTGTGGCTTTCCACAATCCCCCTCATTAACAGCTCATGCTGGTTGGCAAATGACTGCTGTACTCCTGCCTGTCTCTCTCTCTGCTTGGCTCTCATTAGCAGCTGGCAACACCACATGAGAGATGAGTGGACACTGGCACCGAATGGTATTACCCGCTTACACGCTGTCATACGCTCACACACAAACACACACATACAAAGAAGTCGATGGAGACAGAGGATGTGATAAAGAGAGTGAGAAAACGAGAGCGTGCAAGAACAAACAAAAGTAGATAGAGAGAGAGATAGTTCTCCTCTCAGTAGATTTAATTAAAACTGGGGTGAGCAGATGGGGGAGATAGAAGGAAGTCTAACAGGAGACAGCTCATCTGTCTGAGCCACATTTGTTTTCCCTCCATCTCTCTCTCTCTCTCTATCTTCAGCTCTCCATCCCTTCCCTTTTTTAATGAATCCTTGGCTTTCTATATCCTCCCAATTTGAAGCGTCCACTCTGGATGGATGACAGACGGACAGTCCTGATCAGTGAGAGAATGTGTGTGTGTGTGTGTGTGTGTGTGTGTGTGTGTGTGCGTGTGTGTGTGTATACAGGGTACAAAATGTACTTTCTGCCACACTAGCCAATGGTGGGTGAGTTGAGAAAAGCTTTACTGGCCACAAATGTATTCATATATAATGTATTTCATATTATTTTCTGTTAAAAATGTTTTTGTTTCCAAGGCAATGGGATAATTTCCCTGTTTTGCCAAAGTTATTTGTGGCAAACAGCACAGGTCATGGTGTCACAATATCATACAGTTTACGAGATGAGACAGAATGTTTTACAAAAATGCAAAGACAACATTTTGCTCATCATAATTTTAGTTTTGGTAGCCGAATGCAAGAATCATTTCACACTTGTCTCACCAACAGGAGAGATAAAACAACAACAACAACAACTCCCTGATAAATTCTCATGCTTGATATTTCATTTCAGGATGTTTATTTGTATTTACTTCTGATTTAAATATAGCCTTGTTGTTTTGGTTTAAAAAGAGAAAACCATCAAGAAATTATGAGGTCAGGGTACTCAAGGATAGAGAACTGGCACATGAGTAGGCCTGCAGAGAATCTGTGCCCATTGTTCAAAGAATTCTTCACATCCTTGATGCTTGATTATTAAATATTTGGGCTGATTTGATATTTTAATGCTTTCAACTACCAATATCAGTTTAATACTCTCAACTCTGTTTAACACATTTTACCAGACATCTGCAAGCTTTGCTCCAAAATCAGTGCAGAAAATAAATTCCATGTAAAACTACACGTGGAGGCTGAACACGACACATTTTTGGCTTATGATTTCACAGCATTTTTGATCTTGTGAGTATCTTTTAAAAATGTACTCTGAAATAGAGACTTTTAATAACAGGAAACAAGATATTTGATTGTTCTCCAAAAAAAAAAAAAAGCTCATGTAAGTAATGAAACAGCAAAGCAAACTAACTAATGAACCAACCCACCAATCAATGAGATAACAAAATAAAAAAACTGAAACAAACAAACAAACAAAACCAAAACAAACAACAGGAAAACCCAAACCAAAGTGTGACGAGGAGGAGGGCGTGGCCGGGCCGTGAGGGTGCACGGCCGGCGCCGAGTCACCTAATCAGCGGGAGAGAGAGATTAAGGGGAGCTGGAGACACCAGTGAGAGAGACAGAGACGCACATTGAGTTAAGTTTGTGTGTCTTTTATGTTGAAGTTCATTTGTATCATTAAAACTTTATGTTGACTGCTCAGCTGGGTCACAGCTTCCTCCTTTCCCGACCAAAGAGAGGTCTCAAACCAAACCAAAAAAAGGAAATGAAACAAAATAAAACAAAACAAAATTAAACAAAACAAAAACCAAACAAATAGATGCATAGATGACTGCCAATTTACCATAATTTAATATTTTAAAACATCCACGATGTCCAATAACACTTCAAATTATTTTCTACTTTCTACCCTTTCACCTTTCTAGCTATTTTTTATTTTTTTTGCTTAGCTCAGTTCCCTTCTACATTAATCTCATTATCCTTTGAACCTTTTCACTGCTGATGCCAAATGCAATTTGTATTCTGCAGCCCAGCAAATAGCCCTAAACTGATTATCGCAGTATAAACCGTGGCAGCCTTGGATATTGTAAGGCCTGAAAGGCTCTTCTAGCCTGTGAAAGGGTTTTCTCGTATGCCCTCTGAGTTTCATGACACAATGTTGCGTCTGCTTTGCAAGGAAGAAATTAAGCGTGTGAAAGTCTACACAAAGCCCCTCATTTTCCAGTTAATCAAATCTCTGCCTAATCAAATTAGCGGACATAATTCAGCTAGATACGTGGCACAAAAAAGGCATTATCCCCTCTCTCTGGAGCTGAAAAGAGGGGAACCAGCATGGCATCTCTCACTGGGCCTCTGCATCAGTTGCAGTCAATAGAAGAGTATAGGAGAAGGGGGGCACGGGGACAAGCTCTCTGGGGGTCAGCTAAGTGGGGAGGACTTAAATGGGAATGGGAGGTCTGAAAAAGCAAGGGCATGGGTGTTAAATTTGGAGCTGCCAGGGTGAGACGAAACGGCAGGGTGGAGGGAAACTTTGGCAGCGATTAAGTTCCTAGCTTATTAAAAGGCCTGGCTCAGTACGCTCCTCACGGGAGCAACCCTACGGTTGCTAATGAGGTACTTGTTTAATTTACTTTGAATGGGCCGGACATCTGTGAAAACCACCACCCTACCCCATCCCTTTATCTCTTCTGGCCTCCCCGCATACACAAAGCCAATCTATCAATAGACCTACAGCGCCTCTCTGGTGTGATGAAGTGTTTTCCATTGTATACAGCAGATAATGTGTTCAGAGTGCTGGAGGACTATCAGTATTACCTCTGATCTCTCATCCAAGTCAAAGCCCATCATGAAAACTCAATAGCGCTTTGAGTTCAATGGCTAAGTGTGCAGAGCATCTCCTCCCCTCTCTAACTGATTTCCTTTCCACAAATAATGTGTCTGTGTGAGAGTGTATTGTTTATGTCTGCAGTCATGGCGGCCTAAAAGATTCTCCTTCACCTCAGCTCCTTCAGTTCAGTTGGATATAGAGACTTATGGGCTTGTGCTCAAGAGGTATCCCAGAGTTTTTATTACTGAATAAATGGACACATGGGAAGGATCTGTAATTGTAGCAATGCTCAGCTTGTTTGCTTGAGTGGCTTGACCTTTCAGCCTCACTCGACACACCATGAGATGAGTGCTACACCAAAAAAATGGCAAGAGCTTTCTCAAAATGGCAAGCTCCAATGCGATTGGCTGCCTGTACACTTTTTTATGGGAGTCAGTGTGCACATGTTTTTATCAGTCCAATGGGGAGTAGTACCAGGCATCTACATTAAGCACTTTCAGGGAAGAACTGATCACTGTTTATCTGGAGTATGAGGTTTGTGGCATCATTCTTTGAACTATATTAAAGAGTATCTGTATATTCTGCGATGCTCTCAATGTTATATCGAATTGTAAAAAAAGAAATCAAATGGAGCTTTCAACTAAATTTTACATGTCCGTCAGATGGCGTCTTTCTATCTAAGTGGCCAGTTCTTTGTCCAAAAATGCAGTAAAGTGGACCACAATTTATGCCTATAATCACAATTCTGGCAACGTGATGCTATATTCCATGTGGTTTGTTGTTGTCTGTCCTACTCAAATCTTGCCCATTAGCATTTCAAATGAAACCTCAAAGTTCAATGAACAACATTTTGTATGGTTGATCTGTGTTTCTGCATTTTTGTAGGTTGTATTCCAGCTGAAATTTCACTTTAACACTCTCTACACACATATATATATATATAATTTTTGTTTTTTGCATGAAGGACTACCAATAGAGAAGCATTACCAAAAACAGATAAACTCTTATAATAAAAACCCAAACAAGACACAGTTAAGCAAAGAGAGAAATTTACTCTGTCCTCTCGTTCTTTCTCTCTCCAGCCTGTAATTGGTATTCAAAGAAGAGCGTGACATGTCTCTTGCTGTCGGTCACTTCCAGTTATTTTATAATACATTTCTCTCTCTCTCATTATGAGAACTGCCAGATTCATATTTGCACTTTGATACCCTCCCTAATATGTGTAGACACACATTGCATACCAAAATGTCCCTTCCCAACAACCTCCACCTCCTCTGTCAGAGAGTGTGTGTATGTGTGCTTTCTTGTTACTCCCCCGAACAGCAGTCAAAGCATGCACCCAAAACAGGCTCAATCTGCTAAATGTAAACAGGCTCTAATGATAGTTGGAGGTCAGAGGTCAATCCAATGGATCAAGCCACAGCTAGAGTGTGGTTATTGCTGTATTCAGTACACAGGGGGAGGGGGGATGACAGGTACAAAGACGGAGGGAGGCATAGCAGCCTGAAACCCTAAAGTCAGATCATAACTAAACTGCATGTTATTATAGCCGTGCCTCTAGAGAGGG
Source organism: Xyrauchen texanus (assembly GCF_025860055.1). Taxonomy (NCBI): domain Eukaryota; kingdom Metazoa; phylum Chordata; class Actinopteri; order Cypriniformes; family Catostomidae; genus Xyrauchen; species Xyrauchen texanus. The sequence continues at coordinate 15,033,967 of NC_068319.1, read as the reverse complement.
CCATCTGTGGTGTCTAATGGGCTTCAGTGAGGCGGTCAGAGCTCAAGCTCATTTAGGAAAGCGATGATGATAATGACAATGTTAATGGTGCAACAAGAAAACACGTCTTGCCATGGGCGTTGGCAGGAAAGATACTGGCCATACATTGCACCCCACTGTTATATTACAACAAACTAAAAAAAGTGCTTTTTTACAAAGATTTTTACAGTGGGACATTGTTGTATTTTTTTGTGGTTTGGCTGGATTTAGTGTTAATTTATCTTGCTGTAGCGATATGAACAAAAAAGTTACATTTGAACGACTGCTTCTTTTAACAATCATATGCCCACATCATAAATTAGGGCTGGGTATCGTCAACCACCTCACAATACGCGACACAATACATGCCACGATTATACATCACAATAACGTAATTGGTTTGTGATTGAAACTGCATCAAATGCGCAAGAGTGACCCAGCATGTCCACAAGAGAAAGAGTGAATCATGCAGGTTCAGGGATCTAACATTTACAATATAAAATAATGAATAACGATACAAAATCATGAGAAAAAGTGTTGCGTTATATCAATATGATTATACAGGCACAGCCCTATTATAAATTGCTATTTATATTTTTATAATACACAAATAGATGAAAATATAATTACAGGGATCTCAAGTATTTATACACTTTTGTGAAGAAAATTAGTATAATATATCAAAATATCATTGTCTTGGCATAGCTCTGTTTTGTAATATCATGTTGGTATGTGGTGCCCTTTTTACGCCATACGTAGTGATGCGTGTTCTTTCCAAATAATTCAAACTTAGTTTTATCAGTGCACACAACATTTTCCCAATGGCTTTGTGAAATGTCAAGGTGTTCTTTGTCAAAAAGCTATTTTATTTGTTGGAAAGCAGCAGCTTCCTTTATGTTATGCCAGACAACATGACTTTTTATGTTTTCAGATAGTAGACTCATGAACAGAGATGTTTACCAGTTCCAATGATTACTTCAAATCTTTACCTGTCACTCTGGGTTCTTTTTTTACCTCATTGAGCATTCTGCGGCGTACCCTTTGAGTTATCTTGGCTAAACAGCCACTTCTAAGGAGAGTAGCCACAGTATTAAATCATCTCCATTTACAGACAATTTGTTAATCCTTTCCAGCTTCATACAAAGCAACAATTCTTGATCGTAGGTCTTCAGAGATTTCTTTTTTGTGAGTCATGGTTCACATCAGCAGATGCTTCTTGTGAATGGCAAACTCTAAATATTTGAGTGCTTTTATAAGTCAAAGTAGCTCTAACCCACACCTCCAAACTGGTTTCATTAATGCAAGGTTTGCCAACTCCTGACTCTAATTATCTTTTGTTGATGTCATTAGCCTCGGGTTCACATTATTTTTTCCAACCTACATTGTGAATGTTTGAATGATGTATTCAATATGTGCAATACTTATGTGTTCATCATCGTAACATAGATGAAGATCAAACCAGATTTGTAGACAAATTTATACATATATTTTACAAAGGGTTCACATACTTTTCATGCCACAGTATTTATGATCGTATCTGCACAGACTTATTATACATTTCTATATCTATATTTTTTAAAATGAAGCTTTTTTTGTACAATATAATTTATACAAAATTGTATCAATTGATAAAGGAGACACCACAAGATATGATGGGAACAATGAGGATGGAATGAAATGTTGCATGTCAGACTTAAACTTGTGTTGCCCACATGAGCACCACAGCTCAACGTGTCGAAACATGTGCGATAACCACCAGGCTATTGCTCCAACATAATTTTATAAACTTAAATACAATTTAGAGTGAGGATACTTGGTTTATGCAAGTCACAAAGTTATAATATCAGTGCACATGATGTGTTCACACATCAGTGTTACAAGTGTCTCTTTATCAGTCTGTGCACACTAAACATGCCAGAGCTTTGTAGTGTGGATCTGAAGAGGAGCAGTCATGTTAACAGTTGACCTCAGGGTGACATGGCTTAAATGCGTATTTGGTGTGTGTATGTGTGTTTAAGTGTTGGACATGCCTTCTTTTGAGGTAATCAATCACATGGTTTAAAGTGGTGGTATGTGAGAGACAGGGCCTGATAAAGGTACGACAGATAAGGTCAGAGAGACAGGGGTCAACATCAGGTTCATTGGGATCAACACTATCTCTGGCTAACAGCATACTATTAGTGACAGGAGAGAGAGAGAGAGAGAGAGAGAGAGAAGATAAGCACCATTATTACTATTGCTCATACTTGGGTTCAGAGATTTGAACAAATCCCTAACCCCAAGTATTAGAATTTGGCACATAACTCGTCCTGCACTGTTTGTGCTACAAAACAAGTTTTCACCTTTTTCCTGGGGTCTTACTGGGGAAACGAATGTGGGTGGGACTTCAGGCGGAAGTTGTTCTACAGCATTCCCTAGCTCTGGCTGCAATCATTTTAAGACCCAGTTTATAGCTGGTAATAAGACGTGTTTTGATAATTTCGATGAAGGTCAGCACTATATATAGCTGCAAACGGGGTGCAAAATGTTTTGTTATTGGATCACAAAAACACATAAAGAGGTAGTCAAAAACCACATTGCATTTGAGGTTTCAAATGGCATCCTGATGCATCTCGGACAGCAGCAAAGCTAAGGCTAAGATATTTTAGCCCACCAGACCATTACAGTTCACATACAGAGTTAGACATATAGCATTACGTAGACTAAGAAAACCACACTTAAGAAAAAACGAAGACTCACGTGTGCTCCCTGAATGATAATAATTCATGTTTCCAGTTGTGTAAACCCTCCATGGCAAAGGCAGTTTCAATTTTCTTGTTTAATACCATTTTAACTGCACAAAAGTGACAATAACTATGTAGGATTGTTTTTGTTTTTTTGCTAAAAAAATGTTTAGCACATCAACATGTTTACTGATATAGCTAATGGAATCATAGTAAAGTGGCGACATAATATTTTTTCGTTTAATTTAAGCACATAAATCCTTTTTCGATACGTCAAATTTTGGCAATAACTAGTTTGGAAACATCTTCTGGCAAGAAAAAAAATGCATTACGCAAAAAATGTTGTGTCACATTTACAGAATTTACATCTGTCCTCACAACAAACAGCATAGCGGAGAGGAACACTTGGACTGATGAGAAGACTCGAGTTTTCCTCAATTTCATTAAAGACAATGACATTACCTTTATTGTTGGTTGATTAGCTTGTAAGATTTCTGCAGAATTTGTTTTGACATATTTCATATTTTATTAGACTTCAAAACTCTTCTGTGATCCATGGTATAGCAATTCCCTAGCAACCACACAGTAACATGCAAAAGAAGAACATTTTGAACACCTCAGCAACTGCCTAGCAACAAATCACAACACCCTATCAACCACATAGCAACATGCAATAAAACCTTAGCAATTGCATAGCAACACACTAACAACCACCCAGAACACTCTAGCAATCACACAGCAACATGCTAATAGCTAAGCCCTTGCAACCCTTCAGAACAACCTAGCACCCCCAAAGTAACATGCTAAAAAACATTTAGGACACCATAGTAACCACAAAGCTATTCATTAACAACCACCCAGAACTCCTTAGCAAAACATATAGCAAAGCCTTTGTTATGAACATATTTTACAGCTTTCAATGAAAATAAACACATCAGTAACAACTCTTTAAAATCACTATCAAAAATCAGAAACCAATCAGCAGTACTCAGTTCTGGGATGCTTTTCGGGGCATGGGAATAATATGCTAGCGAGGATAAAAAAAAAAAGAAAAGCTTGTGGAGGTGTTACTTGAAGAGAACCTGCCAGCAAACTCTCTGCCCAAGTCAAATATAATCAGAAAAAGCCCTTCAGCAAAACCATTCCTCCAACGTACCTGACCTGGGTGGCCACTGTAGCACAATATATGTTTTTTTATGTTGTCTGTCATTTCTGCTCACAGGTACACCTTCTGTCTTGTAGTGAATCATCATGCCGAGCCTTGGAGGTGGCCTTGAGGAAGCTGAACATGGGCACTGAGAGTTTTAAAAAGAGCTGTGAGGGTGGACATGTTGAGGCTCCTGATAGGCACTGCTGCTGGCAGTTACAGAGCATGATAAATCATGCATGCGGGAGTCAGGGTCTACAAACAGACCAGACCAAGCACTGTCAGGCCGAAATTGAACCACAGTGTCCACCACTCATTCACTGACTGAAATGGAGGAGAGAAGGTCGACAAGAGTAACATTTTTGCTGCATACAGAGACACAAACATACTGATATATGTAATCAGTTTCATACCCATATTCATACCTCCAAACTGATCATAAATGAATGCTCATCAAGGATCATATTATGCTAAGCAAATATGACAAACAATGATTCTAGCCTAATTTTCTCCTAAGGCCTCTAAGACCCGAAAGCCATGGCTGTAGTGTGGTCCTGCCAGGGTGCATGCCATCTGTGGCTGATGCATTATTTAGTTTGCTTAGCCATTGAAGAGCATTAACGCTATGGTAATGGTCCTCCGGGCTCCTCCAGGTCTGCCTACCTCCCAGGACACCCTGAGGTCTCTCTCTCTCTCTCTCTCTCTCTCTATCTCTCTCTCTCCCTCCCTCCACTGCTCTCTCCTTCCATTATTTTCTTTTTCCTGCATCTCTGTCTTCCTAACTGGCCTGAGAAAGCTTCATTATTTAGAGTGCATGTAAACAGGAGAGGCATATTGCAAGAAAGTAAATCTAAGGGGTTTGGATAAACATGACGGTGAACAAATGATGACAGAATTTTCATTGCAGGGTGGACTATCCCTGAAAGAAAACTTGCAATCAATGCAGAACTTGAAGTCCATCCAAAAGGTTAGTGTGTCTGGGGACCTTTGATGAGCTTCATTAATAAACATGCCATACTCTAATACACAGACTGTGGCATATGGTAAAAGGCAGGGAGAGGAAGGGAGTGATTTGCTGTTTGCTCTGAAAAACAAACAAGCCAACAGGTCCAGCCAGATGGCGGTGAATGCTGTTTGGGAGAGAGAAAACGTGACACAACAAAGAGAAGTAGAGGAACCAGACAAAGTTGACAGGAGCTTTAGGAAGGTTGTACAGGAGTCACCAGTCGCCATCAGGTTTATGACTGGTAAACAAATAAAAATATCCTTAAGGTGAGGTTTTTATACACACACTGATCCTACTTCATGAATTTGACCAGAAAAAGAAGACAGAAAAAAGACAGAACAAAAGGAAAACATACAAAACACATTTTGGGGCAAATGAAAACACTGCCAGAGGACTGCAATACTTTGGAAACACATAAACCACAAAACAGAGTATGCCAGGCAACTCATTTGATGTTTCTAATCCTTCTCTGTGTATCCAAATTAAGTGCAATCTCAGCTAGAAGTTTGCTTACATTGAATTCTCATTAGCATAACTAAAACATTTCAAATGGGCTGCCCCAGTAAGTGCACTGTGATTTATTCCCCCAGTTCAGCTGCATGGCCAGCATTACCACTGATCAACCTGTCACCCCTCTAAACATTTAACACCCTAATTGGGTGTTTGTGGCTAATCATTTGCCTGTAATGGCATTGTAGATTACTCTGGAGCAGAAATGTGTTTGCAGAGCAACAGCAGGCAATGCAACACAGTGCGACAGCTCACTCATAGCAAAAAAAAAATAACAACTACAAACTAGAAGTAGTGATGCAATTAACTTGCACTGTTGATTGAATGCGTTAATTCAGTGTGATATATTATATTAAATATAATGCAATTAATAATTTCTCCAGACTTTAATGAGGAATTTTCCTAGTCAGCAGGGGGCAGTAAGTGCAACTCCACCTTTATAAGCAGCATGCAGCTGTTCAGATAAGAAAATACCAGAAACCACAGCTGACAGCTCAAGAAGAGGACTTACGTTTAAACACAGCTGGACGAAGCACAATTCCAAATGCAGTAATCTCAAGATTTTTTTTTTTATGTTTCAAACTTGACACAACCTCTTAAAAACACTGTTTATTAGATGGCGCATCCAAAGTGAGATTCTCTAAAAGAGTCTGTGATGCATGTGTACATCGATGCGTCCCTCAGAAAAGACCTTATTATAAGTCTGTCTCGGACAGATTGACAAATTTAGTTACTAAATGGATTGCTGTGGACTGTAGGCCAATGATAGGCTTGTTCAAAGATATGTAACTAAACAACATATTGCCTTCTAAAGCAACTTTTTTATGTAACAATTCAAGGATGGAAAAGGAGGAAGCTGGGACTGGCTTGACACAACACATAGATATTTATTGTACATACACTTTTCAATGTCACACAATAAGGCTTTTCCACCATAAAATTCGACACGTGTGCTGCTTTTCAGCAGACACATTCAACATAAAGTCACCCACAAAGACGTCGCTCATGCATCTCTCCATAAATACTCCCACCGCCCCTCACTGGAATGCAAGACCAGCGTGGCACACAGGTAGAACTCATTCACCACTCTGTACTACATCATCAAGAAAGTACACCAACCTGTTTGAGCCCATGGATAGCTTTTGGATAAATGGTGACAAGCTTGAGCATTTAAAACATGTCTCGAGACCTTTTGTGTTCCTGTTCTGTGCAATTCCATTGCATCCTGTCTAGCTGTTTTTGAATGCAAGAGCTCATCTTGTGTATGTCCCCAATGATGTACTTGTGTTCAGGGCAAGTATCAGGGTTGTCGGGCCTGCACTACCAAGCCCTTTCTTGTCAATGTGCTTTTGTTCCAACCAGGCCCTTTGTAGAGCTTAACAGTAGTGACAATCAGAGAGATGTATTATTAATGCCAAGCCACATGAGTGAGCAGCCGAGGACTGAGGTTCAGACAGGGCTTCACTAATACAGTTTCCTCTCTTCCTGTATGTCATCTCTTTCTCATTTCACTTTACTTTTTTCTACAAGCTGGGATCCTGTATAATGAAGATGCAAGTAATGCAGTGACATACAGAGCTGAAAGCCAAGAGGACTGGGTATGGTATTGACCATGGTGTATTGACAGTAACTACAAGATATTAATTTATGCATGTAACTATAATAATAGCAAGCTAGTCATATTGGCTCATCTAAAAAGTCTGAGACCACATTGAACACCTCGGATATATATATACAGTATCTCACATTTTTGTAAATATTTGATTATATATTTTCATGTGAAAACACTGAAGAAATGACACTTTGCTACAATGTAAAGTACAGCTTGTATAAAGTGTACATTTGCTGTCCCCTCAAAATAACTCAACACACAGCCATTAATGTCTAATCTGCTGGCAACAAAAGTGAGTACACCCCTAAGTGAAAATGTCCAAATTGGGCCCAAAGTGTCAATATTTTGTGTGGCCACCATTATTTTCCAGCACTGCTTTAACCCTCATGGGCATGGAGTTCACCAGAGCTTCACAGGTTGCCACTGGAGTCCTCTTCCACTCCTCCATGACGACATCATGAAGCTGGTGGATGTTAGAGACCTTGTGCTCCTCCACATTCCGTTTGAGGATGCCCCACAGATGCTCAATAGGGTTTAGGTCTGGAGACATGCTTGGCCAGTCCATCACCTTCACCATCAGCTTCTTTAGCAAGGCAGTGGTCGTCTTGGAGGTGTGTTTGGGGTCGTTATCATGCTGGAATACTGCCCTGCGGCCCAGTCTCTGAAGGGAGGGGATCATGCTCTGCTTCAGTATGTCACAGTACATGTTGGCATTCATAGATCCCTCAATGAACACTAGCTCCGCAGTGCCGGCAGCACTCATGCAGCCCCAGACCATGACACTCCCACCACCATGCTTGACTGTAGGCAAGACACACTTGTCTTTGTACTCCTCACCTGGTTTCCACCACACATGCTTGGCACCATCTGAACCAAATAAGTTTATCTTGGTCTCATCAGACCACAGGACATGGATTACTGGAACCTTAGTCTGCTTGTCTTCAGCAAACTCTTTGCGGGCATTCTTGTGCATCATCTTTAGAAGAGGCTTCCTTCTGGGACGACAGCCATGCAGATCAATTTGATGCAGTGTGCGGTGTATGGTCTGAGCACTGACAGGCTGACCCCCTACCCTTTTTTTCAGATCCTCAGAGAGTTCTTTGCCATGAGGTGCCATGTTGAACTTCCAGTGACCAGTATGAGGGAGTGTGAGAGTGACGACACCAAATTAAACACACCTGCTCACCATTCACACCTGAGACCTTGTAACACTAATGAGTCACATGACTCCGGGGAGGGAAAATGGCTAATTGGGCCCGATTTGTAAATTTTCAATTAGGGGTGTACTCACTTTTGTTGCCAGTGGTTTAGACATTAATGGCTGTGTGTCGAGTTATTTTGAGGGGACAGCAAATTTACACTATTATACAAGCTGTACACTCACTACATTACATTGTAGCACAGTGTCATTTCTTCAGTGTTGTCACATGAAAAGATATAATCAAATATTTACAAAAATGTGAGGGGTGTACTCACTTTTGTGAGATACTGTATATATATATATATATATATATATATATATATATATATATATATATATATATATATATATATATATATATATATATATATATATATATATAAAATTTGTAATAAAAATTCTTTAAATTTGAAAAATGCTAAATAGAAGCATTTTGGTCTCAGACTTATGGACCCCACTGTATCTAAACACAAAGACAACAGTTTGTATCCAAGACAATTCAAAGTTGCGTCAAACGGATGAGGGCAAATATTAAATCACTGCTCGATCAAATTCTCAACATGACCAATACATTAACAATGCATCTGTTCTCTCATTCCCCTTCATTCAGCTTGTCAAGGGGCCATTTTAAATAAGAGAGAAAGACAGAAAGGGAGAGAGAGAGAGAGAGAGAGAGAGAGAGAGAGAGAGAGAGTGAGAGGAAAGTGGAGGTGAAAGATGAAGCAGTGGGCCTTGCAGGCAAAAATCCCACTCTTTTGAAGATGAATAATCTTTCTGAGGGCTAGCAGGCTACATTGATTTACAATTCTGTTTCTGCTTTCTACGATAATGCCTCTCTGCTTGCCTACATGTACTGGAAGTTAAATTCAAGGCCCTGCAGACTGTCCCTCTGCAGGAGAAACAACCAAAGATTCATGATATTGTGTACAAGAACCAATGGATCACACTATGACATGACCTAAATATCTAAAAAGGACTGAAAAACAAATGGATATTTTGGATGGTTGACTGTTTTTCTATGTGGTAAAATTCCAACTACATTAAAATACGAATGTATGGCAAATGCATTGCAAACACTGTGCCTTGCTTAACATGGATCCTTGCATTAGGGGCTGTTTAGACCGAACACATTCTTGCATTAAAAACAGCTAGATACAGCTGTCGAGACGTTTTTAAAATGTAAAGTGCTTTTAAATCGACGCATAGTCTTAGGCCAGGAACATACTTTATGCAAGTACACAGATGTGAGTGCTTGGCCAATGTGCAGTCCAGTTGAACATGCTTTACGTGCGATAATGTGGCAGTATCGAACCTAATTACTCAAGAAGGCCATAGAGTTACATTCAAAAGTTATTAATCAGGAAAGTTGCTATAAATATTTTGACTAACTTGCTTGCTTTGCAATATACTCTTCAAGCTGTTTCTCTGCCATGACAGTTGTTGTCTTGAAAGAGAAAACTCACTGTAGAAGCGGGAAGTTCACACTTATGTCCACTATAGTACTCCTTGTGGCAACACTGAGAATGCAACGCGTACTTGTGTTGAGTTACAAATTGCAGTCTGACACATAGTAGCTAATGCAGAAGTGTCGACATTCTCATGCTTGCGTAGAGTATGCTCTGCCTTTAAAAACGCAGCACTCATACACAAGATGCATAAAAAACAGCAAGAGATGCGGCACAAAAATCAAAGATGTTTGTCTAGTACATATGTAGAGAAAAACATTAAAAAAAAGCTCAGACATACACAAACGCATTCCCTGTGAACAGCCCCTTACTTTAGCAGTAACAATAGTACTTAAAGTGGCAATAAAGTTGCTTTCATGTGTTTGTGCTACTAACTGGATGAGTTATTAAGGTAGTAAACTTTTACTAACTTGCTCAACAAGAGAAAGAGAAAACTGAACATAAAAGGTGAATTTCCACTGCGGCGGTTCACCGCTTGTGCCAATGATGAGAATGGAACTAGTACTAGCGTAGCATTATGAATTATATTCTGACACATTTCAGAATGCCATGAGGCATGAAATAAAGCTTGCATTATTAGAAGCATTCAAGTACTTTCTAAAAAATATCTTCTTTTCCAGCATCAGGCCGAACAGTTAATGCTGCTGAATTGACTTTCTGTACCAATCCTGGGCTCGTTGACACCGTTACGATTTCTTTTTTCATTGTGTATTAGAATAGACTGATTGTGCAAATAACAACCAGCACAGTTCCTTGTCCAGAGTACGATTAGCTAACTGTGCCAAGAAATTCGTATGGGGATCCATTTGGAAATGTACTTCTAAAGTTAAACTTATTTCTACTGGAACCGTTACCCACCGTGCTCAAATTTCAGCCCAATTATGAAAAACAGCTTATGTTTTTTTAATGACTATTTGTACCCCAACAGTCTATTGTAAACAATGAAATTCACAAGAAACTGCATTGTGAGAGTCGCTATAGTGGCGTGTGGCGTAAAGCCAGTGAGACTGTACCTCATCGACCCCCGGGTTCGATTCCATGTTTGTCACACTTTTTCCTATATAATATATTATTTCCTTTAATACTACTTATAATAAAATAGTAAAAATGAAGAAAATAAAAATAAAATAAAGGTAATGTTACTATAGTAATACTGTAGTAACCATGTTTTTTGGTGGAAACCATAGATTTGATGCCACTAATAATGATGTTACTACAGTAATGTTTATATAGTAACCAATATCATAGTAATACTATGGTAACTGTACTAAATCCATTGTTAATATTTTGCAAAGGAAGGTTAGGGTTAGGTTAAGGGGTTGGTATTTTTTGTATGTGGGGCAGTGATGCCCTGTGCTGTTAGTATTTCACTAGTGGTGCAAATCAGTAATTATCTGCCACTATTTGCACCAGGGTGCAAACAGCATTTACTATTATTTGTACCAGTGTTGGGGTGCAAATAATATTTACTGGGGTGTAGACAGCATCTATTTTTATTTGCACCAGGGGGAAAAAAACAGCTATGTAAATGAGTTATCAAGTTTATTTTCGCTAGACAGCACAAATAATATGCTTCTGGAAAAATGTCATTGGAGACAAAGACTATTAGAAAGATGCAAATATTCCCATGTTCTTTATGTGCCTCATTCTTCCGGCTGATGAATCCAGCTCGTTTGCTCATGTCGAGGTTTTAGATTCCATCATTTGCACTCAAGACTGATGATGATCACCTTCCTCTACACAGCAATTAACATACATAGCCTGCTAATGCTTGTGATTAAGACAGAGGCAGACGCTGATTAAAATATTTCCTCTTGATTTGTGAACAGTAAACAACTTCCTGAAGACCAAGGTTGATGTATGCGTCACAGCAATCAAGCAGCGACCGAAAAAAAAAAAAGAAATGTCTCAGAGGTGCCAAAAAGAGCAAGGCAGAAATATAGACTGTAGGTTGGGGGAGTCCAATTTCCTTTTTTCACCCTTTGTGCCTCTCTCTTTTTTTTCCCTCCCGAAATAAAAGAACTCTGACTACTTAATTGGAGGAATCAAATTTAGTCAAGCACCCTGTTGGCTCAGACCTGCATCATTAAAGTTGCCAGCTAACAAACATCAAACACCAGGCAGCATTAATGAGGCAGATGTATTAATTTCCCATTTATGAGCAGCTAAGCAACTCTCCTCACCTCTCCCTCCCTCTATCTCTCTCGCTCTTCTCTTTCTCCCTCTTTTCATTCTGACAGAACTATTAATGATCTTTAATGCCCAACAGGCAGTAATAGGTCCCACTGGGAGAGCCGAAATACAGCGATTTGTATGGAGGATTTAGACATAACAGGGGAGAGAGTGAAAGGGAGAGAGGGAAAATGAGTGCTGTGTGATTGGCTCCAGGGAGAATGCGTTTGATCAGGCCGCCGTCTCTCGGAGGAGCTCGGCCCAGCACTGGGACGGAATAATAAACGACAGGATGCAGATGAAATCAAACCAGCTGTTCGGAGACAGACAGTGAGAGAGAAAGTGAGACAGCTTCTGATTGTCGCTAACAACCGACAGCTTTTTACAAAAGCACCTCTGGGGGTGACACAATCAGACAAATGCAGGAAACACGACTGGAGGGAGGAAAGCGAGAGAATATGAGCGTTGTAATCAAAAGCAATTAATCCAGTCTAAAACAAGAACGGCTTAGCATTACAGCAGATAACATTTAAGCAACAATCAGCTATACATTTATGATGAATTACAGCATGTCTATACTGCAGGTGAGCAAAACACCTACAACATTTTGATTATAATTATTAAACCAACAATAACAATCAACATTGTAGATAGTGTTGCAATGTTTGGGAGCTTTAGGCCGCATCCACTCTAATCACTTTTCAAAAAACACCTGTCTGACTGTTTTCGGTATCCTAATGTCATAGATTTCAAAAATATGCAGAAACTCTCCATTTTCCGTGGAGGTAAACGCCTTTACAGTGTGGATAAGAGCCATGAAGTCAATGCATCATGTAAGGGATATGTGGCAGCCGGGGCGTGGTCAAGTGTAAACACTGTCTCTCTTAGTGTGTTTATTTCGAAAAACCCACTAAGACACGCCCCAACAACGTTACTTAACCAATGATGTGAGGTGGGAGTGGGACTATCTGACTGTTTGAAAAACTGCAGGTGAGGGTCGTATTCAGAAATCTGTTGTGAAAACGTTGTTTATTTTTTGCAATTTCATTCGGTGGAGCAGGAATTACATACAGTGCATTCAGAAAGTATTCAGACACCTTTTATGTTGCAGTCTTATGCTAAAATGCTTTAAATTATATATTATTTTCATATCAATCTACACTTCATACCCCATAATGACAAAGAAAAAAAAAAAGGTTTTTGATAACTTTGCAAATGTATTAAAAAGAAAACACTGAAATATCTGCAGAGCTCAGAGACATGATTACAACAAAAATGTATTTCACCCCCCACTCCCCTCCTTAAAAAAGAAAATAAAAAAAATCAAGATTAGAGTGAGGCACTTACAATGGAAGTAATTGGGAAGTCAATTTTTTAAAAGGATTAAAAAGGCATACATTTGTAGCTTATAATGTTATAAAATGACTTTCATTTTGTAGAGAAATTCTTGTGTTTAAATTTGTGTATTATTTCAGCTGTAAAGTTGTTTATATTGTCATTTTTAAAGTCCTCTCAGGGTTTACTCTGCATTACATCGTCATTACAACAAAATTGTAAAATAGGATATACAGTAACTTTAAACAGAAAATGTTAATAAGCGATTTAATCACAGTAAAATCATGTTAACATGCATACTGTTTGCGCCTTTTTTGTTATACTACACTGAAACAGTGAGTATGTTTATGATTACAAATTGGCCCCATTCATTTCCACTGTAAGTGCCTCACTGTAACCCAAACTGTTGCCTTTTTTTTAAGAAAAGGAAGGAAAAAGCGGGCCTGGGTAGCTCAGCAAGTAAAGACGCTGACTACCACCCCTGGAGTCACAAGTTCAAATCCAAGTTGTGCTGAGTGACTCCTGCCAGGTCTACTAAGCAACCAAATTGGCCCGGTTGCTAGGGAGGGTAGAGTCACATGGGGTAACCTCCTCGTAGTCGCTATAATGTGGTTCGCTTTCGGTGGGGCACATGGTGAGTTGTGCATGGATGCCGCGGAGAATAGCGTGAAGCCTCCACGCTCGCTATGTCTCTGCGGTAACGCACTCAACAAGCAATGTGATAAGATGTGCAGATTGATGTCTCAGACGCGGAGGCAACTGAGATTCATCCTTTGCCACCTGGATTGAGGTGAGTCACTATGCCACCACGAGGACTAAGAGCACATTGGGAATTGGGCATTCCAAATAAAAATTTAAAAAAATGTGGTCATCAATATTATGCCACAAATTCTGTTGATTGAACCCGTAATATTCCTTTAAAAATGTTGAGGAACTCCTAATAAACAATGTTTTAAAACTTCAGTTAGGTCTTCTTGTAATTTATTCAAGTTAATTTGCATATTGTAATGACAAATTAACCCATGGCCAATTAAAACTGCACAGATTGAATCTGATCAATAATTGGCTTATATATACTGGGTTAACCTCTGAGTGTAGGACTAAACTTTATTTGAAAGATAGTTAATCTATTAAATAAAAGAAGTTCATGAAAACTGTAATCATAGAAGTAAAAATTCTGAATAAGCATTTCCTTATTTCAAAGAAATTCCACAGGCTTTTGCACAGATGTTACGGAACATTCTTAACACTGCAGCAGAAGTACTCAATTCAGTGCAAGTACAAACCACCGGTAGTTTTCCATTTCTCCTAAAAATAGTGCACGCTCGTTTTTGCAAGCTAAAGCTTTTAACAAATCCCTTAAGTGGAGAGAGAAACTAACAAAAATCTCTGGCTGCCAGAAAACAGCCTGTTCTTTGTTGGTATTCTCATGTTTGTTGTTCTACAATAAACCACACCACAGATTAACCCAGATAAATAAGCTTCCTATCTAATTAACCTACAAATTATCCATGCAAAACACAGCATGCTCCACAACTTAAACCTTGTTTTAAACCTCTGTACTTAAAGCCTTTTGTTTGCTTGCATGTTTTGGTGTTATTGTGCTAATTTAAGGCTTGCTGTAAGTCTCTAGAGAGATTGAGTGCAGATCTGAACGTAGACACAAGCTTATTAGCAGGACAATGATAGTGCTTTCTTCCACCAACATGGCTTAACACACTCTTCACATGGCATAAGCAAATGCTAGGGAGACCACGTCTTAGAGAAGATTAAATATTTTGTACATTTCATAAGCAATACACAGGTATTGATATAATCTGGGTTATATTTTTAAAGCTGATACGTGTCATTTTTTATATGCAGAGAATTCTAAAAGTAAGATAAGGAATCTGTTTGAAAACAACAATTATTTTTGCAATTCCATTATACATTTCAGCTTGTACTTTTAGCTTGGGAGGCTACAGTTTCAAAGTAGCTTTCCCAACACTGTACACTTAGCTGTGCATAATCAGCAAGGCTGGATGGGGGCACAATACTCAGTGCGCACACACACATACACACACAGGCTGGCACAACAATATGGCTAGGTATCTAGATAGCGGGCTAATTTCCCGTGTGCTATGTGAATCTCCCGGTTGTCTACGGCTGGGCTGAGCCCAAAGCGATAGTGAGATAGAGCCCAAAGCGATAGTGAGATAGAGCCCACAGCTGGGGCACAGAGATAGCAGCTTTCAGTCTGATAGCCCCGGCCTGCCTGACAGTCTGTATAATGAGGAAGGAGCAAGATGGGGGAAGGAGGTGTTGGCAAATGCTGCTCTCATATCAGTTTAAGATAGATGAGATCAGGATTTTGGTAGAAGAATTTGATTCAAGATCAGTGCTTGATGGAAACACAGCAGAGCTGAAAGGAAAAGCCTAATTTCATGAAATCATAACCCGAGTATGGGTTTAGGATTCAGAGATAATCATGGGGTGTTCAGTTGTAGAAATTAAGGGGAGGGGGGCGTTCCTTTGCATGCTAATGTCTGTTTTCAAACAGATTGTGTATTCAGGTTTATACATTTTGTGTATAAATCATTAGTAAAACCATTCTTATGTAAATTGTCCCATTGAATTCAATGGGATAATTTATGCTTGTGTTTCATGAATAAGGCCAATTACCTTTAAAATACGAATCCACTAAAAAAAACAGCAAAAATGATCAAAATCAATTTCATTTGCTTTTTCTATGTCAGCCACATGATCAAATATTCATCTCTGGCATGTGACAGATTCATATCTAGATCTCATTTCAAACATGTTCATCTTTAAAACCCTCAAATACAACTTTCATTCCTTGTCCTCTCTCCGTCTTCTCCTGGAGCGATGGAATCCGTCATTATTCCGCACCCCTTGATCAATGCCTTTTTATGATGATATGTTTCAAAAGAGACTTATGAAACTCCCCCCTCCCCGCTACCCCCAACGCCCAAACATTTCATCACAGTGTTATTAGGATTGATGGCACTGCAGCTAGGGGAGATTAATCAATCCCAGAGCACCCTCCAAACCATTCTGTGCTCGGCTTGGGGCTGGCTGAGGGAGACATGAGAGGGCAAGGAGCCGGAACAAGCCTATCATTGGAACCGCTTTCCAAGGGACTGAGATTCATTCCGCCCGCGGGCTCTTATGATCAAAAGAGCATTCTTCTTCGCCGTTGCCCACCTATCCTCCCCTCATTCGTCGTTGTTCTCTCCCCCCTCCACCAGCTCTACACTCTCTGGGTATCCTCCAGGATTCATCTCCAGAATTGATTTCCCAGGGATGGCACCTCGTGTTGCAGCTGTAAGGGCTCTAATGATCAGGCTGTGGATCATTAGTTTAGAGCACTGTTTTCCACTGCCCAGAACAATAAGGCCCATACATCTTCCCTCCTGCGCCTGGAGCTCAGCCCTGTTAAAGCACCTCATCGCAACACACATACACACACACACACACTTTCACACACCTTCCTCGCTATTTGGCACAGGCGCATCATGCCCATCTATCTTCGGTTGACTGTGTCACAGCATTCAAGTAGAAGGAATGGAGTAAGAACAGCAGACAGAGAGAAATAAAAAACAGAGAAACATAGACAGAAAGAAAGAGTGACGGAATCTAAGAAATATTGATGACAGATGCATTCAATTAGTTTCGATTAGAGATGTGAAAAACGACACATTTTCAAAGAAAATAATTGACTGGTCGGTGTTGCCTAAACTACAAATCGACTGATTGGTCATAGGAAGCCCTGTATATATTGGTAGGTTTCAGGTTCATCTGACCCTGATTGGACGTGTTTCTTAGGGGGAATTTACATAAAACGCAAAAACACAACAGAAACACAACTGGCTAGATGGAGCACAACAGAGTGAAACAGAATGCAAGGGTCTTGAATTGCATTTTACATTTCTTTTATTTTAACTTTATACGCCAACTTAAAAACAAAACACTCATGGCAAGAAGCTCAAAAAGCAGCATGAGACATGATGCAATGGACATAAACATCAGCTGGAATGTGTATGGCTGTTGCCACTACTGTACGCTTTAAAGGGAATTAATTAGATGCAAAATGGAACGCAACAGAAAAAGGAACAGATCAAAGGGGTCTTGAAACAACTTTTTAAAAGCTGTACTACTTTTAACTTTACACTTGTGGGGGGAAGCTCAAAAATAGCACAAGACGTGATGCAATGGACAAAAAACATCCGTCAGAATGCGCATGACGATAGCGATTAAGTTTAATGTTGGTGAAATTAAAGATGCAACTTTTCCAAGACAAAAGACGCAGGTTGGAACACAAAACAATGAAACAGAACGCAGGGGTCTTGAGACACATTTTAAAAAGCTGTACAACTTTTAACTAGAAAAAAAAACAGTGCTCATGTTAGGATACTCAAAAAACAGCATGAAATGCTATGCATGGGCTGAAGACCTACATCTCAATAAACATGATATTAGTGACTGTGCTTTCAAGGGATTGAATTTAAATATGCAACTTTCAAGACAAAAGATGCTAGAGGGAAAGCAGCAGAATGGAACAGAACAAATTTTTAAAAGCTGTTCTACTTTTAACTTGTGTCTGTGTGTGTGTGTGTGTGTGTGTGTGTGGGGGGAGGGGGAGGGGTGCTCAAAAATAGCATAAGATGCAATGCAATGGAAAAAAACAACTGTTAGAATGTGAACGGTAGTGACTAATCTTTAATGTGGATGAATTTAAAGATGCAACTTTTCCGAGACAAAAACAAATGCAGGTCGGAATACAAAACAATGGAACGGAACACAGGGGTCTTGAAACACGTTTTTAAAAGTAGTATAACTTTTTACTAGAAATGCTGCCTTAAAAAACATTGCTTGTGTTGTGATGCTCAAAAAACAGCACGAAACGCTATGCATGGGGCTAATACCTACATGTAGATAAATATGACAATAGTGACTGCTTTCAAGGGGTTGAATTGAAATATGCAACTTTTCAAGACCAAAGACGATAGATGGAACGCATCGGAATGGAACAGAACAATTTTTAAATGTTATACTCCAGATATTCTTATCAACTTCATATGCCTCCTGACCTTTATGTAAGCTATACTTGATACCATAGATCTCCTTTAGACATCAGAATAAGTGATAAAAACGATCAACATGATAAATTTTCGAGTCACAGCCCCCAAGAGAATGTGTGACTAAAAGGTCTTGTGCATTTGAGAACTCTACGTTGAGTCTGACATGATGAGGGATATAAAGAAGAGATTGTCCCCAGAGCTGAGGTCCTTATTATCTTCGGCTCAGGAACAATGTGTTCTGATTTCACCCTCTTGCAGCCTGTCAAGTGTGCTGAATAGAGAAGCTGATTGGACTTCCTCAGGCACAAACTCCACTGCCTCTGCGTATGGCACTCGTCCACTGAATCTTTCCCCATCTTTCACTCGGCCTCATACCCTTGCAGTCAGTCCAGCTCCGTTTTTTCTCTCTCGCTCCATATTTCTGTGTTAAACAACAGAGCAGTTCTTTGGACTGTGATCCGAAAGACCATAAACGGCTCAGTAATGATTGTGTCACTCTTTAAACACTGGCAGAGGAACTAATACTAAATCTACACCGCCAACTCTTGGACGCTAAAGTAATCAGCTTTCCACTGTTTTAAATCACATTTCCAACAATGGAAGCAAACCCCATCCAGCTGTAGCACCAATATAATCTCTACTCTATGACCATGAAATAGAAACAAATTATCAGAAATAGTGTTAAAAAGGCCAAACATGGCAATAAAAATCCATTAAGGAGGTAAAAGCTCGAAAATTTACTTAAAGTAATTTCTACACCACTAGTGACACCAAATGGAAAAAATAATAACTGTTTTGAAACAGGCTTCCCAAACACTCTGCTTGTCTTCCATTGGTTAGCAAACAGAAAGTCCTATACAAAATTCACACAATTGTTCGAGCCAATGTTGCCAAGTCAGGCTGGTCGGTATGATAAAAAAAACAGAGCAATATTTTGAAAGTGCCACTGAGCCACAGTGTTGACAATTTTAATGCAAAAGTCTACATTTTAAAATGGGATAGAAAAATGTACTGTAAAATCGAAACAATTATGCACATTACCTTTAAACAATCAGAAAAAACACATATCAAAGACAAGATAACAGTGCTAAATGGAGTTAAATCAAACCGCCCTGCTGTTAAAAAAAATTCTTAGCCTTATTCAGCCCTGCTAACTGACACTTCCTTGCTAGGGAAGTTTCTGGAGAGCTGTTGGATTTGGACTTGACGCTGATTTACAGCTGTGCTTTAGTGGATCTAATAAGCTGGGCAAATGCCTCCCCTCGGCTTGGCACCAGCCAACTGTCTTCGCCCTAATTATTCACATATTTTGGCAGCGGTCTTATTCCCTGCATCTCTCCCTTTCTAACTCCCTGACGCTCTAAAGATAGAGACAGTGAGACAGACACAAAGCTCTTAATCAGAGTATATCAGTTAAAATAAATGAGAGCAGAATGAAAAGAAAGCTTTGCTGAAATTCCCTGGCTCTGACCAAAATGACTTGAGTCTTGGCCAGATGGGTGAGATGGGAGTTAGCTGCAGAGAGATTTGTGTGTGTGTGTGTGTGTGTGTGTGTGTGTGTGTGTGTGTGTGTGTAGCACTGACACTGGAGTAGGGAAATCTCTCACTGGAAATAAAATTGATAATGTCACAATAATGGACAGACACGGTTTAACACACACAACACACACTTTTACTACACCTACATCATACTGTAATTTGAAAAGTGTTGAATATACAGTGTACAATGGTACAATATAATATTAATATACTATATTAAACACAAACTAAACAAACGTTTTTGATGTTCCTTTTTATATTTTTGGCTTTTTGAAACATTTCTGACACAATGAACAGCAGAGAGATGAGAAATTATATAGAGAATGGAGGAGAACGGAAATTGCGTCTCCCACATGAGCACCACGGTTTAACGTTTTTAAAAAAATGAACAAACCACTAGGCCACGGATCAAAATCCTCAACAGTTTGTCTGATTGTGACAATCGTGGTAGGGGTTGACTAGGTGGAAATGCACCAGTATGTCGCTCCACAATGTCTTAGGAATGAGATGTTTAGATGTTCTTCAAACCTCCTGAGCTCTGCTGTGAAACTGAACTGAGAATGTCTAGTCCAAAGCTTTCTCTATAAAATATGGGTCTCTGATAAGGTCTTCTGCAAATAAACCACCAGGCCTTCACCCACCTGTCTATCCTCCACTCTCCCAAACACCAATCACAGACTACATTTCAAAGGCTGTCTTTTTCTGACAACATGAATGAGGCTCTCCTGTACGATGCTGTCAGCGCACGATACAAAAACATGCTGTTAATTTCTGGTAAAACAGGTAGAGAGAAAAAAGAGAGATACAAGAAAGAACAAGAACGACACTGGCTTGATGTGTGGAGAGAAATCTGGTATCACAGCTTGCCTAAGGGAAGCCTGCCACAAGACTGACTTAGTCTTACTTGACAGGCCTGAGACTGTCGGAGGAATCTTCTGATGTCACTTCCTCCCCCGAAAGCTTTGACATGCGTATGAGCTGCGGGAGGGAAGGAGAGAGAGCAGGACTGCTCCTCGCCACTGTATTCTTTAATGTCGGCTCTTTTATCGAGGATTCAAGCTGTCAGCTGTAATCAGAGGACTACTGTTGCGGAGCAGACGAGATAAGACCTGCCTGTCAACAACACATCATACACTCCACACATATGCTTGTACTCATCCCACTCATCACACCATCCCCAGAGAGAGACAGCAAGAGAGGGAAAGAGAGAGACAGAGAAAACACAGGAGACACAGGGAGAAAAGATAAAAACCAGAAAGGGAAACAAGGGGACAGGAAATGGAGAGATGGTCTTTTGGTGAGTGATAAAGAAATGCTGCATCCTGGATGTATTGGTTTGTGATTCAGTGATTGAACAGGAATTAAATTCTAATTCAAAATTAGAATCAAAATTCATGCCAGGTGAATTCTTGGGGGAACGTCATGAATGTTTTGTTGTGTTCCAGATTATTATATCATTATGTCTATTTCTGTTTTTCTGCTATTCTACAGTGCAACTGCAACATAAATTATTAACCCTTGTGCATCAATTAAAAAAAGTTACACATAGGTTCATTATGGACAAAAATGGCCATGTCAAAAAAGTGTTATAAAAATATTATAGATTTATATTTTTTTCCACTTTCACTGACATAATTTTTTTAACCAGCATCAGCTCTAATCATAATGACCAAACATTCATTCATTTTTAGAATTTTAACCCTTTAAACGCTGGTTTGTTTACATAATGCCACTGTTTTTTAGGAAAAAATGAAAAAAAGTAATTATTTTCAATTTAATAGATGCTAAGCAGAATTTTTTTTCTTTGATTATTAGAGCCTCGGATATGTCAATGATTAACAACAACATTCATTTTGATGCATTCACGGACGCTTCGGGCAGTTTCGTCGCATATTGACGCGCCGGGTACACCTTTGGCATCATTTTTCGACGCGCAGGGCAGTCCCATAGACTTCCATGTATCTCCGCGAACCGGAGCGTGCAGCGTTCAAATGTCACGTCTCGGGTAAGCTCACGCCGCGAACGGGTGGACAGTCGAGACCGCGATAAATAACAATCAAAAGGAATAGGCTGCAATGACCCTCCAACTGTTTTGTGATGTTTAAAACCCCGGACACGTCACGTTCTACATATCTCCGAACTGGAGCGCACAGCGTTGAAATGTCACGTCTCGGGTAAGCTCACGCCGTGAACGGGTCGAAAGTCGAGACCACGATCAATAAAAATCAAAAGGAATACGCTACAATGGCCCTCCAAACGGTTTTTTTATGTTTCCAAAACGACGCCAAAGGTACACCCGGCGCGTCAATAAGCGACGCCAAGGGGTCCTGCCCGAGCGTCCGTATGTGACGAGTTGGGGTGTGAGAATGTGTTGCCTAACAAGGCCACATGTCAAGGTCTGAATAGATTAGATGGCAAGTGAACAATCAGTTCACGTAGTCAACTTGCTGAATGCAGGAGAAATGGGCAGGAGTAAAGTCCTGAGCAACTTTGACAAGGGCCACATGGTTATGGCCAGATGACTGAGTCAGAGCAGCTCTGAAACTGCAAGGCTTAAGGGGTGCTCCCAGTCAGCAGTGGTGCTCCCAGTCACCAACAGTTGTCCAAGGAGAGACAAACCACAAACTGGTGACAGGGTGTTGTGCGCCAAGACACATCAATGCAAGAGGGCAGCGAAGGCTATCCCATCTGGTCCGAACCAACAGAAGGTCTGCTGTGGCACAAGTCACAGAAAGTTTTAATGATGGTTACGGGAGGAATGCATCAACACACAGTGCATCATACCCTGCTGCGTATGGGGTGTGTAGTTGCAGACCGGTCAGAGTGCCCATGATGACCCTTGTCCACTGTCGAAAGTGCCTACAATGGGCACACAAGCATAAGAACTGGACCTTGAAGCAGTGGAAGAAGGTACCCTCGTCCAATGAGTCCCATTTTCTTTTATATCAAGTGGATGGCCGTGTACATGTGCACCGTTTACCTGTTGAAGTGATGGCACCAGGACGCTCTGTGGGAAGACGACAAGCCAGTGGAGGGAGTTTGATGCTCTGGACAATGTTCTGCTGCGAAACCCTGAGTCCGGTCATTCATGTGGATGTCTATTTGACACGTGCCAACTACTTAAACATTGTTGCAGACCAGGTACACCCCTTCATGGCAATGGTATTCCCTGATGGTAATGGCCTCTTTCAGCCAGATAATATTCCCTGCCACACTGCACACACTGTTCGGCAATGGTTTGAGGAACACGATGAAGAGTTCCAAGGTGTTGTCCTGGCCTCCAAATTCCCCAGAACTCAATCTGATTGAGCATCTGTGGGATGTGCTGGACCAACAAGTCCGATCCACAGTGGCTCCACCTCGGAACTTACAGGACTTGAAGGATCTGCTGCTAATGCCTTGATGCCAGATACCACAGGACACCTTCAGGGGTTTTGTAGAGTCCATGCCTGGGTGGGTCGGCGCTGTTTTGGTGGCATGCGGAGGAACAACATCATATTATGCATAATGGTCATAATGTTTTGAACTTTATCTCACGATGCCAGAATTAGCACCAAGGCTCAAAATGCCAGAGCACTTGTGCTAACCAATACCAAATGGCTCTGAAATAATTATTTTATTTTAAGAGAGTTCATTTAATTTTCTAAATGACACATAATTGTTATTCTGGAACAGTAGCCCGAAATCTGGCATTTTCTTGAAGTGGTTTGGAAAGCCAGATTGGAGACCAACCAAATACAGGCATTAGAGTACATGAAACACAAAGTGTGAGACCACAATAAAAGAGAAAGAAAATTCAGTCAATTAGACTTAATTAGATATATGAGATAAACAGTAGAAGAATTCCAAACTGTGTAAGAAAATACAATAAATGAGATTATGTGGAAACACTCGACTGTGGGGCATGTGGAGTTTGTGAGATGAGAGGGTAGAGCAATGTGTGGTCTAGTTTCAGAGTTCAATAAAACTAGCTAAAGATAATTTTACATTAAAACAGCACAAAGCCGCTGTTTGTGTATCTGTGTGTGTGTGTGTGTGTGTGTGTGTGTGCAATGCTGCATCAAAGTAGTAGCTTAAAGCATTTGTAGGTGTATAAGTGAATTTTTGTAACAAACATGGGAGAAATAGAGTTAAAGAGAGACAGGAAGCAACCATATATACTAATCACCAAGCTTCAGGGCAACAACTGTCCCAAAACATGTTGAAAACAGTTCTTCAGCTTCTGATCAGGGTCAGGTGAACCCAAAATCAGCCTAATTATTCAGTGCTTCCTTGAGACTAGTTGTCCAGGCAACCGACTGACTTCGATTTTGAAAACAAGTAGTTTGTACATCCATACATCTTCCTAGTCCATTCCTTCCTCCATGTCACACACACCCACACACAAACATACATCATCTCCCTCTACCCCAATTACAAACGAGTCCATTAGTGTGCGCGCAGTGCGTCCTGTAATGCCATCCCGTAATGACAGCTGAGATTTCCATCATGATTATAACGGTTCCCTCGGCTGCCATCAGCACAGATGGAAGATCTCTCTTTAGAAATGAGCTATCTACCCACCAAAGGGCACATCACAGTCTTTGCTATTTGGACCACTGTGTGCATAATGGTGTGTGTGCTTGCGTGTGCAACCGCACATGCCACGTCTATATGGTGTTTGATGAGTACTGAAAGGTAAATAGGTGATAAAATCACAATACAGCCATTACAGAGCCATACAAATAGTGATGAGTGCACCATATTTTACAGTCATCTCTTCTGTTGAATGGAAGCAATTAATTTGCATAGACTCTCAATTTACGTGCTTCATTTGATGCCAAACCAAACCAGAGTGTTGGTTTCATTATTCTCATTCATTAATTTAAAAACATACTGTATCAACCTTAGTTGGTGAAGCATCTGCTACATTTACATCATGGCTGGGTGGTATGACTGGGTGGTTTTCGGCTGTACCGCTTATACTGCATTATATTTGCAATGGGATAAAAAAGCCTTCCACGGCTCTGCCCCCTGAGTACTCCATGGCTCCGCCCCCGGAGTCCTCCACGGCTCCACCTTCCATGGCTCAAACCCTGGAGTCATCCTTGGCTCCACCTTCCACGGCTCCGCCCCCAGAAACTATTCCTATAGCGGCTCCACCTCTCAGGCCCCCTGACCCGGTCCCTGTCCTGTGGCCGCCTCTCAGGCCTCCTGACCCGGTCCCTGTCCTGTGGCCACCTCCCAGGCCTCCTGACCCAGTCCTTTTTTTATTACTTAAATTTTTTTGGAGCGTCTGGAATCCGCTCCTTAAAGGGGGGGCTCTGTCACATATTCCCTGTTGTCTTTTGTTTTTGTGCTTTTATGTAGAAGTTCTTGTTTTGATCCTGTTTCTTGTTTGGTTTTTGTAGTCTTTTGTAGTTTCATTTTATGATTGGTTTCCCCCTGATTGTCTCTCATTCCCTGATTGTTTCCCCAGGTGTTCCTTGTTTTCCCTTGTGTATTTAAGCCCTCGTTTTCCCCAGTTAATTTGTTAGTTCTTGCATGTTTTGTTATGCTCTGTGCTAGGTTCCCTGTGTTTTGTTTTATTCAGTGCTTTCTTGTTTCCTTTAATAAAGCTGCGTATAGATCCTCATTCCTCGCCTGCCTCGTCACAAATGTGAAGCAGCTGTTTTTGCACTGGTGCGAGACTTCTACATTTATTATGAATTATCACTTCTTTAATACAAATTATCTTATCTTTTGATTTGTGTTTAGCAATTACATTTCCCAATCAAAAAGGAAAAGAATCTATTGTGAAGAAGTACCTTTCATTTGTAAACTATTTAATTCACTGGACTATCCAAAATTGGCAATATTTCGTGGTTATGTATTATGTGAAATGCATTTGGATTGAAATTCCAGCCAAAACTAAATATATTATAATACATACTGTTATGGTGATAAGGCTGTCAAGATTATTATATTTGCATAACTATTATTTGTCATTTACTATATAGAAAGCAATAAAACTAAACATTATATGATGTTTTACCTTGTGAAATTAATTTTTTTGAAATTTTTTTTTTTTTTTAAATGTACAGTCATTTCAAATCAGATGATTTCAACATGCTCCAACAAAGTTGAAACAGTCGAGTGTTTACCACTGCGAAACATCAACATTTCTTCTAATAACACTTAAGCATTTGGGCACTGAAGACACAAGTTTGTTAAGTTTAGAAAGTGGAATTTTCCCCAATTCATCCATTATGCAGGTATTTAGCTGAATAATTGTACAGTGTATTCATTGCCGTATGGTGTGCTTCATGATGCACCATACATTCTCAATTTGAGACGGTCAGGACTGCATTCAGGCCAATCTAGCACCCGCACTCTCTGCTTACACAGCCATGCACTTGTAATCCGGACAGTATGTGGTTTGAAGTTGTCCTGCTGGAAAATGCAGGGATGTCCCTGGAAAATACGGTGCTGGATGGCAGTAGATGTTGCTCCAAAATGTGTACAAATCTGTCTGAATTCATGGTGTTCTCACAGATGTGCGAGTTACCCATGCTATGGGCACTGATACACCCCTGGACCATACAGACACTGGCTTTTGGACCTAATGCTAATAACAGCATGGATGGTCCTTTTCCACTTTGGCACAGATATGAAATGTGGACTCTTCAGATCAAAAAACACAGTTCCACTGTTCTACTTTCCATCTAAGATGAGAACGAGACCAGAGAAGTCGGCAGCGCTTCTGGACAGTGTTGATGTACGGCTTCTGCTTTGCACAGTAGAGTCTTAACTTGCATTTGTGTTATGATCTGGGGTTGCTTCAGTTGGTCAGGTCTAGGCTCAGAAACTTTATGTGGCAATAAAATGAGTTAAGATGATTACCTGAATGTACTGAATGACAGATTATCAAATCGATGTATTTTTTCCTTCCTGACGGCATGAGCATATTCCAGGACGACAATGCCAAGATTCATCGGGCTTAAACTGTGAAAGAGTGGTTCAGGGAGCATGAGGAATCATTTTCACACATGAATTGGCCACAAAAGAGTCCTGACCTTTACTCCATTAAACGTTTTGGGATGTGCTGGAGAAGACTTTACGGAGTGGTTCGAAACTCCCGTCATCAATCAAAGATCTTGGCCAAAAATGAATACACCTCTGCATGGAAATAAATAATGTGATGTTGCATAAGGTTGTCGAAACTATGCCATGATGAATCCATGGCATAATTAAAGCTAAAGGCAGTCCAATAAAAGATATGGGTATGCAACTTTTTTTTGGCCAGGCAGTGTACAATATTATTTTACGCAATAGTAAAACATTTAAATACTCTATTTTTATCCTAAATTCTTCACTTTCACATATTATTTTTAGACTCTCCGATTAAACCCACCAGGCATAAAGGAAATGTTTTTTTAAAAGATAAAGCGGCTCATCTCCTCTTCTATGTCATTCCATGTCACTAACACCATGCGTATGAACCCACAATGACCAAGAACATTGTGTGACTGTTATATTAAAGTTAAACCAGAGCGCTTTGTGTTCATTATAAGAAATCCTCGCTTATATTTTTTGCAGGACCGTGCCGCAAACCTCCGCACACAGCGAGTGCATCAGAAGCGTTAAATCTTCATGCGCTCTTCAGGAGCTACACGGAGTACGGTCCTGGTCAGTGAGAAGGTTGGAGTTAATTTGGAGTACTCTCACATAATGCAATAACACCAGAAATGAGATACAAAACATGGCATTCTTGGCATTTCTATATTTACTTCAAATTCCCTTATTTGTGCACCTTAATCACGATTATCTTAAATAATCATGGTTGGATCAAATAATCGCGATCAGATGATTATTTAATAATTGCCACAAGCCTAGTGGTGATATAAAAAAATCACTAATAAATATTTTGGTCATACTTAGTCCACCCTAAATTTACATTTATAGATGTTTAATATCCAGCTGCATTGTAAAAACAAATGTTGGATTCGCCCACAGAAACTTTAATGTGAACAGTATAAAAGTGGTAAAAGCAAGCATGAGAAACAAGATTAGTGTTTTATATTTGACTTGCTGTGCAAACACACGATCTGTGTACTAATTACTTGTTACAGATAAACACTGCAAACTGCCTTTACTTTCGAATTTTCGAAAATAACATATGTCTCAGTTGGGGCCTTAGCTGTGCAGAGAAGATGTCTACACATGAATTACGCTTGTGGGAATATAAAGATATGTGTAAAGAAGTGACTCCCCAGCTCTTAGACCTTTACAAACTGAGAGAGGCTTTTAAAAGCATAAAGCTTCAGAGGAAGAATAGATAATGCATCCTGAAGGACCACAGCACTGAATAATTAAAAGAGATGTGACTGTTTGTGTATTTGAACATAGGAAAAAGGTTCTTGAACTTCCCACAACACCACACCACACCACACCATAAAGGAATAATTCACCCCATAAAAATTTTAATTTTTAGTAAAGTAATATCAGTACTCTTAGTTAGAAGTAACATTTATATTAGCCCCAAATTAGACACACTTTTAATTAAGTGCCTGTGCGTTAATGTGACATTTGTTTTAAAGACATTGTCCATAAAAACTAATCAAGTAAATCATTAGTTTCTACTCTCTGACTTAAAGAACAAACTAACCATCCTCTAAGGTTCATTAATCTCCATTCCTCTCCAGAGGGCCACTTAGTGTCAGAGATCTGTCCTGAGCCGATCACAACCTCACTTATAGAGACTGGACACAATCAATGCCTGTCCTGCTTTCTGAGCCTGAGGGACCATTGCTGAGGTGTTTAAATAGGCCTGATAACAGCAGACAGGCAGAGAAAAAAATACCACAGCATTGCATCACACTGTTGTCAAAAGTCCATACAGAAATGAGCTTCAGTTACAGTGCTGGACATCAACAGGACAGCCTCATTATTCCCAATCAATACTGGCTGTCACATATGGTGTAGGGCGTGAACTAAACACACTCACACTCACACACACGTTGGTCTACCTATCATTATGAGGATTTTCCATAGACATAATGATTTTTATACAGTACAAACTATAGATTATATCCTCTAACCCTACACCTAAACCTAACCCTAACAGAAAACTTTCTGCATTTTTACATTTACAATATAAACATAGTTTAATGTTTTTTAAGCTATTTAAATTATGGGGACACTAGAAATGTCCTCATAAACCACATTTATAGCATAATACCCTTGTAATTACCAGTTTGTAACCTAAAAAATTGTCCTCGTAAACCACATAGACATGCCCACACGAACACGCACGCACACACACACACGCATGCACACACGCGCACGCACACAAATACAAACATCTATAAGCAAAAGTCCTTATAGGCATTACATTTACATATTTGCAGCTTGACACTGTGGACCCTTAAGCCTAAACAACGGTTCTGTTTTAATAAGTGCCGAAATGTCTCCCATGAGGTCTCGGTTGCACATCCTGTTGGGGGATTCCATTTAATTCCCAGATGTCTTGTACACGTAATTGGAGCTTCGCGCACAACAGGCCGAGCTCTTTTGTCGATTGTACTCCTGAGATTAATCAGGACACAGATGGACAGTATTTTCCTGACCTGATTTTGCAAAGCTGAACGTCCTCCAATTATTCTGCTGTAACAAGCATGTTGGTGAGCGCAGGGGAACAGAAACTAAGGATGTGCCTCCACATGAGATTGTGGTTGTGTTTACATGTCCGGTGTGCTCAGCATATATGCCAAACCACTTGAAATTTTTTTTTATTCATAGATTCAGCGAGCATTATGGAAAAATATCAGATCAAGCAGAATGCTGATTTAGTTAATTGAGAGTTTGTACTGACCATCACAGATAGTATTATATAACATAACATATAAATCTATATTGTGTAAATATGCAAAATAATACTGAGGTAATGGATGGCATTAGTGATAGACTGCTAAATCAGTCGGGCTCATTAAAGGTATAGTTCACTCAAAAAAATGTATTCTCTCATAATTTACTCACCCTCATACCATCCCAGATGTGTATGACTTTCTTTCTTCTGCAGAACACAAATTAACATTTTTAGAAGAATATTTCAGCTCTGTAGGTCCTTACAATGCAAGTAAATGGTGACCAGACCTTTGAAAAAAATTACATAAAGGAAACATAATAGTAATCCATACAACTCCAGTCAATATCTTCAGAAGACATATAATAGGTGTGGGTGAGAAACAGATCAAAATTAAGTCCTTTTTTTCTCTAAATCACCGCTTTCAGTTTTACATCTGAAAGCCATATGCGGAAAGTGGAAATTTAGAGTAAATAAAGGGCTTAAATATTTATCTGTTTCTCTCCCAGACCTATCATTTCACTTCTGAATATAAGGATACAACCACTAGAGTCATATGGATTACTTTTTTATTTCATTATGTGATGTTTTGGAGCTACAAAGGTCTGATCACCATTCACTTGCATTATAAGGACCTACAGAGCTGAAATATTCTTCTAAAAATCTGAGATGTCATGGGGTTGAGTAAATAATGAGAGAATTTTCATTTTTGGGTGAACTATCCCTTTAATTGGACAATATTTGTCCATTTTTATTTCGGCCAAGATTTTTTTGTTTAGTTTACCAGCATCAGCAAATAAATGTATGTGGCCAATTAACAGAAGCAGTCATTCTGTTTAGTGTCCAAAATATACAGACTGACTTGTCAATGGATAACGTAAATGTTCTGTCTACGTTCATGCCATGTCAGAATAACCGTAATTATGAGATTCCGTCTTGATCATTTAGGTCCACATACAGCTCGTTAATTACAAGATATAAATTCAAAATGCTATATGAAAGCTCTGACATGGTGTCTAAAAAACACAACACTCCTACATGAGACGCTGAAAAAAAACAGCGTGACATGCCGCAACAAAGATATCAATCTCGTTCATGTTCACATAGAAAAACAACACGGACTGAACCAAAAAAATGTTCGGTATGAACAGCCCCTAACTGTCTATGTGAGTATGAAAAACAGAGGAAAGATTGTGTGTATGAGTCATAGCGCAGCGGCCAGGGGCCTGTGTGTAGGTGTGTGGGCCTTGATAGACGTCCAGCATGCATATAGCCTCTGTTTAACCTTGGACTGTCTGGAAGCAGCATTCAGCCCATGGAGGATGCTAAGCAGGATACAGAATGGAGGAGAAAGGAAAAGAGATGGACAGAGAGTGAAACCCTGCGCAAAAATAGCTAAGACATTCCATGTTATACTATTCCATGATTAAAGAAAAAAAAAAAGCCTGCCTGCATACATTATTTAAACTAGGTAACAGTCAACCTGCTCTCATTAATATTAATGAGCACAGATAGCTAGGCACATCTCAGGCCAGGTGTGAACCGTCACACTTACCAGTCTCAAATGGAATGGAATATTTTAGACCACTTTACAGGAACACACTTACAAGTCACACTTAGGCCACATTCACACTGCAGTAGAATACAGTTCTCAGTCCTGTATTTGAGTGCTTAACATGGTTACATTCACACACAGGTTGGTGATTTACCAAAATTAAAACCGCATCCTACAACCGAACTGACACCTGTAAATTTTCAAGACTCACAACCGCATTTTCGCCAAACCGCTGCTGTGTGAACCGAACCATTCTGAACAACTAGTTATCTGTCACGTTGTGTAATATGAAATCCACGATGCTCTGTACATGCGTGTGTCTCGTGTTATTCATGTAGAGTTTAATTAATTCATGGAGACATGAGCCGTGTGTAATGCGAAGATCCAGACTGTCTTACACCGGAGCCCATCAGTTTTATAAATACTGCATGACTCAAATCCTGTGCTCTACACTCACTTTATTCAAAGCCACTTCCAGTTATGATGTGACGCATAAACTTGATTAGACTTGTTTATTTGATAACACTTCAACAATTATAATGTATGGTTGTATGGATGCCACCATCTTTGATATGTTCTTTAGTTACTGTCACTATGGTAACATCTGTTAGAATATAGGCTTGACTTCTATTGTCCTATCATACAGACAGTATTCAGCCGCTACTGTAAGCTGTTTGTGGTGATAGGGGCGTGGTCGTGTGTCTGTCTGTGGGAGAGAGAGAGCGGTAAGGTTTGTCACCTGGGTTGTCATTATCTCTTACACCTATTTCTTATTGTAGTGATGCTGGAGGGTGCACGAGGCATCAGAGTGACAGAGAGAGAGAGGCTGTAGCCTTTAGCCTCTTCGTTAGCGCACCTGCCTCCCATGCCAGAGACACCGGTTCGAATCCCGTTCAGAGCGAGTCAAGCAGGACCGGTTACAGTGGTGCCGTGACATGGATATGTAGCCGAGTGAGGTTTAGGGGGGTGAGTGTAATGAGAGCCAGCTGCTACGTGATAGCAGTGCAGTATGTGTAAACCTCAGGAGGTGCACTAGCGACTGATGCTAGGGGTTGTAGCCTTTAGCCTTTTCGTTAGTGTGCCTGCTTCTCACACAACGGAGATGCCGGTTCGAATCCCACTCGAGCAGGACCGATTTCACTGTTGTATGAACAAGATACCAAACATTGAATCGTGAATGTGGCCATAAATCTGTTTCCCAACTATGCAAGTAGTAAGGCAGGAAAGGATGTAGCTTCAGTGTGACAGGTGTCAATTAGTACTTGAGTACAGTGGGAAAAGGGAAAAGAACATACACTATCAAATATACTCATTTTAAAATTACAACAACTGTCCCTCATGTTTGCATATATGCGCTAAAGTAGAAACCCCCGTTATTGCAGTGAAATTCCACTGCATGTTGTGATGAAATGTTAACAAAACAAATACAGAAAAAACTCTAGGATATCTGGAAATAAAGCGAAGCAACAGAGAAAGAAATAGCGAAGTCTTCGTTGGATACCATTTTCGTTATTTACACAAGCGTTGCAGGGAAGTTATGTTGCTGTGGAGAAAGCTGCTTACTGACCAAGCTGCATAAACAATGGAATAAAGAGAGAGCCGCAAACATAGTGCATGAAATAGGAATGTCACTGTGGCAGGGCGGAGGGCGGGGTCGGGTCGTTATCCTACACACCCGGTCCCGTATTAGGCTAATTATGCCTCCATGAGGGTTAAAGGTCGACTGCAGGGGATCGTGCGGGAGAGAGCGATCGTTAACGGACATGTCCGTCGTGTGTGTTTGTGTGTTAAGTTTATAATTAAACCATTATTTATATTGAAAAGCCGGTTCTCGCCGCCTCCTTTCCATTGATCGCTTTACACTGGTGCCGGAAACCCAGGAAGGAGGAGGGATACGGTGTAGTAGAGTTCTCGCCACTACCGTCCACCCCAACGGAGCAGCCGCGGCCATCTGCCGCCTGAAAGAGGACGATGGCTGCCGACCGCGAGGGGAGAAGGGGCTCCTAGCCCACTGCCTGGAGCGGTCAGGGCCGCTGCCAGGGGTGCAGGAGTCGCCTACCGGCCGCTGAAACGCAGCAGGGTTTAAGACCGCCGACCGCGAGCGTGGAGGGGCTCACTGCCGACCACCTGGAGCGATAGACCGCTGCCAGGGGCGGGGGCGACCCCTTCTGTTCCCCAAGAACGCGGCGGGGCGTTCCATCCGCCAGGAGCTGGAGGACTGCCTCTGATCCGCCCGGAGAGGCGCGGCTGTCGTCCGATAGAGGGTGGAGGAGTGGCAGAGGAACAAGCTGCGGCGTATCGGAGAACTTGCGAGTAAGAGTTTTTTTTTTTCCATCTCTCTCTCCTCTCTCACTGTCACTCTGCGTTGGCCTTTTCCCTCTTTTAAATTTGACAGTTTTTTGGGGGGTACTACACTGTTAAAGGAAGTACCCCCCATTTTAATTATTTCTGTTTCACTGCCCTTGTCCCCTCCCTCGTCCAGGTAGATGGGGATGACCTGCCGGCAGACTAGACGTAAAGCACGCCATCCCCCAGGGAAGGGGGTGTAAAATCAGGTCGGGGGCTCCCCAGCCTGAGAGAACGAGGGAGGAATATGGCAGGGCGGAGGGCGGGGCCGGGTCGTGATCCTACACACCCGGTCCCGTATTAGGCTAATTAAGCCTCTGAGGTATAAAGGTCGACCGCAGGGGATCGTGCAGGAGAGAGAGATCGTTAACAGACATGTCCGTCATGTGTGTGTTTGTGTCTTCTTTTAAGTTTATCATTAAACTATTATTTATATTATCAAGCCGGTTCTCGCCTCCTCCTTTCCATTGATCCTTTTACAGTCACATTTCAGCTTTCTCACCATCAATGGCTTTCTGGTGTCCATGTAAACAAGCTCATTGATGTTCTGTTTGTAGCTTGCAATGCTGATTGAATCAGTTTCCATTCTGGTGTAATCTAAAGCTTTGCCACTGTACTATAATTCCCAAGGGATGTTTTTTACTTCAATTCGATTTCAAGGACTTGGCAACCTTGCCGTAGTCACACAGGTGCATTGTTGCCTTTTATTGCTTTGTGCAAATGAATGGTTCTTGGGAAATAATAATGGAAAGTGTAAAATATCTTATGCCTTGGGTGGAAATGGACGTGATACTTAAAATCAAGTAGTCGCTGAACTATTTCTCCAGGTTAACCTTTATTTTGTCTGTGATTTTATTCTATTCAGCCACTCTATGATGTGCTGGAAATAATAGTGTTTGCTCAGAGCAAAGAGCAATTCATGCCTTTTCACTGAGAGGACTGTAGCACAACTAATATAAAATGACCTAATGCAAGTCAAAAAATGAAAACCCTTTCCTTCACTAACTGCCTGGCTAGATGTCTGTAAAGAAAGTCAAGGATAAAGTATGATAGAGAAGGACATAAGACATCAAACACAGGTCTGCAATGCACCACAACCACATGTGCTGTCATGGCAGAAAGGAGTGCACTGGGCCAAAGTTCCTAAATGGCAAGTCAGTTCTGTCGCTATTGCGGGTACTGCAAATGCAAATTTAAAGATAGACACCTCCAAAACTGTTAGCCCAGATTATGTTCCAATAACATATTTCAAGTCAGAAATAAAAAATGCTAACAATGGTGTCAAATATTGTGTTTCTTTAGGTCAACACACATACACGTGTATATATATATATACACGTATATATATATATATATATATATATATATATATATACATATATATATACATATATACATATATATACACACATATATATATATACACACATTTATTTTTTAGAATTTTTCATTCAAGATCTTTTGTAGATCGCTTGGCTTCTATTTCTATGTCCTGCCAATTGTCACGGTCGCATCTGGTTAGAATAAAAACTCTAATTATCATGGAGTACACTGAGAAGGCTATTTGATTAATTAGCCATTGTGCCATTGTTTCTGGTTAAGACACAGTGTTATAATATCTGTGACTTGGCCTAAGAAAAGTGTGTTCATAGGCACCCTGCTGTGAGGTTGTGTCCCTAATGGCAAGAGCACACAGCGTTAGTCTCGGCCCAGGATACAAACCCCAACCACTCAACCCTCACCACACTCCTCAGGGACTAAAGAACCATCAGGGGCTCTTGTAAGTGTGCGTACGTGTGTTTGTGTGTGTAAGGATTATGGAGGCATCAGCAAGGCTCACTGTGGCCTAAGGGGAAAAAAAAGATGCTGAATTCACACTAACAAGTTGATCGTTGTCCACATGTTAGAGGTGAGCGTTAGCAGCCAGATATACACCATGACAGAATGAGGCTCTGCCTTCTGGGCGAAATAAAGGCAGGAGAAAGAGAGATAGAGAGAGAGATAGAGAGTATGTGTAAATGTGTGTGAGTGATTGTGTTAGTGTTTAAGGGTCAGTGGGGGTCATTACTGGCTGCCTTGGGGCAGTTTGTTGCATCTCTGCTTATGCACAGCACAAACAGTAGCTGCAAGTCACCATTTTCACTAACACACACACACACACACACACACACACACACACACACACACACACCCCCACCCACCATTGAGTTTTCTAAGATCGAAACACTTCAGTGATATACTGCACTGCTGATGGCAATATTTTGAAGTAATGAAACATTCTGACATACAGCAGAAAACTTGGATAATCGTTCTGTACTTTTGAAACCTGACGCAGACACTGACTAAAAGTAAATAAATGGATAAAAACATAAGCTCTCATATTTCCTGCTGGTAGTATTGATGAATGTACAGGGAAAAAAACAGCAATATCACCCCAATGTTCAGATGAAACCTACTGCACTGGTTTAGTGGCAAGTTCCACTGTGACAACTTTCCCTGTATACAAAATGCCCGCTATTGTGGCAAGTTCCACTGTGACAACTTTCCCTGTATACAAAATGCCCGCTATTGTGGCAAGTTGCACTGTGACAACTTTTCCTGTATACAAAATGCCCACTATTGTGGCAAGTTCCACTGTGACAACTCGCCCTGTATACAAAATGCCCGCTATTGTGGCAAGTTCCACTGTGACAACTCGCCCTGTATACAAAATGCCCGCTATTGTGGCAAGTTCCACTGTGACAACTCGCCCTGTATACAAAATGCCCGCTATTGTGGCAAGATCCACTGTGACAACTCGCCCTGTATACAAAATGCCCGCTATTGTGGCAAGTTCCACTGTGACAACTCGCCCTGTATACAAAATTCCCGCTATTGTGGCAAGTTGTCACAAAAGGTCAAGATTTGTTCAATGAACTGCATCTTTTTTTTGAGGGCAACAATGAACATTTTGAAAATGTTGTAGGTATGTGGCTTTGCAGAAACCGACTCAATAATAAACCTACCTTGAGAAATATTCACTGGAGCAAAGAGTGTGACAACTTGCCCTGGTCTCCCCTATAAAGCCTATTTAATATCCACTGGTAAATCAATAGCCTGCAGTCCCTTAAAAATGCTACTCTCAAACACTAAGAGGTTCTATTTAATTGGTGTCAATCAACCAGCAGCCGTCTTCCAGCAAAATTAGTTAGCCGCACTGTTTCTTCCTTAATGCACCAATCTAGCAGTCAGGAATGAGGGGGATGGCCAGGGGTAAGGAGTTGCTGTGTTACTGCATAGCCTGCTGACCTGCCCATCCATCAAGCAGCATGCATCTCTCCCTACTCTCTCGATCCTTCAGCTGTCTGGCAGCTCTGAGGGTCTGTAAGGTCGTCACATAATTTTTGTGGTAGGCCCCTATAATGAGCACTGCCTGCTCACCCGCCCCCAGCATCCCAGTGATTAGCCTTCCACACACACATGATCTGTCTCCCACTGCTCTGGCATTTATACAATGCTGACCTTGCCTGGAAATAAAAAGGATCAAAACAGCCCCAGAGCTTACAAAAGAAATTAAGAAATAAACACGTCATTAGAAATAAAAGCAACTGGGGAGCAAAAGAGCATGCATGCGTAAGAGAGGGGGAGAGCTATGGGGCTGTGAGCGAACGGCTTTTGCAGTGTCAGTACGGCAACATGGTTCTGGTTTAGGTCTACATCTTGACCCAGCATCGGTGAGGGACGCTGAGTCTCCTGAGCATCAATCACCTTGCCATCCTGGAGCCCCCTCCTGCTCAGCTCCGGGTCGGCTCAGGGGAAATGCCACTGATCCGGAGGGAATGAAGAGAGATGGAGAAATGAAAGGAGCAAAGGAAGAAAAGCCAGTAAATATTTAATGCACTCCGCAGAGCGGTCATGTCATACTTGGTTATGGAAAATAATCCCAGATGCTTGCATTGGCTGAAATGGAGCTGTTACGTGCATGCCTCCTAACTCTATCTGACAGCTATGATGTACGACTACCATTACCGGAAAATATCACTTCAACTAACCCATGATCCGGCTCCACTCAGGGTCACATTATCCACGTGGAACAAATTACAGCCCCCTTTTTTCTTCCCTCCCCACGCCCCCAACCCCCCCAAGTAAATACAAATTTCCTACACGACCGAGTACAAATGCGGGCCAATACGTTAGCTATGACAACTCTGCAGACTGACGCAGATGATGAAGTACATGACAAATCACGGGCTGACAGGCCACTCTACAGCAATCAGCCTCTGTCCCGGCCTCACGAGCGCCCACTCAAGCCTGTAAACACCACTCTGCGGCTCCCTCCCCATCTTACCCCCATCCCTCCCACCTTTGTCAGATACAGGGTGGGCAAAACACATAATCTTTTACCGCTGACAGCTCGCTTGCGAAGCTTTATTACCCACCCCACTTCACTGTGCCGAAGTGTGCCGCGGAGATAAAAACACGTTTTATGTACCAGTGTTCTTGCGGGGTGATGGAGAAACTAATGTGCATCTCCCTCCTCCTCTTCCAATTGCCTCAGGGTAAACATCGTCAGAAGGCGAGAGAGGAGAGGCAGATGAAGAACAAAAAAAAGAGCTAGTCGAGACATCTTTGCAAACACATCGGCAATTCTGATCATGGTTTCGTGTCAAGGACCCACACTTTTAAGTAGCAACACTTTAAAGTGCAAATCTCCAATGAGAGTGAAATTACAACACTTCTACGAAGCACAAGCTCTAATACAACTGCAAATGCTTTTCAAATAGTGTCCTCTGCCCTTCAGATGGCAGAAAAATATGCAGGAAGGAATGAAGGGCCTTTGAGAAGAGCAAGGGGCGAGTGGTGTTAAAAGAGTCCAGCGATGAAGGTCTTCTTATTTTCGATTTTCAGGCTTCAATAAGTGCGTTAAAATGCACAAGGACATTTATTTAGAGCCAAAGGTGGTACACTTTAAAGGTACTTAAGACTAATCTCTCACTGCCTGTGTGATCTGTCATCTCCGGCTACCATTATCCGGCTAAGGTAATGGGCTGATAATTGATTAGCACACATAAAACCATTTTCAGAACGTTTTGTGCATTCACTGGTTTCCAGTGACCTTTAGCATTACACACACAGATAGTATCAGGATATTGTGCTAATGCTGTGACTATAATGTGGTTTAAAAATGTGTATTTATTATGTGTTCATAATGACATTATTCATTACATATGATGAAAACTGTGTAAAATATATTTTCTGTTTTAAATGTTGTGCTTGACAATGTTAGCATCAGTATAACTATTGCTCTAACTTAAAAGAATGTTCCGGGTTCAATACAAAATAAGATCAATTTCCCTCTCATTTGTGGCATAATTTTGACTACTAAATAGAATAGAAGAAGCAGCCTTTATTTTGGTCACACATTACACATACATTTTTTGCATATATACAGTGACATTTTTTTTTCATTTATCCCAGCTAAGCTAGGGTGAGAGTGCAGGGTCAGCCATGATACGGCGCCCTTGGAGCAGATAGGGTCAAGGGCCTTTCTCAAGGGCCCAACTGTGGCATCTTGGCGGTGCTGGGGTTTGAACCCCCAACCTTCTGGTCAGTAGCCTTAACCGCTGAGCCACCACTGGCCCTCATAAATAACTTGGATACAACAGTACAACGTCATGTCAAAGAAGATATACATTTCTATATAGTTTTACTCTGAAAATGTTAGTACCATAAGTTATTTTTTCACACTAAAATCATGTTAATATGCATATTGATTATGTCTTGTGGTTATACTTCTACATTTACATTTAGTAATTTAGCAGACCTCTTTATCCAAAGTGACAAATCAAGCAATATGCCTTAGAAAAGTCAACAATATCTGCAGTATCGCACTGCCAAGTTCTCAGTGTTGGCTGGAATAGTATAGAAGCCAGCGTAGAAGCAAGAGACAGACAAGTTTATTTTATTTTTTTTTTTTAATATTGTTAAATATTAAGGTAGTGCATTTAGTGTGGATTGGTTAAGTGGTTACAGAACAGATGTGTTTTCAGCTGGTTCTTGAATGTTGAGATGGTTTTAGCAGATCGTGTGTTGGTTGGAAGCACATTCCAGCACAGAGAATCAGAATGATAGTGACATATACTTTGTGCCTCTATGCGATGAGACCACCAGGAACTGCTCGTTCATTGACCGCAGAAAGCGAGTTGGGACATGAGCTGGAGGAGTGAAATGAAGTAAGAGGGTACTGTTCCACAGGCTGTCAAAGAGTCAAAGACTTGAATTTTTTACATGTTTATGATATATGTAATCAGTGGATTGAAATCAAGAGATGGGTGAAGAGAATCCTCTTTGGTTGATTGAAGACCAGACGGTCTGCTGCATTCTAGATCATCTTTAGTGGCTTCATCGTTCTAGCTAGGAGGTTGGCCAACAGTAATCCAGTCTTGAGATGACCAGAGCTTGGACCAGGAGCTGTGCAGCATATTCAGACAGGAAAGGTCTGATTTGCCTGATGTTGTAAAGTGCGAACCTGCAAGACCTGGCAGTTGATGAGATGTGGGCAGTAAGAAACCACCAAGCAACTACCCAGAACACCCTAGTAACCACATAACAATTTTCCCAAAACACACCCTGAACACCTTAGCAACCGAAATCAAAGCCCTGGCAAACGTTTAGCAAGCACCACTCACATTTTCTTCACATAAAGTAAAAAAATCTATTTTTACTTCCAAGGCTTGTTGCCTGTCATTTTCAGATCAGTTAAAAGAGACAAAAAATTGGAACATAATGCAGTCCAGATTCGAACCTGTATTGCTCTTACGTGCCAAAACTGCATGTGCTACTTACAGCACCACAGCTCTAACCTAAAACAGGGTTTTCTGAGGGTTGAGAGGCACTAAGCCTGAGCACATGTGCCAATTTTTTCTGGCTAAAGTCGCCACAGATTCACTTGAGCCTCAGTGGTCTTTAAACACTCTCAGATGGCGCAGACCTGCTAGTGTTAACTGCGCCACGAAAAGGGGACGTTATTGGATCTGGGCAGCCGCGGAACATCAAACAGCCCATCAGGTGGTGGAATCTCTCTCTCTCCCCACTCTCGCTGCCAGCCACACCAGACATAATAATCCCCCTTGAGCACCTGGTAACGAGAAGACAGGGTCCTTCATGCTCTCTCTAATAAAAGACACTTCTGCTGCACAAAAATCGGGGCAGGGGGGCGGGGGCCTGGGGTTTGGTGGGCCAGCTGGTTGTGAGGAGAGGTGAGAACAAGATCCCTGGCAAAGAGACTGGGAAACCGAGGGAGGGAGATGGTGAAAGAAAGTAACGAGGGCAGCCAAAGACAGAACAAGAGCCAAAAGCCTGGAAGGTGGAGGCTAGCCACAGTTACCAGGGCCAGCCAAACGATTTTAGAGCATTCTGGGTCCTGCCTGATGCCAATTCATACAGCAGCAGGGGAAAGACAGAGAATGGAGTGTGAGCCAGAGAGGGCAGACAGCAGGTCTAGGGCCGGGTTCCAGCTGGAATAGGCTAGCCTGCATGATGAACAGTGTGCAGACGGTACCATTTAATAAATCTCTTGCTCTGCTCCAGCTAACGCAAACGAGATGTCAAAAGGCCATTAAACACTCACACACTTCATGCACACATCCACACACGCTCTGACACACACGACACACACACACACACACACACACACACTGTGGGTTTCAAGACTCCCATTCACTCATAAAGACGGCTTTTTGCAGCATAATCTACCCAGACATTTGTTTAATTTTAATATAATATAAACTTAAATATAACGAAAATTGCACGACTGTTGGAAAAGGATTTTACATGGTTCATCACACGTATCGCAGCAGTTTTGAGGTGAAATGTTCACTGAGTAACCCTAAAAGCGAGTTCAATTCTCTACCAAACAGATAAGGTTTTTAAGGTTAATGCTCAGTCCAGTTTTAAATCAACAAAACCTTCCTCCCTCCTCTAAACCTTAACCGATAGTGTCATAAAAAGCAAGTGTGAGATGAAAAACTCAATTGCTGAAGCAACCACTTCATTATGTGGTGTTTTTATGATGCTTTCGGCTCATGTGTTGACTCCGTAATCCTCAGGACTCCATTGCAAAGCTCTATTAGTTGAGCAAACTCACAATTTGATCGCATTGATTGATTGTAAATGTAGTTAGTTTATGTAATGCAAACGTTTAAATTTCTCACCTGACAAGTTACGTGCTATAGTAAACGTTTTTTGATGTCATGAGATAGTATTTTGTTAGGAATAGGATGAAAAATAAGTATTTATGAACATATAATCTACCACTGTACGCATGTTTTGTGTGAAAGTGAATAAAATTAATTGTTGTTTTAGTACCTCTAGTGTTTATTTCAACAGAAAACTGCTGTGATATGTATAACAAGCCAAGTAAAAATTATTTTGCAAAAATGTTGATAAAGTAACATGATTCTATGAGACCACACAGTATAACTTATGTCTGTGGTTCTCCACTGGTTTTGCTTCAGGACCCAGCTTTTACATTGGACATAAAGTGTTAACCAAACCAGTACCAACATTGCTTATCATACAAAAGTAACAAAAATGTTCTCAAAATCACACACGAAATGTATTAATATTACCAGGAACTATATACAGTTCATATACAGGAACAATGCAAAATTATTCATATGACAAACTGAAGGTTAAAATGGAAAATGTACAATTCTGTAAATGCATAAACATCAGAAGTGTGATTTACCAGACTAAAACATGGAAGAAACACTGGGCAAAATATTGCATTAATACAGCCATAATTCCAATTGAAAGATGGATTTGCACCAAAATACAGAGTCTGATTGGCCGCACAGCCTTTAATGTAAACAACAAAAGATGTGGAAAGTGTTTTCTCCTCTCGTTTAAACATTGATAATCTTCCCTTACTATGTACGATTACATAGCTAAATACAAATAAAACAATTAACTATCACATTTGAACATACCTGCAACACATCAGTCGGAAAACACTGATTTATGTAAAGTATGCTAACCACCACGGCCTTTCTTTTATAGCTGGTTTCAATAAAAGTGCAACTTAAAGCTGCTAATTGTAAACATCATCTCAGCGATACTTTCTTTCATTCTACTTTCTCAGCAATAATAATGCATTACATGCATGTTTGATTGAATCACTCATAAAATGGTGGTTTAGTGGTCTAAAGCACATAACTGGTAATCTGGTAATCAGAAGGTCGCTGGTTCGAGCCCCACAGCCACCACCATTGTGTCCTTGAGCAAGGCACTTAACTCCAGGTTGCTCCGGGGGGATTGTCCCTGTAATAAGGGCTCTGTAAGTCACTTTGGATAAAAGCGTCTGCCAAATGCATAAATGTAAAATGTTGATTGTGAAGATATGCACGTGTTCTGTCTGAAAATGCCATCATTACATCACTTCCTGGCAAGAAATGTGCACAAGCCCACATTTAATTACAGTAGGGACAGAGGGAGAACGAAAAAGGCCCTATACTTATCACCTCCCTTCCATTTTATCCATTATTGTAATGAGAGTGAAGTGATTTCTCTAGAGAGTTTTTTTT
Organism: Xyrauchen texanus; assembly: GCF_025860055.1. Classification (NCBI taxonomy): domain Eukaryota; kingdom Metazoa; phylum Chordata; class Actinopteri; order Cypriniformes; family Catostomidae; genus Xyrauchen; species Xyrauchen texanus. The sequence goes on along the minus strand of NC_068319.1, from coordinate 14,990,870 downwards.
TTTTACTTTCCGATTTGGGCCAGAGGAGAATAAAAAGAGACAGTCTGTCTGTGGATGAAAAGAACTGACCCATTAATGTAACAAGCCCTCCTCCCTTTAGGCTGCCAAATATATACTGTACTCTAACTGCTATTGCAGGGAATAAGAGCTACTGAATTCATTCCCAAATATTAATGCGTGTGAAAATATCATGGATTGGTTGCTTAATGCTAACGCAACTCAAACCCACTCAGGGTTTGGAAACACATTTTAAAGAACAAGGCACTACTGACAAAAAGTGAATGTGAATGTGTGTATTTGAAAGCGAGAGAAAGAGAGAGATCTTATTGCTTTGTTTACCTAATAAACCCTTCCATTGTTTTGACACGTAATTAATCAAAAGGCAGAGAAAAGGACATGACACTGTGTAAATCATTAGAGGAATAATGAGAAGCAGGAACACATTGAGGAGAACAGCGCTTAATGTCTTACACAGCACATATTTGCCATGCCATAACAAAAGGGCTCCGAGTGACATGGCTAATTTGAGTTGTCATCAAACAAACCATTGGTTTCAGAAAAAAAACAACAATCAAACAAACAACAAGAAAACTAATTAAGAACTTTAAAAAAAGAGCAAACAAATAAAGATTTTTTTCGTGTGCGTGTAATCACGCTGATGTTTCATAGACAGTAAATAAGTGGTATGATGTATCTTGGGAAGCTTTGTAGTAGCTTGACACACTTTGCCTACAGCAGTGTTAAATTAAATTCACACAGTTAAATAATAGCTTAATTTCATTATAATTGCTCTATAAATATAACTGAAATAATAATGTGGGTATGATTGATTCATTTCCACATAGCGAATGTAAATTAATCACCACCATTCTGTATGTCCAGTGGTTCGAACTTGAAATAAATCTGTAGAAAATATTACATTTATACGTGTAAAATGTAACTTGTGAAGCTCTTTTCAGATTTCACACACCATTTAGTTATTCATAATTAATGCACAGCTAATTAAGGCCTTCTCACAGTAATTAACAAGATGGTACTTCTAATTAAATAGAAACACTTTTAAGGAGAGTCTAATATTGGATTCTCATTGATTCAAGCTTGATTAATAAAATTATAAATATGTATGACTTTCTTTCTTCTGCTGAACACAAACAAAGGTTCAGCTCTTTAGCTCCTTTCAATGCAAGTGAATGGTGACCAGACCTGTCAAGCTCCAAAAATCCCATAAAGGCAGCATAAAAGTGATACATACAACTCCAGTGTGGGTGAGAAACAGATACAAATTTAAGTCATTTTTAACTACAAATGTCCACTTTCATATTCAAATTGACATTCTGAAAGTGAAAGTGGAGATTTATAATAAACAAAAGGATTTAAATAGTGATCTGTTACTCACCAAAAGAGATTGCATTACTTTAGAAGACATACTGTATGTTAAACCACGTCCTATGGATTACTTATATGCTGCCTGTATGTGATTTTAGGAGCTTAAAACATTTTGGTCACCATTCACATGCATTGAAATGACCTACAGTACAGCGCTGAAATATTCTTCTAAAAATCTTTGTTTGTGTTCAGCAGAAGAAAGTCATACACATCTGGGATGATATGAGGGTGAATCAATGATGAGAGAATTTTTGGCTGAACTCTCTCTTAAATAACAATTTACATTTTCTGACAGAAATAACAGTACTTGCAACATTATGCAAATATTGATGACATCATCGCCAGATGTTTAAAGATTCTTAAACTTCTAAAAGGTTTATTAAATACAAAAATGCATACCACATTCAAGGTTATCTACAAAATTGTTTGGTTTGGTATGTTAGGCATTAGATGAATTTGAGTAACTATTTGAGGTGTAAAAAAAAATATATAACAGATTTCAATACAGTGTTCATCTTGTAAGGTCTGTAATAATACTAAGATGCATGATCTTACCTTGTCTTCTTGGTCACTCTCACTGTCACACTGTAAGAGAGAGACAAAGGCGATTTTAGAACAGTGCACGCTTCTCAATCAAGATGTGACAAAGCTAAACACAGACTTTTTTTCGATTTTTAATATAACCCCATTAGGATGTGGAAATCTGATTTCAGCAGGCTGGTACTGCACAGCTCATCAGCAGAGTAATAAAAGTCTAAGCAGGAAAAAGCTGTTCTTATCTCACTCAGTGGCCAGGCCTCATTACATCTGCCTATTACCACCAGCAGGTTTTTTTTTTATGCCCAGACACCAACTAGAGTACGAGTCCAACTATCTTTATATCTTATAGAGAACAACTCTGCGGCAGGGATTGTACTTGAGACAGTGAGGCACTGATTTTCCAATATCTATTTAAAGGTGAAGTGCAATTTATGTTTTCAAACAGCTTTCCCGAACACTGCCTCCATCGTCTAATAGACAAATTCTATTAGAATTTGATATCCATGCAAAATGTGCCAACAACAGAAAAAGGCAATTACAGAATTATATTAATAAACTGAATTTAAGAATTATTGTCCAGTTTCAATTTCAAGCTCCACTCAATTCTTTATCCAGTAATTAGCTAGAAGCGGACTTGGCTCATGCAGAAGTATTCAGGACTTGAGCTTGGACTCCCTAATGAAGGCCTTCTAAGGGATGGAGTTTGAGATTTTCAGGGCCAATTACGCTCTGTGGAACTTAACCTTGTGACAGCCCTGAATGACTGTCAGTCGTGGAAGCTATTCCACAGCAACGGCTGCCCAAGTTTGACTGAGCGCGTGGGAGAGGAAATGAGGAAATGAGAAGGAGGGATGTATGGGGAGGTTTTTGTCTGGCACAAGTCTCAACCATCTGACCTGATAGAGGGCCTGGTGAGCAGCATCTAATTTACAGCTCTGGTCCGACGGGAATCCAGAGGGCCTACTGTGAGCCGGCAGACACATACATGGCTCATGTATTATGCATAACCAATAAACACAGTCACACACACAGGAAGCAAATACACACAATATGTTAATAACCTATTGCTCCTGTGCCAGCACTGTTTAAGTATTAATGTAAGAACGCAACAAAACAATCATATTGGGGCTGGTCGGTGTAAAGCTACCATGCGACGGCGGAAAATTGACGGTAGAGATTTTGTTATATTGTTTATTCCGCAGAAGACATATCTATGTGGCTATCAGTTGGCTGGACTACTTTGTGTTATTTACATGAGAGAGCAACAAAAACATGGGGTATGTTGATGTGGAGTTAGAGCTGTGCATATATTTATCTTATACCACGGGTCTGTTGAATGCTTGATTCTGATTGGTTGACAGACATTCTAAGGTGTGCAATTATTTTTCAAGTAAACGCATGGCTATGAAGTAGTTCCGGGTCTTGACCGCATAACGGTTCCATATCACTTTACCAAATTATTTCAGTTATTTGAAAAGAGATGTACAGGTGACCACAAAAGTACGACAAAAAATGTCTTCGAACTAGCAACGAAGGCTTAAGCTGTATCAAAGCTAGATACACATGATCAATACAAAAGTTTCTGTAATATCTGTGGAAAACACCCTTGTGCTCTCCTCCCCCTCTCTTAAGCTCTCACACACACATGGACACACATACATTATACTTCTGCATTTTTACATTTTCCCAAAAATATCATTTAATATGTTTAAGCAATTTGAATTATGGGGACACTAGAAATGTCCCCAAACATTTATAGCATAATACCCTTATAATGAACAGTTTGTTACCTAAAAGAATTTTCCCAGGAAACCCAGGAAATAACAGGAAAGGAGCGCAAGCCTCGCAATCCTCCGTTGCTAGTTCCAAAGTGATGTTTTCGAACTAACAACGGAAGTTTCAGCTGTATCAAAGCAAGACGCTGAATCCATTGCACAACAAAGTAGTTCCACTCACAAGGCATTTTAGAGGCAAAAACCAAATAATGTCTTAAGGTGTGATAACCATGGTATAAGTGGATTAATTCAAATCAAATCCCTTTACTGTCACTCAACCATATCCTCAAGTGCAACAGTGGGTGAAAGTTTTGGGTGCAGTTCCAGTCAACATAGCAGTCATGACAATCTACAATAAACATCTACTTTACACATAACACAATTTACACATCTTGCTTACACAACACAATATCCAATATGCACCTAACAATATACAATATACTCAAAATAAGATACACAGTATAAAAAAGTACACTGTGCCCTGTCACAAATAAGTAGTACCTTCAAGGTATACCTTGAAAAAGGCTGAATGCCGAAAATTTGATAAGAAAAATAAAAGAGCCTATTTTTTGAGTTGTGCAGTTATACTCTCTGTTTTCAATCCTATATATAAATCATATATCATATACATCATATCATACTGTATCATATCATATTATATCATATCACATTTTGCAAGATAACATATCATATTGTTTCGTATCCTATCATATAACGCATCATATCTTGTATCATCCTGTATCATATATCATATCATATCATGACTGTTAAAGCTGTCAGTAAGCAAATGCTGAAAACATGACACACTTTTCTCCCACCCTTATAAGTACTGGACCCTAATGGTCGATTTAACATGTATAACTGCATGAACCCTTACTAAAGTCCTTGGGCTCCCCCTCATTTGGCACAGCCGGAGCTCATGAAGAGTTAAAATAATGAGCAAAATGTATTTTTTTTTCCCCCCAGTGTGTTGTGATCCATAAAAAATATTGCTGGCGTCTCCATCGGCTTGTCACTACTCTCTGCGCCCCGTGCTGTGCAGCCTATTGCTTTGATTGTGGAGATATGAGAAGAAATAAATGACTCGCCGTTGCTTGTGAAGCAAATGGAATGCGCTAATAGAACTCATCGCATTACCCGATGCAAAAGTGCCATAGCTCATTACATCAGGATAAAAGGATATCATTGTAGACGGTGAGCAGAATTGACTTTCTGCGCCGCGACTTGATGATTTAATCAACTGCTCTCTTTCGCTTCTCATCCGTGCACCTGTCGCTAACACAGGTGCCGCTAAACGCCACTCTCTTGCAAGCCAGCGAGTAGAGAAAGGAAAGAAATTGCTCTCATTATTCTTTCTTCTTTTTTTTTCTTCTTGCGCCTTCTTTCCAAGAATAGAGATATGCAAATATTCTCTCTGGCGCAGAGAGAAGGGCGGCTGAAAATATTGTGATGAGGAGAGCGTGAGGTGTAGGTGAATGGAAATACATTTATAGTGGGCTAAGTTAAAGTAACATAAATGTAAGATCAGATCTGACAGATAAGGGCAGGCAGCTTGTTTCTCCTTGACAGAGAGAAGCACCAATCTTTATATGTACAACACATCAAACAAATAACCTACGGAGGAGGAAGATCTGTTTTATATCATGATTTGGAATATATTCAAGCATCGGAGCTGTGGCATAGCAGTTAGAGCATGGGATGCAACATGTTGACACTTGGTGCTTATGTGGGAACTACAGGATCAAATCTGTTATTTCCCGATCTTTCTATTACGGAGTAATAGAAATGGAAATATGGGAATTATGTTGTGACTAAACAAAATCCAAAATAAATCAAAACTGTGTTATATTTTAGCATCTTCAAAGTAGTCGACTGCAGCAGGTATTACAGGGAGCGACATTTTCATTCTAGAGTGCATCTGATTAGACAAAATATCTGTAGTGCAGAACGAGTCATCAATATTTTTCATGTGCTTCCCGGAAAAGAAAGATTGAAAACTTTGATTCTGAAAAGGTGATTTTTACATTTTAAAGGTGAATTTTAAATCTGAAGGTAAAATGTTGTGTACTTTTAAGAGAACCTAGGATATAGATTGTTTCAAAGCTATAAGTTATGAACTAAAAGTCACAAAACTCCAATTTTGTTTGCATGAGGTCTTAAAACACTATTCTCCAGCGATCTGTAATACTACTTTGTTTATCACAGTCTGTCAACTATGCTAAATAAAGTAGCAAACTGCCATTGAAAATGATTGAAGAAAACAACAGTAAATGACGCTGACAAGTGTAAAGATCCCAGAGTCAAAGAGATTAGAAAAATGATGACGGTCAGCTCAACATATTTAATTTCTCCAAAACACTGGTAATACACAAATATTGAATGGATTAACTTGAAAATTCATCTCAGCATTTTCTGGTGCAGTGATAATTTCAAAGCCAAACAATTCGCCAGTTGATTTTGGCTGCGGATCAATACAGCATGTTGAGCTTATTAAAAACAGCCAATAGCCTCGGTGGAACAGTAGAGCCATCTGCTTTAGTTAACACTCCTCGACTAGGCACACTCCTCAGCTTCAGAAAGATGGAAGAGTGAGGAACTGATTAAGCCTCAGAATGAAACCAATAGTGTAACTGATCCTGTCTCCCCTGCTGTGTTAATGCAGTCTGTACTTCAACAGTGCAGCATGGGAGGAATATTGAGCTATGCACATATAAAGGATGGCATCAAAATATGGAGTTTTGTGGCTTTTAGTGAATGTATGTAAACTTTGAGATCATCTACACACTAGTGTACTCCTAAGGCCAGAAACTGCCAACACGCGGTCAGGTTGAACATACCTCTTTATTTGAGTCCTCAAGGGGGCGATAGAGTTGCCTTCAAAAGTTTGTGCCATAAAACCTTAGGTAATTATTCAGGAAAGTTGTTATATTGACTTTAACTTACTTTCTCAGCAATATTTCATCAAACTGTTGCTCTGAAATTACAGTAGTTGACTTGAAAGATAAAACTCACCGTAAATGTGGACAGTTCACACTAATTTAGGCTATAGAATGAATGAATGAATGAATGAATGAAATCTTTATTTCGAACAATTAATAAATTAATAATAAAAATAAATAAATGAAGACAGCAATACGTATGAAATTTCCATACAAATAAATAAACACAAAAACAATAATCAACCTGTTCGAAAAGGGATAGGTAGAAGCCCTAGGCTTATCAAGACCTACCCCCAAACCAATTCACAATCAAAGAAGATAAATCTAACATAACGTTTTACATAATACAAAAAAAACCTGCTAAATTACAATAATGCTTTATCTTAGTATTAAGATAATGAAAACAATAAAATCATAAACAAAAAAACAAAAAAACATAATCAAACTGCATTTACAATCATAATGAATTATCATTCACCCTCTTCACTTCTGTACTTGTCAAAAATAAAACTTTTATACCTTTTTTTAAATTGCAACATATTAACACTTTGTTTGATCGAACTGCTCAGACCATTCCACAAAAGCACCCCACAAATCGAAATACACCTGCTTTTGAGTTTTGTCCGAATCCTATGTTGACTCAAATTTAAATCCCCTCTCAACTTATAACCCCCAACCCTATATGTAAATAACTGTTGTATGTTTCCAGGCAGCTGTTTATTTATTGCTTTATAAATTAATTGAGCGGTCTTAAATTTAACGAGATCATTAAACTTTAGAGTGTGCCATTTTAAATATAGTAAATTAGTATGCTCATGATATCCTACCTTATTTACTATCCTAATTGCTCTTTTTGTATTGTGCTTAATGTTTGTAAGGTGGTTTTGTAGGTGTTGCCCCATACTTCAACACAATAATTTAAATAAGGCAACACAAGGGAACAATAAAAAATAAAAAGTGATTTTTTACTCAATACATGCCTTGCTTTCCCCATTACTCCAATACTCTGCGCTACTTTTGTTCTAACATATTTGATATGGGGTTTCCAACAAATTTTATGGTCAAGAATCACACCCAAAAATTTATTTTCATACACTCTTTCTATTTTAACATTATTAATCATAACTTTTACTTGTATATCGGTTTTATGATTACCAAACAGTATAAATTTGGTTTTATCTAAATTTAACGATAATTTATTTAAGTCAAACCAAATTTTTAACTTATTAATTTCTGATGTGACCACCTCCAAAAGCTGCTTCAAATTTTCCCCTGAACAAAAAATACTGGTATCATCCGCAAAAATCACAAATTTTAAGAGGTCAGTCACCCTACATATGTCATTTATGTACATAATAAATAATTTCGGACCCAATATTGACCCCTGTGGTACTCCACAGGTGATACCCAAGCACTCCGATCTGTACTCACCCATTTGAACAAATTGAAGTCTGTTACTTATGTAACTTTTCATCCAATCTAATGCAACTCCTCTGATACCATACTTTTCCAGTTTATTGATTAACAAACGATGATCTATTGTATCGAAAGCTTTTTTAAATCAATAAATACTCCCACTGCGTACTGTTTGTTATCTATAGCACTGGTAATGTCTTCAATTAACTCCATTAGTGCCATTGATGTAGATCTGTTTGTCCTAAATCCATACTGACTGTCAACCAATAATTCATGCTTCTCAATAAAATTGTCCAATCTAATTACATACAATTTTTCTAATATTTTAGAGAACTGAGAGAGTAAAGACAATGGCCTATAATTCGTGAATTGATTTCTCTCTCCAGATTTATATAGTGGAATGATTTTTGCAATCTTCATTTTGCTTGGGAATACACCTGTTTTTAAAGACAAATTATAAATATGAGTTAACGGTTTAACGATTGCACCAATGACATCCTTAATTAAGACCATATCAATATCATTCACGTCTGTTGACTTTTTATTCTTACAATTATTAACAATTTCAATAATCTCAATTTCCTCCGCTGGTTTCAAAAACATAGAGTTAGGGTTACTATATAAATAATCAACTGCCTTCAGCCTCACTTTCAATCTGAGGACTTTTAATAACATCAGCCAGCTTTGCTCCCACACTTACAAAGAAATTGTTAAACCCATTGACCACATCTTCCATGTTGCTTAATGTCCTCTCTTTTTCTATAAAATGCTGAGGGTATTTTTTATTTATTGGTCCATTCCTTATAACATTATTTAACACTTTCCATATACCCTTGATATCATTTTTATTATCATTTAATATTTTATTATAATAATCTTTCTTACTTCTCCTCATGATACTGGTCAATTTATTTTTATATATTTTGTATTTATTCTCAGCTTCTTTAGTTCTGTGTTTTATAATTTCTTTATACAAGGTATTCTTTTTTTTACAAGCATTTTTTAATCCTTCTGTCATCCATGGTCTCTCTATAAATTTGTGCTTTATGGTTAATTGATTTAAAGGACAGTGTTCATCATATAAAGATTTAAAGGTGGAAAGAAATGTTGCGTATGCATTATTGGTATCAGTCTCATCATACAATTTTTTCCAATTATATGCAAGTAATACACTTCTAAGTGTATTTATTGATTCAACAGTTCTGATTCTCCTGTAACTAACCTCATTAACTTCCTTATACTTCACATAATCACCCATACAAGTCACAAAAACTGGCAAATGATCACTTATGTCATTTAGTAACAAACCACTCTTTAGACTATCGTCCATTCGGTTTGTGAATATGTTGTCTATTAGAGTTGCACAGTGTGATGATATTCTACTTGGTTTAGTTATAAGTGGGAAAAAACTCATGCTAAACATGCACCGCTATAGCACCGCCTAGGGGACAACAATAAGGTGTCAAAACAAGAAAGAAAATTATACTCAAACATTTTCATAGGGTCTTAAAAGTGTGTTAATGCTTACAGGAATATTTCTGATTCAATTCAAGTTAATACAATGGAAGTGAATGGGCCAATCTTTAAACGTTAAAATATTCACTGTTTCAAAAGCATAGAACCAACCAAGAATTGGCTCTAAATAAATAAATAAAGCTCTAAAAGATTAGAATACAATGAGTCTATTGTAGTGAGTAATATCTATGCATTTGCCTTTGAAAGTTATGTTAGTGTTGAGCACATGCCACGTTTTCCCTTATAACTGCAAGACAAACAGAACATCAAATATCACATACCTTTATTTAGAGAAGGTGATTATCTTTCAAATGAGCCCACACACAAGGTAATCGGATGCATAGATCATTAGATAGTCCAAATGAAGCACAATGCTGCATATGGCCGCCAGGAGATGGCACCGTGTAAATGAGACTCAATAATGCAGACTCAGAGTAAAAAGGTACTTATTCTGTGAAATCTCATTGTTAGAATCATGTCTGCATGCTATGCAACCTTTAGTATTTTTTATGGAGAGATGAGTTGAAATTAAGTTTTGAGGTAATCAACATTATGGCAAAAATGCTTTTGATTGAGCTTAACTTACACTGAACCCAAAATAATCCTTTAAGTGGAATGACAAGTCTGACAATTTTCAATATCATTTGATCTGAGCTTTCTAACCACACAAAGCCACACAATCAAAAACAACCACAAATAAAAACACAGCATGTATATTAAAATGTCTTTAAATAAATGTTTTCCTCTTTGTTTCAAGTTCGGCTAAAATTCTCCCAACGGTCTCATAACAGTGGGTAACATCAGTGGATAATAAAGGGGTGAAAGCAATTTTTTAGCTGGTATAGTTTCGTTTTGCCATTTTCCAAGGCTCCGAGCTTACCCAGGCTCCTTGAACAGAAACCTCAGATCCCACATCAAACCTGCATGCGTGCACGGCGCTCAAAACGCACGCTGGTGCAGGGCCAACACAATGAAAAATGCGTGATTCAAATTCAGCCCAACTATGAGCCAAACACAGCAAACGCTAACAAAAATATGCTTCAAAAACATGCTCGAAAACAGCGTGTCTAAAAGACACAGAGAGATCTGTTCTGATTTAGAAGTCATTGATGCAAAACCACAGTCAAATGTCAAGTTAGGACGCAAAGTATTCAACGTTCCATTTCATGGTCTATTTGCCATTGTGTTGTAATTGGCACTGTCAATGAGCGCTGAATTAATTGAGACTGATCTGCGCTTGATTATAGAGGCAGCGGGGGGGACTGAAGGTTGAGGATAGGCTGTATCCTTCCTCTCCCTCCTCCTCCTCCTCTTCCCTCTGCTATTTTCACCCTCTGCCTGTCGCTCTCATGCTCTTCCTGTTGGCTATGGTGGGTGGCGGAGGGGGACAGCTTGAAGAATGGCAACCATTGCCAGGGTCACTTCTGACAGTGGCAATTTGATGTGCAGCCACGGAGAGCTGTGCGCCACATCTCCCCTCCTCCTCCCTTATTCAATCGCTCTCCTCCTACCTCCCACAGAAAAAGCTGTGCGTCCTGATGGTTTTCTGATGCAAACCATGGCGCTGCAAAATGGTTTTTCCCCTCCTGCTGCCTGCATCTCCATCTGCCACTGGGGCCGCGCTGCTGCCGCCGGCCGCCTGCCTGTCACAGCGTGCAGTGAAATTAGCCAGGGAGGAGGCGCTCGCTAGCGCTAATTATGTTTTAATCATTGGAAATGTGTTGGCAAATCAAGGCCTGAAGCTCCCTCTCTCTACTCGGCAGAAAGGAGGAGGCATGTTTGTGTGTGTGTGTGTGTGGAGGGGGGAGATGTATAAAAAAAGAAAAGATGAAAGCGAAAAGGATAGAGAAAGAGAGCAAGTAAAAGCAGACCCAGCCAGTGCTCGGCTAAGAGTCAGTTGCTTTGAGGAAGAAAATGGCGGCGTGCCTTGTGATGTCTGCTGAGAGTGAGGCTCTGAGTACTGGGCCAAAGAGAGAAGGACATTTTCCTCTGAAGCTTTGTGCTGCAAGCTTGGAATTGCTTCCTTTCTCCAGTCTATCACCGAAAGTGAGCTATGTCAGTGTCACACAGAGCCAGCTATTGAGAATCAAAGTGTACTTAAGCGACTTTATAACAGGTAAAGCCAAAATTTTGTCTTACATACACTGCATAATAAACCTGTTCATATATGCACTTTATCTTATTCTTCACAGAAAAAACAACTATTGTTTAATGGAGAAGTATGGAATTTCTGCTCTACTAGTGGCACCAAACAGAATAACAAAAATAAAGTATGTTTTCAAAAAATCTTTGCCAACACCCCTTAGACTCATGCCTTTTCGTACTCTCTGATTCCCAATGAACAAATATGCCATACTAAATAAAAGATGCCAAATGTTTAACGTCTAAATGAACAAGACCACTATAACATATACACATCGGACAGAAAGTGTGGAAGAAGATGGTTCTTCTGGTATTAAACCTAACAACAGCGCTGTTTCTGACCATTTTAGCACCCTAGGCGGGATCGGAGGAACGCAACGATATATTAGCGACTTGCGTGGCTCGATATTGCCGCTTCCGTTTGCCAGAGTGATGGTGGAGTGTGTATGTGTTCTCCACCTTGTAAATATGACACCAATGTTCATTCAATGTTCACTCTGTTCTCTCTCACTGTGTCTTTTAGACAATCTATACACCACTGCCATGGCTGTTCATATTTCCCCGGCTGAACAAGTAGTCACACGCCGAACTCATATACTATAGGTTGAGTTAGAAAGGGATGGGTTGAGCTGAGAGGGCAACTCAAAATATAGACATTTTGAGCGTTGGAGGCTTAGTGTTTATACTTTTGGGGAAGGTAAACCTATGAATGGCTTACTTACAGTTGTCAATGAACAATAAACTGGGATAGTAGAACATATTTTGGCATTAAAAAAAAGTTACATCACCTTTAAAGAATATTCAGGCTTTAATACAAGTTAAGCTTAATTGACATCATGTGTGGCATAATGTGGACATCCCTCCATTTAAAAAGGTTACAGTGAGGCACTTATAGAAGGGCCAATTTTTGAAGGGTTTAAAGGGCAGAAATGTGAAGCTTTTACTTTTATAGAAGAACTTCCATTACAGGGATAGTTCACCCCAAAATGAAAATTCTCTCATTTACTCACCCTATCCCAGGTGTGTATGACTTTCTTTCTTCTGCTGAACACAAACAAAGATATTTAGAAGAATGTCTCAGCTCTGTAGGTCCATACAATGTAAGTGAATGTGCACCAAGATTTGTACGCTCCAAAAAGCACAAAGGCAGCATTCAAGTAAACCTCTAGTGGTTAAATCTGTATTTTCAGAAGTGATATGATAGGTGTGGTTGAGAAACAGATCAATAGTTAATAATAAAAAATCAAGTCCATTTGTGCTAGAAATTCTTCTCCCTGCCCAGTAGGGGGTGTATGCATGAAGAATGTGAAACACCAAAAACACAAGAAGAAGAAAGTTAAAGTGGAGTTAGGCTGAGCAGGGAGGAGAATATATAGTAAAAATGTACTAAACTCTTGATCTGTTTCTCACTCAGACCTATCATATCACTTCTGAAGACATTGATTTAACCACTGGAGTCTTGGATAACTTTTATGCGGACATATGTGATTTTTGTCTCCGCGGTAACGCGCTTAACTCGCCACATGATAAGATGCATGGGTTGACTGTCTCAGGAGCGGAGGCAACTGAGATTCGTTCCACCACCTGGATTGAGGCGAGACACTACGCCACCACGAGAACTTAGAGCGCATTGGGAATTCCAAATTGGGGAGGAAAAATAAAATAAATAAAAATATCTTAATTTGTGTTCTGCTGAAGAAAGAAAGTCAAACACATCCAGGATGGCATAAGGCTGGGTAAATGATGAGAGAGTTTTCCTTTTTTTGGTGAACTATTCCTTAAAATTCTTTTGTTCAAACTTGTGTATTATTTGAGCTGTAAAGTTGTTTAAAACGTTGTTTTTATGGTCATTTTAGAATTTACAGTTTTACGTCGCCATGGCAGCAAAGTTGTAAAAAAGAATTAGAATTAGAAATAGAATCTACTTTACCCAGAAAAGGTTAGCAAGACATTTCATCACACTAAATTAATTTTAGCATGCCTATAGTTTACGTATTCTGGCTATACTTTTAAAACAGTGAGTGTTTGAATGCTTATGGATTAGCCCCATTAAAATCCACTGTACGCAAGCACATTTTGTACATTTTTTTTTTTTTTTTAAGAAAAGGAGGGACAAGTAAATCTTTTTGGTGGTAATCATCATTATGCCACAAATGCTGTTGATTGAACTTAACTTGAATTAAACCTGGAAAATTCCTTTAATCAGTATCTTTGTCTTGTTCGTAAGTTAAAATATTGAAACATCCTTAAAACTAACTTGAGTGTAAAATGACTTTGACAAAAAAATGATTACTGACACTAGCATAAATATTTAGCTAAAAAAATACTTTAATCTGAAAACCATTAACATTGATCTAGATGACACAACGTTACTGGAGCCATTGACTTATTATACAGTATTTACTTAATCAGTGTTTATAGAAACATCAAGCTCACGTTTTCTACTAAAACAAAACCTGGCAGTCTAAAGATGGCAGACTTTAGGTGGGTGACATAGTCACTGCAAATCATCTGCCCCGTTGACCCTGTCTGTGTTTTCCAGCAGGGGGTGTATGCCTGTGATTTAATTCATATTAAATCCTCCTGAAATGTAGCCTCACCACAGAAAAAAAAACAGCAGCTTTGCTGTCAGCCACAGCAGCGAAGAGAAGGAAATGCATCTCGACACCTTTGACTGGGCTAGGCCATTAAGAGCGCAGGGATCTGGACTGATGACATTCAAGGACTAATTCACACAGCATCTGCGTGACGTCCAGCTGTCAGAATGGCAGCATGAGGGAGAAAAGGAACAAATGAGGAGGGAAGTGGGACAGCCAGGAGGGCCAACAACGTCTCCTTCACCGACTCTTACTCTCCCCCTCGCTCTTTTCCATTAAAGTATGTCCTGTCAGGAAGCAGTCATCTGCTGCCTGGCCTAATAACCTCCAGTCTAATCATGCCGCCCCACCTTCTCACTAAAACACCTTTCCAACATCTGCAGGCAATTTCCTCCCAGATGTGACACTTTCTCCAGACCCCATTCATTTTGACCACAAGCTCTGAAATTGAAATGAAGCTAAAGGACTGAAGAGAGCACACATACCAATGCTCTGTTCCAAACCTAGTGAGCTCATGACAAAGGCAGCATTTTAAGGCATCAAAGGTGCACTCCTGTCACAATGTCTATTCCAAAAGATAGCTATGTTAATTATGATGACATTTGGCCAAATTGTAAGGCAACATTGCAATTATCCTTTACGAAGAAATCAAATCCCATAATCCTGTGCTGAAATCAGTGAAAAAGATAAATCTGGATGAAGTGAGAGAAATGTCTATTATGTCAATTAGTTATTTGAATCAATACTGAAAAGCATGGATAAAAAGAGATTACCTTATATTAGTTTACTCAATATTTGAGTTTTTTTTTTGTATTTTTAAGCTTATTTGAGTCACACTCTAACGTCAAACTCAACAGAGCGCAATTGTAACTGCCAACTTTTTCTGTCGTCTTGGTTCATATGGATCATGGATCATAAAATACAATAACAGAGGGTAACAGGTGCATATTATGGCCATGTGTCCCAAGGGTCAATAAAGTGATGCTCATTTTTGTCCAGATCTATTAAATAAAAAATACAAAAAAAAGCAATTCACACAACCTATTTACTTGAATACACTTCTTCAATGATGAGCATATTTCAATTTCTGAGTTTAAAATCATATGGATATTTTTTCTGGGGCTTAAAATGTCATGTGGTGTCCAAAGACAGTAAAAAAAATTTAAAGCTAAAATTCCTTAAAAAACAAAAACAAAAAAGAAAACGACATGTTGCACAACTAGTGCAGAATAATCTTTTATTGTAATTCTAAAAAAAAATAAGCAGTGAAACAATTGTGTTTTAAAATATGATTCATTTTGTCCACCAAATCAAGTCTTGGTGTAACCAACATATTGGTAACCATTTTTTGCTTATGTTGACAATATAAACCATAAAACAGAGCAGACTTAGACCATCAAGTTTTAAAATAACATCTGAAATTTATTTTGACATTTTTTGAAAAGACACATTTTGTTTGTCATGTGGTGTAACCCTGAGATAACTTGATATATATAAAATTGAGTTTGAAAACTTTTTGGAAATTAACGATGAAGTCGTTTATACCGCATGTATTCAAGGTGCAAATAAAGTAGCATAATTATTTGCACTTGACGATTACACCACATGACAATTTTAAAGTTTTAAATGATTTAAGAAAATAAACTTTTTATAGGCTTTTCAAAAATGTATGAAACCAAACTGGACACAAAGAATTCATTTCTGAGAACTAGACACAAGTGTTTTAAACTAGAATTTTAAAAGATTTCTCATTTTAACACCTTGGACAACCTTATTTTTCAATGACCCATTTTTTGTACAAATCGAGCACTGGTTACTGTAGACTTCCTGTCAGCTCGAACAAGTCTGGCCATTCTCCATTCAAAATCTAGAAACTCTAGTGCGTGAAAATCCCAGAAGATCAGCAGTTACAGAAATACTCAAACCAGCCCATCTGGCACCAACAATCATGCCATGGTCGAAATAAAACACAAACGACATAAAACACAAACTACTTATACACACAAATGTATAAGTAGTTTGAGAGTGTAGGGAGACCGACTCGATTGCATCATTCACAGTGCGCCATATGAGTGTGCGGTCGCTGCTGGGCTCTTTCGGGAAACTTTGCTGCAGCAATTCTCTGATTGGTGGTTCTTTCTCTGCTTGTTAATGTATAGTGTAGTTCTTCACCAGTAATACCACTAATAAACACTATTTATTTTTATTTTTATTTTTATAAATAACATGGACTGATTTCTTCAGCAGAAGCATATACCATCAATTAACAACCTCTGAGCTCCTGCTAGGTCCTACAAGGTTAATAAATACATTTTTTTTTTGTTTCTTCGTGAAATGGTATATAAAAACTAATTACAAGTCCATTTTTTGTGCTGAGAACTATCTGTATGACACTCAAAGTTGCTGCATATGTAATGTGTTCCAAATCACACAGGTTTCATGGCAGTTGGGATGCTTCCTTAGAAGGCAGTTGCCTATGTAGGTATAGCCAGTGAGGCAGCTCCCTAGGTTCAGAAACTGAGCTTGAAATAGCTAATAATGACACCTATATATTTTATGACCCACAGAATTCCACATGACACAACAGGAGTCTCAGTGCTTGCAGATGGAGACTGCAGTATTGTGCTGTTGCAGTACTTCTAAAATAGCATCTGTGTATAGAATAACCAATGGCGCAGAGCCTTGAAGAGAGAGACAGGGAATGCTTTTGTATAAGCAAGAGAGCTGATGTATGTCAGCAACACACACTCTTGATTGTGTGATGTCTTGCCAAAGAACAGGCAAGGGTTAGAGGGTACGATGTGTGTTTGTGTGTGTTATGCATGTATGCGTGTACTCTATGTAAATGTGTCTGAGTCTGGAGGGTATGTCTACCTTTAAAATAACTTGTCAGCTAAGCTACTTCGGCTGACAGATGTGAGATGGCGCCCTGAGGTGGAGCTTGGCACAGACAGATGGTGCCACAGGGAAACACGCTTAGCTGATCAACCAAGGGTGGCATCGTCACCCAGCCTGCCAGCCACAAGTGAGAGTGGGAGGCCAGGGGAAGAATGTGTATGTTTTGTGAAAGAGAGAGTGGGAAGGCACAAACATATGTGCAATTCAACTGCATAAATAAACTAACTTCCAACTATATAAACAAGTGATGCACCCACAATTAGGCACCAATGGAAGAGAGAGCGTTCAAGGAAAGCTGTCTAAAATTAGTCAATTCAATTTGGTGAAGCTATTGGTGTAGAAATTAAGTTTTCTTTTTGCCCACATTAATTACTTGGAAAGACATATTTTCAATATTTCACCAACTGAACAATTGACACCTTGGTACACAACAGTATGACATATTGAACAGACTGTGGTACTGTTCCTAGCAGCCTTGTTTCTGTTCATGTCAAATAATACAGTATATGGCATCTACTATGAACAGTCTAAAACAGTTCACATCCTCCCAACAACAAACAAACAAACAAACAAACACTCAGTCAGCTCCCTCCCACAGGCATTGAGGGCTGTAGAAGGTTATACAGCAACAGTTGCTAGCTTAATCAAAGATTAATGGAAAGATTTTCAGACAATTAAATACATTAGATTGCAGTGCTGGTACCATTACGGTTCCTCTCTTGGGACCAGTCCACTTTGTTTGCATTTTAATTACTGCATGCACAGCTGACATTTGCTCTGACGCTGGCTGCCATCTTTGTTATGCTTCTCCTTGTACCCTCTGGAGAAGATCAGTGAAGTGAAACAAGTGTGGATGAAAGCAGGTAATCATAATATAGCTGTAATTCCCGAGAGCATAGATTCATTTACAGGTGGGCAGAAGAACACATGCCAAATACATTTCATAAAAAACTATATTTTTGATTGGATAAGCCACATTTGAAAATAGTCAATATATGCACACCTAGTGTATGAATTTGCATCAACTGAATTTGATATATAAGTGTATATATAATGCTTGTCGACTGTAAATAGGCTTCAGCTAATGAACTACATTACGGATACTACTGCTATTAATATAAGTAAATACATAAATAATAAAAATCACAATATACTATAAGAATGGTTTATTGTAGGGCTGCTCTATATGGTCCTGTAATATTCATTCAATTGTTTTCAATAAATATGCCTGTTAAATATTTGCTAGCATTGATTCAGTGAATGCATGTCATGACTTATATTTAAAGTACAATTATCATAATTCAAGGCCAGCACGTTGCAGATAAATGCCCCTTTTCATTGCAGTATAGCTTTGGATTTGGAATAGATTAAGTATTTAAAAAATATTTATATATACATATATATATATATATATATATATATATATATATATTGTGGCAGGGCGGAGGGCGGGGCCAGGTCGTGATCCTACACACCCGGTCCCGTTTCAGGCTAATCAAGCCTCCCGAGAGGGATAAAGGTCGACTGCAGAGGATCGTGCGGGAGAGAGAGATAGTTTACGGACATGTCCGTTGTGTGTGTGTTTGTCTTTTGTTTAAGTTTGTCATTAAAACCATTATTTATATCGTCAAGCCGGTTCTCAGCCTCCTTTCCATTGATCCCTTTACATATATATATATATATATATATATATATATTTATTTTTTTAAATTAAATTACTTTTTTTTTTTTTTTTTTTTTACTGTTTTCTGAAGGTTAGTCGACTTCAAAATTTCTGTTTATACATTAGTGAAATTAGTCCTTCAGCACATCCCTACTTGAGATTCCTGGCTTTTGATTTGCACTCCATCAAGCTGTGTTTGTAAGCAAGAAAGTGTTCTCATCTTGGATGTGTCCGAAACTAGGAAAATGCTGCTTTTGGAGGCTGTATATGGAGGCAGGTTGAAAATAAGGTGGTTTTCAAACTGTTCAGAAACCAGTTTCCATAAGAGTTCCATTCATTCAAAACAGCTGTCGGTAAAGCCATTAACTGATTAGGCAGCAATTGAGCTGCCTACGTTTTCAGATGTATCCCTTGTGTTGTCTCTGCCCTTGGTGAGTGTGGTTTGTTCTCTGTCTGTTTGAGCTGCACGATGCCTATAGAGTGAATTTTGCTTACTGCCCCCTGGAGAAAACAGGCTGATATGCTCAGATGTAAGGAATATTACTTATTAAGGTCTGGGGACATGATTAATTGGGGTAATTTAACACGCTATTTTGTATGTAATTAATCCCATTTAATTAACATGTTAAATCGACAGCACTAGTTCATTGTGATTATTATTAATATTGACTGCAATAATTTATTAACATTTTACAATAAGTTTGTATTTGTTACAATATATAACGCTTAATGTATAAGAGCAAGTATTAATCTTTGTTAACAGAGTATACTAATATTTATTTTATTAAAAGATGTATATGTTAACATGTTAATGCATTATGAACAAACATGAACTAACAATGTAACAAATAAATTAACTTTAACCAAGAGTAATAAATGCTGCTAAACATTTTTACCTAATACATTTACTAATGTAAACAAACATAACCTTATTGTAAAGTGTATTATATTATTTAATATTATTGAATATTGGTGAACTTCTTTTATCATACTGCTGTTGATGTAATTTTATTAAAAACAATTAGCCAATTAAGGCAGAGTGTTACAGTGATTTCACCACATTTAAGGGATTTCAATTACTCCACATCATGCCAAACAATACCCTTTAACTGTGGTAAAAACACTGTAAAGCAAATCCTCTGGTGGCTTATTGCTTTAGCAGGAACAGTTTGCATTTCCCTGTTCCTGAGCTCTTCAGATAATGTATAATCAGTGTAGGGTTCTAATGGACTACATTTAAAATGTTTAATTTTACGTAAAACACAAATAGCAAATTGCTTTTGATTTCATGTTTACTAATGTTTAAAGAAAGGTGTGCAAATTGGTACTTAATACACTTAAAATTAGATGTTTATCAAATCATGCAATAAGTAATCAAAAAATATTCGGATCAGATTACATAAAAACGTCATCTACATGATAACTTTTCTGATTACAATTTTAGTTGTGTAATTTGGAATCCTCACCAGATTACATTTCAGAAGTAATCTACCCAACACTGTATATCATTATGACAGTCACACTGGCAGGCCAGTTTCATACCTGCCTGTATTAAAATCAGAGATCGTACATGGATGTGCTCTCAATATTCCGTCTCATTTCCCTTAATTTACACTTTCTCTCTAACTCTCTCTCTAGCTGTCTTTATCTCTCTTTCTTAATTTTTCTGTCTCTAAATCTCTATCTCCAGCAGGAAAGGATGTGTGGCTCTAATCACTTTGCTCCCCACACCTGACGGCACACTATTAACTCTAGGTCTCTCCAGTGACCATGCGGGTCGTTGCCCATCACATCAAGTTTTTATTAGGGAATTTTCCTCATCATTAGCTCTGGCCCAGACGCCCACCATTAATATTCATTCTACTGCACACTTCCATCATCCTCCATCTCTGTCTTACCCACCACCCAACTGACATATTGCTGCATGCTCACCACCTATAATTAACAAAACTCCATTCATCTGCTCACACTGTGTGTGCAGGCAGCTTGGGTAGACACACAGACAGCACTCTTAAAAGAAATCAAAAGATTGATTTATTATCACATTTATTTTAGGATTTGGCTTGTTTGGATAGGTTGTTTAGTTCAAAAACGTATTAATATATTAATCTATTCAAGTCATTATTTGTTTAGTGCATATTGTATTTACACCGATCAGACACAACATTAAAAACACCTGCCTAATATTGTGTAGGTCCCCTTTGTGCCACCAAAATAGCACCAACCCGCAGCACAGAATTGCTTTCTGAGATGCTATTCTTCTCACCACAATTGTACAGAGTGGTTATCTGAGTTACTGTAGACTTTGTCAGCTCGACCAGTCTGGCCATTCTCTGATGACCTCTCTCATCAGCAATTTCATCCTCAGAACTGCCACTCACTGGATGTTTTTTGTTTTTGGCAACATTCTGAGTAAACACTAGAGACTGTTGTGTGTGAAAATCCCTGGAGATCAGCAGTTACAGAAATTCTCAAACCAGCCCATCTGCCACCAACAATTATGCCACGGTCCAAATCACTGAGATCACGTAAGTTTCCCATTGAAATGAACATTAACTGAAGCTCCTGACCCGAATCTGCATGATTTTATGCACTGCTGCCACACAATTGGCTGATTAGATAATCGCATGGATGATTGTCGAATCATGTTAATGCACAGGAACTCTATTAGAATCTTTATTGTCACACAAATGGTCCAGTTGTTGTTGGTTCAGCTTGTGATGGATGTGCAAATATGTCTAATATAATGTTTAATATACATACAATATAAACACTTAAAAAATATTTTAGCCTATTTTTAAGATGTATCCATTTCATTTTAATAACACATTTCCATCTAATTGAATTGCCTAATCTTTAACCATATAAATGTATAAATATTAATAAATGCAAGTTTTATTAATTATATTTTCTTCAAGACTATTCAATTCGATGGAAATTTGTTATTAAATTGAAATGGATACATCTTAAAAATAGGCTAAAATATATTTTTGAGTGCATACGATTTTCTATATATATAAAATTTTAAATATTTTAATAAAAAAAAACACTGTGGAAAAGCATTAGTTCTATCGGGAAGACACGCAGGCTTGAGTGAAGATTGAGATGCCATTTATTTGATAGATGTAAAATGGGAGGTGATGTCTCTCTCTTTGGCGTAGGCCCCGTCCGGCAGTCCGAGGTAGTTGTACCCGGAACCGTCATGTCCTGCCGGAGATAGGAGGCAGGGGCGAGGAGCCTACACCCCTGAGGGACAGGGCTCAACTGGTGGTGGTGGGGAAGTGGAGGTTGCAGTGTTAGAACACCGAAACAGCAATGTGATAGATTGTGAGCGGACTAAAGCAATGGCTTACATGTGATTGGCTAGGAATTACCCAGCTAATGATGTGATGATGTGCACCTGCTGGTCTTCCCGCTAGAACTACGCTCCACTTCCATTTCTGTCACATCAAAACATATAGACTTATGACAAGCGTAAAAACGTAAAACTAAAAATGTAAACAATGTGTGCTGCCAATAAACAAAGCACAAATGTGCTAGATGGTGCAAAACTCAAATATTTGTATTTTCCAAGTGCCGAGCAGCTTTCATACCAGTGCCATTAATAGTTATGAATTAGTTTTCCAGACATGCTTGATCCAATTGTTCTCAAACAAACAGCACAAACACTCCTCAACACAAGCCTCGGCAAACAAACACCAATGCAAATGCCTCACTATCAACTTGGCGGCCCTGCAGAGCTGCCAAAGATCTGCTTTGTAAACAACTAAAATATTTAATTTGAGAGAGTGATGCTGAGCAAAATGAAATTAAAAGGGACTCATGCTAACTGTTAAATTACTCGCAGCACGCTAAATTACATTTGCTTTTCCATCGGAGAGATCAAACGGGCAAACTCCAGCACTCCAGGGCTAATTATTTACAGTCTTCACCTCCCTCCCTTCCCAGGAGGCTTAATAAACACACCCTCTCACGTTTTTATGCATACTTGCTTTTTCTCTTTTTTATTTATTTATATATTACCCCTCCCCTTTTCGCCTAAAATTGAGATTGGGATTGTAATCCCAGTGTTCGCTTGGGCTTCTTTAAAAAGCAGACCAAATAAAGCAGAATGGTTCCTGTGGGAGTGTTGCCGAGGCAGCATAGCCATGGGAGCGAAGGGTGAGTGACACGAATGGCTGTCACTGGGATTAATTAGCATGCTAAGTGGCGGAAGGGAGCACCAGGCAGTGTGTGTGAAACAGAGCTATCTGACACATGCGCACACACACACACCCAGACATGTGGATTTTCACCCAAGGTTGCACGTTGCAGATTGCAGTCACACCCCTGAGAAGTGAACTCACACATGCACCCCCTCTTAATTAAAAAAAAAAACAAAACAGAAAAGGTGTTTGCCTGATGTGCAGTACAGAGGCAGGCAAAAAAAATAAAACATCAGGAATACGGGGGGGTCCAGGGCGTGCTGAGTGAGTCCAGTCTGGTTTCCTAAGCAACCAATTGGCCCAGTTGCTAGGGTGGGTAGAGTCACGTTGGGTTAACCTCCTCGTGGTCACTATAATGTGGCTCTCGTTCTCTTTCATTTTTCTCATACAACCTTACAATGCACCTTAAACTCACAGCTGAATTATCTGTTGTAAGAGTAGCACACAGGAACACTACTTAAATACACTAATCCAATCACTTTTGACAAAAGTGTCTGCAAAATGCATAAATGAAAATGAACAATTCTGAGGTGACGTACAGCTTTGACAACTCCGATGTCTCAAGCTGTCACAGGGTGATGCGATATTGGTCGCTTCTAGTGTAGACATGGTGTAACATGGCTGAATACAATTCTAGGAGGCTAACATGCTCTAGGTGTGCTAAACTGACTGAGAGTCACAGGCCACGTCCACACCAAACCGTTTGTGTTTAAAAACGTATTCATATAGCTACGATTTACGTCTCTCTATTACAGCTTACTTTAGATAACAATGCTGTCAGGAAACTGAAAACTGAGTTTTCAAACAAAAAAACAATTAGTGTAGACCTAAAATCTTCTAGATGTTCTAAACTGACTTACTGAGCGTTCTAGATCTGCAGCTGTGGATTGAAGAACTCCAAACGAGTCTGACCCTTACGACAGCAATCTCTATAATTAGAAGTGGGGTTGTAGCCTTGTGCTCGGCCCTCTGCCATCATCTGACCTTAAAACAGCATCTAAAAGACAATGGCCAATTGCACTTCAAAAAAGAAAGAGCTTCCGCCTGGCATTAGCACTGAGCAGATAAGCCTAATTAAGAGATAGAGAGATGACAGTGGTAAAGTAAAGCCCCTGCCAACATCAGTCTCTGCTCTCAGCCAATTAAAACTACAGAGCAACACAAGGGAAACAAACACAATCAAAGCCCTGTTCCAGTGCATTTCCTGTCGAGAAATGTGCCGTAGGCATTATCTCAAGCTAGCATTGCACATTTCCACACCAACCTTATCCAAAACCTACAAAGGCAAACGTGTACATGCATGCAAAACCTGTTTACAATTAGCATATTCTCCTAAATTCTCCTCCCTCTGGATTGCTTTGCTTGGCTTTATGGTTCTATATCTTAACACGATAACAAAATATGTAAACATCACGGTAATCATCCCGAAGTGAATCAAAGATTGGGAGGTGGATGTTGGCCAGGCAGAGTTGGGTCAGCCCTGTAAGATCGTATTGAGTAAAACCGCAGTAAGATGTAAAGCTCATATCTCAAGACTAACACCAGGGCTCTTGTTATCAAATTGATCTGCCCAGCAGGAAATGGCCTCTAGTCTTTCTGTTAACATTCTGCTAGTAGGCTTGTGAACAGAACTGACAACAGAGCAGCAGACCAGCAAACATAAAGACAACATACTGTAACTGAATCCTGCATCTTGTATGCCCACAAGTGAAATCACATCTGTCAGCGCCACTTTTATTAGCCAAATTACACTTGAGCTAAGCCTCTTGTGGAGGTCATCTGTGTCATGGCCTTTATGTTGTGCACTTTACGAAGTAAAATACAGACAAAGAGTAATTAGTGAAGTTGTTAGGGCTACGTCTCAGAGCAATGGTAGCCCGTCTGTCATAGCGGGTCATAAGATCATGTTACTACTCATCATGTGGTTTGACTGTTATTTCAGGCCACTGGGTAAAACCAACCTTGGATGTGTGCATGTATGTGTGTGCTTTCTGTCTTCCAATAAACGCTGACCTCGCTTTCCATGCATGTGTTTTCCTGCAAATTCAGCATATGGTCCCTCTGAACTCTTTATGACAAGCCTGATCTGGCTTTTCTCTCAGAAAAAAAGAGAGAGAAAATAGAAAATGAGACAGGGAGGGGTAAAAAAAAAAAAAAAAATTGTTTTGTCAGCCATAATTACTCTCCAATTATGTGGTCCAAACATGGAATTATGGGGCACTTTGTTGCTGCAGTAGATGGTCTTTGATCAGGCACTGGTGGAATGTGTTTCACATAAGGGGCCCAGTGCTATGATGTATGTGTCCTGTCAGGTCCATGATAACAGTAGAAGGACTGGGGCAGGGCCCCCTACCTGCTGAGGGCCAGGGCAGAAATGGTGTGTCTAAGCTACAGCTGCTGCCCCTTAACCTTTAACTCTGCTGTTTTTCACCTTCACTGGCTGCCTCGGACCTCGGAAACAATGGCTATGTGTGCTCCAAGCCAGATACATTCTACTCAAGTAGGAAAACGTAGACACAAATACTTGGCCAACACATTGTAAGCACATTGTACATAATTAGGATGGGTTCTTATGTTACTTAGAAGCCATTCCAACAGTACAGCATCTTGCATAATGCTATGCTATTCTTTTAATTCTTTGGTAATGTAAACATGCTAGATGAAAATCTTTGTCTATCTCAATGTTTGTCAGTGTCACGTGCCAAAAGCATTGCATTTTTTAAAGACATGTCAAATTAAATGTCAAACTTTTGAAAATGCATCTCGAGATCCTTGTGTTATATTCCCTTCCACCACACTCCGCCTACCTGCTTTTGAATGCGAGATCTTGTCCTGTGGGAATGACCAATAAATGTAAATTGATCCGGATATGTTATTGTTCAGATAGCTAGCTATAACCACGTCAACATTTCAATCGAACTTCACTATTGAGTATGTTTTGGGCCTCTCTCTTCCTTAGGATAGTATATTAAGCCATTGGGGGGCTAGGATGTCTAAGAAAAGGTTTTAAAAAGTGTTTCTGTGAGAGTGAGTGACAGACGAAAACGGACTTTAATCGAGAGTTCAACCCAGGCCAACTTTATGATTAAAAGTCTGGTAGTTTGTGGTCATAAATTCCACAATATTTACTTTTTATGAACTCAGGCAAACACAGGTCAGAGGCTTTGTCATTATGTTGGCCACAACTGTTAGATATACTAACAGCTAAAGCATCAAAACTAATTTGTTGCACAAATGTACTGTAATAAGTACGACATACTGTAAGTAGAAATAGAAAAAGTATTGAAATTTAAGATGCAAGCTGTTTTCTCTTTGTAAAACAGTCAGCACCCTGTTTGGAAGAGTTTTGCAGAGACTCAAATGTGTCAGAGACTGACTATCTCTTGATCTCTTCTTTTTACCCCATCTTAAATCCCTCCATTCTCAGGAGAGGTCGGTGAACACTGACAGTGGCCCACGCTCCAGCCTGAAAGCCATCTGCCGACTCCCATTGGTTATTGGTGAGTGATACAGAGCAGGCAGACAATTTCCCCCAAGTGTCTACTGGTGTGTATCCAGGAGAGTGTAAAGAGGTTGTTCTGTGGTTTTACTGAGAGCCGCTTGAGTCACCGTTTCAGGCTTGAGGCCCAGGGGAGGAGAGTGGGTGTTTATTAAGCGGAGAGAGTGAGTGAGCCCACTCCAAAACAGTCTCCCCGGGCTCTGGCCCTCTAGAGGGTCCCTGGAACGTCTTGGAACCATCTGGGGAGAAGTGGAGCGTGGCAGAGAGCAGCTGGACCCTCTGACCGCCTATTTAAGTACTGGCAGCCCTGAGGCACCATCAGTCACATCACAGAGATAGAGCAGGGACACGCAGAGAGGGGAAAGAGGAAAACAGACAACCAGAAAACCCTTAAAATATGATTGCCCACAAATCACCAGTTCATGCCCCCAATATGCCCTTTACTCACTCTGCAAAAACATATTTCACTGTCGTAAAAGTAACCTAAAAACACATAATATATTTCAAAGTATCTCACACAGGACTGTCAGTGTAGTGTAGTGCTTCGGCAATGTAGAATGGCCTGGACACTCATCAACACCCGTCTTCCTAAAGAAGCGAAACTTCTCCATGATAGACATTGATACACAATCTAGGGACACATAATTAATTAATTAATTAATTAATTAATTAATTAATTAATTAATTAATATATACACATATTATTTTTAAATAATTATAATTCCGATAAGGCAAATTTTGGATATTATTTTATATTTCTGTATTATACATAGGCAAGAAAAAGTATGTGAACCCTTTAGAATTACCTGCATTTATGTATAAATGTGTCTTAAAATCTGGTTTGATCGTCATCCAAGTTACAATAAAAAACAAACACAATCTGTTTTAAGTAATAACACACAAATTATTGTCTTGTTCTTGTACATATTGATTACATCATTCACAGTGTAGGCTGGAAAAAGTATGTGCACATCTAGGCTAATTACTTCAACAAAAGCTATTTAGAGTCAGGAGTTGGCAACCCTGGCATGTAATTTATAAAACGAGATTGGAGGCGTGGGTTACAGCTACTTCGACTTAAAAAAAGGAAAAACGTCTGGCCTAAATCTTGGACATTTTACCTCAAACAACTTTGACATGTTAATTGCCATTATCTGTGTCAATAACATTTTGACTATAACATAATCGATTCAGGTACAATTAAAATGTAAATTAATTAAAAATTCTAAATGTTAAATCCATAAGACCCAGACTATAATTTCAATAAATTGTCAATAAACATCTTTATGAAGATGAGCACAACGAAAGATTAAGCACAGACTTTGTTTGCAACATTATAAACAGATATGCACAGCAGGTTGGTATGAAAAATATATGAGATATAACTGAAAGGGGATGTGCATTTTGTTCAGTGTAAGTTCTGGGAAGTCCAACGGCTTTCTCAACAACTCAAGCCATTGCCCACCTCCGTCGCATGATTTCACTTCGAGGCGCAGGTCGGGTGGCTGGTTCTTTTGACAGCATCATGATTACCAGCTACCATCCTGGACACATATCACTGTGCACACTCCGGTAGGGACACGTTCAACACTTAATTCACGGGATGAAGTAAGCTCGTTGGTAAGGTCATGCGTCACGTGGAGGAGGCAGGAAGCGCGTCATTGTTTACAAGAGGAGCAGTGCTGTACAAAATTTGAATTGTCTTTGCTGTTGATTTGTGTTTGTATAAGTTTATTGTTCAAAATGGCCCTTTAGTGTGTGTATCCTGGATGCTTTAACCTTCAGAAACCCCAAAGAAATTGCACTCCGGGAAAAATATAAACTTTTCATCTATTGCCTATACATTGTCTGCTAAAACTAACGTTATAAATACAACACTAGCCTGTTTGGGCAAGTGACAGTTCTAGCAACCTCTCTCACACAGGCCCCGGGCCATCGGGCAGATGCTATTGTCGAGCCCTGGTAGTTACTGCCTGGTTTTGAACCCTAGTCTCCCACACAGCTGATGCAACACGCTGCCAATTGCGCCAGTTGGAAAGGTAAACACAGTGAAACTACTGCAAACATTTCTGATAAGAATGCTGCATGTCAGCGTGTCAGCAAACATTGGCCGATCCTAGGGTACAAAAACATCATGGAAACATCATGTCGACTTCATGTGTGATCATGTTGCACATTACAGCGATGCGATGACCAGTGTGAAGCATGGTGTGAGTCACGGAAACATTCGGCATAGAATTCTCTGGTGCAAACCTCTATGTAAGCAAACATTAAACTGCCCGAAAAAAACAACATTGACTTTAAGAAAACACTGTGACATGCACACACATAAATTAGCAGACTTTTCACACATCCCCACCTTTATCATGAATTTACTGTAGTAACACGTTGTTGTATTGACTGTAGTATTTTAGGCAGAAATATATTCATAATAAATATTACATTACTACTATAGCTCTATTAAATGTATATAAGGTTTCATTAGGGAAGTGAGGGAATATCACTAATATTTGATATAAATATGGCAGTTTATAAATGTTTATATTTTGAATGAATAGTTTTAAATGTGTTTAGGATACTGTATTTCTTTACAAAAATTCCAAAGTTTGTTTTATAGAATCATGTTACATTTTACCATAGTAGTGGTTACCATGGTCTTGCTACAAATAAATAACATTGTTTAAACTATAAAACCTGTTACATTTTCACAAGGGCAAATGCAAAGCCCTAAAGATTTACAGACAACGTTTTCCTTCTGTGTCAAATCTGTTCTCTTTAATGCAAAACATAAATAAATAAAATAATACAAAAAATATTAAAGTAAAAACATATGTACTTTATTAGACAAGTTTAAATAAATAAATAAATAAAGCAATCCCTTAAAGTAGTCAGTTTTAATATTTCAAA
This sequence comes from Xyrauchen texanus, assembly GCF_025860055.1. Classification (NCBI taxonomy): domain Eukaryota; kingdom Metazoa; phylum Chordata; class Actinopteri; order Cypriniformes; family Catostomidae; genus Xyrauchen; species Xyrauchen texanus. Next base: position 14,961,388 of record NC_068319.1, on the reverse strand, counting down.
ATGTAATTAGCCTTATTCAGGGATTATTAAACTAACCAGCTGCAGAGAAAAATGTATTGCCAAAAAAATAAATAAAAAGACTTGACTTGGACTCCACCTCAAAGACTTGACTTGGACCTCAGGAACTTGTGAACATGTCTGCTTGCCACTTTGATGAAGATGAGATCACATTTGTGATAAATTAATGCAGAAAACCAGCTAATACTAAAGAATTCCCATACTATTTATTCCAAGTTTCTGAAGTATTAAACACTCCATGTTTTCTAGTGTGCTTTATGTCTAAAAAAAACAGAAAGATCATTCATATTTTAAATGTATTATACATCAATATTATAAACAAAAATGTGTAACAAATGTACTTGTAATTACCTTAACTGAAAGTCAGTAACTGTAATCTCATTACAATAAAATGTAGTATTAAACAAAATTTTGGCTTTAAAAGTAATTTGTATACAGGAGCTAATTACTTTGTAATCAGATTACACCCAACACTGATAATTCGTAAATACATTAGTTACCGGCTATTATAATATTGATCATTCAATAACAAAAAATAACTTGTTTAAATAAATGATTGCTGTGCTTTGTATGAATGTTTAAGAACTTGTACAGAGCCCTGAAGTAAACAACTATGATGGATTTTTAAAATCTGCATTAATGAAAACAATCTCCATAATAATCTTAAATCCTACAGGACCTCACACATTTCATTGCCATCTTATTTTTTTCTCTGTTAGTATCTCTGTCAGTTTCCTCCCCTTCTGTGCGTCATTAATGTAGAGCTGTGTTAAAATCTGCATTAGTGAATTATTGAAAATCTGCATTAACTAATGTCTTAGATTGGTTTACATCATACCTCTCAGATAGGACTGTGAGGTTTACAATTGAAAATTCGTCCTCTTCTTCTGCATTGTTCACTTGTGGGGTACCCCAGGGGTCCCTCTTAGGACCCATTCTATTTTCTTTGTATATGCTCCCTTTGGGTTCTATCATGAAAAAATATGATATTTCATATCATTGCTATGTCGATGATACTCAGCTATATATTCCTCTTAGTTCTGATTACTCTTACTCTGTGCTTCTAAAATGCTTAGAGGACACTAAATGCTGGACTGCAAAAAACTTTCTCCAATTAAATTAGAGCAAAACTGAGGTTGTTGTGTTTGGTCTCCCTGGTGCTGTCTCTGATATCACTAGGAACCTAGACACACTGTCTTCAAATGTTCATCCTTTTGCAAAACACCTAGGTGTGATTTTTGACTCCGAGCTAAATTTTGGAAAACAGATAATTCAGACTATTCAAATGCACTGTATATGGGGTTAAATCACTCATCTCTGTATCGCCTGCAGTTGGTCCAAAACGCAGATGCTAGGTTGCTTACTGGTGCTAAGAAGAGGGAACACATTTCACCGGTTTTAGCATCTCTCCACTGGTTACCAGTCCATTATAGGATCCATTTTAAGATCTTGTTATTTGTTTATAAAGCCTTAAATGGTGTGGCGCCTTCTTATCTGTCAGAACTTCTGAGCTATCAACAAACCCCTAAAAGCCTCAGATCTTCTGACAAATTTCTCCTGCAAATACCTCGCTCGTGGTCGTGCTTTTTCTGTTGCTGGCACTAGACTATGGAACAGTATACCTCTGGACGTTAGGTCTGCCTCTTCCATTCCTGTTTTTAAATCATGCCTGAAGACGTATCTGTATTCCTTGGCTTTTACATGAATGTTTATTGTAGACTATATGGGTAATTTCTAGTTTTGTGTTATTTTTCAAATTAGTCTTTTAGTCCTCTGTGCCCTGGTATTGTTTCATTTGCATATGTACAGCACTTTGGTAAACACTAGTGTTCTTAAATGTGCCATATAAATAAACTGACCTTGACCTTAAGGGGTTACGCTTGTGTGTAAGGCATCCGTTGTGGCTTTTTCTCTACTTTAGGAAATTACAGCAGAGGGGTATATAAATCAAATGCAGTGTGGCTAATTGAGCAGTTTACTTAAGATCTTTATCACCACGTGTAGAGGGGCATGAGAAACATATGTGTGCATGTGTGTTAAAGAGGAATAGATGGGTGCTGTTTAAACACCTCAGGAAGCACACTTCAGTGCAGCAGCTAAACACAGGAATTAGTCTAGCTTTAAATAAACCACCGCATGCTCCGGCAACAAGCCTCGCAATCTTATCATATCACCTTATCAGGCTTCCAACTGTCAGCATCCGAGCTATGCAATTACCTCAGCCTGTCAGGCCACACCTATTTTTCTGTTCTATGAAAAATTAAGTTTGTGCATAAATCTCACAGTGTGCAACATTCATCTGATGATTTCTTTGGATGGAAATTTAAAGGTAACTGCAGAAGGCAAATGATTATAAACAAATGTGCCGACGAGTGATCCCTTTGTTAGCAATCTCAGATCTGGCCCAAATGGCTGACAGATGAACAACCACATGCTAAATTTGTAATAAAGTGTTTGAGAAATAATTGGGAAGGTCATGGTAAGACTCAGATCTCTGCTCATGGGGGCCATTTGAATCTGAGCCACTTGCTGAGAACCAAATGCTCTCTTTCCATCACGCATTGTCTTTTCTTTCACATTCACGCAACTACCCCTCTGGTAAAAACACAAACATGGCCCCTAAAAGACATAAAACTTAATAGGCACCATCCTCTCAGCAGTATAGTTGTCAATTGCGTGCTAGAGAAGGAGTAGGTGTAGTGCCTGGCTGTCTTTATACTTTGTGTTCATCCCAGGAGCCCATATTTATGAGGCTGGGGAGATGGAAAGGGTGATGAAGGGAGAGATTGCTGGAGAATGAAAGAAATGAGGTTTCTTCACAAAGAGAAAGAGAGAGAGTTCATTGTCAGGAAGAGCATTAATTAAAGTGTTAAAGCTAAAAGAAGTATTGACTTCCTCTTTCGTTCCATCTCCCCACCCTCCTTGGCTCCCTGCGGTACTGTCTTCTGCTGCAGGCCTAGAGAGCTGACTGCAGGAAAAAGGCCCACCAAGACCAATTAAAGCCTTCAGCACCAGGCTGAGAGCAAGACAAATGGAGGCAGAGAGGCTCGATTACAAGAAACCTTTGTACCAATGTAAAGCAATTAGAGCACTCTCAGGGGCCAGACAGCACGATACCTATGTGTCTTGGATCCGACATGCCGGCTAAACCCCCCAACAATCACTCTTTTCTGCTGCCTCGGCCCACTCAAATAGTCGTATTAGTGTCATATATCAGCTTGCAGACCGGCTATTAGTTTCAGCAGAGGCAGGAGAGCAGAACGAGTGAGACTGGACAACCTTTGAACCTCTGTGATGGAAACAATATGCTGGAACCCACGTTTAGCCCTGAGGGAGCTCCTCTTTAGTCCAGCTAAAGATCACTGTTTGTGTTAGAGTTCAAAGGTCTCATCACAACGTGAAATCATGAAACTTCCCTTGTTGCTCCTTGCTCTTTTCTCTTATTAACAACTTCTCTATTTATTAAATACAAATCAATAAAACAAAATGTATGTTAATTCTTTCCTGAGTTAAAAATGTAATTAATTTTTTCGCCCCTTGAAATCCTGGCATGTTTTTAGGAATCAAGATGATACAAATCTTGATTCTTGACAGTTTTTAAGAAGTGTTGATTAGTATATAGTGAATAGTTTTTTTTTTTTTAATTACCATTTTTAATTAAAAAAACAATAAAAATAATAATAATACATAAATATATATATATATATATATATATATATATATATATATATATATATATATATATATATCTGAGCTATAAGTTACTGAAGGCTACCAGTATTTATTTTAGAAATTAATTTGTTATAGTGTATATTTTTTGTGCCACTGTTTTTAAACATATTTTCCAAACACTCCCCAAACTGCCATTGGTCCAACAAACAGATAGTCCCGCCTCAAATGTATGGCATTGGTTTAACCAATGTTGCTCTGTTGGGCTGTATGGGATTCACACAAACAGTTGAATGTTTTAATAGCACCACAGGTTATGTCTACATTAATCTGGATACTTTGGAAAACTGAGTTCCAATCACTGTTCCATGTACAGTCTGAAACACAATTGTCTTCATTTTTGATAGCTGGACAGCAATTCTGAGGACACTTCCCATAGCCTTTGAAGGAATGCAATGCGAAGGTTTTAGGAAGTAACATTTATCCTTTACAATGCTATCAAAGTGAATAGCAGGCACAAAAACGCCACTACAACATGGGACGCCATCTTGACTGCGGCACATGACAACAAAAACATCCTCATTTTCAGATATCTCCCTGTCCACACTACATCACAAAGACAGCACTTTAAAATGTATGCACTTGGGAAAGCGAGTCATTGTGTTACACTTGTGACAATCAACCTACAAATGGCTTTCTTACAGTCTACATATTCACCAAGGATAGGAGAAAGTATTTTAACGAAAATTACAATAGTACAAAAAGGCTATTAATTAATTATCAGTTGTATCAGCCCAAATAAAAGTGGCATAGTGGAGTGTCAGGAGGAGGTCATACCCACTGGTGGATAACAAATAGATTTTTTATGTAAATTTATGTTCATTACTTCCATCTTCAATTAACAGAATGAAAATTCTCCCTATGACCCAAAATTATGAAGTAATTTTGACAAATGGCTGCCGATCAATAATGACCTTTTTCCTTTATGGTGAAGCAGTGGAGGAAGGGGTTATTTATTACGGCTTTAAGAAGCAGGTAGAAAAGAATAAATGTGTTGCTGTCATAGTGTGTGTAATGGGCCCAGTAATGGCAGCCTGTGAACTGCATAATGATGTTCTTTCTGATGTAAAAGCCCCCCCAAATCTCTATTTATCTCTTAGAAAGACATTTAGCACCACAACTTACTCCTGCAGTGTGACATGCAATACTCCATCTTTGTAAGACTTTTTTAAATGACATTATTTTTTATAATATATATATATATATATATATATATATATATATATATATATATATATATATATATATATATATATTGAATTACTTTGAATTGTCTTTATTTGGAGTCAATTTTCAGCAAATATTGGTATATGTGATTACTTGTGATTAATTTCATTAAGTGGCTCATCATGCAATGAATTTGATTAACATTTTTAAATAGATTGACAACTGTAATTATTAAGCATGCAGATTTTATGACCTTATTAATTGAGAGGATACATGAAATATTTTTATCACACCACAGGACTATTTAAAATGAACAAGCAAATAAATGGTGACCAGACAAGATATAAAATATGCAAATGATCTTGTATATTCATATAAAATATTGATATTGATAAAAAAAAGCTTGTCATGCATCAACTACCTCTGTCTCAAGAGTATCTAAATTCTCAAGCTGTCATGTTTCAAAAGCTCCCATTTCTTACATCAGTCAAACAAATCACAATATCTTGAAGGAATCAAATTACAAAGGACAAGCCAAATTGTTGGAAAGAACTAGATGAATTTCCAGGAATCTATGGCCCTGTTGAATATGGCACTGAAACAAGTTTAGGACTTGGCCAAGGCATAAGGCAAAGAACACAACCAAAATTACCCTGTAATCATGGCAAGCTCTCTGGATATAAGTCCACAGTAAAACAACCTGACGACTGAGATTTACACTAATGCAGAAATATGGAAGAGTGTTGTGGTGATGGGGCGGGCTGAGCGTCATCTGTGGAGAGCGAGGCTGCAAGAGTAAGGATTAACACCTGTGGGAATTATCTCTAACAGCTGTTTGTGTTTGCAGTGAGAGCAGTCCAGTCCAGTCCACTGGAGGAGAGAGAGTCTTGTGAATCATACTGTGTGCATTTGTTGCTGAAAAGAAAACCTCTTTGTGTGTTACACTGAAAAGTGTGTTGAATTAAAAGACTTACGTTGGATCTCACCGTCTCCCAACTCCTCCTTGCAGAGAGTTAAAGAACTTGTCACAGTGGTGCTAAAACTTGGAATTTAAGGAGGAAGAATGGCACCACGGAAGCCTCAACTCTGGAGGGAGTGTTTAAGACCTTCGCCATCATCCACCAATCCCACTCCTCGAGCTACGCACAGAGCAGGAGCAACGGTTCATCGCACTACTCCAGGCCCAAGCAGAAGACTGGCAGGTGCTCTGGAGCTTGCTACCCCAGGAGGGGGCTGCCTTGCAACCCCGGACCATGCAACCATCCCACCCCAGGTGCTCCCAAGGTGATCCTGCGCCTTCCTGGAACTCGATTCCACTACAGTTTAGGGAGGCCCAACTTGCGGCGCTGCAGTTACCAGCGGAGAACCTCCTGGTGTATGCAGACTTAAGGAAAGCCATCCTGCAATAGGTTGGCTGGACACTGGAGTAACAGCACCAACACTTCCACGCACTGACCCTTGGCGAGCACGGCTGCCCGTTTGCCTTAGCCCAGCAGTTCCGGCATGCCTGGCAGAGATGGTTGCTGGCTGAACAACGAGACATTGAGATTTACGTTTAACTCTCTGCAAGGAGGAAGCAGGATTCAACGTAAGCATTTTTATTCAACACACTTTTCAGTATAACACAAAAAGGGGTTTGCCTTCAGCAATAAATGCACACAGTCAGGTTCACGTGTCGCTCTCTATCTCTCCTCCAGCAGACTGGACTGCTCTTTTATTTCCCTCTTAGCTCTCTCTGCAAACACAAACAGTTGTTAGAAATAATTTCCCACATGTGTCAATTCTTACCATTTTTCCTCTTGTGACCACGCTCTCCACAGACGTCGCTCATCCACGCCCCCATCACCACAGATGTCTCTCGTTTTCTCATGGTCTCTGTCTTAGTCTCTCTTTATTCACAGTTTGGGTTTGATGGAGTCCCTCGGCATTGCTGGGTAAAAGCTTCAGCAGATGGCTAGATACTTGGCTTGGGAAGAGAGCCATACTTAATATTTTTGGCAGAACTACAGGCATATGGCAAAAGTTCACGTCAAATGCTTTGCTTCACAGGTGGGGGCCGTCTCAGAACGAAGGAAGAACACAAAGCAGAATGTTTTTCTCCATTTCAGCATGTAAAAAGTACAATTAAACAGAAAGAGATTTAGCGATGTCAAAATAGTAGGCTCTCTTGATTGATTTGCTGCGGTGACTGTGTATATGGGTAATTCAGCAGGAGTGCGGCCAACTCCACTCATTTCTCAGATAAACATGGCCACAATAACAGTGTGCATGAAGATAAACATGGTTCTGCTTAAGATCAACTCGCAATCCGCAGCTCGGAGGAGCTTGCCAAGACTGCACTGCCCTTAGCATTTACTAAACCGAAGATGGCAATCTAAGTGGGAGAGCACAGAAAAACAAAGGCCCTTTTGTCTGCATCCAAAAGATTAGCTCCAAAGACATTTGTGGAGATTGGATACACATTTAGGATTTACGGGATCGTTTTCTGGATTCAAAATCAATAAAGAAGTAGATTGTGTACCGCCGGAGCCACGAGCAGAGGAAAAATCAAATAATAGGCCCTTCTTCACAACATCTCCTGCTGGCAGACACATGCGAAGATATTATTATTTTGGTGTTCAGAGCGTAGTTATCATTTTCTCAAATTCAGTTTAAAAATAAAGTCTGGAACATCTTTAACTACAGAAAGGGCAGCAAGTACGTCACTTTTTTTTTTGGACAAGCCATGAGACTACTGTTTGGTGCTTCTAAACAAGAAATATGGACAATATATACTAAACAATTCATAACTGGAATCCACTGTGACATTTTGGATATGTCTCATTTGGCTACAGTAGTCTTTTAGATTAGATTATTTTAGAAGTAGATTATTAACAATACAATACTTTCATCCATACATATATTGTATGGTGTAGTGGTAATATTTATATACACGCCAAAACATTATGACCACGCACAGGTGAAGCGAATAACGTTGATCATCTCCTAACAAGTCACAGAACATTTTAATGATGGTTACAGGAGGAATGTGTCACAACACAAAGTGCATCGCACCCTGCTGAGTATGGGACTGCGTAGCTGCAGACCAGTCAGAGTGCCCATGATGACCCCTGTCCACCATCGAAAGCACCTACAATGGGCATACAAAGTGTCAGAACTGGACCTTGGAGCAGTGGAAGAAGTCGCCTCATCCGATGAGTCCCGTTTTCTTTTACGTCAAGCGGACGAACGTGCACGTGTGCACCGTTTCCCTGGGGAAGTGATGACACCAGGATGCACTGTGGGAAGACGACAAGCCAAATATGCCACCTACCTAAACATCATTGCAGACCAGGTACACCCCTTCATGGCAACGTATTGCCTGATGGCAGTGGTCTCTTTCAGCAGGATAATGTGCCCTGCCACACATTGTTCGGTAATGGTTTGAGGAACATAATGAAGAGTTCAAGGTGTTGCTCTGGCCTCCAAATTCTCCAGATCTCAATCTGATTGAGCATCTGTAGGATGTGCTGGACCAAAAAGTCTGATCCATATATGCTGCTAATGACTTGGTGCCATATACCACAGGACACATTCAAGGGTCTTGTAGAGTCCATGCCTCAGCAGGTCAACAATGTTTTGGCGGCACATGGAGGACCAAAAGCATATTATGCAGGTGGTAATGTTTTGGTTCATCAGTGTATGTTCTGATCATGCAATGGAAATATTTTTATGGGGTTAGAAAGAGTGAAAAAAAAAAAAGACTTCTCTCATCAGACAACAATTAAATAGCAAATTCTTCTATAATGTGACCTCTCATCTAAAAGCTTGGCATATACGTAGCAAAGAAATTATCCACTGTGAAATATAAAAGAGTTTTTGCAGAAGGAGAGTGAAGCAGCCAAGATAGCAGAGTGAAAGAAGAAAATAAAGATAAACAGAAGACACCTCATTCGTGCGGTTGACCTTATGATTGTTTTGGTCCACTTGGAATAATTTTTGTGACATGCTCCTCTGATTTAACCTCACCTCTAATACAAAGAAAAACATCAAACAGACAGATGCAGCCATGAAAATTGGTTATATCGATCATGCCAAACTCCAATGCAATAGAAGAGGGGCTTTATCTTTGAAGAAATTAGAGAAAGAACAGCTGCATAGCTTGAAAGGAAGAAAATAGTCTATGTTTGTGTGTGAAAGAAAAACTACACCTACAAAATAAAAAATCCTCTGAACCTTGCATGAAAGAGAGGCCAAGGACATTGTATCCCAAGCGTTAGATTGGTTTCACATCAGATGATTAGCCTCATCCATGCTAATTACACTGAATGAAAACTAATTAGGAGGAACCACTCTTCAGCTAATGAGGATTTGGGGCCTTTCTTAGGGCATTATTTAGTGACGCATGCATCCTCTCTTAAGCCAAACCGCAGCTCAAAAAAGCATTGGAACCATGCCAACACAGATATTCTGCTTTAAAGTCTAGAGGCAAAAATATTAAAAAGATTTCTGTTCAAATCTGCTTGTGTAATTGTATTTTTCTCTAAGAGCACTGCTCTTTTATACAGAGTGCTTGATGTTTTATTTGTTTGTGTAATCGTAATTTATACATAATTTGCATGAGGTGCTGTTCTTTATACAACACTCTGAATAACATACCATACGTTACACTTTCTGTGTGAATAATTAGTCTAAAAATGAATATGAAAGTGATCTTTAATTGGACACACACACACACACACACACACACACACACACACACACACACACACACACACACACACACACACACACCATACATCTCCCTTCTAGATCTTGGGGCCTGCAATTAGACCCGTGAACAGTAATCAAAGTCCAACGACAATACCCGCAATCCCCCTCTGCGGACATGTTTTCCTAACCCTACTGAAGACCCTAGCAGAGGTCCACTTATTCTGTCAAAAGAGCCCAGCATCTAAAATCAAAACAACCCAATCAGTACACACTAGTTCATCTGTCCCGCTGATTAAACACACACTGTGTGTAGGAGAGAACGGGAAAGAGTGTGGGGGAGAGTGCAATTTGCTAAATTACAAGTATTCTGAACATGTAAATATAGTTTAATTACAGCAATTAAAGAAGATTACTGGAGATTGGCAGATGGGGGATGTAATGCTCTTTTAATTAAAGTCTGAATATACTGTAACGCAAACAGAATGTTAACCCCACTGAATGGAATGGGTAGTTAGACCCTGACAAATTGTATCCCCATGCCTCTCTCCGAAGACTTATAATTACCAGTGTTTAGAGGGAATGAGTGTGTGTATGTTTCTGTCAGGCTGAAAGAGATGGAAAATGGAAAGCAGGACTTACCTACTCTAGGAATAGCAGATTGAAGTAGGCTGACATAAGGAAAAACATTTTGACAACAGTTAATATGGCATTAATGCCAATTAATTGGGTTTTAGCTTGTGAGATCACTCTCTGTGAATTACAAACAGTCTTTGGACTTCAAGAGGAAAACCTTGGAAATGAGGGCTGACAAAAGCACGAGGCCTTGGCGAGACTTCAAAGTGCAAAGAAAAAGAGAAAAGAGCTGACACACATCGAAGGAGTTTTGACCACAAGAAAGAATCTGGAGATGAAAGAGACTCCAGTAAAATTTTTCATAGATTACCAGGTTGGTTTTACAAGAAGTACTTTAAGTAAACTTGATAAAGCCTCACAATCAGGATTATTAGAACCACCTGAAACTCCATTCTTTACTATGAAACAGCCATTCTGTTCTTCTTCTAATGTCCAATCCTTTACATGATCCAAACAGCTGCTATGTAACTCTATACATCTCTCCATATGGACCCTATCCTTTAAAGTTGTTCCAGGACCAGTTTTCCACTTCTAATTCAACCGTAGGTTACAGTACAGAACGTTGGGTTCTATGTCGATATCTGTGGTTGAATCTAGGGCTGTCAATCAAGTTAAATTTAATATTATATATATAAGAATATTCAGATAATTAAAATGCATTGCATTATTGTGACAGACTAGTAAAGCATTGATATGACAATGCAAAAAGTGGCTATAGAATCCAATGTAATGTTTATTTCCATATTACTGAATAAAAGCCAATCATTGGTATACAGCACACATCAAATAATTTTGCAATTGTAATAATTTTCTAAGGATGTGTCAGTGTACACCTGCAACAGATGTATGCTTTAGGAGTGTCTCACTTTGGTTGCGTTGTGGCATAAACATTTTGTTGTGACGAGGAGGGCGGGGCCGGGTCGTGACTATGCAAGCCAGGCCCCCAATCGGGCTAATCAGCCGAGGAGAGGGATAAGTGCAGCGGGATGTGGCAGTTCGAAAGAGAGCGAGCCACACGCATCTGCCATGTGTGTGTTTATGTTTTGTGTATTATTGTTTAAGTTTAAATGAAATAATACATTGACTGTTCGACCAGTTCCTGACTCCTCCTTGCCCATCGTAAGCATGTTACACCCGTATTTATATCGCTGTGTCAAATTACACATAGTTTATAAAAATCATTTATTTTCATCTTAAAATCCCTGCAATTGTATTTGGGCACAATCAAGCTGTGTTTTGAATGAAAGAACGCATCCATCCTCATCTTGTGCTGTCTGCTGTTAGTGAGTGTGGTTTGTATAAACTGCGCATTTTGCGTTTCGTTTACTGCCCCCTGGATAAAACAGGTGGAACTTCAACCTTGAATTTTCTTCAATGGTAAGAATATTCCTTTTTACGGTACAGGGACATGATTACATACTTAATTTTTGTATATATATAATTAACCACACTGAATTAACACCTTAAATCGACTGCCCTAGTTGAAACATTAAGTGCAAGTTACTTTTTCTTTTAGTTTTTTTAATCAGTTGTGCTTCAGCACTGCTCTTCTGCAAAGCAGATTTGATGGTTTGAGCTACAACCATGGTAGTTTATGATCACCATATCAGAGCAGATCTGACCAGCTAAACCAAGAGTCGCTCGTTTTCGTCATTCAGATTGCCTCATGGGAGTGGGCGGTCGCTTCCAGGCTTATTTTGCGGGCTTTGCTGGCCGCAGTACTCTGATAAATGAAGCTTTTGCTGCTGGACCATGGGTAATGTTGTTGTTCAACTGGACATCCACTATTAAAGACATTCTTTAAACAATGAAGTTGAAATAAAGCAGATGGATGGTTTCAATGGAAGCATCCGGTGTAAAGCGAGACCTGACTCTGCGAAAGTCCGCCTTTGACACTGACCCCGCCTCAATCCCCTGTTGGCCTTCTTTGGACCAAGGGTAATCGGCAGGCCAAAGACACTTGTTCATTAACCCCGTACAAGCCCTGTAGAGGCAGGATGTACCCCTGGAAGTGACAGTGAAAACACAACTGCCCCTTGCAAGAACTAGCATGCCCTCATTTGCCCAAAATTAAAAACGTGGCAACTTATACTGTAAGAAAAATAAGTCATCTGAATAAGTAATTAACATTTCTGCCATCTGCCTTTATTTTCTTAGTTTACATACATGAAGAAACATTTATGAATAACAGAAACCTGACATTTTCCACTTATTTGAACCCGACAGATCTAAATATAAATCACTATTGCAGGCTTACTGTAGTGACTCGGGGAAGTTAAAACATATGTATTTGAACAATAATGGTATTTTGTTCATATCTAACCAAAAATGTAATGGGAAATCCTATGGATTGTATCTTTAAAAATGAAACTGATATTCAAGCAGCATAAGGGAAAAAATCCAACCAGCACTACTATACATTCACTGACGCAACCTTGTGAGATATACATTTCCAGAGGATCTATACAATAGTGTAGCATTTTATAAATTCATGTCAATTGTCTATTAGATATTCTAACAGAAAGATCAATGCCCTAGTCCCAGGGTTGTGGAATAAAGATTGCCTTTGGTAAGTCATTTAGGGGCTTAATCTCTTCATCATGTGGTATTTGGAAGCCTAACTTTGTTCTTTTTAGGCAGATCAATTGCATTAATTTACAAAATAAGGGAAAATGTCACCTTTCATCCTTTAAGTCGGCAGCAAGCAAGAGCGCAGCATTAATGAGAGTGACCGCTCCACTCCCTCACATTAGCACAGAGAGGTGTCATGGGAGACCTGACCTACAAATTTTAATTACCACATGAAAAATGCAGGGACGCTGATGAACACTGACATTGAAAGTGCAACCAAAGAGCCGTCTGGGTGAGTTAACGCTCTCTTGTCTGGATTGGAATGAGAGGAAGATGCAAATATTAGACGAAACACAGGTCAGGGAAACACAAGACAACACAAGAACAATCCACTGCATAATATGACCAGGTCATGCTCTAAAGCCTAGTGCAGGAGTCTTCAGACTTTATTGCAAAAATAACCATATTGTGTAAAATGGTTACTTTTTAAGCTTGGCCTATTGGCTATAAAAACATGCATAGTTCCAAATTAGGATAGGGGTATGTTTAGGGTTATGGGAAAGGTTAACAGTGTAACAAAAGAGGTATTTTAAATGTAAGCACAATGCAACAACATCTGCGTACATAAGTTAACTGAATCAAATTCTTAAGGACCCAGTAGTTAAAGACAGCCGTGTAAAGTAGGTCCAATAGCTCTTCCATGTAAACGTGCTAGACGGACGTCTTTGGCCATTGCATCGTGTTTTTCAGCATCTTACACAGAAGTGAAACATTTTTAGATGCTTTGCCAGATTTAAAAGAACGTCACTCTTAAACAAGTCTTATATTTGTAGCTTTTTCAAAGTGCTAGATGCATTTGGTCTGAACTGCCCCCTTTGATACTTGATACAAAGCCATTAAAACAATCATTACTGATGTACAGAATTGCATACATAAAAATGTTATTTAATGAATGTTTTTAATGTGTGAGGGGAAATGAAACATTTAGCTAATCTTATCTTCTTAAGCGTTGGTTGAAATTAACGTAATATTGTATTTTTGTTTAACACAAATCATTCTTATGTTGTTCTTTAACAGGGGCGGGGACCACTAGGGGCCACAAGGGGGGACTCAAGATGACTTAAAGTAGCTAGAGTATGTAATTTCTGCGACTCTAACGCTACTGAACAGAATTCCAAAAATAATCAATGTTTTCAAAACAGCTTTCTGAATGCACCCCTCGCCTGCAGTTGTTCAAACAGTCAGATAGTCCTGTCCATAACTCATGCCATTGGTTGAGTAACATTATTGGGGCAGGTCTAGACTGGTCTCTCTAAAAATAGAAAATAAAAGTTTGAAAACAAGTAAATTTGTAATCAGGAGTACCAAAGGAAATATGGTATTTTACTATATGTAAACACATTTTCATTTTTTATTTCCCTCACAAAATATGATTTGAGGTAAAGCTATAATTGGCAGTACCATCATAGAACTCCTGTTAAAGACCCCTGGCCTAGTGGGATGATTAATTATTCAGGTGTGAGGCAAATAGTTGGAGCTGTGGCCCAGTGGTTAGCACACCTACTCTTAAATGTTGAGCTGTGGTGCTCATGCAGCCAATATGAGTGTCAATCTGGTTTGTGGTGCATTTCAATTCTGTTTCCCCCTTTTCTCCCTATTATTTTCTGTCATCTGTCAACAATTGGTGTCATTTAAAAGTGGCAAAATGTCAATAAACAAGATGAGCCTATTAAATGTACTGTCAATGTTACATTGCCCATGCTGCCGTGTTTTTCTCAACCATGGGAGTGGCTCACAACATAGATCAGTGTTTACTGACAAAACCTCCCTGCGTTTCACACCGCTCTGCATCTTAGGTTTATTTTAATACTGACATAATGGGTTCTCATGGATCACTGCTCCAGCATTGTGTGCATCTTGTTGTGGTCGTGCATCGGAGAGCCTGGTTGTTTCTGTGAGATAATTAAAGCAACGTGAGGAGCAACAGCTCGTCACTTCTACACCCACGCAGATTAATCTAGGGATTGTTCTCGATGGCAAGGCAATTTGCGTCAGCTAATGTTTGGGTTGTAAAATATAGGGTTAACTGACACATATAATCTCCCTTGACAACGCCTGACTTCATCAGTCTCTATGGAAAGGGAATGAGTTTGAGTAATGAATATACATTCATTAACCACCCAAAGGGCCTATTTGTTGTAGTAATAAGATGAATTGCTGGCAAAGACAATAAACGAAGGTTGTTTTCTTGCACAGAAGGAAGAACATGAGCCGATTGGGGTCATAAGTCCACCATATAATTTGTCTTTCTTAATGGTGTCACATATTTTCTATACTGTAAATGCTAAGAGTGCTACATTTGATATACAGTAACAGTGGCCATATAAATAAAAATATATAAAATGAAACAGACAGCATGATGATAACATTAAGATTCAATTGGGCATGAAATAGCCAGTAATTAAGTTCTTAAAAGTGTGTTTACGTTTGGGAGTTAGCAGATGGTTGAGATTAGTGGTTGGAAGTTTAGGATGCTGTAAGTTGCAAATAATAGAGCTAAGTTTAACATGGAAACAACAGACACAACACACACTTGACATCATTTAAAAGGTCCTGCCAGGAAAAGTGCAAAAAACAATAGTTAACTACTAGGGATGTCAAAGTATCAATATATCAAATATTGTTCGGCACATTATTTTATCAATATATTTTTAAGCCATCGATATATAAAAATGTGTCACTATTTAAATTTGAAGCCTATTTTGCATGAAGCCTCTGTTTAAAAAATCTGGTGTAATAGCATTGGAAGACCACAAGTGAAGATTTACTGAAGCAGGTTGTGGTCACGATCACACACACACGCGCGCACGCGCAGTGCGCAAGCTGAAGTGGCTCAGCAGATGGCAATCCAAAGTTTTGAAGGTTTTTGTTCTTCAAGAATGACGTGACGTTGAGGAGTTTGCAGGTTAGTGTATGACACTGGAAATTCTCTGGAAAATCTTCCAATTATCGATGCGTGAATAAGGTATTGATTCCAAGACTATTAACAACATTTATGGCTGAAATAGTGTATGTGTGTTGTTGCACTCCATAGTATTCTAGCTTGGTCAAGCGAGCAGCAAAATCACCCTGATCAAGCCGCTTACCTTCCCCCCAAAATCATTTCTAATTTCTAATAAACTTGTAATTTCCAGCTCATTCTCTGTGCAGTTTTGCCCATTTCTTTTCCTTTTACAACATTCTTCGCTTCACACTTCTCTTTCCGTTTTTTGGTGTATTGTGTGGAAATGACAAACAGATTACAGGTCTCCTTCGGTCATCAGAATAGGTTAAAGAAACTAAAAGCTTAAAGTCTTTAAGTCGTCACGTAAGCCAGTGGCTTTTAGAAAAAAATTATGAAAATGGGACCCTTTTCCAGGTCCGTCCTGCGGCAGAATGTGAGGGTGCGCAAATGAATGCCCTTCAGGAGGGGGCGTGAAAGAAGCGGTAATGCAGTGCGTGGTTCTGTAAAACTGCACATCCACCACACCACAAGCTATTAGCTTTCTCACTGTCATTATGGCTGTCATGATGGAAGGTGTTGCCAATTGGGGAAGAACAGGATGTTGGAAGGGTTTGTAGGAGCAACTTGAAGATTTGGCCCCCTCGCCTCACGGTCCTGCATGCACTGACAACTGATTGTCAGTCAACATTTGCTCTATATTGCACAGAGGGTGGAGGAAAAGCTATGAGGGATGAAGTCAGTGAACAATAAATTACATCTCTTGTGTCTCTACCAGCTCAGTGCTTTGATTGGTGTCTCATTATTTACAGGGCTATGTGGAAAGCCATCGCTAAAGGACTGAGTTTCGGATGACATAAAGTTGAAATCTTATGCATCGTAGGCATCAAACCTCAACTGATAGGCTCTGTTTTAAAACAACTGTCAAACATCAGTTGTCAAAATGTTTTTATATCAAATAAAATGCACAATGTACTCGTGTTGCTGAAGTGCATCCGTGCATTCATGATTTTATGTGTCTAATTCCAGGTTATCGCAACTACAATTTTCCCTTTTGAAAAGTCCATCTTAGACCAGCATAAACCTCCATGCTGGTTTACACTGGTCAGGGCAATTATAAGAACAATAATGTTTTTGTTTATGTATATACCTGTATATATATATATATATATATATATATATATATATATATATATATATATAAAAATCACAATTCCTCACATTTAATTGCAGAAATCATTCCCTGTCTTAGGTCAGTTAGGATCACTACTTTATTTTAAGAATGTGAAATGTTAGAGTAATAGTAGAGAGAATTATTTATTTCAGCTTTTATTTATTTCGTCACATTCTCAGTGGGTCAGAAGTTTGCATACACTCTGTATTTGGTGGAATTGCCATTAAATTGTTTAACTTGGGCCAAACATTTTGGGTAGCCTTCCACAAGCTTCTCACAATAATTTGCTGGAATTTTGGCCCATTCCTCCAGACAGAACTGGTGTAACTGAGTCAGGTTTGTAGGCCACTTTGCAGCACACGCTATTTCAGTTCTGCCCACAAATCGTATTGAGGTCAGGGCTTTGTGATGACCACTCCAATACCTTGACTTTGTTGTCCTTAAGTCATTGTGACACAACTGTGGAGGTATACTTGGGGTCACTGTCCATTTGGAAGACCCATTTGCGACAGAGCTTTAACTTCCTGGCTGATGTCTTGAGATGGTGATTCAATATATCCACATCATTTTCCTTCCTCATGATACCATCCATTTTGTGAAGTGCACCAGTCCCTCCTGCAGCAAAGCACCCCCACAACATGATGCTGCCACCCCCATGCTTCACTGTTGGGATGGTGTTCTTCAGCATGCAAGCATCGCCCTTTTTCTTCCAAACATAACAATGGTCATCATGGCCATACAGTTCAATTTTTGAAAAACATTTGTAGTAAGAACTTTGTCCCCATGTGCACTATGGTGGTTTTGGAGTAGTGGCTTCTTCCTTGAAGAGCAGTCTTTCAGGTTATGTAGATATATGACTTTTTTTTATTTTTTACTGTGGATATAGATACTTGTCTACCTGTTTCCTCCAGCATCTTCACAAGCTCCTTTGCTTTTGTTAAGTGATTGATTTGCACTTTTCGCACCAAACTGCATTCATCTCTAGGAGACAGAATGTGTCTCCTTCCCGAGCGGTATGATGGCTGCGCGATCCCTTGGTGTTTATACTTGCAATTTTCCAAGCTGCTTAAAGGCACAGTTACTTACTGCACAGTTAACTTACTGTATGTAAAAATCTGTTCTGACACAATTTGTCTGTAAACAATTGTTGGAAAACTAACTTGTGTTATGCACAAAGTAGATGTTCTAAAAGTTTTAATGAATTCAACACAAGTGTTTGTAAACTTTTGAATTCAATAGTGGTTAACTAGCATGGTTTTTCTGATGTTTGCTGGTTGAAAAGGTCTGATGCAGACCAGCATCAAACTGCAACATGGCTGAGGAAAAGTATTGGCAAAATAGTGTTAAATTGTTCTTGGCCATAGACCCAGCACAAAATTGTATCTGTCATAAGCCCTCAAGAGTGAGTTATACTGTACTATTGTTTTTGGAAATACTCAGAAATGAAGACATGAAAAATATTAAGCACGAAAATCTAATAAAAGTCACGTTTCAGGCAGTAAAATGCCTAATTTCCAAAGAATAGCTCGACCAGAGACTTTCCATATGCACATATTTGACAGAATATGACAGAATATTCCTTTTTGGATGAACTTTCCCTTTAAGAACAGAAAAACCCACAGAAGAAGGTTAAACCATCCCTTTAATTTAGCACATACATCATAACATCTTACAATGAGGAATTATGCATTAAAGTTAATGGGAAAGAGATTGAGGGACTGCCTCATTGAACTGTGCAGATTCAGGCCTCAAACCAAGGGCTTAATAATGTCTGCAAATCTACAGTACATCAAACTTAACCGTTCCTTAGAGAAGCTGTATGAAAAGTCTTTGACCTTGCCTGCGATGCTGAAAGCAGCCAAATTCCTCTCTCTAGTGACTAGCCATGAGATCTGTGGAACGGCTGCTGCCTCCCAGATTTACTGAAGAGCTTTACTTTAACCTCAAGTACCTTACCATAAGGCCTTTAGAATAATGTGTCTGCATTTAAATTTAATAGGGGACTCTGCTTACGAGCACCTACATTGTCTCCAGATTCAGCCAGGGAAATCTTTTAATATGATAACCAGTCATTAATCACACCACACCACGAATTCAGAGCAACCGGCCTACACTTATAACATCTAAGACTTCATTCCCATGGAGTACAATTTTGAACGATATAATTTCTCACTCCTTTTTTGAAAGAAGACTTAAAAGAGGAGATTTTTAGTGTTTTTAATGTAATTATGACCTAGTTTTTGAGCAGTATGCATCTGAGAGACGCTTTGCTTTCAACACCCCTCCCAGTCCTCATCTCTCCCTACAGACTGCAGCTAATTGAATCGAAAGTTCAATCTTGCTGAATTAGTGGTGTGTGTAAGAGAGACAATTTATCATGTCCAGTTAAGCAAAATAGATTTGAAAAACATTAAGAGGCACTGACTGGCTTCAGCACACCATTAGTGGGCCCAGATCTCTCTGCCCGTGTACATGATGAGAGAGAAAGGAAGAGAACAGACCAAAGCAGGCGAGACTGAGTTTAACTCTGGTAATTGACATGGGAGAAATGCACAGTCATCTCTAATCATTAGACACACTCACTATGTAACACTGCAAGAGGAATGATAATTTGATCTAAACAAAGGTGGAGACATGAATGCACATGATGTACTGAAGTTTTCTGCATGCCGCTATGTCCGCTACAGTGCTCATGCACGAGACGTAGTGTGCACTCGTTTGACTATGTGTGAGACATATCGGAATGGGGGTCTTGTTTTCCAGTAAAAAAATATCGCACTATTCTTAAGCCTGTAAAGCATGACATATGAAACAATTATCATTTTGACATTAAACTGTTCAAACCATTAGTACCATTAGACAACACACATATATATATATATATTTATTAGGAATGAAAAAAAAATTGTTATAATAATTTAATATATTTTATATATTAGGCTTTAAAGGTCATTATCCTCCTGAAAACCAGCAATTCATTTTTGTGTAGGACATTTGATATTCAAGTTTTTCTTAACCCATACATGCTACAGTGGGAAATCTTTGGTTATTATCAGAGAACTCCCTGGGCTTTTCAGGGATACCAAATGTTTCCCGTCCTTAGACTTAGATTGAAATGTATCACAGTTCAGTTCAGCACATCAAATACAATACACTAGCACATCAAATACAATATGAAAATATGATTTTTCTTCTTCTTCACAAAACAGTTTTTAATCATATGCATTTTATGCATCAAACACTATAGTGACATTTAAAAAAGGGAAATTGTAAAACTTTATTCACCGGGTCTCGGGAACTTGTGGTAAGTTGACATCATAATAGCTTATAATAGCTTGTAATAATTAATTTGGTTAAATTAGATCTTTATAATTACAGAGCAGGCTGCATATATGCAAATACACAGAAATATTAGTTCACACTTTAAATATATACTTTAAAAACCCCTGTGATTTTTTTTTTTTTGTGGTGGGCATGAATGGATCAAAATCCTGTTGTATCATATTTAATACATGGATTTCAAAGGGGGCTTTCAATAAAATAATATTCAAAATTTTAACCAAGCACAAGTTGCTTATATGCAGCAAATATCAGTAAATAAAATATAATCATTACTGTCACTTTTACTTTATTAATATAAGTTGTCATTTAACCCAACATAAGAGACACTTTTTGTGTAAGTCCACCACCATTTTAAATAGATCGATATAGACATTGAAACCAATTGTTTTCCACAAATAACCACTAGATGGTGCCATAAACTATACATACCATAGGTTGTTTGTCTCATCGATTTGAACAGAGTGAATCAGGGGCTGTCAAATATTATGTATCATACTTGATACACACAGCATTATAGGGTTAAACAAATAAATAAATAAATAAATACATATTTAAAATATATATTTACTTATACATTAAATCGCTTAGATATTTTTACTGGAAAACAGAAAGAAAAAATACTGAGTAAGATAAATATTTTGTAAGTTAAATTATTTATACTATACTGGAAAAAAAACATTCTTACTGAATATTTATGTCTTATTTTCCATTAAAAATATCTAAACATCCTTTAAACAAGAAAAAATACTCATTAAACAGAATGAAATAAGATATTGAGTCTTGTTTTCAGAAAATCTAACAATATTTAGTGGGGTTTAGACTTTAAAACAAATTGCGGAAAAATAAAAAAATAAATTGTTATCGAATTGGCAAATTGTTATGATCATAAACGTTACTTAATTTTGTAAGATTTCTCATAAAAAAATATATATATATATATATATATATATATATATATATATATATATATATATATATATATATATATATATATATATATATATATATATATATATATATATATATAAGTGCAAGAGGCTTCAAATAAAAAAACGGCAAAGACTTACAGACAAACATGAATGGTTAAAAAATCCAAAAGCAGAAACATTTTAAAGAGAGAGGCAAACGAAGGATCCGTAGTAAAATCCAGACACCAAAACAGTCCCTTGTTCCACACAAAATAACACTCTCTGCCATGATGTCTTTACCGTGCCTTTAGATAGCCGAGTGTGTTAGGAAAATAGCACTCTGGGGGTATCCATGGAAAAGGTAAAGCCCAGACGAGTGTTTCTCAACAGCCCTTAAGAGAGGCCGGGGTAGCACGGAGGATCTGGCCCAGCTCAATCCCCCTGAATAAAACATCTAGCAACAATCCATAACGTGGCCATGGATAAATCTCTCCCTTCTCCCTCTCGGTGGGAGATCTGTCTAGATTAGCCTGACATCAGGAGTGTGGGGAGAAATAGTGTTTATCTGAACCCTAACAAGGGGGCTCTGAGCCTTTGAGCACTGCACTGGGATCACTCAAGGCGAAGCACACTGCATGAACAAAGAATTATAGGCCAATCTGTAGTCTGCTGGCATATATACTGGTTCTGTGAAAGAGAGAAGTCTTGCTCTACATCTTCCGCATGAGTAAGACCCTGGGCTCTATTTTCATGAATGTGGAAAGCGCAATGCTAATCACCTAATTTTCGTGAGAGTGCGAATTCTAAGTGCAATTTTCATGCCAGCGCAAAGTGCAAGTGGGCATGGGTTGAAGTGTTTGTGCTTTATGTGGTTGTATGCATGTAAACTGTGGGTATTTTGTAGGTTAATGAAGTGGCGCAAAGTGCAGTTTGCTCTTTTTGTGAGAAATAGGTAACTGCGGTAAGACATTTCAAAAGCAGATCTGTTTTCAGCACAAAGTCTCAGTTCCTACATTTGCAGTTTGGAGATTCCACCAGCTGGTGTAAATAAAGTTCATGTCCAAACTAAATATAGTGGAACTATGTTTAGGTCATGTTTATTTTTCAATTATCATCATTATGTTTATATTACAATACTATGTGTGATTCATTTTTATTTTGAATCACAAATAGCATTGTAATATAAACATTATTTTTCACCAGTTGTCGTAGTGATTTTTAAGTCATTGCAAAAGGGTCGTGGAAGAAGTTGGAGAGAGAAAAATTTTGGAATTGGATGATTTTTCACTTCATTATTTTGATTATATTTTTGTTTAGTTTAAGAGTAATTTGAATTTAGGAATACATTTGGTTTAATGTTTTCACGTTTCAATAAATACATTTTTCAAAATGGACTGGTAGAAGTGAAGTGTGTTCCGATACATTCACTATTAATTCTAGTCATGAATTGTGTCAGTAGATGAAAATGATTAATAATACTCACATTCTTTATAATTTAATAGAGCGTAAATCCAAATCCTGACGAGAAGCACATTTTCCATGCGTATAAAAGGTGCGTGTCAATAGAAATATATCTGACATTCAACAGGGACACAGCTAATGCATAAATGAACGTGAGTCCATATTACTATTCTTCTAGTCCATTTACACAACCAACTTATGAATGTGCTGTCTTTGTTTATATCGCTGGTGCTTGACAGGGAATGGACTGTATAATTGGACGCAGATGGTGCCGGAGAAGAACCTCAGAATTAAATTGCACTTGACCAAGCCCAACAGCGCATTATGTGTACAATTTTGCCAAACCCACTTGCACCTAAACTTACTGCATGCTTGCACGAAAATACCAAAACTTCATGGCCATGAACATTGATTGACTTTGCATGAATGACTTATGGCATAGCTGGGGTTGGAGCAGTGGAGCTTAGTGCTTAGGGCAAGCTTGAATGGAATAGTTCACCCAAAAATGAAAATTCTGCTATCATTTATTTACACTCATGTTGTTCCAAACATTTACATTTAGCAGACACTTTTATCCTTGTGAGTGACTTACAAATGTGGAACATAGCAAGCAAACCATTTTAACTCTTCAGTAAAACACAACAAATACATTTCTGAAGAATAACCTTGCCTCGCTTTTCCTTGAAATGAAGGTAATAAACTATGAACGTTGTTATGTAAGGGACAAAGCACAGTCAGCCGGTCATTATCGCAAAATCAGGCCCTCGACACGGAGCGCACAGGGTTTCATTTGAGATAAAGGGCGGCTGACTATTCCTAATATTTCTTATTACACGGCTACTTAAAAAAATACATAAAAAAAAAAAAACAATAATAAAAAAAGGACCGCAGAGTCTCCAGAAACATCTTAATTCAACCTTTGGTTTGCATCGCAGTTTTGTTGGTGTTTATATTGCAAAACTGACAGTCTTTTAATAGTTGCAACCAGATCATTGAGTCAGTGAGTTGAACTTGAGCCGTTGAACCGGATTATTCTGAATTGTGAATGAATCATTCAGACCGGCTTTGTGATCAACTGATTCATTGACAAGACCTGCCGCAAAAGGAAGATCCTTCATGAATCAGACTTTCTCATGAATGTGCCAAGAAAGGTAGGGTGGATGTCAACATTTTCAGTGAATAACAACTGACATTTTGGTATTTTCCACACACAAAGACATGGCTTCAGAAGACTTGGAATATAGCACTTTATAAGTTGTTTACACCAAATCTATGACACTTTCATTGTTATTTTCTTCTTTTTTCTTAGATCTTGAAAGCCATTGTCCTTAATTACTTCTATTATATGAAAAACAGTGACCCAAGATATTGTTCAGAAATGTACAATTGTTGATGCACGTAAAAAAGAATGAAAAAAATATATATCTTACAGGTTTGGAACAACATGAGGTTAAGTAAATAACTATTCCTTCAAATTAGCAGCCCCCAGAATGGACAGCTGTACTCTCTAGGGAGCATGCAATCAGGCTGTGAAAAGATTCTTCAGTCCTTCAACAGGCAGTTAACACTGTGTCCATTACCGCCCTCAGGGGGTTACACAACCAGCCATGTGGAAAAGGGGTGGGGTGTTTAAGAGCTTGAGGAGGGAGGAATGGGGATCTTTCAGGTCATGGCCTGGGGAGAACATCTCATCGGGGAAAGAGAGGAAAGAGGGCTGCTGGCTGCCACAGACCAAATGGAAAGCAGGTGCTATTTGTCACCCCATAGCAAATCACCGTAAGGACTTCTATATTTTTCACAGAAATCCAACATGTGTTTCAAAGAAAATTACAGCTGGAAAATAAGTGTCCTGAGCTGCTCAGCTGTATATGCACATTCACTGTTTGCCTGTCCTTGGTCGGTTCCCCAACTGCCCTGGAGACGAGCCCACTGGTCCTGTTTGTGTGTTACAGATGCACAAATGTTTTCCACTGACCAGATCGGTCACAACTCATAAATCATTCAATGGAAATCTCATCTTTCTTTGATCCAAGGGTAAGATAAGAAGCAGTTGTTCACACCATGCAATGCAATCTCCACTTCCTCTATTGGGAGATCCCCTCCAGCTTGTCTTCCAAGATCCTTTACTCGCTCACTCCATCTTGATCTCTCTGTCTGCTTTTTTTAAATGGCTATTGGAGGTTTCTGCAGGTTTCTTTAGCCACCAAGTCTCTTTCTAAAACGTATTATGAGGGATACTAAAAACATTTTAGCGCACTGTGTGCAGTCTTGCAATCTTGTCACCCGAACAATGAACAATAATATCACATTCATTATTCCATTGGAATACACTTGGAATATCTCATTTTTCTTCTAAAACTATGACTGTCAAAGTGATAGAAAGCATTTGCATTTTACATAAATATTGTTACATTTCCTAAAAGACAGAGAATTTTCAGTCACCACAACTGCAAGGTGTAAATGCATTCCAGCTAAAGAATATCCAGATACTATCCGGATACGAAAAGCAAGTTAATGCAAGGTGTAAATGGGGGGCCTTAGGACAAACACAAGCACTCTGGGCCAGCGGTACAGGGGACGCAGCTCAAATGTAGAGCACATGCTGTACATGTATACGGTCCCAGGTTCAATCCCTGGCATCTTCACCTTCCATATCTACAGATGAAAATGCAGTGCTCTAACCTCATGACTAAGTGCTGCCCACCTCATGAAATACTTTTTAGTTCTCATACTCAAAACTAAAGAACACAAAAGGATATATTTGTAATCAATTTGTGATGACTGATATCCATAGAATAACAGCTGAGACATGCTGAGGTTTGATGATACTGATAGTCTGGTCTCATGGAATTTATTTGAGCATTGCAACGATTTAGCAAAACTGAAAATACGATCTTCATAACACATTTGACTGCACTTTATACATGAAATGTCCAGCAGGGGGCGCCAAACCCAAGTGAAATGATGTAATCAGACAAGGTTTTTAAGGTGAATTTTAGATGGAGGTTTTAATAAAACATACCTCCCTAATCTAAAACGTTACCCTAAACTTAACCTATAGTGTCCAAAAAGAGAAATGAGAGACAAAAAATAATTACCCTTAACTAACACCTAACCTTAACCGATGCAGAAAGCGAAATTCAGAAGTGAAAGGAAAAGTACATTTTCTGAAGCAACCACATCATTTTGTATCACCCCTATGTCTCTATTGTGTCACATGTCAGCTTGAGTTTTCGTCTGGTTTTGAACTGTGGACCCC
The DNA here is from genome assembly GCF_025860055.1 of Xyrauchen texanus. NCBI lineage: Eukaryota > Metazoa > Chordata > Actinopteri > Cypriniformes > Catostomidae > Xyrauchen > Xyrauchen texanus. Next base: position 14,935,433 of record NC_068319.1, on the reverse strand, counting down.
TGAGTCCAAAGATAGCACTCTATGAGGTGTGCTACCACGCAAGCTATTCATATTGGAATAAGTGTATAAATGTAGGTGGATCTGTAATACAAGCATAAAAATGCAAGATTTTTCAAAAGATGCGTTAAGAGTAAAAGTGTGTCAATATCATAACATAGGAGGGTCTGAGTAATAGAGTAAAAAATAAATGTTTATAAAGTAGTCAACCAATGAAGTCGTGATTTGAGTGAAAGTAAATTAAACACACAGTTGTTGTAGTGCCTATAGTGTAGTGCATTTGAAATGTACCTGAAGACACATATAAAGTTTTGCAAAAATATATCTAGTCAAGTTTTCACTATGAGACCAGGTTGGATATTGGCATGTTGCCATTCTTGATGGTCACATGGACTAGTATTATATTACTTTTGGGTGCTTTTTAAGCTTTAAGCTCCAAGTATACTTCGGTTTTGTCTACGTACAGTCGAACGAGAGCCTGTCAAAGAAAGTGATGATGATGAAATTTGCTTCACACATCCTGTACGTGGATGCTCCACATTTTTCAGTTTCTGATTGTCATCATTTTCCCAAGTACATATATGACAATGGAGAGCATTTTGCAAACGACATATTTATGTGAAAAAAATTCTGTAAAATTGTTTTAATATGGCATATAACCTTAAAATGTGTCACTATCAAATAATAAGCTAATTAGCTAATGTATGGAAATCAGTGATTGCAACAAATACATCATTTTGAGTACAGTGTTCCATAAAAGAAAGTAATATGGCGCGAACCCATTTACCTTGAAATTTCGTGGCCGAAATACTGTCATCTCAATGGAAATCCACGCAATCGTGAATTTTCCTCATCGGATTCCAGCGGTAAAGAATTCTCCCCCCCCCCTCACATTATTTTGTCTGAAGTTCAAGTTCAGATGAATTCACTGCGTTGACCAATAGGAAGTTGCTTGGTTTGGCAGTGACCACTGAGTGGGCAGTGCTTTGTAGATAGCTACCCTATCCATATCATTTTAGCAGCAAGTTTCTTTTTTACTTTATTCGAGTATAAAGTGCAGAATTAAAAAAAAAAAAAGGTTTTTAGCTTTTTGCTGGTATAACACATGCTCAAAATCCATCCACACCTGCTTTGCCTGCAGAATTTCGCCAAGTAAATGTAAATGTGACCGCACTTACAGTGTTTGTAATGATATGAGGGTGAGTAAATAATGACATAATTTTCATATTGTGGTGAATAATTCCTTTAAATCTATGTCTTCTTTGTTTTATACTATATTTACATACGTTATGTGTCTGTATTCTTTGTATTGTTCTTAAACATTTTAATACCCTGTGCAAGCTGTGCAATCGACAAATGAACTAAACTTGACTTGACTTGTGAGCGGTGATTAAACACTTCATAGAGAATCCCTAGGAAAGCAGCAAGCAGGGAGAGGGAGCTATTCAAATTAAGCTAAAGGAAATTAATGTAAATTAAGCAAAGAATCACTTGCCACTTCCGTCACATCCCTCCTTGTTGCTCAATATGTGTGCTGACAATCCAGATATTTAAGACAAACCCTCTCAGCCGCCCCGTCTCTCCAGCAGAGATCATTATGCAGTGTAAACCCCCTGTTGACAAGTTTACCCGCTCTCTCTCCCTGCACAGATGCTGTGGCAGTTCCTGGCAGCGAGGAGCTCAGCTTGGCGCGAGTTCCGAGTAGAAAGATTCTGTCATGTCTCAGGAGAGTGGGGTAGATGTTTTATAGCTCAGCTGAAACTCATAAACAGAGCCCCCAGCTAGCTGAAAACATGGCAGCTGCTCTATCACTCCAAGAAAAAAATGGAGGCCAGGTAGACAGACATAAAGCTTAGAATCAGCGTTCATGGTCATCCTACTCCACTTCTACAGTTAATCAACGTTGATGTAAGCGCTTTTTTGCATTTGATTCATCCAGCATCATGGTTATTATAGTTAACAAAATCTACTGTGTGTTTCTTTAACTTTGGGTAGATTTAACACTGCTGGAAGTCTTGTTAAATTATATTTCGCACTCTTATTTTTCTATTAACAATGTTCAACAGTGTATCTCACAAGAGACTGATGTCATTTTTGTATGTTTATTTCTTTGTATTTCATGAAAATTTCCACCACAAGTGCCATTTTCACCACATCTCAAACTCTGTATTGTGTTTAACAGAATTCTGTGATGGAAATGACATTTTTATATTTTTGACTCCTGTGTCTTGCTAAGGTTCACTGAATAGCTAACATTTAATGTATTTGGAATATAACCAATTCAATAATAATGGTCCCACTTTATATTAGGTGTCTTTAACTACTATATACTAACATTAAAACACATGCAATACAATGTAATTATTGTGTAACTACATGTTTTTTTGCAACATTCTCACATAATTAATATTTGCTGCTACTGAGGTTGAGGTACATATAGGTTTAGGGGTAGGGTTAGGGTTAGGTTTAAGGTAAAATGATTAGGTTTAGGGTTGGGGTAAGATTTGGTTAAGAATTAGGATGTATGGTAAACAGTGTAACTACAGATGTAATTAAATACAAGTACAACATGTATGTACATAATTAGTGTGACGTATCAAATGCTTAAGTACATGGTCGTTAAAGACACCTAATATAAAATTCACAATATTTTTTTTCACTTTTTGCACAATTTGGCAAAATTACAGCCTGGTTGCCAATGACACCCAATACAAATATTTTGCTCCCAAGTGATGTTTACTGATTTTCTTTGTTTTCGTCAAACACCACTTGTCTCATTTTCAACTGACACTTTGTAGACTTGGTTAACAAGTACACTAACTTTTGAAAACACTTCATTATGGGGAAATTTACTGTAATTCAATAAAAAAAATTATGAAATAAATAATTTTCACACAATAAATATAGAAATTGTTTATTTCACTATTTGTTTAGATTATCATAGCTTCAAACATGTAATGATTTGTATTTCTATAATAGATTTTCATAGTTTAATTTTAATATTTAATAATAAGTCTGGGTCTGGGACAAGGCTAAAACAGTCATTTGAAAAGCACCAAAAAATAAATAATGGTGTCCAAGTTAGTTTTAATGTGACCATGTTACAAATAGATTTTTTTTGTATTTATTTTTATCTGTTTGTTTTGATTAAAATCAACCTCTGGGATATGAAATTGCTCAAAGTTGAAAACACCCCACTACTAGCATTAAGAAAATGTGTTTGCAAATGTACAGAAATAAAACTGAAACTATAAATGTGCAATAATATGCACACAAAAATGCAACCAAATAACAGAAAATATATACATTTTGTATTTTCAATCAATACTGAATGGTCTCCCAAATCTGACTTTAGACTATCAGTGTATTCCCTCAAAAAGATCCACCCAATTATACAAGAAGTAGCGGCCTGATTTATGTGATATTACAAACCATGGTTAGCTTGTTGCAATTCCTGATAAAGTTGCGTGTGTCAATACAGTCTAAGCAAAAGTATGAAAACTAAAACAAAATTACACTAAAACGTAACTATTAAAATAAACTATTTATAAAGAATTATAACGAAACTGAAATTTTACATTTTTCAAAATTATAATAACCCTATACAGCACCATTAAAAAAACGAATACCAGAAACAGAACTTCATTTGATTCCATGTTATTCACTTTTTTTCTCTCTCTCTCTTATTTTTTTTAGCTAGTAGAGATGTGAAAAATGGAGCAAAAAATAGAATCCATAACCAATAAAGCAACAGTAAAGCTTTGAATGTGCTCTGTATGCGGCAACAGTTCCAATGGCCTTCACATTTATTCCCTGAAATCAACTTTTCATTGCTTTTCAACTATTCAGGGCTCAGACTTGGCAACCTCTACAAGGCCTTTCATTTGAAACAGGTAATGTGTTGCCAATCTGCTGTTTAAAACTCCCCCTTGAGGAGACCCAGAGAGTGCGAGGGGATCAATGCCACCAAGTGTTGGCACGCATATAGCTCTCCGCTGCCCAGCTCTTCACAGGGCTGGACCTGGGCAAATGCAGACGGTGTTGAAACCTGGCCAGATGGGGAGAATTAAAGAGGGCTTTTGTCTTGACAGAAGCTTTAAACCGTTTCGGGAAGTCCAATACATGATACAATTAAACAAACATGGCAGAAAGTACAACTGATGCTTTTTCAGTCACAGTATAATGACTCCTTCGTGCTAGGATATCGTGGAAAAATCATATATGAGAAGATATTTTCACATTTACTTTCGATTATGAATGGGTTAGATATTGCGGTCAAGTGAAATAATTAAAGGAAATGTCCTTTATGCCCCAATTCAATAACTGTTGAACAGTTACCAGAGATTATTATCAGCTAGAAATAAGACATTAGAATTGAATGTGCTTTTTTCACTGCCATCTACTTTGGTTTGGCAAAACATTACTAAAACAAGCAACATTTATGTGTCAGTATACTTAAAATGATCTTGGTTTGCTCTTTGCCAGCCCACAGTTCCACGGAAACAGATAGCAAGTCTAATTTTTTTACAAAACCGCTGCACAAATCTTATTAGCATTGTTAGTGGGATGGCATCACAATATGGAAACATAAACATAAATACGGTAAATTAAATTGACTTCAGAGAGAGCAAAATAAGGACAGTGATGTAATATCCTGAAGCGTATGCTGTAGTATTTTGACTCAACTAAGCTTATACTTGAGTTATACTAACCTCAATTGAGTTACAGATGGACTGACCACTAATCAGCCTTTAAAAGAACAAAAAAAAGGAGGTTATTGGTGGTCAAAAAGGAGAGTGAAACAGGAAAAGAAATCTGACTTTAATAAGAGGGGGTTATTTGATGGGATGCCCCGTTTTTTCTCTCTCCATGATTTGTCCATGACCTTCCCAAGAATTTTGATTCAGAGTTACTGAAAAAAATTACTACTGATCTGTGACCCAGTTTGAGCGATTTACTGTAAATAACTGACTCAAAGGACGATTTGGACATCACTACGACTTGCTTGTGTACGTGATAGCTGTGCTGTGTGTAAACCTCACACTCTTGGCCTTAAGAGATGCACTAGCGACCAAGGTTAGAGGCCATATCTTTTATAGCCACCTTGCTAGCGTGTCCGACTCCCATGCCGGGGATTGCTGGTTCAAATCCCGCTCGGTGCAGGTCGGGTAGGACCGGTGACACAGGTAACGTGACACGGATGGGAGTGAGGTTTAAAGGGGTGAGTTGAATGGTAGCCAGCTGGTGAAAAATGGTAGCTGTGCAGTGTGAAAACCTCACTCACCCTACGTTACGTGAAGCACATATACACTTGCACAGAGGCCTGGGTAAGAAATTCGGTCCCCATGGTTACAGCTGAGTGACATGCCACAGGTAACAGTGGTCAACATCACAAAAATGGGGTCATCCCACTGAGAGAAGACGCACTAGCAACCAAGGTTTGAGGCCATGGCTTTTACAGCCACCTTGCTAGCGCGTCCGACTCCCATCCTGGGGAACGCCGGTTTGAATCCCGCTCGGAGGGGGTTGAGTAGGACCGGTGATATGGGTGCCGTGACACGGAAGGGAGTGAGGTTTAGAGGGGTGAGGGGAATGATAGCCAGCTGGTACGTAATAGCTGTACAGTGTGTGAACCTCACTCTCCTGGCCTTAAGAGACGCACTAGCGACCGATGCTAGAGGCAGTGGCTTTTATAGACTCCTTGCTAGCGCATCCGACTCCCATGCCGGGGATCGCTGGTTCGAATACCGCTCGGAGCGGGTTGAGTAGAACTGGTGACACTTTCATGGCTTTACTCTACACAAGCGCTACAAAAGAGTAATATTTAGCTTATGAAATATATTCTCTATCGAGATTTCCTTTTGATCCTTATGATTTTATCGATTTCCATGACTTTCCCAAGCCTGGATTGTTTTTTTTTAATCGCTGATATTTCCAGGTTTTCAATGACTGTGGGGATCCTGATTATTTTCCACTTTTTAATAGAGATGTTTTGGTAATTTTCTTAATGTAAAGAATATGAATGTCCATGAATACGTTACCACTCAGTTTTCCAATGTTTAAATATGTGCCCTGCGCCTGCTCAGGCTGATGGAGGAAAAGTTGCAAATAACATAGTGATCAGAGTTCAATTTTAGTGTGTGTTGTTCAATATCTGTTAACTGAGAAAATATGCACAATTTCGAAATAACTTTGCTATTATATATTGTGGTTTGTCTAATCTCTATTGCAGAACCCTGTGGAGCACTGCACTATTGTAATCAGATATACTTTATCCACAGGCTTCACATGATCTATTTATTCGATGCAAAACTTGAGAAAAAACTAAAACCATCAAAGTGATAATTAACTAATAAACAGGAGAGATGTAGCAGTCTCTTAGATGTTGCCTTTTACCCTGGGGATAGAGTCTGCCCAGTATGATCTTGCCACTTTGAAGAACTTCAAAGTCCGAGCTAGCCTCTGGATCCTGGCTCCTACACACACACCCACACCCTAGGTTCCCTGAAGCACATATACAATTGCACAGAGGCCTGGGAAAAAATCCTGTCATCATTATCTGGTCTCCATGGTTACAGCTGAGTGACATGCCACAGGTAACATGGACGACATCACAAAAATGGGGTCATCCCACAGAGAGAAGACATTATGTCATCATATCATCCCATCATTGCCTTCCTGTTCCTCATATCATACAAACCTCCCTCTCTGACATGGCAAATCTTCCTGGCTATAGAGTGAGCATAAGCCAGTCAAGATGAATATGAAATACTCTTACACAATATACGAGTACAGTAAGTGAACATGAAATCAAAATGTACCCTATTTACATTCCAACTTCACAATCTCTGGTCTTACTGTGAATGATTCATTAGTGCATGTTATTTAAAAGAAACAACAAAACAAAGCCATTGTATTCGTAATCTTTAAAGGGACAGAACACCGAAAAATACTAATTTGACCAGATCTTTAGACCAAACAACAGCTGCCATGAATTTCAATGTGTCTATTGCACTTACAGCATTTATTATCATATTAAATTAACAGAGGCTTTTATTAATCAAGCAATATGTGACGGCGTAAATCTAATAACCAAGAACTTTTCAGTAAATCACTAATGGTGAGCAAGGAACAGGGAAATGAGATCCATTTTCAGGGACTTGAGCTTGAATCTTCTTTAAAGTTATCTGACAAAAACATATTTGATAATCAATGGACACCTCCCAAGTGACAGTCCTGCAGGCCAGAAATCAAGTTATGTCAGTACGTGCGCTGTGAGGTTAAACAGTAAAACTAGAGAGGCACCAATATGAAAATGTTTGCCTAATGCAATACCGATTTTAACAAAAAATTATAAGCCGATACCGATATTTTGCCACTTTATTTTGTCATTAGATCACTGTTTTTCTTAGGAATTATGCCATAATGCTGCATGATTGATTGAATTAAGATTGCAATTGCTATATGGCATTGTATGATTACTAGTTAGATATCATGCAATGCCATATTGCGATTTCAATCTTAATTCAATCAATCACGCAGCATTAATGGATTTCATATCGATGTCTCAGAAGTCAAAGTCCGCTGTTTTGAAGCATTTTGGATGGTACAATATACTTTTTTTTGGAACTATCATTATCTATCACTATCTATCACTATCATACAATAAAATGGCTAACATTTTGCCTAACATCTTCTTTTGTGTTTAACTGAAAAATGGAACAACATGCATTTTGAAAAAATAAATAAAGTAAATATATAAGGATATAAGGATAAAAAGACACAAGGTTGAAAACATGGGCATACCAATTTAGACCAACATTGCATCATACACTTTACATGATGCAGCTCTCAAGTGTATATTTCTTGTCTTGTTTGGCAGAAACAGAACTATGCCATATGCCAGGCAGCAAGAAAACAATTCTTCCTAGGCAGGTGTGTTGTTTGATATGACAACACCAAGCTATAATCAAATTATCTAACTCTGTTAGCCGGACTTCACCAAAAATGTAATTGGTACCAAAGTATTTGTGGTATTTAAAGAAAATATATTATTGTTTTAGTGCGACTGAAATCAAACTTTTTAAGTACATGTAAACATATTTGTGAGGGATACATATAGACATATAAACCTAGACAGCAGTTTTGGGAATTGTAGCAATGTTCCAAAAATGGCCAATTGAGATTCATAAAAATGCAGTCTAGGTAGGCAGCTCACTAGGTTGAGACACTCATTATTTAGAGAACATGGACAACTAAGCACTTTAGAAAGAACACAACTGCCAAAACATACAAATGTAAACAAATATAAAGAAAGAAAGAAAAAAAAAAAGACAAGCAATTTCAATGATTTAGCGCTGTTGTGGCTTTTGCTCCAATTGCAATTAATGTCACCACCATGGGGTATTTCAAACACAAAGTAATATTCCATCCTTTCCCAGCCACATTAAAAATACAATACTTACATTTGGTTCCCTACCTCTGTTCTACTCAGTTTGTAAAAGTGTGTTACATTAGCATTTACAAGTGAAACAACAATGAGTTTGGAAAGTGCAGCACTATAGAGGTTCAAACATGATTTGGTTAATTCCAGGACAGGGGTCGGGGGATTCAAACTAATGATACACATTTCATTGTATCTTAACACGCTTTTGCTTGTTTTCACAAGCACAGCAGTCACATCAGGCCACCGCTCAGAACACGCAAGCAAAAATGACAGCGCAGACAAAATCTTTTCTCTCTCAGCATTCATCTGTCAACCTGAAGACTAATATATATATATATATCTTTCTTTGCATTGCAACAGCCCCTTCTGCCTCTTCCTCTCTCTCTTTGGAGGGGAGCAGGATCTCATTAGTCACTGCAGGATAAAACATCGTCCTCTCTACTCAGGTTCAAGGTGATGAAAGATTAGACTGTTTGGCCCTGCCTCATCCTGAACGCAGCGCACGTGTCTCTCTGCCCGTGAACACCAAATTACATTGAACCCGGGGAGTCTAACTCCATTAATTTTAAATGGAAGATTAATTTAACAATATGCAGTGGATATTTGTTACAAACCCATCATGTGAAAGTGACATTTGGCAATAAATTTTCAGGTGGCACATGCTGGCTCTGAAAGCTCCTGCAAAAATAAATCAGCAGGCATTTCTTATACGTTTGATACTTAAGCTATTATAATATATATACTATAATATACTGTATATACACACACACACACACACACACACATATATATATATATTATATGTCTATATCTATCTAGCTAGATAATAATAATATCTAATTTTTTGATGAGAACTCTGAAGTACTCAAATTTTAATAGTAATTTTTCACGTTATTAATGTCATGACTATACATTGTGATCAGCTGAATGCCACTTTGGTGAATAAAAGTACCAATTTCTTTCCATAAGAGAAAAATCTGCAGATTATTTCAAACTTTTGGCCGCCAATATATACAGTTGAAATCATAAGTTTACATACACTTAGGTGTCATTAAAACACATTTTTTAACCACTCCACAGATTTCATATTAGCAAACTATAGTTTTGACAAGTGGTTTAGGACTTTGTGCATGACACGAGCAATTTCTCCAACAATTGTTTACAGACAGATTGTTTCACTTTTAATTGACAAAATCACAATTCCAGTGGGTCAAACGTTTACATACAATAAGTTAACTGTGCCTTTAAGCAGCTTGGAACATTTCAGAAATGTTGGTCAAACCTTTAGACAATTAGCTTTTGATAGGCTGTGTACCTGTGGATGTATTTTATGGCCTACCTTCAAACTCAGTGCCTCTTTGCTTGACATCATGGGAAAATCAAATGAAATCAGCCAAGACCTCAGAAAAAAAGTCTGGTTCATCCTTGGGAGCAATTTCAAAATGCCTGAAATGTACCACGTTCATCTGTACAAACAATAGTACGCAAGTATAAACACCATGGGACCATGCAGCCATCATACCGCTCAGGAAGGAGACACATTGTGTCTCCTAGAGATGAATGTAGTTTGGTGCAAAAAGTACAATCAATCCCAGAACAACAGCAAAGAACCTTGTGAATATGCTGGAGGAAACAGATAGACAAGTATCTATATCCACAGTAAAACGACTATATCGACATAACCTGAAAGCAAGGAAGAAGCCACTGCTCCAAAACCACCATAAAAAAGTCAGACTACAGTTTGCCAGTGCACATGGGGACAAAGATCTTTTTGTTTTAACTTTTTTTTTGTAAAAATTTAACTTTTTGTCCATAATGACCATTGTTATGTTTGGAGGACAAAGCATGGGGGTGGCAGCATCATGTTGTGGGGGTGCTTTGCTGCAGGAGGGACTGGTGCACTTCACAAAATAGATGACTTCATGAGGAAGAAAAATTATGTGGATATATTGAAGCAAAATTTCAAGACATCAGGAAGTTAAACCTCGGTCACAAATGGGTCTTCCAAATGGACAATGACCCCAAGCATACCTCCAAAGTTGTGGCAAAATAGCTTAAGGACAGCAAAGTCCAGGTATTGGAGTGGCCATCACAAAGGCCTGACCTCCGAAATTTGTGGGCAGATCTGAAAAAGTGTGTGCGAGCAAGGACGCCCACAAACCTGACTCAGTTACACCAGTTCTGTCTGGAGGAATGGGCCAATATTTCCAGCAACTTATTGTGAGAAGCTTGTAGCTTGGCTACCCAAAACCTTTGGCACAAGTTAAACAATTTAAAGGCAATGCTACCAAATACTAACAAAGTTTATGTAAACTTCTGACCCACTGGGAATGCCCAGTTCCCAATGTGCTCTAAGTCCTCATGGTGGCATAGTACCTCAATACGGGTGGCGGAGGACGAATCTCAGTTGGCTCTGCATCTGAGACAGTCAATCCGCCCATCTTATCATGTGGCTTGTTGAGCGTGTTACCATGGAGCTGTAGCGCATGTGGAGACCCCTGCTATTCTCCATGGCATCCACGCACAACTGTCCATGCGCCCCACCGAGAGTTATACATTATATATACATTATAGCAACCAAGTGGAGTTTACCCCAATTTGGATGCTTAGGAGGCCTGGCTGGAGTCACTCAGCATGCCCTGGTTTCAAACTTGCGACTCCAGGGGTGGTAGTCAGTGTCAATACTTGTTGAACTACCTATATATATATATATATATATACACACACACACACACATTATAGTAGCATATGTAGTAACTGTTATTATCCAGTGACATTTGACTTTAAAGTAAGTTTTGGCTCAAACTGGAACCTTTATTTTTAAGAGTGTAGCTCCATCATATGTACAGACCTCTCTCTGCCGTTGCCCTCTGAGGAAAGGAGGGCACATCCATTTCAAATGTTCCCTGGAGCCTTGCTGAGCACAAAAAAATAATAAAAGTGTGATAAATGGGCTATATGTGTGCATGTGGTCTGTCAGAGGTATGCACATCAGTTCCTGTGACAGTTCCTATTGCTGGGTACCTAACGAACCACCACTACACAGAGACACCACTGCGACTGCTTTCATAAAGCAGAGATATGGCTGTTTGCGGCCCCGAGGGAGAGAATAAAAACAAACAAGGATATTAGTTAATCTTCATGCACAACCAAAAAATAAAACTCACATAGGAGTACGAAAACTGTCCTGTGTCCCACTGTGCTCCTACTGCCCTTATCCACCAGTGTCAAACGTCTCTGTTCATCTCTGGATCTCTTTAATGCAAGCCCTCTTATAGGAGCACCCTAACTAATTAGAGGAATTGGTAACCCCTGTGCTCATTAACGAGCCAATATATTTAGTCATAATTCATTAAAGATAACCAAGGCAATAAGTTTGGATTTGAGCGCCACTGGCTTTCACTGCCAATTATAAGGATTGAAAGGAAAGGGGAAAAAGGAAAACCAGAGGGGGTGAGTGAGGTGTAGGGGAGAGAGTGAGACAGAAAAGGCAATTCCTGCCTACTCAACTGAAAACGACTGGTTATTGGAATCTTTAAAACAGGCAGCCAGGAGAAAATGACATTAGATAATCTTCCTTCCCATTCTTCCAGTTAGGGAAGAATTAAAACTCCCCTTTGCAGATTATTGGGGTTCGCGAGGGTTAGGCCATCGAGAGATGTGTTTGACAACGAAGTTGATTTAGTGTTGGAGAAGCTCAAGGCACCATGGCAGAACATCAGTCCTGTCACTACCACTTATCTCCTCTTCATTCTCTCTGCAGCAAGAGAATCCAGGTCACCCCCACCTGACTCTCCATCCCTCGCCATGTCCTGTCTATGTCTTCCTTTAAGGTTTTGCCAATGTGTTGAGGTTAATTTTGGTCTCCATTTGGTTTAGATTAGCAAGACATGCTAATAGTTCTTTGGTGACTCTGAAGATCTTAAGAATCCAGAAAGTGATTTTTTTAAAAGGTGCAAGTACAAGAACAGCAAAAAATAGTCATGCATTCAAATACAACTACAAACAACAGAGGTATCTGGCTGGCAGTTATTTAATCAGACATTTACTCACCCCCATGCCATCCCAGATGTGTATGACTTTCTTTCTTCTTCTGAACACAAATGAAGATTTTAAAAGAATATCTCCGCTATGTAGGTCCATACAATGCAAGTAATTGGTGCCCAGAACTTTGAAGGTCCAAAAGCACATAAAGGCAGCATAAAAGTTATCCATTCAGAAGCAATATGATAGAGAGAGAAAGGGTGAGAAACAGATCAACATTTAAGTCCTTTTTTACCAAAAATGTCCACTTACACTTTCTTCTTTGGTTTTTTAGATATTCACATTAATTGGGCATATCACCACCTACTGGAGGAGAATTAGCAGTTAAAAAGGACTTGCATTTGAATCTTCACCTTCAAAATTCCGTACACCATTACCTTTCATTGTATAGACCTACAAAGAAGAGATATTTTTCTAAAAAACCTTTGTTTGTGATTAGCAGGGGAAAGAATGTCATACACATCTGGGATAGCATAAGGGTGAGTAAATAATTAAATAATTTTCCTTTTGGATGAACTATCCCTTTAAATGGCGTTCAGACGAATGCATGCTTGCCCTAACATTTAAAAAAAAAAAAAAAAAAAAAACTATACGCAATACAACAAATAGAATAGAACACCTATTTCACATTTTACATTTTTTAAATTTAATTTTACATGACAAGGCATCTAAAAACATGGCACTTCTTTACAAGATGTTGAAAAATCAATGAATCATGACACAGCGGTCAAAGACGGCCATCTAGTACATGTTTAAATTGAAAATAAAATTGTAAAACAGTGCAGGTACATGCAGGGCTGGACTGGGAAGATAAATCACCAAGGGATTTTCCCAATGGGAAAATGCCCGATATGCCAGATTACCAGTCCAGCCCTGGGTACATGCAAAAATGTGTTCGGTATGAACTGTCCCTTAGATGTCAGTCCACACTAATCTGTTTAAGTTTGAAAACTCAATGATCAGTTTCCTAATTTTATAATTTTCCAAAGTATGCATATTCGAACACAAAAGATTTTCGTCAGAATGACACTCTCAGTCACCATTCACTCTCATTGAATGACAAAAACTCGCAATGAAAGTGAATGGTCAATGAGACTAAGACAATGCCTAACATCTTCATTCATTTATGTGTTTATGCATCTGTGCCAAATAAACAAGAGTTGTTTTCATTTAAATGATTGTCAAATTCACAGGTGATTCTCCCGTGTTAACTGGTCATGACCTTTACCTTGATTTATAAAATCTGATTCTGCAGTAAATCCACCCACATCCTGTTGGCACTGAGTCAACTGCTAATTGTCTTTTTCATTTTACTGTGCTTCAGCCATTGCCAATCTAATAGGCCCCTAAGTGTGCCACTCTCTATGTGGTAATTAATTAAGCTAATCACAGGAACAGACTGACTGGACGCACACGCTCTCTCACTTTCACCCAGGAGATGATTAGTAAGAACAACACAGTCCATTGTCAAGGCGCTCTACAAGGTCAATGGTAAACACAAGTGTGTAAGGTTTGAATTGATTGAGGACGAATGCAATTCAAACAGTATGAGACACTTGGGACACAAGTATAGTAGATTGTAATTCTAAGTAAGAACGTGCCAAACTACATATTTTTAAAATCAAGTGATGGATTGCCTTCACGGTTAGATGACTTATCAGTCTAAAGGAAGCCCTGTCTAATTAGGCTGGTTTTGGCTTCACCTGAACGTGATCAGACTGGCTTCATAAGGGGCATTTACATTAAAATCGCAGGTTCAGGATGACTAGTCAGCCATCATGATCCATTCCTAATTTTAAGCACTGAAGAATGTTTCATAGAATATTCACAGTTGATTTGCAGCTTAACGATAGGGGGAAAACAGCCAAACTAATATAAACATTCAGAGATACAAAGTCAGTGATAACTGGAACATATTTTCTTGTATTTTCCGCTTTCACACGTTCCCCCTTCACCTCCACAAGCATCCCTCTTTCCTGTTAAAGCTCTGCCTGCTCCAGAAATAGGTTGTTTCCTGTCACTTCGTATACCTTTCACTGTTCATCAATATAGCATGGAGTGTGCAGCATTATATAGAACTGTTCTCAGAAAAGGCAGTTATGGGCTGGAAAAATAGCTTCGTACTGGCCCGTGACATCTTTTGGCCTCAAACCAAGAACCAAACACGTCAGAGAAGGGTGGGATAAAATCCTCACCATGTAAGTTTTTTCAACCAAACTCTGCAAAACAAATTATAATCATTCCAAATTATAAACTGTTCTACAACAGAAATGCCATATGCAACAAATCATACATTCAGTTGTGTTGCATAAAAATAAACATGTAATTTAGGTAAATCCATTACTATGAATTTTGTTCATTATAACTAAATTCAAATAACTAATTCAAAATGATTTCCATGATGCAACTGAAGTAGGAAATGATGGCAGTTAAAAATGATTGGCAAACAGAGAATTTACAAACCAAAGTGTTAACCGCAGCAGTTGAGGGAAAAGCAGGTGAGGATGCATTTAGGATAAGGTTTGATAGTGTCATAGTGTTGTCACTCACCATATTCTCAACATTTTCAGAGACTATAATCATATTTAATTTGAAGCAGCTGTCAAAGACTGCATCTATGTAAATGTCTAATTAAGAATGGATCCAAGTGGCATTTTCATTTAGTGAAAATTAAGCACTCTAAATGCAGAAAATGATTAAATTCACTGATGACAACACATAATGAACTTTCTCCCAATTTAGATCACAGCATGCTATATCTGCCGAAAACAGTCTTAAACATTATGAATGTCCCTACAAACAAATATCTACTACAAAGAAACTACATTATCAGCATTAAAAGATTCTCCATATCCATCCCCTGTCTGCCTCCTTTCCCTGTCAATTAAGCCTGATTTCTCTGTTCATAGGGAATATACAGTGTGCAGTTCTCAGAGACTTGCCTTAACCAGGCCCCTCGAAACTCTTTGGATCTTCTCACCCATCCATAACTGCATGACACCTTTGGGGACTGTTTCCTCTTCCTTAACCTCTCAGCTCATTACAGCTAGTCTCAAGAGAGCTACTCTAACCAGGGGCTCATGCCTTACCAGCCATGCAGTTGCTTCCTCTCACCAATATAAACTGATGGTTCAGGGTGGTTAGATCAGTAGCAGATAGAGCAGTAGCCAGCAGAGTAAGCTACTTTTTATATATATATATCTATATTTAGCTTTACACCTGGTGCTCTTTAGCCACGTTAGTGGAATGGCTGGCCCTATTTTGCAAGAAGGTGCTTGATGAAGCACCGCTAGACCTTCGCGGCTTGATGCCTTATACCCAGATATTCACGTCTTCTACCTGGGGCCTCCTTTAAGCCCACACCTGTGTGCTCATGATCTAGAAATGCATAAATCATGATCTGAATCCAGCACTTTAAAGACCGAAGGAAATATGCTGAGAGAGGTTCAATGTGATGAAGAGTCTCTCTGCTTATTGGTCATGTGGTTTTAGCAGTAAATCATGAGCACAAGGCACTGAGATCAATAAGAGGAAACACTCTCATTTAACACTGAATTACTTCCATTATACTATACTAACAGTATCTGTCAACAATTTTGTGTTAACGTGCCAGCACGGTGAGAAAAAAACCAGGGTTTGGGGCAAAAATGCCAAATCAAACTCGTAAAATCACCCTATTACTCACTATTATTAGACTATTATTGTTGTCTTTTTGGATGAAAAATAATGCTCAGACTGAAGGAAGACTATAGATCTGCTTTTATCTTTTAATGCTTAAATACTATAAAGTATATTTATGGAATGATATTCCGGACATTATTCAAAAGGAATTGCAAATTGTATTTGCAATTGCGTTTTCAATTTGTGGACGCATAAAATGTGACATAATCCAAACGCAATTGCAAATCGCGCATTACGGTTTGCATTTTCGCTTAGCTTAACGCACAGTGACTGCCAGATTTCAAATGGAAAAGCAAAGTCCGCTTTGCAACTGTGTTTCCCATATCTTACTGAGTTTTGGCCCTGTCATATTTAAATAGCAATTTCAATTACCATGTCTGCTTTTTCACTTTCTCAGCGTCACAGTATGTAGCCAGCCAAAACTCAAATGGAATACTAATTCCCTTAGTATTTCCATTTCCGATGCCTTACACAGAAACCTGTCAATCAGGGTCAAGGGTGGGATTATGCTATGGGGCGTGTTTGTCTTGGGAAGTGACATCACTCACAGTCTATCAGGATCAATAATTAGCACTGCACTTTATTCATCTATAATCTCACACTGGACTGTCAACATATTCTCCTCAATATACTACTTCATATATATATATATATATATATTTCATATACTCCTACTTATTGTATTGTATATTGTGTGTATTGTTTACTGTACATTGTATATAATTATTGTGTTGTGTAAGTATGTGTACATTTGATTTGTAAATTGTTTTGTGTGTATGTTGTTTACTGTAATTGGTATATGTCTCGTCACTGTCATGACTGCTATGTTGCTCGAACTGCACACAAGAATTTCACCTACTGTTGCACTTGTGTACATGGTAGTGTGACAATAAAGTGATTTGATTTGATTTGATAAACCGGCGTCTGTTCAGGGCATCACCTCTTGACCGTCGACTGTGAGTGATGTCACTTCCCAAGACAAACACGCCCCATAGCATAATCCCACCCTTGACCCTGATTGACAGGTTTCTGTGTAAGGCATCGGAAATGGAAATACTAAGGGAATTAGTATTCCATTTGAGTATTAGAGAATCTGTTATTTTGAATTCTTATAATAAAGGTGGCTTAAATTTCATTGATTTTGATTCTTTTAACAATACCTTAAAAATTAATTGGCTTAAACGTTTCCTTCACAATCAATCTTCTATTTGGAGTATAATCCCAAGATATATTTTTTCTCAATTAGGAGGTATACATTTTCTTTTAATGTGCAATTATTCAATTAGTAAACTTCCTGTCAAACTTTCCAGTTATCATCAGCAGATGCTTATGGCTTGGAAACTTATTTACAAGCATAATTTCTCGCCACACAATTTTTTAATTTGGAACAACTGTAATATTCTTCATAAGAGGAAATCTTTATTTCTTGAAAACTGGTTCAATAATGGGGTGATATTAGTAAACCAGCTATTTGATAGTGAAGGTAATTTATTTAATTATTTCCGATTTTGTTTCAGGATACCAATTCCCAGTATCTAGTAAAGAATTTAGTATAGTTTTCAAGGCCATCTCTTTGGAAATCTGTATGCTGTTTAGAAACAATAATAGTGCTACAGTGACTTCTGTTTCTCCCCTAGCCCTGAATCTACTGTGGTTGGTTCTATTTGTTTTTCAATACATAAATCCAATTATAAAATTAGGTCATTATTTTTGGACCCTGTTACTTCAATTCCTTCCTCCATTTCTTATTGGAATAACCTTTTGATGATATTAAATGGTCATATGTTTGGTCACATCCTCAGAAATTCTTTCTAACTAATAAAGTTAAAGAAATATCCTATAAAATTATTCATAGATTTTATCCAGTTAAATACTTTTTAAAGAAATTTAGAAATGATATTGATACTTCCTGCTCTTTTGTGAAGCCTCCTCTGAAACTGTTGATCATTTGTTTTGGGAATGTCTTTTTACTCGGTCTTTCTGGAACAATATTGATGCTCTGATTGTCCAAAAGGTTTTATGTAACTTTTCTTTATCATATAGACACATTCTTTTTGGATTTTATGTTACAAAGACAAGAATCTAATTAATGCATGTTTTTGAATAAACCTTCTTTTATATATTGGAAAGTTTCATATCCATAAATGTAAATATATGAAAAGTAAAACCCACTTTAGCTTTTTCAAAGAAGAATTGAAGATGTATTTAAATACAATTTCAACTTCTGTTAACAAGAAAGCAATGAAAACATCCAGAATTAGTGCCATGTTTAATATTCTCTCTTAATGTTTTTTCTTTTGTGCCCTCTTCTTCTTTTTTTTTTTCTTTCTTCTCTTACTCTCTTTCTTTTTAGACTATTGTTGAATATATTTAAATTTCTTTCACATTTCCTCTCTTAATGTATTCTGAACCATAATTTCTCTTTTGTTTTGAAAGATTGTTTATATTTCTTGTATGTATCGTCTTGTTCTGTTTGTTAATATTGCAATAAATAAATAAATAAATAAAAAAATTAGTATTCCATTTGAGTTTTGGCTGGCTATATACGTGACGCTGAGAAAGTGAAAATGCAGACATGGTAATTGAAATTGCTATTTAAATATGACAGGGCCAAAACTCGTAAGATATGGGAAACACAGTTGCAAACGGACTTTGCTTTTCCATTTTAAATCTGGCAGTCACAGTGCGTTTGCTTAAACGAAAATGCAAACCGTAATGCGCGATTTGCAATTGCGTTTGGATTATGTCACATTTTATGCGTCCACAAATTGAAAACGCAATTGCAAATACAATTTGCAATTCCTTTTGAATAATGTCCGGAATATCATTCCATATATATTGGTAGATTTCGGTCATGAACGACTCAAAATGATTAAATGACTCACACATACCACACAGTGACATTTCCAGAAGGGGACACTAAACTAATCAGTTAATAAAATTTTACAAATTTGTGAAACAGAAGCAAGCCTCACCAAAAATGTTTTTGCAGCTAATTCTGCACAGTTGTAATCTTGAATAAACGTGAATCATTTATCACTAATCACTTATTCTTTAAAAAAATAAATATCCCCAGAAAAAATGTTTGTGGACCAGTGATTGTCTTACCTTTTTCACCCCTCATGAGTTTGCATCCCTGTAATTTGCTGTGGCATTGCAAGAACAAATCTACAAATTAGAAAAGGAGCAAATTTGTTGTATTTCTTTACCCAAGTTTTGAAGTTTGCCAAAGATCAATTTGACCCTCCACAACGCTACTGGGAAACTGTTTTTGGACTGATGAAACAAAGGTTGAATTGTTTGGGAAGAACAAGCAGCATTACATATGTCGTAAAAAGGGCACTGCATATCAACATGACAGCTTCCTCCCAGTGGTGAAGGATGGTGGAATGAGCATCATGATTTGGGGCTGCTCTGCTGCTTCGGGGCCTGGACCACTTGCCATTATCAAGGATAAAATGAATTCCAGAGTTTATCAAGATATCTTACAGGATAATGTCAGAGTGGCTGTGTGTCAGCTGAAGATCAGTAGAAGTTGGTTGATGCAGCTGGACAATGACCCTAAACAAAGTAAATCCACTACAGAATGGCTTCAAAAAAAGAAAATCCACCTTTTGCAGTGGCCCAGTCAGAGCCCAGACCTTAACCCAATAAAGATGCTGTGAAGTGACCTCAAGAGAGCAGTTCACAACAGACATTTTAAGAATATGGCTGAGCTGAAGCAGTTCTGTAAGGAAGAATGGTCCACAATTCCTTCTGAACGTTGTGAAGGTCTAATCCGCAGCTACAAGAAACGCTTGGTTAAGATTATTCCTGCCAAAGGAGGATCGACCAGTTGTTCACTTACTTTTTCCACAGCACTGTGAATGTTTAATGGGATGTGTTCAATAAAGACATGAACGATTATAATTGTTTTTGTGTTGTTAGCTAAAGCACATTGTGTTTAAAAATAGATTAAAAATAGATACAAATGAGATCACATTTTATAATCAACTAATGCAGAAAACCAGCTAATTCCAAAGGGTTCACATGCTTTTCTTGCTCCTGACCCATATCTGCATGAATTTATGCATTGCACTGCTTATGCATTTATATATATATATAAAATTCTTATTCTCAATAAAAAAAAATATTACTAAATTATATTAGTGCATGTATATTGTAATGTAAAGAAAATGTAAAGAAAGTAAAAATAAGCATTTGCATCAAAGCCTTAATGAAGTTTTATAAAAGGGCAAAAGAGTGTCTCAAATCCTGCACACTCATTCCAGTCGATTGCAGCTTTCATTAACACTGGAGAGGTCAAATGAGGAGAGTGAGACAGCCCGAAAACGAGTTCAGGTTTTATTCAGCACAGCAAACATCATTAAAATCTTCCTCATTCAGCCTCTGGTACTTTTTCTCACCTGAAGGTGCTACAGGAAATGTTCCAGGAAATATCAAGTCAGGCACCCTGAAGGCTGTGTCTTTAGTTATGTGGATAGTTTTCTACAATCTGCCTTTTAAAATGAACATTACAGACCTTTCTTGAATCAGACTTTCTCTCGAGATGCAGGCCAGAATCTTACAAGCAGTACATTTCACTGACACCATCCTTCCTCTAACTCTTACTCTCTGCCTATGCCTGATTGAAAACCTGCATGTTTTGCTAAAAGCACAGCAGTAAACTGTCATTATAAGATCCAAACACAAAATCCAGACCTTATGGGATTTACTGGAAGAAATGTTGGTTATAAGTCTTTCAAATGCAAATACATACACAGTCAACTCAAACAAACAAACACTGACATAGATTCCACAAGGAAGGTTAGATGTTAAATATCTCTCCCTATATATTTTGAGTTACAAATATAGACAAAGATTTCAAACATTTCTACAATTTAAATAAAGGTGTTAAAGTTTTATCCTTTATCCTTTAAGTCAATGTCTGTTAGCTTTGAAGTCATTACATACTTTTGTACTTTTGGCTGTGACTTGAATTAAAACCTATTTAAAAATACAGACGAGCCCATCAATATGTTCCACTTCAAAGCCCTGTTTCAATAGGAAATACATTAACATGGCAAAAAAAAAAGCTGTTTAGAGCAGCTGGACAAACATTGTTCCTATGCAGAACTAAAATGGGCCTGATGCATTTATGCTTATGAATTACAATCTATACTAATGTCTTCAATCAGGACTCATTACATGAAGGGAGCTACATGGCAAAAAAGTGCATAGAAATATCTTGACAGGGTTTTCATTTGAATAAATGAAGATCTACATGGCACAAGCTGATAGGTCCTTTGACATGTAATCTGTTAGCCAATAGACATATGTTCTCTTTCTTTGTCTAACATTTAAATTGCCTCAATTGTTTGCAGGTAAGCTGTTTTCGCTGCAGCACGCTACAAGAGTTTCTCTTTGAAACCCTCCTCCTCCCCAGCACAACAGGTCTATATCTGCTGCAATGGTACTGTATGTATGTCTAATTTTACAGCAGAAGTTTCAAAACAGCACATCTGTGTATATTCTTGCAGTATCAAGTTTTCATACTTGCTCATCATCAGTAGCAGCAGCAGCATAAGCAGAACTAGTACGCCAAACCAATCTTACTAACTTTATCCTTAAATGTATTCATAAAGTTGTCAATAATGAAAGATTAGTCAAGACTAAATGTTGAAATATCTTAGAGGGTAAAACAGAACAGCCTTTGAAACCATTATTATTTAATGAGATGGATGCAAGCTGAGATGGTTTAATACAATAAACAAGCAAATGAACTAAGCAGATGAGTGACTTGCTATATAAAGCAGAGTGAAAAGGAAATGAGAAAGATGACGGAAACCTCAGAGGACAGATCCGCTTTGATTTTTACTCTTTGAGTGTTGTAAATTAAATTCCCTCGTCAAAGCTCTAATCATTCACGGCAGATGGAGTCTTGCGCTCCCCTTCTACATCCAAGGGAATTCTAATGGTTATTGTTTCTGTTTAAATGGGAGATCATTGCATTTTAATAAGTCCTCACTGGGATTTGTCACAACAATGCAGTGCCAAGAATAGCTGCAGAAGGCTTTTAATGTGAGCAAGGGAAAGATTGACTCACCGAATATGACAAGCTGATTACTACACCCCTCTATCCCTCTACCCCCTTCCTCACCACCCTCAAACCTGACCTCCTCCATTCCCATGTCTTCATACATATTTACCACCAAATGAAGGATCTGCCACGGGAATAATAATTTAATACGCCAGCGGGGAGGCGAGAGGAGTCTAACTGTGGATTTTCATTAAAATGACACATCTGTTCAGCAATTTCAGAAAGTAATTCTGCTGAAAGTTTTATCACATAATTTTCATTATTCACTCCACTGGGCTGAATACAGGATACATCTTGTCGAATTAACACATTCAACAAGACTTTTTTTTTTAATAGCAAAGAGAGGTGAAAGGGGGAGGGAGGTGGGAGCGAGTGTAATCAACAAATTGAACTGTCAATGCACACACTTGAATTGGTAAATCAAAATTTGTAACAACCTGAAAATATATTCGGTCATGTAAAGACCTTAAACAGTGTTTACACTTTAAAAACCAATCGACAAAGCTAGATTATTGGCCATTACACCAATTTCACTGTGTGTAAACACCTTTAAGATGTTCTGGCAGTTTATTCAAGGTGCATATGTCATATTTGTTCATGTTTTTTTATGAAAAATAAATACATTTCAGTGATTTCAACTCTCATGTAAACTAGTGATGAACTCAGGGAACCGAGGTTACATACGTAATCGAGACGTTCCCTGAAAACTCAGCACACATGACATTGCGTGCTAACGCATATGGGGAACAGAATCCCATCATGTCGCACAACACGACATAACCTTCCAGAGAGGAAACATGACGCCGCAGCGACAGACATGAGTATGCTGCACGTGAGTGACCCTCATGTTGGGCTAGGAGGGGAGCACTCAGAATGATTATATTAACTATAGTCATATAGTATGTATTAACCCCTTCACAAACCCAGCTGAGAAGCAAGTTTATTTATAATAAAAGTGCTTGTGACTTTATAGTAAATTACAACAGCCTGAATGCAGGCGGTTGTGTAAAACGATGGGGAGCCCACATTTAAGGGGAGGAGCATAAGTATATGTTTCGCAAACGAAATAGCCATCACTCTAATCAGAGGACTTGTGAAGAGATAGACGTTACATATAGGTTGTAAACCTTTCGAATGTGTATTGAGAAGACCATCCAACTGCAAAACATATGTCTTGTAAAGACACACTTTTCATCCATGCCCATGAGGAGGCCATGGCTCTAGTTGAGTGTGCTTTAACATGGCACACAAACAGCTGATCAGACAGGGGCCAAACTCCAGACATGAATTGTAAATTGATAGTGCATGTAAGTCACTGACTCGTTTTACTGAGGACATAGTCAGCAGTAGTGCAGTTTTAATGGAGAGCATGTGCAAATCAAGAGTCTAAAGGTTCGAAAGGGGGGCCCTGCGAGCGGGTTTAGGAACAAAGTTAGGTCCCAAGTTGGGACTGTAGCTGGCCGAGGTGGATTTAATCGTCTTGCTTAAATCATGCTTCCCTATAGTGGCATTGGCTTCAGGTGCGTGACACGCAGATATAGTCGCCACATAAACTTTGAGCGTTGACTGAGCGTGTCCTGCATCTAATAGCTCTTGAAGAAATATGAGAATTTCACGTATGGGGCATGTAAGGGAATTCATCACAAAAACCTTTCAATCCTTTTCCCCTTTCTTCTGATAACCTTTTACGTCAAAGGATCTCTATCAGTGACCCTATCTGGCCTCCCCCATTTAAGCTTCTTCTCATCAGATTATGCAGGACTACTCAATGTGCCCAAACCAGCACACCCACAGAGGTTGAAAAGGTAAATGATGTGAACACATTCTTTTATATCTCTATCCCACCCTCTTACCTGCCTCCTCTGGTAACCTTTAATAGCAATGTGTCTCCAGAGAGGATCAACTTTCCACACAGATGTCTAGCGGACTATGCAACAAATGAGACAATGCCAGTGAGAGGGAAGATTGCAAAACGATACCTTTTCATTTTTCTCTCGCATCTCTCTCAGCCTCAGTAAATTAGTTAAATTGAAACACAATCTGTCATAAATGACCATTGAGTGCTTTTACTGGCAAAAAAAAAGCAACAGCGTCTCTGTTCCAAACCTTAGTAAGCAACCTATACAGCATTTTTAGGCATCATAGGTGCATCCTCAATGAAGAGGCTATTCCAAGAAACAGCCAGTGATATTATGCTACCTTTTAAGATACGTTGCAGCATTGTATGTATCATTTGTGGATAAAGCAATCCTCAAATGCATTGTAATACAAAATGGCAGATGGAGTTAAGGAAAACATCAAATTCAGTTAATCTATGGTTACATAGTTATAATACGAGATGCTTAAGGAGTCCCCCTCAAGTTTGTTTTGTGCGAGGTGTATAAGTGACCATTAATGGAGTTGCTGCCTATGTAGAGCAGTCACCTATAAAGTTTCCATTCGGTTAAGGTCCAGAGTAACTTCATACGAAATCAAAGAACGAATGGGTATCACGTTATTTAAAAATAAATCTGGCCAAAAAGGTGTGTGTGTTAATTTTGGTGGTTTGGAACAGCTCGCCTGAACTTCTAATCGGTGATACCCACCTTGCTGCCATTGGTCCACATCACAACAGTATACCGTTTAGATCTTATTTTTACCCCTGAATGAAGAACTTCTCCGTAAGTATATTGAGGCCTTTAGGATGCTGCCTTAGAACTTTGATGCCTATGAAGACAGTAGACAGTGAGGTAGCTCACTAGGGTTTGGAACGGAGCCGGTAATAGGAAAAATACACTCACTGCACTCATGATGTGACACCTTGCCAAGAATCATATAGGTAAGAAATGCTCTCTTCTAGCCACAAATTGAGTTACCATATGCAAGTAGCAAACATCTCCTTCCACTCACCAGTATGATTCAGTCTCATAAAAGTCTCCAGAGCCCTTCGTCATGGGAAGACAGCTTGCTCACAGGCGCTGAACAACCAATTCATTTCCAGCTTGACTCACCTCTGCTTCAGTGCAAAGATTGCAAAAGTTTTCCCTCTCAAAAGCTTCAGTTGGCAGAGAAATTTGCTTTCAGTTGAGTTACAAAGATTTAAGGCTTTCACCTCTCCACTGTTAAACATTACATTTACATTTAGATAACCTTAAACTGCACATCAAAACTTTCAAAATACAGCCTGTGAACACCATTTAACAGAACAAAATATTCTTATTATAGATGGAAACCTAGCTATGATATACAACAAATCGCCAAGATGCGGTCACACTAGACTTTAAGTATGCAAAATTACTTTGGCAACAGGACATGATGTCAATCTTCTGTTTTTAATAAACAATAACAAATTGAGCCATGAGGTCATTCGGTAATATTTACATCCTCTTTGTTAATTCGCTATGCAAGACCAAACTTCTTTGCATGTGCTTGCATTTCCACTCTACGTTTCTAGTCATATTAATGGAAGAGAATAGATTGCAATGTCTAGTGTTACCACACCTTAAGAGCATCTTGAAGCATCTTTGGGACCACTTATCGGCTGACAATCGCAAAAGTAACTAAATTGCCCCCCAAAAGCCTCTTCTACTCTATTGAGGCCTGAATCCTTTATTGAATTTAATCCTCAAAATAGGTGATGTCTGCCTACATCAGAACTATCTTCTGTGGGCTTCCTTATAAATGGAGCAATAGCATTTTCCAGACACCATATTATTCCTGTAGGATTGTACAACTTGTCTTCTTTGGCTCAAAATAAATTTTATAGGTATACGCAAGGGAGTGACTGTTACCTACTCATGAACATCCTATAAAACATTCTAAGTATTTAAATATGACAGCTTGACTACATACTAGAGTAATTCATTCTCACTTCCTTCTTACAAGTGGTGGTATATGAGGGAGTTTTCTGGGGAGGCTGATGTGTATATAAATATCTACATTGATAACAATAAAAGGTTGTAGTATATTTACCATCAAATCTTTCTTGCTGATAATTATGCTCCCATACAAAGATAAAACACTGATGAGCCAAAACATTGCCTGATATGCTGTTGGTCTTCCGCATGCCACCAAAACAGCGCCAATACGCTGAGGCTTGGACTTCAAAAGACCCCTAAAGTTTTGCTGTGGTATTTGGATGCCAGGGTAACACATTGAACTATTCATAATGTCTCTCAAATCATTCCTGAACAATGTGTGCAGTCTGGCAGAGCGCATTATCCTGCTGAAAGAGGCCACTGCAATCAGGGAATAAAATTGCCGTTTAGGGGTGTACCTGGTCTGCAAAAATGTTTAGGTAGGTGGCACGTGTCAAATAGATGTCCACATGAATGGCAATGTGACACAGTAACACAGTGTCATCTACAAGTCTGAGAGACTATATCTAATAAACATTTTTAATTATGATTGGTTATTTATATGGAAGGAGGCACATTTTCTATCTCCTTTTTGCAGTGCTTGTTACAGAAACAAATGATGTTGTGCCATTAGCATATCCAGTTTGATAAATGTAGGCATCAAATGAAATACCCATCTAAATCTTCCTATACATCTGAATATGCAGAGATACATTTTACATCATACATACATAATAGACTGATACATTTTGTATTTAATACAATTGTATTATATTTTACCATTAATTTGACCAATCAAGCTATAACGCTTATTAGGATACATTTTTGATTCCTTTCCCTTCTCTGATGGATTGCAACTGGCAACATGACACCAAAATAACAGGGGAAAAATGAATCTGGATTCATGTGATATGGTTTGTACCATTAATGTGGACGCACAGACAAGACAGCGTGTAACCTGTTATAACAGATTTTGGGAGTAAATACCCACTTAATAAAATACTAAATCAGGGCATTTATTATATGGTGCAACAGTGTTATACAAGTGGAACAAAAACTGGAATTATTAGTAGATAAAGAAAAATCCTTCACTGACAAAGAGACATTTTACGGGGTGACATTTTATGGAAAGGTTTTGTTGCAGAGAGAAAAATGAGGTGCAAACTGAAATGGATTCAGATTTATGTGTGGCAGCTGGAGAATTTAAATAGGCACAGATAAAGAGGGCATTTTTCAAAAAATACTTTTCTAAGCGAAAAAGCGGTGCTAATATGAAAATAATGTATATGATTTTCACGGGGCGAGGATGTTCTCCATCCTCAGTGGAGGGGTGTAGATGCACTATTTCACGGATTACAGGGTGAGTCTATGGAGAGATCACCAAAGAACGACTCCCCGAGGGGCACGGTGTGGACAGAGGGGAGAAAGACAGAATTTTCCATCTCATAAATTTAATGGCAGGCAAATATTCTTTAATGCTTTCAAACATAACGTCTGTCTCCCTGTGAGTAGATAAACTTGCTGTGTGTGTCATGATAGCATAAAAAGACTTCCATTTCCCATGAGATCACTGTGTCCAGATGAAATGTAGCTTTCTAAGACTCCACTGTGAGTGAGTGTGCGAGTGACAGATAATAATTTATTGTAAAGGTTTTTTGTTTAAGTGTATACATAAGGCAGAATGTCCATCTCAGTCACCATTCACTTTCATTGCATCTTTTTCCTAACATTTCAAGTGAATGGTGACTGAGGTTAACATCCTGCCTAACATCTCCTTTTGTGTTACACAAAAGAAAGTCAATCATACAGTTACAGAACAACATGACAGTGAATAAATGAAGATTTGGGTAAACTAACTCCTTACTAAACCTGCTAAACAGCAATTTTGTGAACGGTGTTTAGAATTCATTTGTCTTTGAAAACCTCTCACTTTTTAAAAGTCAGGACAGAGTGACCTTTTCAGTGAATAATAATTAAATTGTACGGCCCTATCCACCTATAATATGTGACAGGCTGAGAACAGGCCCTGCAATTTCACTTTAATTGGCAACATAAATAATAGCGCGACGATAGTCTACGCAAAGCTTTCCATCACAATGACCCGCTGACATTGCGGAGATGGGGTGTCTGAATTATCTAGGGGTGACAGGTGTCTGACAGGTGGTAAAAGGACCCGCAATTTGACTATAAATCACAAAAAGGCCTTGCTGACACACCGGAGGGGGTGGAGATAAAGCGAGAATGACGAGATGAAGAAGGGGGCAGGGGTGAGCAGAAGGCTGCTCCCCATTAGACACTGTAAATGAACCAGATTTATCTACAGGCTTAGCGCAAAGACTTTAATTGCTTCTATTGGATGCATATTTGTGAAGGACACTGGAGACCTCACCTGGTGCAAGGTAAATTGGGATTGAACCAGCAATCCAATCCAGAGGGATAAATGGCTCTGCTTCCAATCCAATCAATTTGCTTAACTTCTTGTAATCCAATCAACCACCCTGTCACACAAACAATATGCATTCTGCTTCTCCCCCCACAGTGCATTAAACCTCCTGAGGCTCCATCAAAACATTGGCAGAAATCCTACAGAACCTACCTGGCTTCCTGCTGCAACCATTAAGGTCAAATGCACACCTTAGAGCATTTTAATGACAGGGAAGACAACACGATATGAGCTTTGAAACCCCAGCTGGGCGATTATAGCTGCAGAAAACAGCGTCAGTCAGGTTTTAATCACTGCAATCCCATGAAACAGTAACAGGGTCAAACAGGATATACAGTACAGAGATTATTACACACCATACATTTTAATGCAAAGGCAATGATTAAAGAATAGTTCACACAAAATCTGAAATTAGTATTGCTTACACTCCTGTTGGTTTATAAATTTGTAGGAATGTCCAGGTTGCTCTTTTCGATACAATAAAATCTGACAAGCTCCAAAAAATACAAGTTCATTTACATTTACATTTATGCATTTGGCAGACGCTTTATCCAAAGCGACTTACAGTGCACTTATTACAGGGACAATCCCCCCTGGAGCAACCTGGAGTTAAGTGCCTTGCTCAATGACACAATGGTGGTGACTGTGGGGATCGAACCAGCGACCTTCTGATTAACAGTTATGTGCTTTAATTAAAGCACAATAAATGTAGTCCATGCAACGTGTGCACTATAATCTTCCAAAGCCATTTGATCGGTTCAAGTTTTTCCATTTACTAAAAAGAACCAGCTAATAAGAGTTATTCGTTTGGGAATCAGGCAGCACTGTTAAGCTGTACATGCAAAAGAACCGGCTCATAAAAGTAATTTGTTTGGGAAATAGACAACACTGGTAAGGCTGTAAGATTCACGCTGTAGATTCATAAGAACCATTCGTTCAGAAATCAGACTACACTGGTCGCACTATATGTTTCGCGCTATAGATTTAAAAGAATCGGCTTATAAGATTCACCCATTCAGGTATCAGGCTATACTTGTCATGCTGTATGTTATGTGCTTTAGATTCAAAAGAACTGGAACAAGATGCATCGGTTCAGAAATCAGGCTACACTGGTTAGGCTGTTTCTTTCGCGCCATAGATTTAAGTTATTCATTGAAGAATCAGACAATATCAGTCATGCGGTATGTTTTGTGCTACTAAATTTGATAGCAGTGGTGGCGCAGAAAATCCTGTCAGTGTATTGTAGTACGATGTTCTGTCCGCATCGCCGGAAGAATGCATGTTCAAGAACTGTTAAAGGAACTTAGTCATGAAAATCATTCAGTATATTTAAATATCAAAAAATGGAACTAGCTTTAATAAGAACCAGTTTTCAGTTTCCAACCCTATACTTAGGTGTGCTCATTATTATATTATATTAAATTAAACACATTTTGGTTAAAAATTACAATTTGCCATTCAATATGAACGGCAGCTGATGGAGTCTTGGCTTAAAGACGTTAATACAGACAAAACCCCACACACAGATAAACACTCCCTGCTGCTTAAGTAGTGCCGATCTTCCACAAAACAGGGAGTTCAGTAATCACTGCTCATTTCTATCTGATTCATGGCAGGGGGTGCTGTATTACATCGCTCTGTGGGAACTATCCAACTCAGACCTGCACATAACTCTGGCTAAAATCAATAGTCTACAGTTCGGCAAAGGACATGCTGAGATAGAAAGAGACTGAAAAAGAGATCGAGAGAAAGAGAGATGGGCTGACTGTAAAAGAGTCAGGGGATACTCTCTCTGGAACCCAGAAGCTATAATATCCATTCTTGGTGGTTCACTTGACATTTACTTGCCCTGTTTTTCACTGCCTCCTTACTCCCGGCGTTCCAACTCTCGTGGGTCTGTCGACCGGGTGAACAGATAACAAACCTGTCAGAGTAGGATTAGCGAGAGGATAAATCTAGAGCTGGGCTGAAGGATGATGGCTTCCAGAGGGCAGCATGGTTATATGTGTGTGACCATAACAATGAGCGATTAAGAAAATGTCTGACTTCGGTTGTGTTAGAGACCATCACAACTGACACAGGACACCTTGGGAGAATAGTCATAGTAAACAAGCTAGGGATAAGCAAAAGGACATATTTTCAAAATTGACCAGTTGGTTTGTCTGACCAAATAGTCAACTATTGGGTCCCCAAGAAGGCTTGTAATTTAGGGTTCATCTGACTTTGACAGGACTCATACAGTAAACACGTAATTATGACAATGTAAAAATGGCCCAAGCAAAAACGCAAACTGTATTTAATGTAGCCTGGTTAACATCTTATTTTATCTGGAAAAGTTTTGTTCATGGTTTTCAAGTATAAGGGCATCAATCAAGTGACATTATTTTTGTTGTTGATGTCATAAGTCTTGGGGGTCCAGACTTACATTTACATTTATGCATTTGGCAGACGCTTTTATCCAAAGCGACTTACAGAGCCCTTATTACTGGGACAATCCCCCCGGAGCAACCTGTTAAGTGCCTTGCT
Organism: Xyrauchen texanus; assembly: GCF_025860055.1. Taxonomy (NCBI): domain Eukaryota; kingdom Metazoa; phylum Chordata; class Actinopteri; order Cypriniformes; family Catostomidae; genus Xyrauchen; species Xyrauchen texanus. The sequence continues at coordinate 14,904,381 of NC_068319.1, read as the reverse complement.
CAAGGACACAATGGTGGTGGCTGTGGGGTTCGAACCAGTGTCCTTCTAATTACCAGATTACCAGTTATGTGCTTAGACCACTACACCACCACCACTCGTTACATACTTTAAAGCCCTTTATAATATAAGCAAAGGCAAGACCATGGAAGGATCCTCATTACTGTCATTAGGTCAATGCATATAGTCTTTCTAAATAATAATAATAATAATAAATTATACTATTTGTTATGAAGTACAAAAATGGCCTGAACATATTTTGAAACTTCAGCTTCAACTGCCACACCTGTAATAATAGTCAGGTCTAATAGATTCTACCTGTTGATGAAAATGTATTATTTAATATGAAACAATATTTTTTGGTCAAAATATCAATGTTACTGTTACTACTGTAAAATTGTTATACATTTTAGAAAGGGGGATGTGTCATTTGAAAAACCTTAATTTTGGCACATGCATGGTGTTGCTCTTTTTCTCCTCAGAGCTGTGTATAATATCTGGGCTGTCTAGCTGTTTGAGAGGTTTGGAGCTGTCCCTCCATTGCTCTTTAAACTAGAACATTTTCATTAGTATTCAAACGAGTCACATCAGTGTTGTGTTCTGCTGCGCAATAAGGATGGAAGTCTGGTTGAGGTGCACACGTGCTCCAGAGATACAGTAGAGCAGAGCATATCATTGGTGTGAGTAATTCTGCGATGGCTCACACCAAGCTTCAATCGCACCGTGAAAATACCGCATTGCAGATGAGAAGAAATCTTTAGCAATTATAAAGCGCAGAACGCAAGCTTATTAACAATCGAGGGAGAACTATGGCATTGTTCTGGACCCAATACAAAAAGACCTCACTATTAGAGAAACCCTGATCTAGGGGACAACTAAACAAATCGTCAACCATCGTGATTATGACCATCTCCAGTAAAAGCAGTGCTTAGACTCATGCGGTCATTCCGTCTAATCTGATCTCTTTGCAGACTTTTTAAGTCTGGCCTCACCTCCCACTCTTATCCCTGTGCCTTACAGTAAGAGCTCACAAAGAGCCTTTTACCAGCCCTGTGATCAGGTCAGAGCACCAGGGCGAAGGGCTGAAGCGAGGGATAAGAGATAGAATGAGATGGAGTGTTGTTGGTATAGAAGAATGTGGGGTGTATCTTTAAGGCGCTGATAACATTCTCTGAGATGGGCTCCCTGGGGTCTCTGAAATGTCACAGCTCTGTAGCCATGGGCTGTCATACCCGCAGACATTGGGGACTCTGGGATTGAGAGATATGCAATAGAACTGCCTTAGAGCCACATCTGAGGATAGAGCATTCACATTTTTTCTGTCGGTCAAATGACTTTCAAAATCAACCCTTAGAAGAAAACCCTTGGTGCAGTGTTTATTTAATTCTATCAATAAAAGACATAAAATAACAAGAAACATGCTGCTACAGATTTATACCTGAAAATTTATATACAACCATTGCTATACTTATTTTCTGTCAATTTCTACAGAAATAATCATCTTATTCCTTTCAACCTTGAATCAAAAACCTTGAAAAATTTCACCAATGAAAAATGTGTCACCATTTCCTCACAATCATGTCATTTAATCCTGTTTTATTTTCTTTTACCAGGACGAGGACAATTCACGACGCATGCTTAGCTAGGCCTCAAATGTCAGATATACATACGTACATTTCAAAACAAAGACATTTCTAGCACTGAGGCGAGCATTTAAAATCAATTTAACTCATGATGAAAGATATTGTATTCATAATGGTGTATTTTCAATTGTACATCTGTCACAGAGGTACGTCTGCTAGATTATTGAAAATGAGCCATTTACCTCACATCAGATTGCAGGCCATTTTTCGGAAAGAGCTGTGCTAAGTGATTGATTATTCATGATGTCAACACAATTGACCGGTTGTCTAAGGGTGCGTTAAATAAACAATATATTGAGTGCAGAATGAAGCCGAAGGGTGACGTATAAGAAACCTTTAACGGAATGACACAGGATTAATGACCTCCATTTTAGAAAGAACACATTGAACAGTTTTGGTATACTGACTCGAATGTCTCCGTTCAACAATGGGAATGATGAAAACGTCCTTTGGAAGGGATAAAAAATGCACACAATTACCTGAAGCACTGAGGCCTGTCTTATGTCCCAGCCACCATTTCATAAAAACAGAAAATGTCAATACTGAAGTCACATAGCTCTACATCAAGGACATTTACAGAAAGAGGGAAAAAAGTAAAGTATGCAAGGTTAACAGCTGCTATAAAAAAATTAATAAATAAAAAATAAAAAACTTGATAACATTTGTTAGCGACCTCCTTTGAAAATAATGATGCATATCCTGGGAGACATCTTGAAGTCCTCTTCAAAAGAGCTCGAGGAGCCCTCTCTAGGAGACTCTCTCATTTATTAACAAGCAGCACAATGCAGTTTAATCAATGTATGTACAATACTTGTACTTGAGAACTGCACCAACTGCATGCCGTTTACACTCCTGATAGGATTCGCTAATAATGTGACTTTAATTCAAAGCCTGAGTGGAAATATAGAAAACAAAGCTCAAAAAACATCACTGTCGAAGACAAAGGCCATTTGATAGAAAAGACAACAAAAAAAGGATATTTCAAAAACATAGTCCAAACAAAATTAATTTTTTCAACGCTTTAGAGTTAAAAAAACAAATGAAGCTAACCCAAGGGGATGGTGCCAAGTAGAAGTAGGATGCAAGAAAAAAGACCTACAGAATACAGTGTTGTAATTTTTTTTTTCTGAAAGCCCCACCAGGACCACTGAATCTTGCTTGATTTCCCCAGTCCAATTATATCTGTGTGCTCAGTCCTGTCAGAATGGCAGTGCAAAGCTGAGGGACGGCATCTGCGTGCATGGAGAGAGGCTAATAGAGTCCCTAAAGTTGACTCCATTTCGATGCTCTAGCTAATTGTCTGTGATATTTTCCCAAACTGATTGCTGCTGTGCCCCCTGCAGCTGATCTAGCCTTGTGCAGTGGAGGTCGTGCAATGCCATGCTCACCACACCACCTCGTCCAAATGTCTTCTCCATTGCCCTCAACGTCATGACTGAGACAGGGAGAGTGGTAACAGATCCCAGAAACCCACCATTATCTAATCATGAGATGCCCAAACAAATGCTTGTTATCGTTTTTTTGGTGAGATGCATTTATTGAAACCAAACTGCAAAAACACCTAAGTCTCTACATCCTCAACTACCCAACGTCACTCGGGGTACATTAATTCATGACCACCATTACAGCAAATAAAAATAAATAAAAATCAATGCCTACTTTTACATCAACGCAACCAACCACTAGTAGTTCAGTTCGTAAACTGAGAGGACAAACAAGGCCTACTGTGGCCTACTATTCCTAAACACCAAATGGGACCCATCTGGCCTATTTTAAATGATTTTTGTATTCAAACATGCATAGACAGGCATCTTTGACCATTTATACATATCTCGGGCTGCTTTTAAAAATGCAATGTCAAGTTACAACTCTGAAGAGGAGAATCCATTTTCTGTCATTCAGCTGTTGCCTCTAGGTGTATTTAGCACAAATGAGTCATGGACACGTTTTTTCACCCATATGCACTATTATTTTGTTTGTATTTTGTAATTGTTGGTGTATGAAAACATCCGCAGATGTGTTGAATGTGCATTATGTGTAACCCCTGAAATTTTGTTTTATAATGTTGTGGAGCTTGTTCGTTGTCTTCTGACTGTTTCAACTATGTGCTCATCGTTGATTTTGTGAATGACATTGCTTCCTGGTTCTTATGGGATCAAAATGATCTTGAAATTCAGTTTTGCCACTAAGGACAATTCATAGACTCCAACACAACGATCACAACAACTATAAGTCCCTCCTGGTGCCCTGCAATGCCATGCAGCCTTAGGCCATCCAAGGAGGCTTTAATTAAACCAGGCCTGAGAGAGAAAAGTGATGGGACGGTTGATGAATGACTCCTTTTTAAAGCCCTATATAGCTCTTCAGTGGCTAATAGCATCCAGGATGCTGCAGAGGGCAGGCATAAATGGGCAGGCATAAATTCAGCAAGATGGCTCCCTGGTCAGCCATACACCAGACAGCTTGCCCTATTCCAGATGGTTGCGAGACAGTCCAGTGGCATTACAGTCAGAGTCTGGGACTGGTCATTGACTACATATTAGAGACCATCATATTTTTGTAGTCTCAAATACACCATGGTACATTTAAAAGCAGATGCCAAGTATTTAAATGCCTGTATAATGCCACATTTTATATCAATGAAATTGATTCATGGAAAATTCTATGTCATGAAATTGCTACTCATCATTCTATAGGGGAGAGTAATGGTAGAGGAGAAACCTTGCAATCATGTCTGTGACACCTACAGACTGGGTGCATCTTAATTAATCCATCAATGCTTATTAATGTTAACAATTCAGAGCTGGTTATAGATAATGTAAAATCATGTTAAGTGCAAAGCAATGTAATTAAACGATGTGAACCGCAATAGCACAAATGCATTTTCACATGACGAGATGTATTAGGCACTCCTTTCAAGCCTGGCCCATGTCATCACACTATTGGTTAGTATAGAAACAAGATTCAAAAATAGTCTGCATTTAACAGGCAAAGGTTAATAATTTTCAGAATTACGTCTCGCAATTTGTTTTTCTCCATAATTGACTGAGAAAATTATCTGTGAACTGCATTAGCTGCTGAGGGTTAATCTCGAGACCGCCATATAATGTGTAAAGTGCCTCAATGCACAGGAAGCATAAAAAGCAATTATGGCCCTGCTATTGGTCTGTAGCGCCTTTTGATATCAAAGTAAATTCAAATTCAGATAAGAGCCAGAATCGTAATTATGCCCAGTATCCCGTGGCTCTTCAAGTTGCACTTCAGAGCATAAAGACCTATATTTCTACACACATACTACCAGAATGAGCACAAAGCAATGAGTGGGGAGTGCTTCATGCATAAGGGAAAGCATAACCTCAATGCTAATCAATTTTAATTTCTCTGCCTCTTAAATGACAGGGCCTTTCAGTGTAAAGTCAATGCAGTTCAAAACACACTTTCTTGGATTAAAGCATGCTGGGGTTGTTCTGCACGCACCTGTCTGCACTTGTACCTGAGTTGTATTGTGGGTGATTATCACACCTTGTCCACAGGCAAAAGGTCTTAGTGTATCTGCAGCATTGATCTCATTTGTCAAGGAGATAAGGGTGTAATTGGATGAGGTCTGGAATCAGATGGACCTCCATGGCTAGGCCAAGGCTAATTCCACTATCCCTGAAGTAGCTAGAACATTGCCACAACTACAGGGGGTTAATCCAGTCCAATCCCACCCTCAAGCCAGCTCATCCCCATCTGGGCTGTCATCCACCTCTCCTGCTGTTGGAGCCAAGCCTCCAAGCCATAGATGAGGGGAACAAGTGTGGCCAACTGCTCCTTACAACAGGGGCCTGAGCCAGAACCCTAATTTTGAATGCATGATCTATTGCACTGTTATAATGATTATAGTGGCTTTCTGCCTTTACAGTGCTACAGTGCTAATCGGGATGTGCCATGGTGATTGACTAGTCATCAAACAACCAACTAGTCAATTAGTAGTGCTGACTACTAAAATAATAATTTTAGTGGTTCTAAATGGGAGATTTATTTCCGAGATGCCACATTTATTGAGAGACGCAACTTCTCGGAGATCATATTTGCATGATGATAACTTTCTCTGCTTAACAGTGAACAACAGTCAGCACAGTAAAACCCTCTGCAAAAAGTTCCATCTCTCTATTGTTCAAGGTTACATTTTTTATGCATCGCCGCTGTTACAGCCATCAAAGAGACATCAACAATACATTTCAAGATGATCACTGTCAGATGGTAAATCCTCTGCTGTGAGTAATGGTCTTGTAATTGTGAAGTGCTTTGGAGAGATTAAAGTCTTCTGCTGATTCTGTCTGAAACTGCTTCAATAAATAGTTGCAGTAAAAAAGGTTTAAAATGATGTAATAACAATACTCATAAAATGTATGTACCCGCAATCGTACAGCTCTGCACTTTTGAATGCAGAGAAAGGATCACCTGGTTACATTGAAGCACGTCATTCTGCATTTAGGATGCGCATTAGCAGTTTTGTGCCGATCTGTATTGGAGATTTTCTTACTTTTCTTACTTTGATTGTTTTGTCTTAATAACCACATATTTTTTCACTTTTTCACTCAGACACTGCTATATTATGACATCAAAACACTCTTAATCGAACACATAATTTGAAAAACAATGAATGTGTACGCTTGTATTACAGACCCACCTACATTTACACATTAATTCCAATGTGTTTAGCTTCCGTGTTAGCTCACTTGATAGAGTGCTGAACTTCAGACTCAGATCATCGCGGTTCGAAACCATAGTCAAGTTGACATGTGAGACGTATGTGTCATAGAAGCTACACAAAATGACGTGGTTGCTTTAGAAAATTAGCATTTCATGTCACATGTATTTAAAACCATTTTGTTTAAGTTTAAGAGTTGGTTAAGGGTAAGGATGTCTGTTCTGTTAATCTGCCATTTGCTTTTAAAACAGTATTGGTTAGGTTTAGGCTAAAGTCTTAAGTTGGGGAAGTACGTTTTACTCTCTAAGACCTCCATCTAAAATGCACCTTAAAAACCTTGTCTGATTTCGACACCATTTCACTCGCATCCCCCCCTTCCACCACACCCGCAGCCAAACATGTAATACAGCAAGTAATTTTGGTATGCAAAAATGTGGCCAAGGTCACAGAATTTTCATGAGATCAGGCTGTAATTACATCACTTTTAAGTCACTTTGGACACAAGTGTTTGCTGACTGCCTAGATGTAAAATCAATCATCTGGCTTAATGTATAGATGTTTCAAGACTGAAAGTGCCAACAAATGGAGTGATGGCACTGGACTATGTGTAATAAAACTAACAAATATAAGACTACAAGAAAGGCTATTATGCACCAAGAAAACATTTAAGATGTTATTGGTAACACTTTACATTAAGTAAATCTTTTAAATCTTAAATGGCACAGGGAAAAATGAAAAGACATATCTAGCTCGTTTACACATCTGGGCTACTCTTATACTTTAGAATGCCATGAACGTAATCAAGGAACGTCTCTCGTCCAATCAGATTCAAGGATATGCACCTTATGTATATTATAAAATATATCATGCTATACATTTTAGTGATTCCCATACTGTATTGTTTTATTGAGAAGGACATGTTAAGGGAGATGCACAGCAAAAATAGCACAACAGAAACAACAGTAATGTTTGAATTTTTTTATTTTAATGCAACATATAACTTTGACTGTTCTGTGTGTTTTGAGAGAGGTGAGATGAAGTAGTGTATCAGGTGAAAAGCAATAAGGCTGAGCTATGCCCTGAAGCTTCACAAAGTCGTTGATGACTTTCTTTTGAGTTTGGTGCATAGTGCTGTTTTTGATCAGACTAACTAGAATGGAGGAAGTTTTGGAGAATGCAATCACTGGTTTGATAAAGTGTTCTGAATGTCTACAGGTCATAAAATAAATATACAGTCTCTCAAAAAATACATCTTCCCTCTTAACCTTGTGTGCAAAAAGCTTTTTATGTTCACAGACACTGCACCATTTTCATTTAAAAAACAAAATTGCACTCAAGAGTAAAAATTTTTTGCCAAATTTTATTTCCAACAGTATAATGGACAATATTTATATTTCTCCCTATAACCCTCACCGCAAGAACCCAGTTCTTGAAAGTGAAGAAAAATTCTTCAAAAAGAGCAGAAAGAACATTCTGATGGTAAAAATGTATATAAAAATATGAAAACTTTTTTTTTTTATCCATAGAGCTCTCGCCATCACAAAGTGACAACCAGTAAAATACTCACTCACTCACTTACACTTCTCTCTCTCTCTCCCCTCTCGAACACTCAACTCAACAGTACCTGCAGTGCGAGAAGGTAATTAGAGCGGCCAATTTAAACATGGCATGACTGAGCTGGAAAGAACAAATGGACATCAAAGTACAAACCTCGAGTCGGGGAGAAAGAGCTGAATGCTAGTGGGAGGTCGAGAGAGGGACAAGAAATTAGTGGGGGGTGGATTCATGTGTCATTACGACCACACTGCTGTGTTGCTATTCTGGATTCCTGGGGGTTGACATCTAGATTTCAGATGGATAAGTGTGCCTTAAAACCACATCCCCCAACAGGGAAAAGAAAATAATTTCTCATAACGGCATCTATTTACTGGCACGGCCTATCTCTCCCACAGGGCCTGAAACAAATGAAAATGTTATTTCTCTCCTAACGAACTCCCACCTGCCTTTTTTCACTGCCAGCAATTTCACTCTCCTTCTAAATCTGAGATAAGTCCATGACTAGGGGGAAATAATGTATCTGGAATAATCTTTCAGAAACTATAATTCCAGGAAGTTGTGTTCATATTTTTATATTTATATACTTTCACATTTATTTACTCTGTTCTTGGGCTTTTTGCCTTGCAGTTCAGGGGAAATTGCAGTGGCTTCTGATATAGAAGAGATGTGACATTCAGAGACTCCCTCTGTAATCCCCTCAGCCACAGCGAGGCCCTGACGGGGACCGAACATGCCCCTCTGCAAAACATATAAACAGTCCTGATGCAGACAGACAGCTGCGCACAACAGAGGTATTTCTAGCTCCACTCAGAGCAGACGCAAAGAACAATATTAGCTCAGCCATACACAATGTTAAGCCTAGAATGACAAGATTTTCTGCATTGCAAAACAACCAGATCCAAGGGTATATTTTCCAGGCCCTAGCCTGAACACATTGAGCTGTGGTTCTTATACAGGCAATGCCAGTTTGAATCTGACTCACAACATTTCTTAGTCTCGTTAGCCCTTCTTTTGCCCATCATTTCCTGTCTTCTCTGCCTCTACTGTGCCTCTATGCCTTTTATCCACATGGAATTTACCATGTTTAAATCCATTCGACAGATTTCCCCCAAAATTAGCACAATAAATAAAAAAATTAAAAGTCAGCAGATTCCATCTGAGCTAAATCTATCTCTTTGGTACACATTAAAAATGACAGCAGAGACAGACCACTTGTAAATGGGTCTGCACTTATATAGCGCTTTTTTTAACCTTAGTGGTTTTCAAAGCACTTTACACTGTGACTCATTCACCCATTCATACACACACTCACACACCAATGATGGCAGAGCAGCCATGCAAGGCGCTAGCCTGCCATTGGGAGCAACTTGGGGTTCAGTGTCTTGCCCAAGGACAATTCGGCATGTGGAGTCATGTGGGACAGGAATTGAACTGCCAACCCTGTGATTAGTGGACAACCAGCTCTACCACCTGAGCCATAGCCGCTCCTAAAATTATATAAAAATTAATGGGAGAAATTGGAATGGCTTTTATGGCGAGTGTAGAAAAGTCCTAGCCAATCGCCTTTTTGATCGAGACATTGCCTGCCAGTTAACTAAAGAACACAAATGTGCATTAGCTGGACCAGCCTGAAAAATAGTGTTTTTTTGTTTTGTTTTTTGCGTGACCTAAGCTAAAGAGGCACTATGCTACCATTGTTGTCAGATTTTACTGCTGATTTGAAACTCATTATTTGATCGTAATCCTGACCAATCATTTCAGAGATTTCAGTCCTTTCCATTCAAAAAGATAAGACCTGTACTCATATGTTGTTTCTATCCATTGGAAATACAGTAGATGCCTGGGAGCATTCCCAAAATGACCACAAGTGGACTGACGTGCCTTGAAAGGGACTTTGATGACAGGGAACGGCTAGTCATCTGTGACAGTTAAAAAAGGTCAGAATAAGCCGTCTGCTCTGGATAGGGTTGTGCTACTGCTACAACAGAGGTCTGTGGTAGTCATTTTAATAGCTTGTTCTTTAAAGGACTCTTTACTGGTTAGTGTGTATTCCGCCTGTTCCACTCAAGCATAAATCTCAACAGAACCATGACAGATCGTTCTGGAACCTTGGCCGGTTCCAGAACACCCAGTTTCCCTAAACCACACGTGACCTGACATGCCATTAATGACTAATGGAAGAATATCAAAACCTAGTAACTGCTTTAATTTTTCCCTTATTTTACATATGAGTAGGAAAACATGTGGCTGTAACACTAAATCATGAAGGTAATACAATTTTACATTTGGTTATAAATCAGTCTTTTATACAACTAGGCCTAACTGAAATAAGAGATTATGCCTGTGTCTGATTTCTTTATTTAATCATTTATTTTTACTTTTATTACATCAGCTTTGTCCATTGAATGAAGGCATTTATTTAGAGTTGATTTTTGAAGGCAGTCTCCATACATGAATATTCGCCGATATCTGTCTGACAAGCGGTTAAATTATTTAATTAGACAAGTTAATGACTAAACTAAACTTCACTGTCTATTTAAGTCTAACGCACACAACTCGACTCGAGCTTGTCACCTTTAATGTTTTTAGCCGGTGACTGGACAGCAACGAAAAGTCTCAGATCGCATCACCAATGCTCGTGTAGTGTGCGCACTTCTGCAACTTGTCCAGACTTGTCGCAGATGCTACGAAAGATTTCAAACCTGCTTGTAATCTTGCCGATGAGTCGTCAAATGAGCGTCTTTTAAAAGCAGTCCAGGATAAATGACGATGGTCAAAAACGTCTGTCTAGTGCCTGTTTATATACAAAAGTAATTCAAAATCAATTGAAATGATTTGTCCAGGAATAGTGAGTCCACAGTAGGCATGTCTGTCCAGCTCTTTCTCAGTTTACGAACTGAAACACCAGTGGGCGGGGCCAAGGGTGCAATTACGTGAAGTAGATGTTGATGTTTTTTGCTGTAGAGGTGATTATGACGTAGGGTAGTAGAGAATGAGGCATTTTTGAACCTTGTTTTCAATGAATTATTTTGTTACATTGGGGATTAAATTTGGAGTTCTGAAATTTACAGTATGTTTTTATAGTAGAAAGACCTCTTACTGCATATGCCAAAATTTCAAGGAAAATGTGATTCCTCATGACATGAACCTTTTAACCATGATAAAACCTAATATAAGGCCTTATTGCTTTATTGTAGGAAAACCTACTAGAGCAAATGTAGCTAAACAAACCGGCACACGAGTGAAATATTTGAGTGGTAGGCCATGAACAGTTTCATTCATGCTTTTGCACAGAGAAATGGACAGTATCCAGGTCTACAACATCACAATATGAGCCTTTCCAACCTCTCCCACTTTCTCGATCCTTTTCTCTTCCCTGGAGAATCCTCACACAGTCTTGCCGTCAACACCTGGGCCTACTGGAGATTCAGCAGCACTACTCGGTATTTCTGTATGATGAACTACTACACCATACAGAAGAATCATTAAGGAATGAAAACACGAGTCGCCGCCGAACCAGCCAAACAAGCGGGAGGATGGCAGGAAGGGAAAGAGCTCTGGTATATTTACAACATAGGCTTGGGGAATAGGGTTCTGGCAGCTCACTTGAACACACACATACACAGAGACTCCAGGTCAGGGTGATTTGTAGGCTCAGGAGAAGTCAGCCTATGCTGCGTTTATGAAAGGGACTGATGGCTGTATCCTGGTGGGCCAGGTTGTGTTTATTTTAGCTCATAGCCAAGGCATTTTCTGTAAAGCAATGTATTTAACAACTTCACTCAAGTGACCCTTGCTCCACAGAGGGTAAGGTGTACCACTGATGCATTGCATCGGTATGCTGTTAGCTGTGAATGCATATGTGTGGGTAGTACAAGGATAAGGTGCATGTGATGTTACCTGGGGCACAAAAATAATTTTTTTTTTTTTCTGCAGGCCCCATTAAGTGAGTTATTTCATCCCGTGCCAAATTATTACATTTAATTTACATTCCATTTTTGAAGTTTTAATTTTTAGAAGCATTTTAGTAGCAATGCTAAAAAATAATATAATACAAATAAATTAATCTATTGTTACATACATCTTTTTTAAGATTATTAAAGCTTATATGTGATAAAATAAAATAATGTAACTCCATAAGCTATGAATTTATTCACACCTTTGTTGGAATACGATTACATAAGGTGCAAAACATTACTGATACCTCAAAAACTATCACAAGTCATTCTTGCAATTTTGACCAAATCTTGTCTATGTTAGCCAGCTACCTGGACATTTTTAAATCAGCACAATTCAATGCCGAAAACCAACTGTTTAAGGTTGCAAATTATAAAAACAGATTTAGTAACAACACAGCATTGGCTCGATAGGGCGATCGACAGTTCCAACAACTGGTCTGAATCTCCCTCTCACTGTCCCTGAACCATCGGGCCATCTTTATTGTTGAGCTCTGCTTCCTAGAGCCAAAAAAATACATGTTTTCTCTTCCTTTCTCTTTCTCTGCTGCATTCATGCACATTTAGAATATGGAACCCACATTAGTCTCTTATTGCTATGGCAACTAGCGAATTTTCTTGCTCCTTGGGCCCCTTGTCATTACCCAATCAGAACGAGACCTTTGTTAAGATTCCCTCAGGCTCCACTTATTCAACTCACTATGATGAACTGACCTTAACACTAAAGAGAGTGACAGGAAGAGAGAGACTCCTCCAAGCTGGTTCTCAGTGCAGTTAAACACTTTTGAAGAAACGACAATGCTACAATATGCTTAGAAAAGATAAGAGAAATAGACAATCTAAACCCTGCCAGCACGTTTTGGCTGTCTCTATCTCTCTCTCTCTCTCTCTCTTTCACACACCTTTCCTCCACCCTTCTCCATTTGAAAGGAAGGAGAATTTGCAGTAGAGTGAACAGGGTTAGAAGGTGAATGACTGAATGCATTGGATTCAAGGGCATTTCATTGGTAACAAGCTCTGGTTCAGCCAGTCTGTTACAGAACTGAAAGAGATATAATCAGATTTTACTTTTATTAACAATATTTTTTTGTCCTCTCCCTACTGTTTGTATCAACTGAAGTGGCAAAAAGGACCAAAATAAAACCTTTTTTTTCAGTGCTGGCTGTATCTAGCTTGTGTAGATGTGTTCATCTGTTCGGTCTCTCTCCCATCGCTCATGAGGGACAGTCAGCTGTTGGATAATGACAGTCCAATTCAGAAACACCATGAGGCAAGCAGACCGTCCTGACACTGTATGTCACAATCTGTTCTCACAATCACACACTCACAAACACATGAACGCAAACACACTCTCTGTTCCTTCCCAACTTATTAAAATGCATATTCTTAAATTAAAAGGGTAAATAATAAGGTTAACAATAAATGGTCCCACTTCATATTAGGTGTCTTTAACTTTTTATTAACATTAAAATACATACAATCCAATGGATTTATTGTGAAACTAGCCTACATATTGTTCTGCAAAATTCTCACAAGATGCACATTTGCTGCTCCTGAGGTTGAGGTATGGGTAGGTTTAGGCGTAGGGTTAAGTTTAAGATTAGGGTGTGGTTAGGGTTAGAATAAGGGGTAAGGTTAACATTGTAATTACAGATGTAATTAAATGCAGGTACCTTAAATGTACAAGTACAATGCAACAAAACATATTTACATATTAAGTACAATGTATCAAATGCTTAAAGGAATATTCCAGGGTTTAATATAAGTTAAGCCCAATCAACATAATGTGTGTATAGCCACAAGACGTTAGCAATACGATGGCATGATTTTAAAGTGATCAAATTGATTACTAACCTTTTCGGTGTAAATGTATAGCTAATTTTACAACTTTGTTGCTATGATGATGTAATGTCAACAAACCCTAAAATGACCCATTTCTGCCTTTAAACCATCCAAAAATCTGCACCATTGCCTTTCATTGTAAGTGCCTCACTGTAACTTAGTATTTTTTAAAGGACGGACAAGTCAATTTTATTAAATTTTTTGGTTTTTGTGGTGATCAACATTGTCACAAATGTTGTCGATTGTGCTAAACTTGTATTGAACCCAGAATATTTCTTTAAGTACATAGTATTTAAAGATACATAACATAAAGTGAGTCCCAATACAAAACATTAATGATATATGGCAGATGGGGGAATATTGAGGAAATCTATTTAAAAACAAAAATTATTTTTGCAGTTCCGTTTGGTGACACTAGTGCCACAGAAATGACACATTAGCTTTAAAACCGCATTATTATGGATGTAGGTAGAAAAAAAACAGTTGTTTCATCTAAAGGGAGAGCTGCATCTGTATTATTTTGAGTGTGTGAGTGGTGCTGGGCAGTCAAGGCATAATAGCGGGCCAGAGAGGGACGAGTGGCAGGTTTGTTGACATGCTGTCACCAACCATGTTTCAGGTCAGAGTGACTGGCAGCTGATTTAGAGCAGTGCTGTTAAGCTATAAAGCAATTATAACCACACTCCTGTACTTTAGACATACTCTGTATCCCTTCCCACACACAGACAAACACACACATCAACAGCTATAAGCACACTGTTATCCAGGCAGGCAAAAATAAACTAGCATACTGGCACACTTGCACACAAAAAACAAACACATACTAAACTTCCTCATTCAAACACTTTAGCTCATGCCATGATGGGGGGATAATCAGCTAATTATAGGTGCAGCGCGACTGCTACAACTAAATGCTTGTCTCGAATAAGGAACATTTTAAATTAGAGAAACAGCGAATGGGGGAGGGAGGGAGAGAGAGAGAGAGAGAGAGAGAGAGAGAGAGAGAGAGTGAGAGAGAGAGTGATGAATGAAGACAGGGAAATAACTACTAGATAATTGATGCTAGCAATTACAACTTACATGTCGGAGCTAATTGGCTGGCATTTCTCAGCTTGTAAGGGCCCCTGACCTCATTAAAACATATATGTAGAGGAATAATCTAAATTAGCATTGCGATTTGAGGATCTGTGACAAACAGAGAGCGTAAAGTTTGACTCCAATGTAATCGGTTTTGACTTCAGACAGCCGAGAGCTATATCCATGAGTCAAAATCTTTGACAGAAACATGAGCTCTTCGCAAAACACAGACTCTTTCCATGTCCCGGAAAAATCGAATAATAACAGTAATCATTAAGAACAACATGTATATTGTATGACATAAATTTGCTCCAGCGGCCATAATTACAGGGTGGAGAATGTTTTACCACATACCAAAATAATCCCCCAGCACAGGCAGAACTAATAATCTACAGCCACTAACCACTGGGCTGGATTCAAATATGTATGCTGTATAATGGCGAGAGAGCAACAAATCCTCACAAACCACATGGAGAGTTCCAAAGTGAAGACTCAAGGGAGCAAGAATTTTCATAAAATCCCCTTTAGACAAAAATTTGATTAAGTACTGGAAATGCAGACATAAATAACATAGCATAAAAGACTGAAATATCATTTTTTATCCCTTCTCACATAAGCCTAGACGAAGAGATTTCTAGAAAGGAATATACACAATTTCTGACCATTTCTACAAATGTATATAAAAGTTCCATAAAACTTTCTGAGCTTAAGATTGTGAAGATTTTTAAATCTGAATTCAGAATCTAAAATTTGAATCTGAATAAAAAATGTCAATCTAAATTCTAACTAAAGTCTGAAACTGAATTCAGAATCTAAATTCTGATTATTTCATTCACCCTTAAAATGGGCAAGCTTGTCTTATCGATTCTTAATAGTACATCTAACAGCATGAATCCAAATTCTGAATTCTGCGTAAATCTGAATTCTGTTTGTCTCACTCATAAACAGCACTCCTGACAACAGATTCTGAAATTTAAATTCAGAATCTGAATATGCAGACTTGTCTAATCTATTTTGACAGCATTGCTAATGCAGACCTTGATATTGTGTGTGTGTGTGTGTGTGTGTGTGTGTGTGTGTGTGTGTGTGTGTGTGTGTGTGTGTGTGTGTGTGTCGAGAAAGCATCTTGATACACCACACATGCCTGACAACTAATAATGCCAAAATGCCACCTGACCCTCAATGTAAACTGAATGTGAGCAATAAAATGCTTTACCCAGAAATCCCTATGGGTAAAGCTATGGTGTTCAAAAACAAGGTAATGTCAGCGCTTTCTCAATCTCATGGTCTCTTTCACTGTCTTACCATCTCTCTTTCTCCGTCAGGTTGTAATGAGAGTAAAGAGCCACTGTAGTGATGCTCCCTCTGTAGGAGAGATACTGCAGTGAAGATGATTTTAAATTAACTGTCAATTTTTTGCCTTTTAGTTTGGATTTGTTCCTGGCTTCAGCTAAACTCATTATCATCTCCCACTTTGTACCTCATCAGCAAGACACTGCCAGGTGGGCAAAGACACCAAACGCACAGGGGGCACGATATGCCCCGCCCCCTTCCATCTCAACACAACAAAACACAAAAAACACATACACACCAAAAGAAAAGCACTAATGCTCTGTTTACTGGAATCTGGAGCCCTGTAATTGCCAATTTATTTGATAGGCAGCCGGGTAATGATGGCATTTCACTCCTGCCACACAGACTAAACACGTGTGTTTGATTCGGCACACAGCCCCTCTTCTCCTCTTCCCTTCACCCTGGCCTCCAGCCACCCTGCCAGGGGAAAGCACGCCGCCATGCTGGCTTCAAACGTGTCTGTAAGGAGACCAGGGGCTTCGGAGCAAATACAGCAAGCCTGCCAATTTATCCAAGGTTTGGGGTTACCACTGGCGAGCACAAGGCAGATGCATCATTTGTAGCTTAATGAGCTGGCAGTGTATGGGGATGGAGGGAGAAAGGGAACAGGGAAAGGGGGAGAGGAAGCCAGTGGTCTGCCGTGGCCTCTTTTGACCCCAGTTTCCTTTCAGCCAAACGAAGATCAACACTGAGCACACTCTGTATTTTATTGAATTTTTTTTAAATCAGAGCAACAGTGAGGAATAAGAGAGTGAAGACATCATTAGCACACTGCAAAAGAGTCTACAACAATTAATCCGTATAACCCCAAACTCTTTAAAGGAGTCTCAAGCTTTTAATTCACTTTTGTTTCAATTTTATTAAACATGAAGAGGATACGAGTATAAACATAAAAAAAAATGTCATGATCCAGACAATACTTTTGTACATTTTATTTTTCCTCTAGATGACTTTCCCTCTATACTGCAAAAAATATTTTCATAATCAGTATTTATAAAAATCTAAACATCCTTAAAACCAGACATAATTATATGAGAAGCAAAACTGATAATTAACATATTAAGACTAGTTTCAGAGAATATTTACTAACTGAGAATTTGATTAGGAATACCTGTACACCTACTTATTCATGCAATTATCTAATCAGTCAACAGTGTGGCAGCAGTGTAATGCGAAAAACATGCAGAAAGGGGTCAGCAGCTTCAGCTGATGTTCACATCAACCATAAGAATGTGATTTTGAGCATGGAATGATTGTTGGTGCCAGATGGGCTGGTTTGAATACACAATACATCAAGCATTGTGGCAGATGGGCTACAACAGCAGAAGACCACGTCAGGCACTTTATTAGGACCATAGTGTTCTTAATAAAGTGCTCAGTGAGCATATCTTGAAAAAAGTCATTTTTATTTATGTATTGCTCATTGGCAAAATACTGCTGGAGCATAAGTGTAAATGTAAAGTGGGATTTTCAAAAATTTGATTCTCAAGCATGGACTAATACCAACTGTTCATGTTCCAGCTTTACATCCTGAAGATGTAAGTATCGCACTTTATATTTTGTGAATGTTTGCAAATTGCCTTTCCGAATGTGCTTATTAACTCATTCCACGACCAATGCAGCTAAAGTTACCATCGTCTCTGATTGTATTCACAGAGACCAGAGCTATGTCGTTATTTTTTAGCTCATTGTCTGTTTAATTCATAACCGCACCTTTATTCTGCTCAATACAGTAAGGTGATTGTCTTTTTTAAAACTATGTACGTGTTCTGTGAACATAAGAGAGTTGCACTAAAAGTGGAATGTTTACTTGCAAAGGCCAGCACATCTGCACAACATATCAGTACCACGAGGCATGTTGGTTGCCAGACTGACTCACCACAGCTGTATAGTGTCAATTAACCATTCAGAAGCGTCCTGGTTCATTCTCACAGTTGTGACTTCTGCCGGAGTCTCTCCTTCATCCCAACTCTGGTATTTACATTGTCAGTAAAATGGTTCTGATTTGTTGTTGCTATAGTATATGTAGTACGCTGTAGTGAACGTCATCAGGGAGCCTCTTCTTTTTATATAAAGTTTTTTGGCAGTTTCTGTGAAACTTGCTAAATAAACATTAGCTAGCAATACTATGCAATTTTTTTACTAAATATAAATCACTTTTTATTTGCCAATTTTGTTGCTTGTGAAAAATCCACCTGAAGTAATGTGAGGCAATTTGATGCTGTTCACAAGCTGTATAGACACAACCCTCTTCCTGAAAGGGGGCAGGGAGCAGTAGCTCATTTGAATTTAAAAAGACACACATGAAACGTGTTTTTGATTTTGCTTCTCAAGTAAATTTATCTTGCTTTAAGAATGTAGAGATATTTTTACTGGAAAACAAGTAAATGCACCTTTTAAGTATACTAAGATATTCTTCCTGGAAAACAAGAAAAAAAAAAATACTGATTATGAATATGATTTTTTTGCAGCATGTCTCTCTCTCTCTCTCTCTCTCTGAGAGAGAAATGCTATCAAGTACCTCTATATGCTGGTATGAAGTGGCTTTTTTTATGATCTGACTGTGAATAACCGGCTTCCTCCAGTCCCCTTGGACTGAGATGCTCTACTTTAAGTGTGACCCTGAGAAACTGCTCAGGCAAAAAAAGTATCTCCACCTAACACCTTTCAGCACCTTGTGTTTAGAATACTCAAGGGTTTTCAAAACATTCTGTGACAGATAAATACACTTGCCATAGACCTTAGGCATGTGAAGGAAAACGTGGCTGTGCAAGACAGCAGAACAGTCCATTCAAAGTCGTAGGTCATGACTAAATTCCCCCAACGTGCATTTCAGTTATTTGTAGTCTAAACAATAGACACCCTACTCAACAGTACAACGTGACTTTCATCACACACATCCTTAATTAAAAATGTAATGTTTTCTATACTTTAATGTAAAATCTTTATTTGACATAACATTCAGAGATAATCATTATTTATGTCAGAAGAAATTACATTTTCTACATTAAAGTTACAATTAGGATAACGTTACTTGTTAAATTTGTCTAATTAACTACCGTAATTTCCGGACTATTGAGCGCACCTGAATATAAGCCGCACCCACTGATTTTTAAATAATATATTATTTTGAACATAAATAAGCCGCACCTGTCTATAAGCCGCAGGTGCCTACCGGTACATTGAAACAAATGAACTTTACTCAGGCTTTAACGAAACACGGCTTGTAACAAAAATAAATAAGCTTTAACGAAACACGGTGTGGCAGCGGGGCGTAGTCAAGCGCCCGTCCGGGAGAGAAAAGCGGTAAGGGCGCTTACACCTGAGCTAAATTATGTCTAACACCGGTGTCTAATTTCAGTAAGCATGGGGAGAGCGGCATAAAAAGGCAGCAGCCACAGAGCTGAGAGAGTGACACACGTCAGTCTAGTGTTGGCGCATAGAAGAATTGAGAAACTTTATAAAATTGATTGTAAACATTGCTGTGGCCATTAAAAGCCTTACCTGGAACGTCAAGTGCCCTGCTGAAAACTGTCACACTGGTGCCCGTGTGACAGTTTTCCCAAGAAGGACACGTGAAGCAGGGCACTTGAAATTAGACACCGGTGTTAGACATAATTTAGCGCAGGTGTAAGCGCCCTTACAGCTTTTCTCTCCCGGACGGGCGCTTGACCACGCCCCCGCTGCCACACACGGCTTGTAATAAAACATTTGCAGTAAACAGTAGCCTACCAAGTCATTGGTCACTATCTTCCTCGTACCTGTGCACTGAAACCACTGAAGTCATCTCCTTCAGTGTCGGAGTTGAATAGCCTCAGATTTAGTTGTATTTTTGCACTGAGTCAATTCCTCACGCTGCTGTTTCCAACGTCTTATCATCGACTCATTAAGACCAAGCTCCCGTGCAGCAGCCAGATCAATCGCCTTCAACTTGAAAGCAGCATCATATGCGTTTCTCCATGTCTTTGCCATGGTGAGGGTGACAAAATGACTACCGTAATCAGAATGATGGGAAGTTTGAGCACGCTCGATTTAATCTAAACAGTAAACAAAAAAAGTTGTTTTGACTTTAACCTGTTCGGCAATTTCATTGGTCTAATGAAAGCTTCACGCCGCCAAAAAACTGAGCACGTCACAGAATGTTTTTTTTTATTTTTTTTATAAAATTTGAAAGCGGGAAAAATCCATATATTAGCCGCGTCATTGTATAAGCCGCGAGGTTCAAGGCGTGGGAAAAAATTTGCGGCTTATATTCCGGAAATTACGGTACAAGAAAGTCTAGAGATTTAAGATTACAAAATTGTTTTTTTACTCAGTCTCTTGTTACATTTTTAACTTTATCTGTTTCCCTCTTCCACTTGCATTTCTCCTCTATCACTTTCCTCCTCCTCTCCCACTTTATCTCTATGTCTTCTCTCTTCCCTAACAAAGGGCTGCAGGTATCATTTCAATTTCTGATGTCAACATCAAATTACTTATTTCATTTCATGCCTGGCCAAACATCCTATAGCTACACACAGGAGTGGTTGCTCGCAACTCGTTCAGCTGTGTCTGTTCCGACGACTCGCCTCACCCTCCAGCTGACAGCTCTAATTATGCCCGATATCTGATAGTGCCTGTGCACACTCCCAGACTCACATCTCCACCCTTGGTGCCAAGGCTTGAGGTTTGGAGATGGCCTGCACCAGACAGATTAAGCTTGCCCACATGCCTGTGTATAGATCCAGAAACAAGAATATCACACTGTTTTCATAACTTTAAATCCAATGTACTGTAAACAGAATGAACTGGCTTCATATAGCTAAATGGTGCTTAAATAGTGTTGTATATGTCTGAAAGACTGAATGCTTACGCAAACACCAGTTAAAACAGTGTTGTGGAAAATACATACATACATATATATATGTGGAGCGGAGGGGGGTGGGGCCGGGTTGGAATATCACGCGCCCGGTCCCCAATCGGCCTCCGCTCCACAATATATATATATATACAGTGTACACTTGTGTATGTGGTTTGTGTTTGTTTATGGTACATCCATGCATGGTCACTCTTACACTCTTACATTTGTCATTGTGTTACTTCCTGTCATCTCCACTTCTATGGAATATAAGCATAGTTGCTCTTCACCCAGTGCTTCCAGTGAAGCTGCCAACTGAGTAAATAGGATGTGCTTATCACCACCAAAGCACAAACACATAGCAGAACCTACAGGCCTGAGGGTGTAGACACCCTCTGCTCATCTACCTCACACACCACACACACATTCACTCTTCAAATGCTTCTATTGTTCCAGTTGGCACAGGGTTATGTCAGTTTAGACCAATGAAGTGGATAATAAAAATGGTAAAATACCATTTACATATTAAAGCCGTTTGTTCTTAAGAAGAAAACAGATAGGTAAAGCAGTAAACTGACTGATCACAATCAGGTGTCAAGACAGTTGTAGACTGAATCCAACTCAGGCTTACCTTAATCTTTATACCCTTAAGTCATGGTCACTAAAACATGCATACAGTCTGTAACAGCAATAGCAGTCCAAACTTTCCTTTTTGAGTAAAATAAAAAAAAATAAATTCATTAAAAATAAATTTTATATATATATATATATATATATATATATATATATATATATATATATATATATATATATATATATATATAACATGTAAGGTGATCTAAATGCCTTAAAGGGTTTTATCATTTCAGGGTGAGGTAATAAACTCTGGGGTGTTTAATTTGTAATCTAATATCTTACTGATTTGTTAATTTGAGTATTGTTCAATTAGTTGGTGTTTGTAGTGATGGATGGATGTGGTCAGTATTTGGGATTAGCTGCAGTGTGTTAATAGTGGATAATATTTAAAGGGATAGTTCACTCAAAAATGAAATGTCTCTCATCATTTACTCACCCTCATACCATCCCAGATGTGTATGGCTTTCTACAGCTGAACACAAATTAAGATTTTTAGAAGAATATTTTAGCTCTGTAGGTCCATACAATACAAGTGAATGGTGACCAGACCTATAAAGCTCCAAAAATCACATTAAGGCAGCATAAAAGTACTCCAAGTCTCCAGTGGTTAAATTCATGTTTTCTGTAACGATGCAATCGTGTTGGGTGAGAAACAGATCAATATTTCAACCCTTTTGTAATATCAATCTCCACTTTCTCTTTCAAAATGTGAAATAATATGAAAAAGTGGAGATTTATAGTAAAAAAGGACTTAAATATTTATCTGTTTCTCACCCACACCTATTATATGGCTTTAGACGACATAGATTTAACCACTGGAGTCATATGGATTACTTTAATGCTGCCTTTTTTCCTGATTTTGGGATCTTGAAAGGTCTGGTCATCATTCACTTACATCGTGGACCTACAGAGCTGAGATATTCTAAAAATCTTAATTTGTGTTATGCAGAAGAAAGACATACACATCTGGGATGGTATGAGGTTGAGTAAATGATGAGAGAATATACATTATTGGGTGAACGGTCTCTTTGGATAGTTGTGATAAAAGATGTAGAGATTTAATTGGTCACTCACGTCAGTCTGTCTGTCTCTGGAGCTGCTCCGGATGGAGGGTTTGGACTTTCCACTGACACTCTCACTATCACTGTCTTTACAGTTGTTCTGGCCCGGCTTCAGCTGGAAAACACAAAAATGTAAAACAAAGAAAAATTCAGAACCCACAAGAAGAGAAAATACTACAAAAGACCATACTTTTTATATATAATGTTACTATATTATAGGCCAGAGAAACAGCATTGCTAATCGATGCTTTACTTTGGATCCCATTATTTTATTAATACATAACATTTTTTGTTTTTTTTGTTTTTTAGAAACTATTGACTAGCGATTTGTAAACATGTCTCAAACACATTGAGATGTTCATGTCTTAGATATAGGTTCAAATTGGGCCTGTGATGTGTCTTGATTTGGTTTTTCCCCCTTTTCCCCATCATTTCCTGTCATTTCTCTACTTTCACCATCAATAAATTGGCAAAAGTTTCCATAGCCCTCACCTTGCCAAAACCCACTACCTTTGTCCATCAGCACAAAAAACTCAGTTTTATGAGTAGATATGAGCGGAAAATGACTGCAGAGTCACTTAATGGAAAATGCAGAGTAGGCCATGACACACTGGGGGGTTGTTTACCGAGATGGATATGGGCCGCTCATTTCTTTTACTATCTTTCCCTTGCAGATGTTTTCCTTTTTTCTGTCTCTTTTATTCTCTATCTCACTTACTCTTTCTTGCATACTCCCCCATCACATAGGAGAATAAAATAGATTCCTTGCGATAGTACTTGACAAAGGCAGCGGGATGGGGGGTGGGGGATAAAATGAGGGTTGGAGAATATCTCTTTTCACTGGTGCAGGCTGTGGGTTGTTCAAGGCACACAGGCGGGATAAGGGACTGCAGGGAAGAAGGCCCTTGAGTAAAGCACATAATTAAAATGAAACTGTTCCCTTTCTGTAGCCATTAGCTATGTGAAAAGATCTCTCTCAGAGGGGGAGCTCAGAGACTATAGGCAGAGACTGTTGGCTCTACCAGCAGGCCACCATGATAAGAGTTCTGCACTGCTCGAGAGAGAGAGAGAGAGAGAGAGAGAGAGAGAGAGAGAGAGAGAGAGAGATGGCAATGAGAAAAAGTAGGACAAGGAAGTAGAAAAACTCGGACTGATGAAGTGTTCGACAGATAGGAATGCAAAAGATTTGTTTTTAATCTGTGCTGGTAACTGAAAGTATGTACATTTGAACATGGAAGGGGAACATGCATGAACTATCACCATACTTTAACCCAGGCAGTCCCAAGGGGATTGTCCATGCACTAAGAGAGGTGTAAGTCGCTTTAGATAAAAATGTTTGCTAAATATATGTATACTTACAGGCTTCAACATCTCATTTGCAAAATACTGGTTCATTAACCTCATCTAAACTTCTACCTCTAGGGAATTGTTTCATCCAGTCAAGGTCAACTACCGCTCTGTATTCATTTAGATTTCCTAGACCGTACCTCAGTCTCCACAGCCTGCTGTCAGACAATGTTCTGATCTACACCTGCACTGACCAGACCTCTGTCACATTACAGACTGAAGAAAGCAGAGGTTAAAATAACATATTATATGACTTTATCAGCCTGCAGAAACTTTAATTGTGCAATGTGTGGGCTTCAAAATTCCAAATTCAAAGTCACAGTATTGTATGACATTTAGTGCCGTATAAATCACTCCATAGTCAATGTTTAGAGTATGATTTTATCTAAAAGGTTTATATTCCAATATTATCAATATATGTAAACATACCACTAATTCTTTCTTTAAAACCTGTATACGTAATGCATTATAAAGTTTTTCTTAGCAGGTAGATTTGCAATCTGGGTTTAAACCTTATGTTTTGTTCTGGTCATTTTGACCCAGATTATTAGGAACACCTGTTCAATTTCTCTAAATGCAATTATCTAATCAACCAATCACATGGCAGTTGCTTCAATGCATTTAGGGGTGTGGTCCTGGTCAAGACAATCTCCTGAACTCCAAACTGAATGTCAGAATGGGAAATAAAGGTGATTTAAGCAATTTTGAGCGTGGCATTGTTGTTGGTGCCAGACGGGCCGGTCTGAGTATTTCACAATCTGCTCAGTTACTGGGATTTGCACGCACAACCATTTATAGGGTTTACAAAGAATGGTGTGAAAAGGGAAAAACATCCAGTATACGGCAGTCCTGTGGGCGAAAATGCCTCGTTGATGCTAGAGGTCAGAGGAGAATGGGCCGACTGATTCAAGCTGATAGAAGAGCAACTTTGCCTGAAATAACCACTCGTTACAACCGAGGTATGCAGCAAAGCATTTGTGAAGCCACAACACGCACAACCTTGAGGCGGATGGGCTACAACAGCAGAAGACCCCACCGGGTACCACTCATCTCCACTACAAATAGGAAAAAGAGGCTACAATTTGCAAGAGCTCACCAAAATTGGACAGTTGAAGACTGGAAAAATGTTGCCTGGTCTGATGAGTCTCGATTTCTGTTGAGACATTCAGATGGTAGAGTCAGACTTTGGCGTAAACAGAATGAGAACATGGATCCATCATGCCTTGTTACCACTGTGCAGGCTGGTGGTGGTGGTGTAATGTGTGGGGGATGTTTTCTTGGCACACTTTAGGCCCCTTAGTGCCAATTGGGCATCGTTTAAATGCCACGGCCTACCTGAACATTGTTTCTGACCATGTCCATCCCTTTATGGCCACCATGTTCCCATCCTCTGATTACTTCCAGCAGGATAATGCACCATGTCACAAAGCTCGAATCATTTCAAATTGGTTTCTTGAACATGACAATGAGTTCACTGTACTAAAATGGCCCCCACAGTCACCAGATCTCAACCCAATAGAGCATCTTTGGGATGTGGTGGAACGGGAGCTTCGTGTCCTGGATGTGCATCCCACAAATCTCCATCAACTGCAAGATGCTATCCTATCAATATGGGTCAACATTTCTAAAGAATGCTTTCAGCACCTTGTTGAATCAATGCCACGTAGAATTAAGGCAGTTCTGAAGGCTAAAGGGGTCAAACACAGTATTAGTATGGTGTTCCTAATAATCATTTAGGTGAGTGTATATATATATATATATATATATATATATATATATATATATATATATATATATATATTTGTTTATTTGTTTTTATTTTTTTATTTTTTTTTGAGATAGAGAAAGAGAGTGCCCCCACTAGCCCCCATGAGCACAGTTCAATGAATCCTTCTATCGATAAAAATATATATTTGTAAAGTATGTAAAAAAAAATAAACAAAAATAAACAAGGAGTACAAAACCTGTCAATTACTAAAAAATCAGTTGATAAAAAGATCTAGAACAAGATCGACCGGACCGAAACAGGAACCAGGTAGGGGAAATAGAACCGACAGGAAATATACAAGACCAATTGTGTTTTTGTGAATGTTCTTTGTTTTTGTATCACTGTGTTACTATTGTAAAGTGTCATTGAGCTCAGGAAAGGTGCTATATATATTAACCATTCTTATTATTCTTATTCTTATTATTATTATTAACTAGACCAACTGGAAACACACGAACAACACAAACTGAACACACAAGATGAACTAGCACTGGACAGCACACACAAGGAGACTAAAGTAGGGAAGGAAATCAAACAGGTTAATGCAGGGCAGGTGTAACAAATGAACTAATAATGGGAAAAAATAACGTAGCCCCATAAATAACAGACAGAACAAGGAGCGTGTCTGGATCCCAACACCAACTGAAACACCATGCTCTGAACATGAAACATGAGACCAACAGAGGAGCGCACGGCAGGAAAATAACAACTGAACCCATGTGCTCACACAGAGACAGAAAATGAAATGCAAGACAGACATCGGACTAAGATGTAATGGTCCTGTCACACAAAACCGTGACATTACCCCACCCAAAGGGATGCCATCTGGCTTCCCAAAAAGGGAACATCAAACAATAGAAAAGACAAAGAACAGAAAATATAACAAAAAGGGAGGGAGTTTAAATAAAGGGGCAGCTCTGGCGACCTGGGAGGACCGGCCTCAGGGCAGAGGTGGGTCAGCAGGGCAAGGGCGGTGTCTGGGGCCTAGGAGGAGGCCTCAGGGCAGAGGCGGATCTGCAGGGCAAAGGCGGGGTCTGGGGCTTGGAAGGCGGCCTCAGGGCAGAGGTGACACCTGACTGAGCGGCAGCCGCTGGACAGGGTTCATGAGGGAGTGGCAGGGGAACTGCCTCCATGGCCATGAACGCTGGCAGCAACTGGGGAACGGGCTCCATGGCCGTGAGCTCTGGCGGTGACAGGGGAACGGCCTCCGTGGCCGTGAGCACTGGCAGAGACTGAGGAATGGCCTCCATGGCCGTGAGAACTGACGGAGAAAGGGGAATGGCCTTAGTGGCCGTTTGCACTGGCAGCGGCAAGGGAGCAACCTCCGTGGTCATGAAACCAGGCAGTGACAGGAAAACAGCATCCATGGCCATAAGCACTGGCAGTGGCTGGGAAACAGCCTCAGTGGCTGTGAGCACAGGCAGTGACAGGGGACGACCTCCATGGTCATGAGCACTGGCAGGGATGGGGAAACAGACTCCATGCTGTGAGCACAGGCAGTGACAGGGGAAAGACCTCCGTGGTCTACAAGATGACAAACGCAATGAACTCATGCCAGTAACAGACAGAACAAGAAGCGTGAGTGTCCGGATCCTGACACCAACCTAAAGAGACAGAGAAGTCAGGATCCAGATACCATTCTCTGAACATGAAACATGAGACCAACAGAGGAGCGTACGGAATGGGGAAAAAAAACAGACCCGTGCGCTCACACAGAGACAGAAAACAAAACATAAGTCACAGTCCCGTCACACACAAAAATAGACTGACAAAGTGGCAGGACCATGACAAAAACACTTCATAATCGGAATACCAATAAATTACCTTCACTAAATTTCAGGAAAAAAATGCTTTCTACACTTTCTATTAAAAATACAATTAAGTATTACATCTTTATTTTTTTTCTATTTTAGTGTTTTTGTCTTGTTTTAAAATGTGCTATACAAATAAACATATACTTACCAAAAAACTGCCTTAAATCTTTAAAAATTGCAAGCATTGAGCAGGTATATATTTTACCAGAATTAAAATGTCCATAATGGTCAATTACAACGTAATTTTGGTTATACCTCTTAAATGGAATTTGACAAATGACTAAGAGTTTTTCCTTGGAGGCTTTTAGGTAATTTTCTGTGGAGTGTTTTTTTTAAAAGAGATTTAATTAACAGTGATAAAAAACAAAAAGTGCAATGCTGGTAGTCACAATAAATTATCATCATCAAAAAATTCAGTGGGAATCAGGTCTCCACCCACAGTCGATAAATCAGAGGGCTGAAGCAGTCCTGTCTATAAACCTTTATGTCTGCACACATAATGATCGTTCATTACTTTGGAAATGCTTTTAAGGTACCATAATAATTTAATTGGGTGTCTCGCTACCTCCAAAACTCATCTGGGGTCAATGCGTATAAAATATGATTACTTTTGAGTGAATTCTTATTGGCTCTGTGGTCTTCCTGGCACAATGCCCCTTAGGTTTGGCACTTGATCATTATCTACTGCTGCTTGCTACAGTAGATTAACTGTCATAACAATCTTAATGCACTTTCTATACATATAAGGCTGGTAATTAAATGTTGTATTTGTGTGCATGTTTGTATGCATGCATATGTGTGTGTGTGCGTGTGTGTGTTTTCACAGTCTTGCTTGTGCAATCATAATGACAGTAATGAAGACTGACAGCTCCACCAGGTTGCACCATCAGGATAAACTCCTTTAACAACCCCGAAAGTGGAGCCTGGGTAAAGATTCCCCCTCCAGGAAGATAACAAACAGATGGTTTTCATATTCCAGCGACTAATTCCTCAACAATTAAAAACACAGTAAGACATTAGCATCTAATGAAACATTTAAACTACCAGTAAGTGCATCTGCCATTAATTTCAACACAGTAAGTTCTTGTTTTGCCTCAATCTGTTCCCTGTTAGGGCTGATTTCTTCCCCCCTCTGTCTGAGTTTACTGAAGTATAGAATTAACAACTGTTTTCAATAAGCAGTCAGCATGATTCTCTGGCATGGAGACACTTAAAAGCCTCCACACTATTAAAGATAAATTTATGCTGCCAAGGCTTTGAAGTGTGGCGGTAATGGAAACAGCTACTCGTTTTAAAAAAAGGTCAAAGAGACCTGTACACTAGAGGTCAACCGAATAGTGGATTTTACAGATACGATAACCAAGTTGGGCAGTACCTCCCGATAACCGATTAATCAGCTGATAGTTTTTAAAATGGATTCTGAATGAAAAAATAACACTTAAAATAGTGCTGAACTTTATTACAAAAATAAACTACTGACTACCATGAAAATGTATTGTACTTTTTTAATGAAAGATATATATATATATATGATATATATATATATATATATATATATATATATATATATATGAACTAATATTCACATTTTAAAGTCAGCTTATTTTTAAGTTGACGTTGTTTCCTTAGTCCACAAGAGGGCGCAATAAATACATAAACAATTCAGCACAGTTATATTATTGCATAGAACATTCCTATCCTGGCTGTTAAAAAAAAAAGCATTTCATTTTCAACTAATGTTCATAAAATAAATAGTTTTAGTCAGCCCATATTCTCAAATGTTAAGTTAGAAGTAAAATGGGGGGGACGCGTCAATAGACATTTCACATTACACTAGCACTGATTCCTACAACTCCAGACTCAAGCTTCATAATAACAGCGAAATACCACATTGTTTTTTATTCAGTACAGTTGTATGTAGAGTAGCAATATTCACAGATAGCAGTGGTATTCGGCTGAATTTGGTGGTGAAGCGGCTCAGACTATGATCACAGGCCAGGGGCTGTTCAAACAGAAGGAACACATCAGAATGGAAACGAACGTAAGAATCTCGAGACACACATTTCCCAGTTGAACATCTTTCCTGAAAAAGCATTTAAACAACATTGCTTAATCTGAGAAATGCTTATGAGAGTAAGACGCAATGGCCAAAGACCTCCACCAACAGTAAGGGGCTGTTCACATCAAACCCTTTTGCAATCATCCATTTATTTTTCTATATAAATGAGCACTAGATGAATGTCTTTGTTTCCTTTTGTTTTTGTTTTTATTCAGTGTCTCATAAAGAAGCGCTGTTTTTTAGATGATGTGTCTAATTAAAAATAACTTTTAAAGCATTTTGAGACACCTGCTTTCAGTTCAACTTTATTTGTTGCACTGTGTCTACACTTTTTTAGCACAAGAATGTGATCGATCTGAAGTGATCGTATTAAAGTGAGGACAAATGTTCTTTTGTTTTTATTGAAATCAGATGTGTTTCTGATTTGTTTATACTTTCTCTCGGCTGCATGAAGAAATTTGTATGCTTTCTTACATGACTAGCATTAAATATGCAACTTGGCTAGATAATGAAAGCATAAACATGACCAGCTGGATATAAACTAATGCAAATAGATGGTAATAGATGGTTACAATCGTGACATTTAAACATTTGGGTAGGACTTGCGTCTATTTTTGTCACATTCTTCTAACCGCATGAGGTTAGCTTTAATGTTAGCGTCCTCTCAGCCTTGTCGGCAAACATACTGCAGTTTTTTACTAATGCAGCATCTAGTCAACAAATTAATAACTTTATAATGATATGACAACGTGTACAGTAGTGTACTGTATATATCCATTTTTGTTGTTGATGATTTAAATCCGCATCTGATGTGTTTCGCTCCATGCAGAGTGTAGTCTCACATGTCAAAACAAACACCACAAGACATCAGTGAAGTGATAGTTTCTCTCTCATACTGTATAATGACAGCGGACCATTTCCAGCCGCTCCTGCACCGGATGCAATGGGGAAAAACTATAGGTGTGAATTTTGATGATACTTATAGTTCCAGAAATCTGTTATCGGTGCTGATTAATCGGCAAAACCGATATATTGGTCAACATCTACAGTACACATTAACCCTGTGCTTATGATTAACCATTAAAAGCCACCATGAAGGTTGTTCGTTTTCAGTGGGGTCGATGGAGCCCAAGCATTATGACAACTTTTGATTGCATAGCAAACGTGTTTTTCAACCGTATAGTTGGTTATAAAATCCAGATTCATTCTGACAGCAAAGCCTTTGAGTGCCACATTAAGTCACACTAGCGATTCTGTCCTGGCACACGCACCAAAGTTATGAGTCTATTACGACCGTCGGTACAACAGTCCATTAGCCTAAATGTATTTTATAGGGTCCGTCTCAAAGAAACAGAGCACAATAGCTTAAGGTTTTCATAGAGCAGACAGTTTTAATGGAACCTTAAAAGTGAAAGTAGGAGCAGTGGTTTTCAATGGCACTATGAGAATGGTACCTTAATCTGAAATAATACTGAAATACATTAAGAGCTTGGTTGTAAAAGCCATATTGGTTTATACTGAGATGGAAGCACTTGCAAAGAAGAGGATGGCGCAGTTCAAAGCAAGAGATTAAATGAACATCCATTCAAAGACATCAGCTTGTAAACGCACTGCAAGTGCAAGTGACTCTTTAAGGGTAATGTGTGCTCTGCTACACTTTGGCTTAAAGGAACAGTTCACTTAAAGATTAGTTGCGAGGTGCAGCTGCCGTGGATCGGACTTGTTGGTCCAGCACATCTCACAGATGCTCAATCGGATTGAGATCTTGGGAATTTGGAGTCCAGGGCAACACCTTGAACTCTTAATCATGTTCCTCAAACCATTCCCGAACAATGTGTGCAGTGTGGCAGGGAGTATTATCCTGTTGAAAAAGGCCAATGCCATCAGGGAATACCATTGCCATGAAAGGTATGCAACTGGTCTGCAACGACGTTTAAGTATGGGGCACGTTTTAAATCAACGTCCAAATGAACGGCTGGACCCAGGTTTTCCCAGCAAAACATTGCCCAGATCATCACACTCCCTCCACCAGCTTGTCATCTTCCCACAGTACATCCTGGTGCCATAACTTCCCCAGGTAAATGGTGCACACGTACACGGCCGGCCACATGATGAAAAAGAAAATGGGACTCATCGGACCAGGTGACCTTCGTCCACTGCTCCAAGGTCCAGTTCCGAAGCTTGCATGCCCATTTGAAGGTGCTTTCGACGGTGGACAGGGGTCATATCATGGGCACGCAGCCACCTACGTAGCAGTAAATTAGGACAAATTTTTCATTTTTGGGTGAACTATTCCTTTAAAGGGACACTCAGTAAGATTTTAGCTGGCTCTTCCTTGTCCCATCTGTCCCAGGAGTACTTGCTGTTTTGGAGTCCCATACTGACACCCCCATCCTGAATACTGGAAGTTTGTTTGCTGCTGTTGCACACCGAAGATGGTTGTTTCCATTTCATACTACACACATCCCTATTATGGACATTCTTGGATTTAATCCAAACAAATTTTGAGCATTGTTGCACGCTGCTATCGGCACTGTGAGAGCTGCAGGATGTAGCATTTTGTTTCAAGACTCCCTCTTGTTTGCACATTTTATCTTTTACAGTTACATTTATTCATTTGGCAGACACTTTTATCCAAAGCGACTTAAAAAAAGAGGAAAACATAAGCGAATCATCTTAAGGAGACATTGGTACAAAAAGTGCCATACTACAAAGTTTCACTAGCATCAGAATAGTATTCAAAACAGATTTAAGTGCAACAAGCATTATATATTTTTTTGTTTTGTAGTGACTGGTTAAGTGCTCTTGGAAAAGATGTGTTTTTAGCCGTTTTTTTGAAGACAGAGAGTGACTCTTTGTGTTGGTACACCAAGGCGACGTTCCTTAGCCGATCACAGGCTTATGGCAGGGAATGAAGTTCTGCATAAATGATTTTAGGTATGCCAGAGCAGACCCAGTGACTGTTTTGTATGCCAGCATCAGAGCCTCGAATTTAATATGTGCATCAACCGGCAGCCAGAGGAGAGAGACAAAGAGTGGTGTAACATGCGCTCTCTTTTGGTTCTTTTCACTTGCACTCATTCAGTTTGGACTCTTTTTTGGATCACACTCCTGCTGATACATCACTCTTGACTGTAATGTTGACTCGGGCTCTTGTGTTGTTTGTAGTAAGTATATTGTTTGGTTTGCTTGTTTTGTTTACATGTACTTTTATGTTTGAGCATTGGCTGAAAGCATTATATAAAGTAAACCTGTTATATTATTGTCATTATTAGTGGTAGTAACTCAGTCACACAGTGTCATAAGCTCTCAACATGGCAGCGCCCATGAGGAGGCGACCTACTCAATATAATTTTTTTTTAATTATTATTTGCTGGTATGACTGGAGTCTTCATCTCATGTGAGTGTGCATCATTTTCAACATATTTCTAAAAAATTCTACTCAGGTCTTTATGTGTAAAATTTTTAATAAGCAAAAACTCCCTTAGTGCACCTTTCACATTCAAGAGCAAAGAAACCAAGCTACTTGGAGTTAGAAACAAAGCTCAAGTAAATGGGTAGACATCCTTTCAAAAACGCCAATTAAATGACTGTTAAAATGGCTTTTGAAGCTTTATGGGAATATCATTAGCATATGTAGTCAATTATTTTCTTTGCCCGCTTGCTGAAAAGTGTTTACCGATGTTATGATAAAATTTTACAAGTCTATTGAACTATTCCCAGAGGCTCAGGCCAACAACCCAATGCACCCAAACCAAAAGACTCCACTGCCTTGGCCTTTTAAAACATCGCAGTACTCAAACCCCACTAACCTCTTAGTTCAAAAACCTACTTTGAACAGTGATCCTGACCCTGAGCTTCCAATGGAAGCCCCAGGGATTCTGTTGCTATCGGCTTCTGTTCTTCCTTATTTACGCACTACAGCAGCTGTGCAGCTTGGTAGTAATAAAACCTGGAACAATTTACCAGCTTTTATTGTTCTTCTGTGGCATTTCAGCTCAGCTAACCTGTCCTCCAAGGAGCTGACAGCGAGAGTGAGAATCCCACAAGAGCGCCAATGAAAGAGGATCTCATTTACCTAAAAGCGCTTATAAATTTTTAATTTGCTTTAACAAGTAAATTAACAAGTCCCTCATTCTGGAAGTTTTATGGCTGCCTGCCACCGAGGGACATCCATGAAAGTTTTATAGATAATCCAAAAGTGTGCTATGCTGCTTATGATAAATTGTCTATTTCCTGCTACACAGTCAATCCCTCATTTTCCAATGACTACACTTTAAATATTTCCCTCTCTGCTTTCTTCATTGCACTATATAAAGACTATTTTAACACTGGGGCAGACAGTAGTCCGTAGAGAGGTAATTATCTTGTTACTCCTGTTAGAGAGGAGGGTCTGGTCTGTATGAGTCAAGGCTGGCTTGCATTAAGGAGGAGCCAACACCAAATAATGTGTCTGCCATCTTCTTTAAGATAGTCTCTGAATGTAGAATTTTTGTTTAACAATTCTAAATATGGAAGTTAGAATTCAAGTTGGACATTTTATATCTAAGACCACATCCTCACTAATACGTTTTTGTTTGAAGACGGATTGGTTTTGCTACGTTTACACCTCTGATCCACACTGGAATGGCATTTTCCTCTTTTGGCTTTCGGAAATACCCTCTAGTACCAAATACTCTGGAAACAATGGCGTTAGGAAACTGTTCTTCAAATGAAAACAGATTACTGTGGATGTAGATATTTTGAATTTAAAACAGCATTGAGTAGTGGTCAACCAAAATGTTGCATGTGTGTTTGTTTTTAAATGGCAATAGCATAACAATGGCAAAATAGAGTGTCCATTGGCTAATATAATGCCAATATATACACCAAATAATTTAATTACAGCAAATAAGATGTACATAAAATTGCTGGATTTAAATGAACACTTTTATACAATATTTACTCAAAATTACTCAAGATTTTGGAACAAGAATATATTGTTCTAGCACTAGCTATGAGAATCAAATATCTTTTTTAATAAAACAGATAGTTCCAGATCTTAAATCTGATTGGATGAAATGCATTCAAAGCCATAGTACACGGTTTTTGAGTGTGTTTTTGAAAGTCTCTGTTTTTGGTGTAGGAAAAGGCCATTACAGAGTGAATCAAAAGGTGTAAATGTTGCAAAATCAATGTGTTTTCAAACAAAAACCAATTTGTGTGGATGTGGCCATTGTATAATAGCCAGGGTTGGGAGGGTTACTTTTCAAATGTATTTCACTACAGATTACAGAATAAATGCTGTAAAATGTCATTCGTAATGTATTTAGTTAGATTACTCAAGGCCAGTAACGCAATCAAAATACTTTGGTTTACTTTTTACAGCACTGGTAGATTTTTTTCATTTACTTTGACTATAAAAATATCTACCAGTAAGAAAGACAAAATACACATGTTAAAAATATAATCTCTGAAAAAAGCCAAAATATCTTATGCATCGGTGCTTCTAAAACAAGATCATGCAAACTGATCTTGTTTTAAGGATTTTTTGACATTTTTACAGAAAAACAATACAAAAATGATCATCAAAAATAAGATTTTTGCCCTATCAGAGAGAAAATAAAAAGATCTAGCGTGAGATTTCTTGATAATAAAATATGATTGTACCTGGTAAAAGGTACATGTAAAATCGAAATAGAATTTTAGCTTGGCATAAAGCTAAATGTTCACATGATAATTTACACAAGGTTGATTTCTATTTCTGCTGCTCCAAATTTACTTCAAACGTACTGGTCTTCCGTGTCTACTCTCATGAATGTAACACATCTTAAAGGATTAGTTCCCCCAAAATTGTTTACTCACCCCTGTGTTGTTATAACCCCATATGCCTTTATTTATTTTTCTTAACACAAAAGGAGAAATTGTGAAAACATTGTTCTCAGTGAAGTCATACAATGGCAGTTTATGGTGAACACCTCTTAAAGCTTCAAAAGGACTCAAAAGTGTAATTCAGACGTCTAATAAATTATTCCATGAGACTCATGATTATACTGAAAGCATTGTTATGATGATGATTGTTATGAGCTCTTTGCACGAGAGCAACAGTTGTTATGCAGCATGCGCTTGATGGGGCATTTAAGCGAAAACTAGGTTTGATTCAACAGGACCACCAGCGGTATTAACAACAGAAAACACAACATAGCTGCACACAAATCAGAGAACAAAACTTAAACATGTCTGAAGAGTTTGTAATAGAAGAATAGATGCATTTCAATGTCCAGTCCTCAATTAAAAAGTGTGATGGAGGAGGCTGAAGGTAGCTACCAGCACTGCCGCTACCTACGCAAATTATACAGTCTGTGTAGGGCACCAACTCCCAACGGGGCACCATCTTTCCCAAGGGGGCACCAAAAACTCCACCAGCTGCCCTTACTCGCATGCTATACTTTATTCAAGGAACCAAAAACAGTCGCGGAATACAGACAATCACTTTGCGCTCGCACCACGCATCTCATTTTGGACTGGTGCTCGTTTATAGCAGATAGGGTTACCGGGCGCGACCACAAATACAGACACCAAGCAATCGACAGAATGTCCCGTTCCTCGTCGCAACTCCTTAGGACAATAAACTGAGACAAGAAAAGATCAATTCTACTGCATGTCGTTTAGCGTCTGAGTAGGACATGGTTTGACTGCAGCTAACTTCAGACCCATCTCTCTGTTTGATGGAGGACTCCAGTCACTGAAATGCATCTTTTCTTCCACTACAAACTCTTCAGACATGTTTGTATGTTCTGTTCTCTGGTTTATGTGCAGCCATGTTGTATTTTCTGTTGTTAATACCGCTGGTGGTCCTGTTGAAGTGAAACAAAACGAGTTTTCACTTGAAAGCCTCATCTCGCACACGCTGAATAACTACTTTTGCTCTTGTGCTAAGAGCTCTAAAGCTCGCATGCAGACTTATGCACACACAGGAGATCAATGGTCAGTGGACATTTGTACTAAATCATATATTACATTTTGGCAGATTATCCTGCTGAAAGAGGCCACTGCCTTCAGGGTATACCGTTCTCATGAATGGGTGTACGTCAGTGTTGTAGTCAAGACCACCTAAACCAAGACCAAGTCAGGCACTATTACCTGAGAGCAGCCGCCCGGCCTCCAATCACTGGTTCAGATGTCAAACGCACTCCATGAAGATTACAGTACCTCAGAATCTACACATGAGTGCAAGGGCAATCTAACAGGTCTGTGGCTAAGCAGCCCCATATGCAACAAGATGCTGACACCTTTCTATCATTTTTTTCAGCAATATGTGCTACAGAAGCTCCCAGACAGGCTAGCCTTCGATCCCCAAATGAGATTATTATTATTATTCATTAAATATTTGTGTTTTGTATTACATTGATGTTTCCGCCCCAACACCCTTAATATGGCAAAGTCACTGTAACGCACAACCTCTCATGGCTTTTGGCCTTAACATACTGTAGGTCTGTATATATGTCAGAGAACACATAGCTTTTGTCTCTGTTTCACAAATAGTCAATTAAAGGCACTGCATGAGCTCCCTGGACCTCCATCTGAGCGTTCTGATTTTCTGGCAGCCAGCAGTAGTTGGATACCGCAGTGAGCAGTTAACCTGAGTGAGCTTACCCAAATGACAACAGCGCCTGACAGAAGAATGCAGGGGCCATCATAGCTGTTGCGGCATGGCTGGAAATGTTCCGTCATTGCTTGGACAGCCCCTGTGTTACAGCGCCAACCCTAGTGGCCCCGCCATGACCTCCTCAGCTCTGAGAGCCGGGGCTCTTAACTGCCACAGACAAGCTGCCTGTATCGCATCCGATCTAAAGTAGCAGCCTGTCAGTGGGGATCAGTGCTCGGCTCAGGCTAAAAGGCCTGCGTGGCTGTTTATTTAGGCTAACATTACGCCCCAGTATGTGCTTCTGCTCGCACATTGTCAAGTTTAAACTCAATGACTGCCTCCTCATGAAGTCTCTGGGTTATATTTGCTGCCTTTCTCCTTCAGCGCTCCCACCGACATCTACATTCCCCAAAGCCTTCGTTTTGTCCTAAATGTCAGCAGAAACAATTTCGCTGGAATATTGCAGCTTTCATCAGCATCTCCTACTCCCCAAGGTGTGATTGCTATGGAAACAGTCCAAGCCCCCATCTTCGTGGTCACTAAGCTCAAGTGACATGAGGCAACCTTCAGTGACCTTGTCAGACATTGCTGTCGTGATGGTGAAAAGGATCTTACCTAACGATTAGCATTAGCTTTAACCTGCCTTTTATTCCACCTGTGTGGGATTGTGCTGCTTTTAAAACAGAGTCAGGCAGCACTCAACACAGGCCTGAGGGCAAATGAACCTTGAAGGAAGGAAGAAAAGAGAGATAGATGGATCGAGAAAAGAGGAAGAGGTGGACGGGGAGTTAAAAAAACAGTGCATCACTCAAACAAAAAGCAGCGTTTACTTACATCAGCCATTTCCTTGAGGACAAACCTGAGGATGCATTTATATGGATATAAAACTTAGTGATGCACAATGACATAATTGACAAA
The DNA here is from genome assembly GCF_025860055.1 of Xyrauchen texanus. Classification (NCBI taxonomy): domain Eukaryota; kingdom Metazoa; phylum Chordata; class Actinopteri; order Cypriniformes; family Catostomidae; genus Xyrauchen; species Xyrauchen texanus. The sequence goes on along the minus strand of NC_068319.1, from coordinate 14,866,193 downwards.
TCAATATGCTTTTAACATCCATCCTCTGCCTGTGCTCAGCGGCAGTACTCAAGTTCCACTGCCTCCAATGGCTCTATAATGTGCTGCTCCTGCATACTGATACATGGGGACAATTCCCAGATTTAATAATGAAGTGAAGAGCAGAGAGGGGAAGTGCGATATTACAAGAAGACATCAATTCTCGCAGATCATATCTGAACCGCTAGTTATGGTGCACAGGATGACAATAAAAGATGAGGTCATCAGGCTCTGAGCATCACACACAAACATTGCACATATATAAGGTAAACAGACACACATACAGTATCTCCCATTGTGCGATATATGGAATATGGACAATATATTGGCGATAATTTTGTTTGCAAATTAAAACAAGCAATATAACTAATATTGCCATGATTTTAATGCACCTTATTCAGCCATTAAGTTTCACAATGTTTGTGTCATTATACACTAGGTTCACGGCCCTTCCTATGCTTGCAACTCTCAAGAATTAATAAGTTGTTTTAATAAAAGCAAAAACGTTGATATAGTCGCGAAGTTAGATAAATGTTTTGTTAAAACTTTGATTCAAAGATTATTTTGCGTAATGACTAAATTTTTAGCCTGAGAGACATTTTTAATGTATTACATTTTGAAATAAAATATATTAATAATATGTATTTCTATTTATTACATTGTTTATTAATATACTGTTTATACACACACACACACACACACACACACACACACACACACACACATACATGCCTTTCTCTTTTGACCGCTCTCATTAACAAGGCATTTCCATCCACAGAACTGTTGCTCTCTGGAGTAAATTTTAAGAGATTCTTGTGCGTGAAAATCCCAGACTCTTGAAAATAGTGAGTATTTTTACATTTACTGATTGGCCCCATTCACATCGGCCCCATTGTAAGTGCCTCACTGGAACCCAGATTTGTGCTTTTTTTAACATGTGCGACCCCGAGGCCTCATGTAAGGACTCGCTATTTTGGATTTCCTATATGCAACACATCATTTAACTTCATTTAAACCTATTGCACACTGTTCAGGACACTCTAAGCAGTCATTTAAGGGTTAAACTTGTGAATTGCCTCGATGGGTGCAGAGCCACCAAAAGTGGATCTGGTAAGAAACCTCTTCAAATGTTTTCACTGAAACATGTTTGCTTGATATGCAGCTTTAAATGTTTTGTTAATTTTTCCCACTTTGGCACGCTGATAAACATGAAGTACACGGATGAGTGTTGTGGAGCGGTTTTCTGTCAGACAAAACATATTCTTTTTTTTTTTATAACTTTACAGAGAAACAAATCTGTGGGTCATTTCATTTCATTTTAATCTAAATAAGCTGAAAATAATCTGCATTTCAAACTGTTCTGAGACTAGTGCAGACAGCACACTGGAGGTTAAGTCATTCATTAAATAGGAAGCAAGGTAACCAGGGGTCATCTTATAGCTTTCCTATGCAGATAAGTGCATGCACTCCTAAAACCCGACCAAAAGTTCCGTTTCAGGCTGCAGATGATGACTGGTCCACTGAATGTGTTTGGCAGACAATTGTAATCAGTAAATGGATTCATGTTCAAATTGTATTTCAACATGATTTGCAGTGACCTTGATGATGCTGGCCATTACTTCTAGAATTATCAGAATTATGTATTAATCTTATAAAATCAGCTGTAATGACAATAATGTCTCAAAAGCATGAATAACCAACACTCCTTGACACATAATAAACATGAAAAAAAAATCTGACTTTCTACAACTTTACATTTCTTAATTTTCTTAGTCTGGCTGTCCACGTGGATATAAATTTTTAGGAAAACTATTTGCATATTCATATTTTTTTTTTTTTTTTGCATGCTTATTAGGTGCTATTAGTTTCAAATAAAAAAAATGAAATGGAAAATGCACACAGAAGTCACACGGGGGTAATATTATGCCACAAATGCTGTCGATTGAGCTTAAATTGTATGGAACTCGTGATATTCCTTTGAGTTTCCTAAAGTTTGCCATTAGACCAGTTTCGCCATCCTAGCTTCGCGAAGAGACTTCAGTTAAGACATATTTTTTAATAGTAGCTTGGTAAGTTTAATTGATTTTTTGCAAAATCATCACTCATTCTCTACAGATGTCTTTGAGTGGCATTTTTCATATATTAAAATGTTTTAATAAAAAAATATTCAGTATGTTGGTAAATATTGCTGTTTATGTATTGTTATTTTGGTGCATATAAATTAAGAATAAATAGCAATCTTTCAATGTGGGAAACATTAAATTGTATGTTTTAGTTCCTTCTTTTAAACATTGAATCTGCATAGTTACAATAGCTACTTGGTTGAAAACAGCTACAGCCTTTTCCAAATTCAGAGCAACATAATTATGGAGATATACTGTATACTGATTATTGTAAAAGGCTTGAATATGTAATTTGAGATATAATTTTTGAGCCCTATGACTCCCATGAAAAAAAGACAAACAAACAAAAGACACACAACTGGTTGAGATCAAACAAGAGAGTTGGGTTATGGAAGCCAAGTAGATATTTGCTCGAATGCAGCAGATGTGTAGAGGGCAGGCTGTCACAGAGAAGCCAGAGACTTTAAGCTACCAGGCCAAGTGCTTATACATAACATTTCATCAAAGAAATTTGTTTGCAATCAATTACATTCCCAGGTCTCTACAATGCGGCCATAGTTGTTACTTGGCTATCAGCTTTCAAGGCTTGCCATCTCACAAAGCCTCGCTCTCGGTGCCAAGTCACATCCCCCCAACAGCAGCCAGCCTCAATAAAAGAGAGAGGGGGAAAAAACTCTTGCAGGGGCTCTCATTTCTCTTTTTTATTGCTATTTATTTTCCTCTAGGAATTCACTACCAGTATATTGGCAAGCCTTCCAATAGATGGAAGCAATGAAATTTAGTGCGGACACTTAACACCAGGTCAAGTCATGTGCGCAGCTCATGTGTGTAGGCAATATGATAAACAGAGTATCTAGTGTGGTTGAGATGCTTTCATTTTTTTTTGTTCTTCTGTATATGGTAAAGGTGACATGGTGTAATGATTACCCTGTCTTGTCTCTCTGTTGCCCCCTTGTTTTCCATCTTGTCACTTTTCACTTCTTAAGTTTTCACTTTAGTCCCTTATTTAATTCCATAGTCCACCCTGTCTCGTTTCACTGTTGCCCTCTCGTTTTCCATCTTGTTGTCACTTTAGTCCCTTATTTAATTCCATAGTCCACCCTGTCTCGTTTCACTGTTGCCCTCTCGTTTTCCATCTTGTTGTCACTTTAGTCCTTTATTTGATTCCACAACCCTCTGTTAGCGTTCGTATTCACTGTTCATTGTTTACACCTGCCCTGGTTAATTTGCCTTTGGTTCCTGTTTATCACCTTGTTACCTTGTTTGAGTTCTGTCCTTTCATTGGCCACCTTTCCCACGTTTGTCTATTTATACCCCGTGTCTTTGTGCTGTCTTTGTCGATCGTTGTTTGGTGTAAACCCGGTATGTGTTCCCTGCCCAAGTTCTCCGTTTGATCCTTCGTGTTTTAGTTAACTGTTTTATGCTTTATTTCCCCATCGTGGGTTGTTTGTTTGTGTTTATCTTCTGTTTATTCAAATAAAGCCTCAGCTGCGTTTGGATCCGTAACTCCTCGTCTGCCTCGTTACTCCAACATTACACATGGAGAATTTGAGACGGTGCCTTGGAAGGCTTTTTATTTGTTTGTTTCTATATATTATTTATTGGAATGGCGAAACATCTGCATGACCCCTTCGTGCCTTTGGACGTAAATAGGTCAGGACCGGAGCGTCACCCAACAGACCATGTGGCATGCAAAAATCACTATCCAAGCATTAACATGCTCAACAACCCAACAGAAATGGCTTAATGGAGACTTTAAGTGTTTCTAACTGCATTAATCACACATACAACAAACAGAGCACAACAGGGCCTGAGACAAAATGGCGAACGGCAAAACGATTAAAGTCATGTGGCATAATAAGTATCTCCCTCACTGCATTATACACATGACTACTTCAAAAGCCCTCTCATCTCACCCCTTTAACTGGGTGAATTATGTAAACAAAAAAACAAAAAATGTATAGTTTTTCTTGGACTGACTTTAAAACAGCTTTTCAGTTTTCCCAGGCCTTAACCTCTCTTTATAATCCTTACTGTAAAATTCCACATTTAACTGCCACACTGACATTCACATATCCAATGCTATAAAACTACTGTAGATAAGACCAACTAAGTCAGAGAGTGAATGTGGGTGTGTGATGTTTATAAGTAGAGGTTGAGAGTATAAAACAATTATCATAAAACATATTCATACTGATTGTGGAAACTATGACACACCGGTTGTGTCACCTGGCAAAACAAAAACATTCTCCAACTATCTCTGGGTTAAAGAGAACATAATACAGCATTCACAACACATTTGATCTCTGTGAAGTGGCATCACAGAAAGAAAGTGAAAGAATATGCAGTGGGATATAAAGGCAAGGATTTTATTAGATCCTCTCAAGCTCTGTCAGGTTGGATGGGGACAGTCGGTGGACAGCCATTTTCAGGTCTCTCCAGAAATGTTCAATCGGGTTCAAGTCTGGGCTCTGGTTGGGCCACTCAAAGACATTCACAGAGTTGTCCCTAAGCCACTCTTGCAATACCTTGGCTGTGTGCTTAGGGTCATTGTCCTGTTGGAAGGTGAACCTTCGGTCCGGTCTGAGGTCCTGAGTGCTCTGGACTAGGTTTTCATTTAGGATATCTCTGTATTAAGCCATGTCCAGATTTCCTTCAACCCTTACCAGTCCCTCTGTCCCTGCCGCTGAAAAAAAACCCCACAGCATGATGCTGCCACCACCATGCTTCACCGTTGGGATGGTATTGTGCAGGTGATGAGGGTGCCTGGATTCCTCCAGACATGACACTTGGAATTGAGGCCAAACAGTTCAATCTTCTATCTTCAGGCCAGAGAATCTTGTTTCTCACAGTCTGAGAGTCCTTTATATGCTTCTTTATGTGTCTTGCACTGAGGAGAGGCTTCCGTTTGGCCACTTAGCCATAAAGCCCAGATCGGTGGAGTGTTGCAGTGATGGTTGCTCTTCTGCAAGTTTCTCCCATCTCCACACATGATCTCTGGAGCTTAACCAGAGTAGCCTTTGTAGCCTACCCTAGATCTGTGCCTTGACACAATCCTGTCTCTGAGCTCTGCAGGCAGTTCCTTTGACCTCATGGTTTGGTTTTTGCTCTGTAATGCATTTTCAGCTGTGATACCTTAAATAGACTGGTGTGTGCCAAATCATGTCCAATCTACTGATGGATTACTGCCACCGGTGGACTCCAAGTGAAGTGAAGAAACATCTCAAAGATGATCCAGAGAAATGGGATAAGCTACATTTCAAGTACCATAGCAAAGGTTCTGAATACTTGTCAATGTGATATTTTTTATTTTATTTTTTATTTAAAAAAAAAAAACAACAAAGAGTGTGTGTGTGTGTGTGTGTGTGTGTGTGTGTGTGTGTGTGTGTGTGTGTGTGTGTGTGTGTGTGTGTGTGTGTGTGTGTGTGTGTGTATATATATATATATATATCGATCAACAACTAAAGAATAAAAACATTTTTGTCAGTAACAGTTAGATGTTCTGAAATAGCTGCGATGGCAGCTGATTTAACTTGCTGCTAATCACCATTTTTGCTTTTATTTATTATAAATCTATATTTTTCATCTCTTTTATTAACTCTTTCCCCGCCAGCGTTTTTAAAAAAAGTTGCCAGCCACCGCCAGGGTTTTTGACTATTTTCGCTAAACTTTAATGGCCCGCAGAATATTTTCTTCCATGAATATATGAAGATGCTATATATCACAATAAAGATCTGAGCCTCTGCTTTTAGGCAAAAAAACAAAAAAACGATTTTATTTTATCTTCATTTGTTCTTTTTTTATAGCCACTTGAACAGAGGTAGGTTTTGTCAAAAACAACATTTCGGACAAAAAGCTGAGAAAAAGGCATTTTTATCAAACAAGTGCTTTAGTATTAGTATGGTGTTCCACTTCACGTTTGAGACGATCGCAGTCTGTTTCTTTGATCAAAGAGTTGCGTACTCTTTCAAAACATGCATGCGGGTCTTCCTTACCGTATACCACCTAAAACACGGAAAATTCCGTGTTTGGCGGGGAAGCGTTTTTTTCATAAAACCCGGAAAATTCCGTGTTTGGCGGGGAAAGAGTTAAGCAACCGCATAGAGGTTTCTCCAAAGTCTACATCACAATCCAAGTTCTCTTTAATCTCTTTTCATTCCATTCTTTAAATATATTATTTAATTGAGAAACAAGATCAAAATTACAAGTTGATTAATTTTGTGCATATGCAGAAGGCCAACATGTAAAGAGTAATGTTGTGTATAATGGCTTCAGACATAAAACTACATTATTTCCCATTACGACGTCTTAAAGCACAAAACCGCAAATTCTGTGTAAGCACAAAAATATTTCTAAATTGTATTGTGATTATGATCCTATTATGAAGTCTATAAGTACAAAACCACCAATTTTGTATATGCACAAAATATTTAGAAAACTTATAATTTTTATGTCCTCAATATGAGGTCTTCAAGCACAAAACCACAAATTCTGCTTATACACAAAAATTTATAAACTGTAATGTAATTTTGATCTTGTTTCTCAGTTTAATTGGTCTATTTTAGCCAATCTTCATGCTGTTACACGTGGCTCTGGGTGGGCCATTCCAGCCTGGAATGCGGGACACAGGTGATCAATGTGTGTTTCTTAGGATAAAATTTACACAGAGTTTAAAATAGCTACCTGCCCTCACAGACCTGTCACCGCCTACATCACAGAGAGAGAGCGAGAGAGAGATCGAGAGAGAGAGAGAGAGAGAGAGAGAGAGAGCGAGCGCGAGTGAGCGAGAACGAGGATTGGGGACAAACTGTCCCACCTGTGTCAGCCACAAATTACAGTATTCCCAAAAGTCGTTCTTTCCTTGGCCCCATTTCCTCTCACTTTTGCATCAAATTAATATTCGAGTGTAAAATTATAGCCATGCAGATTTATACATGTTTGTCTTTTGCCTCTGTTTCACTGCATGTTTTTTGATGGCAGCCCAGGTTTATTGCATTAAGTCAAACCCATTTCTGTTATTAGATATTATTATTAAATATGGATGGGCTACGAAGGCCTCGTGGTCAATTAGTGAGGTCGACTGTCAGCGTGCTTTTGAATGGATGCAACCAGACAGAGACGATGAAGGTTGCCATTGTCTCTCTAATTGAATGAATAACCAAATGTGTTCACTGACATTTCCTTTCTTAAAATAAAAGTGTTGGATAGGAGGCTAACTCAAATCTGATGCATGTTTTGCATCGATTTGAAATACTATTTGTTGATTGGTTGCTCTCTATGGGAATAAAAGTATGATATATATTGCCATCTTGTACGAATTACAGCAGGTTGTCATTGTCATTTTTTGCCATCTTGTACAAATTATAACGCGTTGTCACGAGACTATGTTGTACATTTTTAAAACATGTAGATGTGCACTTCCCTATTTAATAGATTTAGTCCATTTTCCACCCAATTCCTTCCTAGCCAGACAGTGTCAAACATCATCGTCTCAGTCTGGTTGTGATGGACTTTTTTTAGGCTCTTAGGGCCACAAATGTCAACCACAGGAAGGCAATTATGAGACTAAAATGACTTCCTTACTGTTATCAATCCACTCGGTGGGCCGAGGGACTGGTTAAAAGCCACCATGTTATGGGGCTCAGTTAGACTTTCCTCCTGGGCCTCCGCCAAGGCTGCTAAACTTGCTATTAAAGGCCTCGAAGAGCTTTGTCAATGCAATCTGCTGAATGCTTTGAGTGACAAGCGATCAATACTCTCCACTCTCTGGGGTCATCGGCGGTGACAGAACCCTAAGTAATAACACAACCCTGGCTGCCTCCCCAGACTTAAATGCTTCCCCTGACACAATATTTCTTTTTTGTCTCAGAGCTTGCGAGCTAAATTTTTCGAAAAAGAGAGGATGAGAGGGACGAGTTGGAGGAAAGAGATGGAAGGAGGGTCTGAAAAATGGCTGTGTGTGTGCGCGTGTGTGTGTGTAGATTGATGCAGGCCAGAGCGAGAGAGAGAGGCACGGGGGAGGGAGGTGGGGGCGCAGAGAGCTCAGATAAATCGAAAATGACTGGCTGGCGAGTTGTAATCTGCCAGCACCAAGCCCCCTGTAGCAACAAGCCAAATGAAAAAGCAGGCTGACAGACCGCAGAGATGGAGGGCCTGCGGTAGACTGCAGGAGGGAGGGAGAGAGGGAAAGGAAGGAGGGAAAGCCAAGCAAGAAATATTGCAAGGAGAAACGTTTGCTCTCGTGCTCGACGGAGTCGGAGAGTACAGAGAATACATGTGCTGTCATATAAGGTAAACAGCGTCTGAATTAATTTGAGGACTTGTACTGTATGCATCTGCACGCACATTTCAATATAAACATTCTATGCGAATGAAGCCTATTCAGAGCAGTTACATTGGTGCACCACTGAGTCAGCTACTCTGCTCCAAATGTTAACACTTGAATGCAAATTAATTAATCTTATAAAACATGGTACTAGTGTTTTAATTGGGGTTACAAACACACCAAATGCATTCGTAGACAAAAAAAAAGCACATATATGCTCATTTCTCACCTGCCGTCTCTGAGAAGCGCACAGTTTAACAGTCACAAACATGCACTCCCACACAGACACAGCTGCCCTGTCCTCTACAGCAGGTGGAAAACATTGACATCGAACTCCGACACAAGAGCTCCATCTACAGCAAATTCTGCTCCACCCATGCTCCATACTAATCCTTCTTTGTCTGAACACAGAGAGCTACCCATCTAGAGGGTAGACAATCTGTATTCACTAAACAGAGGGATGGTGCATTTGGGTTTGACCATTAATTGTTGATCCCTGGGGGCCAAAATAATGAAGAATGTCGTAATCATTAGATACAATTTTTACAGGCAATTTAGAGAACCAGCACTAGAGAACCAGTAGAATCATTTAATAAGGAGAGACAAAGAGAGACTAGGAGAAATATGCATGTTAATTAACATTGATATTGTACTTCCAGTCAGGCTTCCTAAGCAACCAATTGTCCCGATTGCTAGGGTGGGTAGGGTCACGTTGGGTTAACTTCCTCGTGGTTGCTATAATGTGGATCTCACTCTCGGTGGGGTACGTGGTGAGTTGTGCGTTGATGCCGCAGAGAATAGCGTGAAGTCTCCACATGCACTAGGTCTCCGCAGGAATGCACTCAACAAGCCACGTGATAAGATGCACGGATTTACGGTCTCAAACGCGGAGGCAACTGAGATTCGTCCTCCGCCACCCAGATTGAGGCGAGTCACTACACCACCACGAGAACTTAGAGCGCATTGGGATTTGGGCATTCCAAATTTGGGAGAAAAGGGGAGAAAATCCAAAAAAAGAAGAAAAAAGAAATCATTAATAATGTCAGAGCCATGGTATTGTGGTGGTTAGTGCATGTGCTCTGGCAAGTTGATATGGGTGAAGCCAGTTTGAATTGGTCTCAATACTTTTTGCTATTGTTTAGTAATTTCTCCACCATAATAAAAAAAACTACTATACTACTATAAAATTAAAAATAAATTAAATTTGTATTCTATTGTCCAACCTTTGTATTTGCTTCTATTAAAGCACACAAGATGCTCTTTGCACAAACTTGTGGAGCCCATACCAGCTCGAGTGCATTCTGTCATTAAATAAATATTTGGGTTTAATGCAAGCTCAATCAATAGCATTTTTAGCATAATGTTAATTAGCACAAATATTAATTAAAAAAAGGAAAAACCAAGGTTACAGTGAGACACTTAAAATGGAAGTTAATGGGCCAATGTTTGGAAGGTTTAAAGACAGAAATGTGAAGCATATAATATTATAAAAGCACTTACATTAATTCTTCTGTTAAATCTTGTTAATTTTTTTAGCTGTAAATTTGCTTAAAAAAAAAAAAAAGTTGTTTTAGGGTTTTAAGGTTTATGGCGTTATATCGTCAAGTCAACAAAGTTGTAAACACGACTCATACTTTTTTGGTGCCTATGCCATTATTACAGCAGAGTGAAGGACAACTGCGTATATGTGTGCTTCATGGCGTAACTCATCAGATGTCCAGGGGAAGGCGGCTTGCTGCTGCTCGCAAACAGCGTTTTGAGGAGACAGCTGATTGGAAGGAACTCATTTGTATCTTTCTTTACACTGCACGCTTACTCACGCTCGTGTCCAAGGTTAAGTTATCGCCACTGTCATCTCCAATTATACCCTATATTTATAACCTAATATATTATTTATATACAGTATTTATAAGATAGATAGACAGACAGACAGTATTTACAGTGTCGATTGTACTTGTTTGTCACTGTGGTGTCATTACTTTTTTGCTTTCACATTACCAATTTTTCATGCTAACCGTGCTCTGTTTCGAACTAAACTGCCAGTGTGAAAGCAATCCAAGTGTCACACTGTAACTCAGAATTGTGCTTTTTTTTTTTTTTAGAATAGGAGTCATTTTATTTCTTCTTTTTGTGATAAATAAAAATTATGCCACAAATGTTGTTGATTGAGCTTAAATTGCATTGAACCTGGAATATTCCTTTACAGCAAAAGCAAGATACACCAAAAATTTCAATAATTTTACACTCAAATTTGTATGGTAATAATACAGAATAATTTGTAAAGAAAATTATTATTAAATTAGCGAAAACCAAAACTGATTTGTTTTTCTCCAGACATTTGGACACCTAAAACTGATCAAATTTGCGCATGCACACAGCATTGTTTAGCTTTCATTCTTTGCAGAGTTTGAACCAAACCACTTTGTAAGGCAGCTGGATTATTTTTGTGATACAAGTTTCACATTTTTGCTCCTGCAGAGTGAGAGCACATTGAACTCTTGCTTTTTAGAATCCAAAAAACAGGCTACAGAGGGACTGTGGGATGTGTTGACCCCTAGCCTACCAGTCTGCATATCCTCAGCTCGCACTGCAAGGTCAGACTGTCTAACCGCCCTCTGGGACTCACAGACTTAATAACCTTGCAAATACAGGAGCACAAGACACACACATACACACAAACCATAGGAGGAAAAAACTCATGGCTGTAAGCTATACTTCAGACTAACACTGCGTTAATCTTCTTGGGTATTTCTATATATACGTATATATTTTTTTTGCTTTTTATTTTTATTCTATTTATTCATTCTATTTTTTGATGTTGTATTGTTTGTGCACTGAATGTTTCTGTCACCAACACAAATTCCTTGTATGTGTAAGCATATTTGGCAATAAAGCTCATTCTGATTCATTCTGTTTTTTATAATCTACATACAACGGAGTCGATATTTGCAAATTCTAATGCATATCCAAACTGAAATTGACAAACTGAGAAGCGTAGTTTCCCTTTTCTATTTTACACATTTCCAATTTGAAAACAGAAACTTGGGTGGGACCTATTGAAGGTCTTGCCCCTTTTTATAAAATGGCTAATTGGCTTTAGTCACAACCATAAACCATGATTTTCTTACTGTTATCCAGTTGTTGGTGGTATTAGGGGGAGGGCCATTCTCATTCTAGAGAGCATTTGACTGGACAAAGACCTTCGTAGTGCAAGATTAATCATCATCACTTTTGGTGTGTTGTTCCGGAGAAGAAAGACTATAAATTGTTAGTGTGTATACATGCTAAAAGAGAATTTTCTCAACATTTAAGAGAATGCTAGCATATGGCATCTAAGCGAACAAACATGGACTAAAAGTCCCAAAGCTCAAATTTAGATTTTAATCTGATGGGAGGAAGCTTTATTTTGTCATTTAGGAACACCCCTCACTAAACTAAGTAAAGAGATAGCAGGAGGGATGTAAGTGACAAAGGGCGAATTCAGGGCAGGTGATGCCTCCTCATATTTTTTTCCCAATTTCAGGACCCCACAGCTTCCCAGCAGATTGTGTCAGAGAAATCCATCTCCTTCCCAGCAGGCCGTCTCTATTCCCCTGCCTGGGTGCAACTTCCCCTCCTGCCGGCCCACTTCCTGGCTCCACCCACTGTGCTATCTAGGAAATCACGGCCAGTGGCAAATAATTTGTCTCTGCGGTATGTTCGCTAAGCGTTCGCTGCCCTGCAGAGGGACAGAGCAAAACGCGAGCACATTTCCTCTCAGTAAACATAGCAAATGAGTTAACTGAAGGAATACAAATATGGGAAACGCGCCAATCAAAATAGCTTCGGAGTCTGTGTGAGAAAATTGGGTTTTGGCTTTTAGTTGAGATGCCCGGATAACTCGACTTTGTCAAAAGAGCATACAGAGTATTTCCTTGTTATAACAACATAGAGTGAGCAGAGTGAGCTACCTTGCTGCCTACAGCATACCAAGACAGCTTTCTCTTATAGCACAACCAGAACCTTAAAAAGTAACTGATATAATAATACAGCATAAACCAGCATAAACACTGGTTGGAAGGGCGGAACCTTTGCGATGTGTCCACCTGGAATCAATACACTGATGCATACACCACAACAGTGATTCAATGTCAGTGATAAAGTGATGGAGAAAGGAGCTCTTAATGCTATTTGATGTACAAAACAAGCCCATATGGGACTTGTGATAGAAAAAGATTTTTTTTCAGCCTATGTAAGGTGCATTTTAATACCACAGAAGCATGTCAAGTCTTAACTATCACCAAAATCAGAATGAGATGTTTTTGTCTGTAAGCACTTTTCATGTGGAGTTCAAAGGGGCACTTGATGCTGGCACTGACACCCTGACGCAAATCAGGAATGCAGCTTCATGATCGCTGTAACAAAGCGGATAGCCACAGTCTGATGGCTGATTAATATTGTGGAGGATGAGAGTTTAATGCCCAATGCAATGCAACATATGGGGAGACTAGTTCTTTCAATTTGTCAAACTCCCAGTTAGACTTTGGGAAACGTTTGATGTTACTTGAATTGGTGCTATTTTAGTGCATTTCTATCACTATACTGTGTAAGGCTTTGTTTGGAAAATTTTAATAACGCATTATATTGTTACATATTATTTTGTTTTCTTTCCTAAGAAGGAAATAAATGGATTTTGACAGGAAAAGTATATTCACAGTCAAATTTCAACACTTTCAAAAATCTGTGATTAATCGCAATTGACTACACAAAATTATGTAAATCAGTTATCCACAAAAGGCAGTCAGGTAGTTATCAGAGTTGAAATATTTTAACTGTCTCACACACACACACACTTTCCGGCTCCATCAATGGCAGGGCCGTGAATGCATGCCTGAGAGATGAGTGAGGCTTCATTAAGCTTTGTTACATCTAATGAGGGGTGAAAACAAACACATCATGTATTTCTCCGGACATTGACCAAAGCTGATAAGCTTGACTGCCCTGCTAGTGACTGATATCAGCATGCCACGCTGTGTAAACATCAGGGAAGAGGTTACATAGTGTGTGGGTGTGGGTGTGTGTACTGTATCTTTACAAGTTATGCTGAGCCTCTTATCATATCTTCTTTGCCACTTTAAGAGGTGTCTGTGATAAACTGCAGTTGGCTGTAGTAAAACACTGATATACTGCTTCTCACGATACCTCTGTACTAAATTTACTGCTACTGGCTGATTTTAACCTTTTACAGCATTCCAAAAAAACATTTCATTAAGTTTAACCATGCTCACACTCTTATTAACTGCAAAGAGAGCCATTAATACATCATAAATGATGCTGAGAATGGTAATCCTGATTTGAACCTGTCATATTGGAAAGGCTGAGCCATTTTTGGCTGATATTTGGCTATTTTGAAATCATCTACAAATAGCCGAGCAAGATTGGATGATTAACACAAGTGATCTTTTCCACCTTGTTTAAAATCCATAATCTACAGGCAGCCTTATCAATGTATAGTGGAGATTCTCTGCTTTAAAATATTATAGTAAATATTGAGTAAATATTACACTGAAATAAGTGCTTGTTTAAATTCAGCTATTTTGTGTTCATCTTATTAACTATCCTTATAATAATACTATTATATTATGTACATTTCAGTCATCGGTTACCCTGCTCTATAGATATCAGTAATAATAATCACTCCTCGAATTAACCACCACTAAGGTGTTTTGAGACAGCAAAATAGTATGAAGAGTGAATAAGTACAATAATGCTCTACTTCTCAAGCTCTCATCCTTAATAAATATTATTTATAAAAATTAAAATTCTTCAATCATTTGAACACAAACACAGAGAGTTAGAGCATCTATCATGTAGACACCAGCCAAATTAGCTTGCAAAATAGGACTATATTGTTTGTTAAGTCTGTAGTGTGTGTGTGTGTGTGTGTGTGTGTGTGTGTGTGTGTGTGTGTGTGTGGACACTGAGCATATACGAAGAGTGTGTTACCTCCCTGTTGACCTGCAGGTGGTGCTACATGATCACTGATGAGATCAGGGTGAGGCAGAAGAGGAGGATGCAGGAGAGAAAAAGAGGCATAGTGGAGAGGAATTCTGAGATGATGTGATACAGAAAGAGAAGCTTGTAATAAAAAAAAAAAGAAAGGTTTTTAAGAGTAATGTGTGTCTCTGTCTGTGTTTATACCTGGCAATACTTTGGGGACAAATTTGTTCCCAAAAGTGCACAAAATCTGACAAACATTTTCTTTTGGACATCTGGGACATTAACCCTGAAGTGTAAAAATGATAATAATGTAAACCTTGGAATTCTTTATTACATTAAAAAGCCTTTATTATCACATGGCTGTATACAAAACTTTTAGTCTACAGCCATGTGATGATAAATAATTTGTAGGCCATGTCCACACTAATACGTTTTCATTTGAAAAAGCATTGCTTGAGCTACGTTTTGGCCTTCTGTCCACACTGAGATGTTTGTAGTGTGTACTGGGAAAACTCAGATATTCAAAAACTATGATATATTTGATGTCATGTGACAGTCATGTGATCCATTCAACCCAAATCAATCAAGATGGCAGCCCATGTTGTATCCACTTTGATAGCGTTTTTAAAGATAAATGTTACATTGTACAACCTTCACATTGCATTCCATTAAAGGCGACAGGAACTTTGTTCGGAAACATGTTGGAAATGACGTTTCAGACTGTACATGGAAATGATGCCATTTTAATGTTTTTTTTTTTTTTTTTTTTTTAAGCATGGGCAGTATGGGGATTTAACCGTTTTCAGACATTTCAGTGTGGATGAGCAACTTTTGAAAAGCCTTTGAAAATGGCAGTGTGGACGGAGAGCAGTTTGAAAACGAAAAAGCTGGATGTGAATGTGAAGTTAGCCTTAAATGTAAGAAGAGTGCCATGGTTATTTTGCCTTTTTACTTATTTTTGTTTGTTTTGGACTCATTTAAACCCTTGAATATAGAGTACATTAACTGTTTTGCCCACTTTTGTAGTACTTTTATCTATTGGACATAAGTAAATAATGTATTGTAAAATGCATAAAATGCAAAAGTGTTCTTTACGGTCCGAGTTACAGACAGAAGATACTCAAGTATATGTCAGTGCATACAAACCTGTCTCTTCCAAGACAGCATGCAAATTGGGTATTTAAATAGGGGTAAAATGTAAGGTGTAAAGTACTACACTAATTACTAATGCAAATCTTAGAAAAAAGAAAGAGTGGGACAAAGAGATACATGGTATCCCACAGCCCATAAACTCCTACATAACCTACTCGTCGAAAAAACCTTTCTGAATCTTTAGATTTTCATTAAAGGTCACAAAATTCCTTTTTATTTTTTAATTATTTTAAACTGTTCCTTGAGGTTCACTTATAATATTGGTAAAGTTTTTACACAAAAAAAAAACCATGATCATTTTACACCCTCATTTTGACCCTCTGTCTGAAACACTCGGTTTTGGTACTGGATCTCCTTTAAGACTTGACGGTAAAGGCCCAGGTATACTTCAATTTGTGCGTTCCGTTCCGTCTCGTCACAGTTGTGTGCACACAGCTTTGAAAGTATACCTCACGCAGATGAGCACGAATGGATGCGTTTGACATATGCGCAGTACAATTGCTTTGTTATACGCTACCGGGCGTTAGAGGGCAGCACCGAGTCATGTCATTTACAGGATGTCCTCTCTGAAGGATAAAGAAGAAGAAAAACTGAGGATCCGCCATTAGTGGAATCAAGAACAACAACACCAAAATGATGGAGAAGGATATGTTCTTAGACTACTGCTTGACAGTACAGCCCAAGTGTGCGTATTGCAACCTAATGGACACCCAACAGTCAACCTTGTACATGCGCATTTGTCCAAGCACAGTCCATGTGGACAGAAAAATCTGGCTGCACACGGACACTGTGCACAGACATCCGCAGACACCCGATGACAAAAATGATGTCACGCGGACTGAGCGGATCATCGCGGAACGCGAACAGGCGAAGTATACTTTGGGCTTAAGCGCCCACTGTTATAATTGGCCCTCTGCTCTTGACTGACCTGCTCTCCGCTACTGGGCGGGGCTACAGAAGTGATTAAAGGTAAAGTAGGCATTGATGTGTTGTTGTGAAGGCGTTTAGATTCAAATGTCAACCACAATGTGACATCACAATGTAGAGGAAGTAGAGAACAATTCGTTTTGGCAGCTTGGTTTCAACATATTCTCTGCAGTGAGGAGGAAGTTTTGAGTTCTGAAACTTGCAGCATGTTTTTATAATACAATGACCTCATATATGTCAAAAGATCAAGAAGAATTTTAATCATCATGTCATGACCCCTTTAAGACAATATTTAGTATATTTATTAAGCTGTTTTTCTCCTGGTCCCCAGGTTTTACTATCCTTGTGGGGACAAAAGTGAAGAAAATATATTAATTGGGCCCTCATGTATTGTAAAATACCCTTTTGAAACTGAAGTGTGTGATTTCAGGGCCACAAAACAGAGTTGTAAAAAGAAACAGCTCTCTAAAAAACTCTTCATCAACCATTGGTCCAGCTATCAGACATTCCTGCACATAATTCACACCGTTGGATGTTATTGTGTCGGCTGGACGGACCACTCAAACAAACAGAAGAGTGTTGAAAGTGCCACAGTGTCTACACTTTTCAGGAAAATCAACATACGAATGGTTTATTTATAATTGTGTCTGCATACTGTATTAAGCTGGGATGGGAAAGAAGTATTTGAACATAGAAAAAAAATACACAAATCAGATTTAAAGGTTAAGAGAAGACCTTAAACTGTAACAGTGTAATAACAAACAACTAAATTTAGTCTATTTGTAGGAACAGAAACACTTGACCTTGATAAAATTGACAACTGAGGAGGGAGCAAAGAAAGGTCAGTGCAAGTCAGGACAAGTGAGATTTTAAGGGGAACTGAAAATTCGAAATTTACATTGTTGAACTCAATGTAGAATTTAGATTTTTAAATGGGAAAAAAGCTCCATTCAAGGCTCGTTAGTGATATTATATTAATATAACGCTAGTCCAAGGGAGCAGCAGGAATACACACAGAGACTTTACAGAGCTCATATCCTCCTTTATTCTCCTCATCTGATTCCTCCCCCTGCTCTTCTATCTTCTTGTATAGCTGCAGGCTAATTGGTGCAATTTTAGATAATTATTATTAAAACCAGAGCAGCGTGGGCGCTTTGGCAGATAAGTCCCGGGGGTGGGGGGGTTATAGAGAGCGGCAATCAAGGACCAGCATCTTGCAAAGCATTTCCTTTGTTTTGCTCTGTGTTGCTGGAGCGTGTTATGAGAGAGAAAAAGACGGACGGAAAACTCGCACACACCGTCACACTTCAAAACAAACATGGAGGATGCAATATACACAAACTCCGTATTAGACAGACATTAGGTCATCTGTAATGCAGATCAGATCTCCAGGTTCCTTTGTGTCCAAATCTTAAAAGCTGCATTTGAATGACCACAAAAAAAGCAACTCAAGAGACATTTTTTTCTCTCATACATTTACATTTATTCATTTGGCAGATGCTTTTATCCATACACAAACATGATTAAAAAAAATTTACTTTTTTATTATTTTTCTGATTTGACATTATATATTTCAGGGTGTATATAATGTAACTCTGAAAACTGCTTTTGTGTTGATACGACAAAGCAATCAAAAGTTATAGCATTACAAATATAATGTATCCCAGTGTCCAAAAATGTCTCCCAGTGTCCAAAAGCATCTCCAAACAGATAAAACATAATAATTGTACATAAGAACTAATTACACATACAACAAACACAACAGTAACTAAAGGTATGATCTCTCCAAAGCAGGCAGGCATGACTTACAAGATCTCATTCAGTTCTATTCTGTGTCATTTGAGTCATCCTTGAGTCTGTGTCATGTACTTGGTACAATCTCCTGATGATCACATGTAATTAGAGTAAAAGATCCTCTTTGCTCAAATTTGGATGACTTTCACCTGTCGTTGCAGCGATCTGAATCCTAATATGATGTACTACATCGTTTCTGATGAAATCATCTGACCAAGGAAAGCTAACATGTTTTAGCAGATAGTAAATTATGTGCTGTGTGCACATTTGACTTTGTGTGGTTTATCTTCATATCTGATTATGTTGTGTGTGGGCTTGTTTTAATAGGAATCCCCTCCTCTAAGTAATGGTATGTGATTTCTTATGTTCTGTTTAATTTTTGTGAGGTTTTAGGCATAAACATGGCTTACATGGGTAAAAAACTATTTCAGCTTTATTTATCATGCAACCTAATGCAGGGAAGGCAAATCATATCACTGATTCAGATATCCAGATCAGCGATCGGTTTAAAAAACTTAAATTAAAACTGTTCAAATGTTTTCGAAAATTTTAAATGTACAGTTTTTTTGTCATGACAATAAAGTGCACTAAAATTGCACCAAAAAATGAATTGAAAAAGGGGGCAGTGCCTTATACTGAAGGTCAAAAATAAGGGTAATTGAACTTCTAGGGTAACTGTGTCCTTTAAATCCATATTTTCCCATAAATGCTCTAGTGTGAATATAATATGAATAAATATACAAAAAAAAGGTTTAACTTACACATGAAATTGCCCATGCACAGTTATAACACTAGACATATAACAGGTACTCTATACACACACACACACACACACACACACACACACACACACACACACACACACACACACACACACACACACACACACACAGAGAACAAGAGCCTGTGGGCAGAGGGTCCTCCTCAAAAACACAAAACTATTCCTACTCGTCCTCTCTGGACATTAATAATTCATAAGAACATACGCTATCTGGTGCATGCATTAATGATCACAGGGAGACCAAGGGTCTTTCAGCTCCCATAATTAATAAAACATGTAGGCTACGAAGACTGACACCCTTTAGTTTCTTCCTAGCACAAACCCACACTCAAGAGTTTGTGTTGTTTGTTAAGTGAATGTGTGTATGAGCAGGTAAATTGAGACGTTCATGTATTCTGTACTAACAGGATGTCTTGAATATACAATACAAAACTTTATGGTGGAATGCAGTGGCTCCAAAAAGCCTTTGGACATTTAACCCACGCATAAAAATGCAAGAATGTGAATGCATAAGGAAACAAAATACAGTATCTAACTACGGCATCTGAAAGCAAATAATGCAAGACCTTTTCTCTGAACTAACTTCACATTCCTGAGTCATTTTGGCAATTGCTTTTAACCAACTGCTCCCATTCATACATAAGTGCAGCTTAAGTGTCCAAATACGTTTTGGGGCCACTGTATGTGAACTTATCAAATATTTATACTGCCAGAGATGTGGCCTAGCAGTTAGCACATATGTTGAACTGTTGTGCTCATGTGAACGATGTGGGTTTAAGTCTAAATATCCTCTTCTTCTGTCCACCCCATGTTATTTTCCTCTTACATAGTTTCTTCACACACACACCACAGGCTCTGTGGGCCAAGTTAAGTGACAGCTCAGCCTTGTCAGGCCTTTTCTCCATAGAGTTTAAGTCAACCAGACAGCCTGTCAATCAAAATGCCAGGGAGATGACAGCTTCTCCCATTTGCTATCGTGTTGCCGCAACGACAGGGTGACCTTTTATTGCCTATGCAGCTGCCAGGCATCTTTCTCTGATAATGTTGAGAAAGAGAGAGGAGGAAAAGAAAGAGATGAAGGGAACGAGAGAAAGAGGGAGTGGAGAATGGGAAATAATAAAAACTGCAGTGCTCCCAAAGGGGTATGGCTTTCTGCATTGGTCACAGTAAGAAAAGTCTGGGGGGAATTCACTAAGATTGAATTGTGCACGGTTAGGCTTCCTAAGCAACCAATTAGCACGGTTGCTATGGTGGGTAGAGTCACATTGGGTTAACCTCCTCGTTGGTGCCATAATGTGGTTCTCGCTCTCGGTGGGGCATGTGGCGAGTTGTGCGTGGATGCCACGGAAAATAGCGTGAATCCTAGGTCTCGCGGTAGCACGCTCAACAAGCCACGTGATAAAATGCAAGGATTGACTGTCTCAGATGTGGAAGCAAATGAGGTTTGTCCTCCACCATCCGGATTAAGGCGAGTCATTACACCACCACGAGAATATAGAGCGCACTGGGAATTGGGCATTCCAAATTGGGGAGAAAAAAAAAAGAAAATGAAAGACCATGCGAAAAGAACATCTGCAAAGCGGAAAGTGCAAAACAGGCTCACATTCTGAAGACATAAACATGAAAACTGATGATAAACAATGAAAATCAGTGTGTGTTGGGTGGGTGAAAGTGTGTCATGTTTCTTTGACACACACACACACACACACACACACACACACACACACACACACACACACACACACACACACTGGAGGACAGCAGCATATGGAGGCTGGGGAGACATCACAGCACACGGGAGAAAATCTGTTTTCTGTCATCGCCCATCTTGTCAGTCTCTGTACAGACATCTTCCATCCTCTCAAGCAGCTGTTTGTTGCTCACTCACACAGATGGCTGCTTCTCTTTGATACAAACTCTCTCTCTCTCGCTCTCTCTCTCTCTCTCTTCATCACACTCAAACTTTCCTAAAAAGTTACAGAATGTCATTAAAACAGAAAGCACATTACTGATGGAATATAAAGATTATTACTAAATTTGACTGGTAAAGGTACATTTGATCAACCATACAAAATGAGTGTGGGAAGTCAATACAGAGGGATAGAAATGCATGATGCAACCACATTTCTGTGTGTACATCAATACAGATGTAGACTATACATATCTCCCTCTGTCAGAATTGCAGGTGGTATTTGCTTACAAATTGTTAGGCTGTTGGGTCAGATATTTTCGTAGTTTTAAATGAATGTGGATATCATCTCAAGCCAGGCAGACAGAGCATATGCATACACCCACACCATCATTTGAACCCAGTGCTGGTATAGCACCTCATATCATCATGCACTCCAAAAAACTGCAACACAATTCTAGAACATTGTCGCAACTTGATTTCATTGCATTCCATCCAATTAAATCAAATTTAATTTACTTGATCCATTTGCCTTTGGACTACATGAATACTTTTAGTAGCATTGATGAAACTGTATTTCCATTTCCCAGCATGCTTCGCATGGGACTGAATGATGTAAACAAACGTTTAAGTGTTATTTTATGCATTTTTGAGCAAGATGAGAATAGGAAGAAATATGTTAATGTTTCATGCTCTGTTATATTGGTATTTATAAAGAGAGTCTGTTATGCTGGAGTTTTGGGGTTTACCACTGTGGTGAAGATGCTTGTGCTTAAAATTGACTTTCATTTTCAAGTGATGTTTGATTTGAGTGCTGCTCGCTGTCTAAATAAACTAAATTCTGTTGGCCGAATGAAACTGACTTAAAGAAATGTAATTGCTTGTAAAGACGTTCTCAAATTCAGTGAAGTAAGGGTAATGACTTGAAATACAGGTGAAACTCGAAAAATTAGAATATCGTGCAACAGTTCATTAATTTCAGTAATTCAACTTAAAAGGTGAAACTAATATATTATATAGACTCATTACAAGCAAAGTAAGATATTTCAAGCCTTTATTTGATATAATTTTGATGATTATGGCTTACAGCTTATGAAAACCCCAAATTCAGAATCTCAGAAAATTTGAATATTACATAAAATCAATAAAAAAAAAAGGATTTTAAATACAGAAATGTCGGCCCTCTGAAAAGTATAATCATGCATATGTACTCAGTACTTGGTTTGGGCCCCTTTTGCATTAATTACTGCCTCAATGCGGCGTGGCATGGATGCTATCAGCCTGTGGCACTGCTGAGGTGTTATGGAAGACCAAGATGCTTCAATAGCGGCCTTCAGCTCTTCTGCATTGTTTGGTCTCATGTGTCTCATCTTTCTCTTGGCAATGCCCCATAGATTCTCTATGGGGTTCAGGTCAAGCGAGTTTGCTGGCCAATCAAGCACAGTAATACCATGGTCATTGAACCAGGTTTTGGTACTTTTGGCAGTGTGGGCAGGTGCCAAGTCCTGCTGGAAAATGAAGTCAGCATCTCCATAAAGCTTGTCTGCTGAAGGAAGCATGAAGTGCTCTAAAATGTCCCGGTAGGCGGCTGCGTTGACTCTGGACTTAATAAAGCACAGTGGACCAACACCAGCCGATGACATGGCTCCCCAAACCAACACAGACTGTGGAAACTTCACACTGGACTTCAAGCATCTTGGATTGTGTGCTTCTCCATTCTTCCTCCAGACTCTGGGACCTTGGTTTCCAAATGAGATGCAAAATTTGCTCTCATCAGAAAAGAGGACTTTGGACCACTGAGCAACAGACCAGTTCTTTTTTTTCTTTAGCCCAGGTAAGACGTTTGACATTTGAAGCCCATGTCCAGGACCTGTCTGTGTGTGGTGGCTCTTGATGCAGTAACTCCAGCCTCAGTCCACTCCTTGTGAAGCTCCCCCACACATTTGAATGGCCTTTTCCTGACAATCCTCTCCAGGCTACGGTCATCCCTGCTGCTTGTGCACCTTTTTCTTCCACACTTTTCTCTTCCACTTAACTTTCTATTAATGTGCTTTGATACAGCACTTTGAGAACATCCAACTTCTTTTGCAATTACCTTTTGAGGCTTTCCCTCCTTGTGGAGGGTGTCAATGATGGTTTTCTGCACAACTGTCAGGTCAGCAGTCTTCCCCATGATTGTGAATTCAACTGAACCAGACTGAGAGACCATTTAAAGGCTCAGGAACCCTTTGCAGGTGTTCAGCTGATTAGAGTGTGACACTTTGAGCCTACAATACTGAACCTTTTCACAATATTCTAATTTTCTGAGATTCTGAATTTGGGGTTTTCATAAGCTGTAAGCCATAATCATCAAAATTATATCAAATAAAGGCTTGAAATATCTTACTTTGCTTGTAATGAGTCTATATAATATATTAGTTTCACCTTTTAAGTTGAATTACTGAAATTAATGAACTTTTGCGCGATATTCTAATTTTTCGAGTTTCACCTGTAATGTAAACAAACCTGTTTTTAAAATATACGTTTTTTCCCCAGATGTTTGCTTGACAGATGGTTGCAGAAAGATGTACAGAATTTTAAAAGCTCTGAAACATCTGGAGTTTTGTGGATTTTTAATTTATCCATTTATCCCCAATAACACACTCAGGGTCGAGGAATTAGTAGCAATGACACTGTTTGGGCCACAAAGCCTGTGTTTAGCCTCGTTCAAAAGAAATGTTAGTACTGTTAGTTTATTTGCCACTTTTAACCACTTCAGTGTCTAAGATTAAAGAAATAATTATCAGTTTGAAGCAATCAGGTGATTGTTTTCCATTATATAATGTGCACATCTTCTATTGATTTTACAGATTTTTTGGTTTTGTTTTTTTGACAGACCAGTTTCATTATATGGCATGTAAACCTTGTGAATACTTTTTAAAAATGCACCTTTTATGATCCAAGAAAGAATTAAAAAAAGGTTGTGTGGGTTTCGTGCAGCATTATTAATGACTAAATAATGAAAGACTTTCCATTTTTGGAGGAACTACGAATTTGATACTTTCTTTTTTTTTTATTATTATTATTATTATTATTATTTTGTTATAAACAACTGGAATGCAATCTGAAAATCAATCACATGTGAAATAAATCTACAACATGCAATTTTGTCAAGCTGTAGCCTATCTTTAGGTTAAGTAGCTGTCGGTCCAAAAATATATAGACCAATTGAAAATGCTTTTTGTTCCATCCAAACTATTGTTTTCAGCAAAATCCATTATCGGTCAACCCCTGTTATTAAATACTCATTATGTTGGTGTTTTACAAGGCCAATGCATATTGACCTATTTGAATGACAACAAAAATTGTTTACAAACAAAAACACAATCTCGAAAAGCAAAATGTCAGAGAATTTTTCCAATCCTGCTAATTAAACATCAATGGTAAACAATGAGAAAGACTGAAACTCATTCCACAAACAGGCAAGCACAGATTCTGCATTTTATAAAACAAGTAAATGCATATGCACAAGCATGCAATTACACACACCCATAGACACTCAAAGCTACTGTACCACCCGGACAGAAATCACCCACATTAGAAGCAGACCACCCATCATGATTAAACCAGCCCGGCATTGCTTCTATCAACAGCAGAGCAATGAGATGTTCATAGAGCTAGGGTAGAATACAAGCAGGTCATAATCACTAAAATTATCTCTGCATGCTCCTCTGTGAGTGGCATTTACAATTCACTATTTTCCAAGCCACAACTAAAACAACAAAGGATTCTGGTGCAATTCAACCAAAATATGGTGCGGTGAACAAACCATGAGAAATTCACAACATCTTATGCTCCCTGTTTGTTTTCATATTTATATAAAGGAGGGCGGATAGTTCTTGTCTGTCTTCTCTTTTGGAAATAGAGCCTGTCTTTTACCCACACATGTCAGGAGGGGGAATCAGTGGCCTTCAGGTTAACAGGTCTAGTTACTCTGCTTTAAGAAACATCATTGATCTGGACAGTCTGAAAGCAGTGAAAATGCTGCAGAACACACTCATACAAATAATAGATGGTATAACAGGTGTAAAAATGGCATATGGAAAAACTGAATTTCCTTTGCACTTTTTATATAATAAGAGTTTGATACAAGGCACAGAATAACAAAAATTGAGACAACTTCACAGAATAGATGTCACAATTATGAGTACATTAAATGAAAAATGAAAATTATGCAAGCATTTACACACTCTTGAGCTCCAATATGACAAAAAAGCACCATAAATATTTTATATTTTATAAGATCCCTGATTTGTTCTTTACCTGCTATCCACGACCCTATCCAAACAGACCTTCCATGCATTAAGAATATTAATGAACCTTGTGAAATTTTAGCAGCAGAGCTTAAAATTCAGTGGCTCATAATTCAGCATTATATTTTAAGATCTAGGTTTGACGTCAATGATGCAAATGGCATTGGTTCCCGTGTGCCGTAACAACACAATGCGCCAAGTTAAAATATGCGAAGATACAACAGAGATTTGAGTTACCGTGTGAATAATAAATACATTTTGTATCCGTTATAAAAATACATTTTGTATCCGTTGTATCTCATAAAAAGCTATTGTTTGGCTTCAGAAGACTTGGAATACAAAACGCAAAAAATATTTGTCTATTTATGTTCTGTTTTCCAGTACAAAAATCAAAACATCCTTAAAGGGATAGTTCACCCAAAAATTAACATTCTCTCATCATATAATCAACCTCATGCCATCCCAGATGTGTATGATTTTCTTTCTTCCGCTGAACACAAACAAAGATTTTTGAAGAATATTTCATCTCTGTAGGTCCTCACAATTAAAGTGAATGGTACCAGAACTTTAAAGCTCCAAAAGGATATAAAGGCAGCATAAAAGTAATCCATATGACTCCAGTGGTTTAATATACACTGATCAGCCACATCATCAAAACCACTGACAAGTGAAGTGAATAACTTTTCTTGTTTTGTTACAATGGCACCTGTCAAGGGGTGGGACATATTAGGCAGCAAGTGAACAGTCAGTTCTTGAATTTCATGTGTTGGAAGCAGGAAAAATGGGCAAGCGTAAGGATCTGAGTGACTTTGACAAGAGCCAAATTGTGATAGCTAGTCGACTGGGTCAGAGCATCTCCAAAACAGCAGGTCTTGTGGGGTGATACCGGTATGCAGTGGTTAGTGCCTACCAAAAGTGGTCTGAGGAAGGACAACGTGTGACAGGGTCATGGGTGCTCAAGACTCATTGATGTGCATGGGGAGCGAAGGCTAGCCCATCTGGTCTGATCCCACGGAAGAGCTACTGTAGCACAAATTGCTGAAAAATTTAATGCAGGCCATGATAGAAAGGTTTGGGTCTGCATAGCCACAGACCAGTCAGAGTGCCCATGCCCTATCCACTGCCGAAAGCGCCTACAAATGGACATGTGAGCGTCAGAACTGGACCATGGCGCAATGGAAGAAGGTGGCCTGGTCTGATGAATCACATTTTCTTTTAGATCACGTAGATGGCCGTGTGTTTGTGTGTCACTTACCTGGGGAAGAGATAGCAGCAGGATGCACCATGGGAAGAAGGCAGGCCGGCGGAGGCAGTGTGATGTTGTGGGCAATATCCTGCTGGGAAACCTTGGGTCCCGGCATTCATGTGGATGTTACTTTGACACGTACTACTTACCTACAGATTGTTGCAGACCAGGAACACCCCTTCATGGCAACAGTATTCCCTGATGGCTGTGGACTCTTTCAGCAGGATAATACACCCTGCAACACTGCAAAAATTGTTCAGGAATGGTTTGAGGAACATCAAGGTGTTGACTTGGACTCCATATTCTCCCAAATCTCAATCCAATTGAGCATCTGTGGGATGTACTGAACCAACATGTCAGATCCATGGAGTCCACACCTCGACTTCAAGGATGTGCTGCTAATGTATTGGTGCCAGATACCACAAAACACCTTCAGAGGTCTTGTGGAGTCCATGCCTTGATGGGTAAGAGCGGATTTGGTAGCACAAGGGGGACCTACATGATATTAGGCAAGTGGTTTTAATGTTGTGGCTGATCGGTGTATGTCTTCAGAAGGTATATGATAAGTTTGGGTGAGAAACAGATCAATATTTAAGTCCTATTTTACTACAAATCTCGTTTTGTTAATGGTGATTTGCATTTTTCGTGCATATTGCCACCTACTGGGCAGGGAGGAGAATATATGGTAAAAACTGACTTAAACATTGATCTGTTTCTCACCCACACTTACCATATGGCTAGTGAAGATATAGATTATACCATTGGAGTCTTAAGGATTAAGTTTATGCATTTTTGGGTGAACTACTGCTTTAAACTGGATACATTTATACTTTTGCAGACAATACGTCTTTAAGTTACGAATTAAGTACATTTTTCTTACTCTATTGGCATTTTTTCTTTGTAGTTTTAAGCATAAACCTGACTCAATTTTGTTAGATGTATGCTGACAACAAGGGAGGGGAAACAATATGGGGCGGCTGTGGCTCAGGTGGTAGAGCGGGTTGGCCACTAATCACAGGGTAGGTGGTTCATATCCTGGCACACATGACTCCACATGCCAAAGTGTCCTTGGGCAAGACACTGAACCTTAAGTTGCTCCCAATGTCAGGCTAGCGCCTTGCATGGCAGCTCTGGCGTCACTGGTGTGTGAGTGTGTGTGTGTGTGAATGAGTTACAACGTAAAGCTCTTTGAAAACCGCTAAGTTTAAAAAAGCACTATATAAGTGCAGACCATTTACCATTTTACAATATGGCAATGGGGTAACAAAAAGAAACAATTAGAAATATGGGTAACACTTTTCAATAAGATTATATTAGTTCACTTTAGCTAATGCATTAGGTATCATGACAAACAATTATCAAAATAAATTTATTTAGAGTTATTTTTATTTTTCTCCCATTTTCTCCCAATTTTGAATGCAATTCCCACTACTCCTCGTGGTGGCACGGTAACTCACCTCAATCCACGTAGCGGAGGGCAAGTCTCATTTGCCTCCGCTTCTGAGACAGTCAATCCACACATTTTACCACGTGAAAATAGACTATTATTTGACAAATTTCAAAAGAAAAGGCACTCTCACACTCCCACACCTGATGGTACAGTACAACATCCGCCAACTCTGACACACTGAAACCTCACATCTCTAACTCATTCAAAGCTCAATTAGTCATTCACTCATCTGTATTACTGCTCAATTTTTTCAGCTCATCTCTCCACATCCTCATCCATTTCTCAGTTAATCAGCTGTGAAGTGAATATTTTTACTCTTCACCCTCTCACACTTGTTTCATGGTCTGAATCAAAAGTGCTCTCCCCATCTCCTTTTTCACACATCAGGGAGCTGAGCAGTCAGACAGTTGTCATGGTTCTCTTACCTCATCTGCTCTCCTGTCCAAAGTATGATCTCTCTCATTTCAAACCCTCTCCCTCTCTCTGTCAGTCTAACACTCACACACTGAGTTATGAGCACTGTTAGGTGCTGTGTTAAATTATATAACTTCACATGTCACAAGAGCACACTTGGGCATTAAACTGCTCTAGAGAGAGAGATGCAGGCATCACAAAACTGTGAAAAAAGTGAATGACAATGTCTTGAGCACAGCAATATGGGATTGACACAGTCAAGGAAAATGGAAAGCACATATTTCTCTCTGACATTCACTGAGGTTTGATCTTCCCCAGCTCACCAATGTTTGACAAACACATCCAGCCCTACATGTTCACACCTATTTGCTTCAATTAAAGGCTACTGGTGATTTGTAATTATCTTTTCACAAGTTTGCATACCAGACATCAAATGTACAACCTAAAACACATTCAGAGTGTCCTAAAATTTGAAGCCATGGTTTTCCATAAATGTACTAGAGGTCGACCGATATATCGGCACCGATAGTTGCTTTTTGGAACTATCGGTTAACAGCAAAAATCAAAGTGGATAGTTACTGCTAGTATTTTTTTTTATTTAATCACTATTTATTTTTATAAGGTTATAAAAATTAGCACTCCAAAGAGGTATTGTTGCTAAGCAAATATATGTTATTTACAAGTTAATTTTTCTGTTTATTTTGACTGACAGTGTCCCTAGACAAAAGGAAAAAAGTTTTATTACCGGATAGCTGATGATACTCTTGATGAATAATGATCTAATGTTTAGAATGATTAATTACTGCCCACACATTATTTATTAGCCTTTATGACAATGTTTACATTATTGCGTTTATATTGTAATACAGGGTTTCCGTTAGCTGGTAAATACAGTTTTTTATTTTTATTTTAAAACATACCAATGTCCAGTGAAAATATTAATAAAAAGCATCAGTTGATGCTACAAGTGTACAGGGTGATGCCATCCCAGTGATGACAGCGCTTGTGTATTTCGGGCTTGTTCACATTTAAAAGTCCTGTGTATATGATTATTATTTGGATTTTGGTTGCACAATAAATTGCATCTGGGAATGTATTTATTTTGGACTCCTGTAGTCTCTATGTCTGTCATAGTAAGTAAAGACAAAAAAAATAAAAATTACATCCAATAAAATTATTTAAAAAATTATTGGCTGATTAATTGGTTTTCCACCAGCTAGCTTATCAGTAAAATCCAATATCATTCGACCTCTAGAATGTACGCACACCAGCACAAACTTTAAGGGTCCATTACCAGCGCCCTATCTACAACTTCATGGGCTGCTCAAAACTCTGCAACGCCACTTAGCACCACTTACATACTAGTTTCTCCATTCAATTCGACCCAATTTATTATTTGCGTGTGCCATCACGGAACTACTCGCGCTAATGATCTGCTCTGCTGCTCTAACTGTATCTTTGGAGCAGACGCATCAGATGCAAGGGCTTCCCTCAATATCACAGTGCAGACCGCACACAACCCATTTAAATTATAGTGAGAATTTTCTAATTTAAAGCTTTATGGAGGAAGTCAAACCTCTCAAACAGCTAAACAGCCCCGACATGCTAAATAGCACTGATGAGGAAAAAAGAAAGTTATTTTCAAACCACACATATTCATACTTACTAAAAAAATGTATCATGATTTTACAGTAGTAATCTATTTTTATGACAAAAAGTTTGTAGTTTCATATTAAATAATATATTAGCTTCTGTAGTTAATTTCTAAATGTGTTTAGGCTTATATTTGCTACACTGAATAAAAACACAGGAGCCATCTATGGTCTTGCCTGTGCTTACATGCCATTGCACTGTAAACATAAGGGCAAGGGCAGATTACTGATGAAATATCACAGAAAATAATCTGATAAAAATAACAACATAAAGTCTTACAATTGCAAATTCTGGCTCTTTATGTGACATAGGGAACATAAACAAGGATGTTTTAAGCTATTCCTCCACCAACGGGCATAAATAGGCGTCTGGTGTTGCAGGCTATGATAAGGGTTAGGGTAAGCACCACTGCTGAAAAAAATGGTAGGGGTAACACTGAACACGACAAGTTGATTTTGAAAGCATGTTGTTCACATCTCTATTGTTGTCAGATATAGGTTTTTTAGTGCCAATGCCAATATTAAGATTGCAAGGTGGTCGATAATATGCCAATTTAACTTAATTAATTTAGGAATTAACCTTTGTGTAGACACCTGAACTCTAGCCATTGGGGTACGATCATCCCTCTTTGACCTTCAGTACAGTGTAATGCATCAGGTCTGTGGGTAACAAGATCAGTTTATATTTCACAGTGCAGATCATAAGGACATATGACCCTTGATAAGGTTTTGCAATCTAAGGAATTGTATGTGCTACAAACCAATGAAAGATTGAATGGGTGGGTGACTTCCACAAGGACCACTTAATTGTAGTTTAAATAATGACTATTTGTTCCCTTTGGACAAAACCGGCTCATGTCTTATTTTCACAGGGTAATACCATCTCTCACACTCTCTCTCACTCTGACTCTCAAGAATAGAATATCAGCATCCATTAAACTTTAACGCATTGGACAGGACAGGACAAGCATGACCCGATTCAGACAAACACACACAAACACACATTACAATCTAGCTCTGTCTCAGTCTCAGCAAATATATCTCTAATAACACAAATATCTACAATACTGATGTTTCAGAAGCTCTTTCATATTCCTGTGCACATGCAGTGCATGAGAGCAAAACATGTGTTTGAATGAAAATGTAAAACCTCACTAGCGGAGTCAAGCTCTGATTAAAAATGCAATGCATCAAAACGCCTGCACGACTATTACACAATGCATGAGAGAGATTTCAAACCCCCATGACATGAGGTTATGAACCTGGTTTAACACAACACCAAAGAAAATGGAGAGGGTTAAGATCCCAGTTAAAAGACCACATCAAACATTGGATAGACTCACCTTCTCGTTATATTTGAACTTGACATAGAACCAGCTGGACTTAATCATAGTGTCGGCTGTTGGCCCAGAGCGTGTAGTGGGCCTGGGGCGAGCTGTGCGGATCGGATGGGTTGAGAGGTCCAGAATTAGGGCAGAAAGTCAGAGAATGAGGTCTGAAAGAATGCTGCTGCAGTTGGTCTGCTGTACCACAGCTCATTCGCTGTGTCTGTTCAAGCTTCTTTCAGTACCGCTCTCTAGCTCTCACTCTCTCTCTCTCTCTCTCTCTCTCTCGCGCTTTGCTTTCTGCTTGTCTCTCTCTCGCTCTTTCTGTTGGCAGGATGTCAACCCAGCTCTTCAAATGAGCTTCAGCTGTGTTCATAGGCGATGGCACATGCCAGAGAGCCAGAGGATATGCAGCCTCTCTCTTTTGAGTCTCTCGTTCCCCACTCTATTCATCCCACAATCTGTTTTCTGTCCTTCACAGTTTTTTGACAGCTTGACAAGCCTCTTAAAAAAATATGGGCTCAAACGTCTCTGAATGATTCAATGGGTTACTTTACTGCCATTTTCTGCTCCTGTACTTTTGTGTTTGTTTTCTTTTTTCCTCGACCTCCCATATAATTCACAGCAATATCCCACTCTCCTGCACCCTTTATCTTCTGCCATGTTCTGCCCATCTGTCAATCTCTATGATGTATAAGATTCTTCTATAAGCAGTCAATCTCCCAGCCCAACTAAACATCCTTCTCACACAAATCCATCTGTCTAACCTGCTAGAAAAACACCTTAAAACAGCCTAAGCTGGATCAAGCCTGGTCAAGCTGGTCTGTGGGCTGATTTTAGAGTGGATTTGGGCATTTCTCTGATTTTCTGATTTATTTCTGTATCTTCAATTGATCAATCCCATTATCGATTCCTAAAATCCCAAATCAGTGTATTACTTTTAATTTAAATTCAGGTTTGTTTGTATTGATTGTTATATCTGTTAAATTAATAGCAATTGCAAAAAGCATAGTTTGAGCCCTGTTTTCAAAATTAATATTTTTGCAATGTACCAATTTACAAAGTTCCCTTTATAATTTACAGCATTAGCGGAGAAATAAATGGACATAATAAATAAAAAAATCCCAATTGAATTAGAATCTAATCAAATCTGGAAATCTGTATTGATTTGATACTTAGCCCTACTCTCCGCTGATCAGGCTGGGAGACCATCCAAAACCAGTTGAGACCAGCTTAAACCATCTTAGACCAGCAAACCAGGTAAAACAATTACATTACATCATGCACAATTATTTGGTGAATGAAGAAAGTGAAAATAACTGCAGAATGAGTATGCATTCACTGAGCACTTTATTAGGAACACCAGTACAAATACATATTCATGTGGTTACCTAATCAGCAAATCAAGTGGCTGCAGTGCAATGCATAAAATATTGCACATACGGGTCAGGAGCTTCAGTTAATGTTCACATCAATCATCGGAATGGGGAAAAATGTGATCTCAGTGCTTTTGACTGCGGCATGATTGTTGGTGCCAGATGGTTGGTTTGAGTATTTGTGTAACAGCTGATCTCCTGGAATTTTCACACACAACAGTCTCTAGAATTTACTCAATATGGTGCCGAAAAATTTTAAAAACATCTAGTGAGTGACATTTCTGCAGATGAATATGTCTTTTTGATGAGGGAGGTCAACAGAGAATGGCCAGACTGGTTTGAGCTGGCAGAAAGGCTACAGTAAATCTGTACAATTGTGGCTATACATATTGAATGAAATAAAGCAAGCAGTATCCACTCAAATACTTCATGAGCACATATTGTTCACACATCCTGTGTATATGTAATAAAGAAACATTTGGTTTTAAAACTGAGTGCCCTCTGCTCACACACACAAACACGTGCCAATCATCAAAAGAATGAGCTAAAACTGTCAGATTACCATATCAATCTCAGATATTCTGCCAAATCCACCATTACTGCATATTAAACAAGCCAATCAAACAAGAGTGACATTTGTTTCCAACTACTACTATTACAGTTAATGACAGAGTGGAAAAGAGGAACCTCCTGTAAATAAAACAGAATTTACACAAAAACACACAGAAGTTCAGTATTAGAGTCTCCTACACGTCTCCTAAACACTCTCTAAATCATTTCTCAAACAATTTTCTGAGACAAACTCAAATAAATATGCTCTTCATGAGCAAAGTGGTATTCTGTGTGTGGGCACACAGTGCACAGGTTTTTTTTTTTCTTTAGTTTTTTTTCCCTGTCTTTTTCCAGAATGCGGAAATGAATATCAAAAAAGGTGGTCTGGGGTCAACAAACGAAGATGTGGCAACAAATGGGGAGACATTAACAGCAAATTAAGGACACACGCATGCCTCAAGGATGTTTTGGCTGTTGATCCGTCCTATGTTGTGCACTGAGAGTCATCGGTGTGCTAATACTTAGTGACAGGGTGTATGCATGCTCACATCCCAGACACACAAGTTCCAATTCGCTTTGCACCCCGTGGAAAAAACAAAAATACAGAGACAGTAAATAAATAACATTAAGATACTCTGGTGCCCATTAGAAAGAGACAGACTGGCTCCTGAGATTAAGAAAAAAAAGAGAACTTTTTCTAATCATCACTCCTTTCAGGCACATTTCCGAAGTCCCTGAAAACAGCAGTTGTCATGCCCCTTCTTAAAAAGAACAATCTAGATATTCAATATAACTCAATATTGAACAATTATAGACCAATTTCAAATCTTCCTTTCATAGGCAAAATCATTGAAGGCTGTTTTCAATCAGCTGAACAAATTCTTAATCTCAAATGTCTACTTGGACAATATACAGTCTGGATTTTGACCCCATCATAGCACAGAGACTCAAAGATCCTAAATGATATTCAGCTAAACACTGATTCAGGCAAAATATCAGTGCTGCTATTATTAGATCTCAGTGCTGCTTTTGAATCCGTTGACCACAACATTCTGCTCGACAGATTGGAAAACTGGTTAGGGCTCTCTTGGATGGTCCATCAGCTGGTTCAGGTCATATCTAGAAGGTAGGGGTTACTATGTGTACATAGGCAACTATACATCTGAGTGGACATCCATGACGTGCGGATTCCCACAAGGCTCTTTTTGGAAACGAAACTAATTGCATATCATAGCTATGCAGACGATACCCAGATCTATCTAGCCCTATCGCCAAATGACTACAGCCCTATAGACTCTCTGTGCAAGTGCATTGATGAAATTAACCATTGGATGTGCCAAAACGTTCTTCAGTTAAACAGTGACAAGACAGAGGTCATTGTATTTGGCAACAAAGGCGAAATTCCCAAGGTGAATACATACCTTGACTCCAAGGTCCTAAAGAAAACAAATCAACTAAGAAATCTTGGTGTCATTTTGGAGTCAGGCCTTAGTCACATCTAATTCAGCCTACTATCATCTAAAAATATAGCCAGAATTAGATGTTTTGTATCCAGTCAAGACTTGGAGAAACTTGTTCATGCATTCATTACCATTAGGGTAGACTACTGCAATGGACACCTAACCAGCCTTCGCAAAAAGACAATTAGACACCTGCAGCTCATTCAGAATGCGGCTGCCAGGATTCTCAGGATCCAAACCAAAAAAAATCGGAGCATATTACTCATTCTTTACACTAGCTTCCAGTTATATTTAGAATTGGTTTTAAAGTGCTATTACTCATTTATAAATCGCTCAATTGCCTAGGACCTAAATACATTTCAGATGTACTTGTTGAATATAATCCAAACAAACCACTCAGATAATTAGGATCAAGTCAGTTAGACATACAGAGGGTTCACGCAAGACAAGGTGAGACAGCATTTAGTTATTATGCCACCTGCACCTGGAACCAGCTTCCAGAAGAGGTCAGATGTGCCCCAACAGTAGCCACATTTAAATCCAGACTGAAAACACATCTGTTTAACGGTGCAGTATCTGACTGAGCATTGTGCTGCACTTATTGATTTTACTGAGTCATTTTGCTTTTGTCTTTCTTTTTCTCAATGTGTGAGTAAACTATTTTTGGTTATCCTCTGTTTAATCGGGGAAGGTTAATAAAAGTTATGGATGGTATAAACAACTAAGTTATCCTCTGCTGTTCCAGGGAAGGCTGACAACAATTAAAATGTGTATCAACAATTTTTGGTTATACTCTGTTTAATCAGGGAAGGTTAACAACAGTTATGGATGGGGTTAACAATTTAATATTCTATTTCTTCTTATTCATTTGAATTAATTTTTAAACACAGTGTATGAAAGCAGAAACTATGTCTAAAGAGCTTTCACACATTCTTGCAAAAACCCATTTTTACAAGTATGTGTATACACATTTACATATGCAGAGAAATACATGTGTAAAAAAATGAAACACAGAGTGTCTTTTGTGCTGGAGGCTAAGCGGCTCAGGCATGGTGGACCAGCAGGGAGCCTCATTCTCAGCTGTGAGCTCACTGCAGCAGCTCCAGGAGAGAACCACTCAGGGTGCCTTTGAGAGACAGCCTGCCTGACACTCAAGGCCTTGCCTGAGGCATGCTAATATGACAACAGGCCATCCTGCCACTGATCCCCTGAGCTACATGCTATAGCCCCTCCAAATCTCTCAAATTATCCACTTAACCTGCCATCACCACTTTGAGGGGAAAAACAAAGAGAGAGATAGAAATCTCTCTGCTACACTCCCATTATTGTTATTTAGAGGCTACTTCAATCTTTGAAGCTTTTATGAAAGATAACACAAAAAAGCACTTACATAAACTAACTGAAGGAGCGGAAGAGAATGTAAGAAAGAATAAAAAGAGATAAAAAAGGAGGAAATGAGCGAATGATTTCAAACAACTGACTCGCTATATTGGAACGACTTCCAACATATTGTATAAAACTAGATTTGAAGAAAATAAGAGTGGTGCTTGCCCATGCAAAACGCACCACTGCTATGCCAGGGTGTTGCTATGCAATTAATAATGTGTTATAAGTGGTTTTAAGCAAGTACTACTCAGATGCAAGTGTGTTCTGGGTGGTTGCTACCATAAATATACATACATAGATGCCTCATTAATGGCTGTAATGGAAAGTTCAAAGTCTGTACACAGTTGCTCACTCTCCTCATGATTTGAGGTATCTTTCATGTCTTTAGCACAACAGGAAGTTAGAGTGTTAGTAAAGTCCAAAGTATACTTCAATCAAATGAAGAGCATCCGCGAGACATAATTTGCGTCATCAGCATTTTTAGAGCAAAGCCGATTTCTCTAGAATGCGCATGCGCCTGTAATTATTTGCACTAATTGGAGGGTCCACAAACCAAGGTGGCAATACTCACATTTGAGCCATTGAGGTCACAAAGAAGCACTAGAACAAGATACTCGCTGGTAGACAACAGGAGATGAATGTGGAAACAACAACACTTGATGTACATGTCAAGGTACTATCAAGGTGTTATTTGTGTACACTCATAATAACAACAAAACCTTGTGCTTTTGTAAAATAAAGAAAAATAAAAGGGTGCGCTTTCAGCTGTCTCTGTGACTCCGAATACTTATCACACAAACATGAAACATATGTCTAAAGAAAGCTTAAAATGTCTACTTTTAAATAAAACAATTCAATCAGTTAATACAGTTTCTCCTGGCTCAGCTAATTATCCCTAATGTGATCACACCCACGGGCAGAGGGCGCCATTTATATGGTAATATGCTGAGACGATCAAGGCAAATGGTGAACGCCCCCGACTGTGTCTTAAAAACAACATGTTCATTCACTTATCTGAGCGTTTGGAAGATGGCACGACACACAAGTGAGAAAGCTGATGGATAGTGATGAAGAGTTAACATTTTCCTCAGAAGAAGAGCGGGACACCCAAAGAAGGTTTGCATTTTGAAGAGAGACTTGATCCAGCCGAGGATACAATATCGGATAAGGAAGTCATTTAGTTTTACTTGCTATTTATGCTATTTAATATAAACATGTACATATTTTACTACTGGGACAGTTTCCAGACTTGCCAGCCAGGATTCAGAGTATTGAAATATGTCCTAATAAGCAAGTTTTAGTTACATTTAAATGCTGTTTTGGCTAAAGCAGGCATTTAAATTTTATGCTGTATGATATAAACATGATATGTAATATGATATAAAAATAATATGAATGTTTAGATTATATTTTAACTAATGTTTATGCTGCCTCATTATCATCAACAAAGCTTGTGCTTGCAATTATCTGTTCAGGTGTAAATGAATAAAATGACCTTTAAATATGCCTAAATTAGAAAATCACCATCATATAATGATTTCTCAAGGATCATGTGACACTTAAGACTGCAGTAATGATGCTTTAAATTCAGCTTTGATCTCAAATTGCATTTTACAAAATATTCAAATAGAAAACTCTTCTTTTAGATTGTAAAAAGAGTTCACACGATCACTGTTTTTACTGTATTTTGGATCAAATAAATGCAGCCTTGGTGACCGGAAGAGACTTCTTTAAAACTTAAAAGATTCAACATGTCATATTTTTTAAGGTGATAGGTTGAGATATGGGAAAACTATGTTAACATAAGATACGTTCTTGCATTCAAAAACATGGTGTCTGCTCTAACTTGAATCTATAAGACCAAAAATGTTGTTCATAACTTGGGGAAACAGCCCCAGCATCCACATGGGGTATGTTAAGTACACCTCTTAGAGAGTTTAGGCAAATGTTAACCGGACGTTACCAAATGTTAAAGACACACAAGGGGCTAATGTACTGTTGGGTTTATGAACAGTGACAGGCCTGCGTGTGGAGGTTATTTCTACTCTCCAGGCAGAAGGAGATTTGGATGGAGATAAGACCGCTCGAGAGAGACACAGATGAGGGAACAATTCCACCATCCAATGACTTTCAGACTTAGGGGCCACTGCCAAACCCTCTCCACAGATCGCGCTCTTCATTTCTCCTAACACGAAACGGGACTCCATGGCCCAGGCTTCGCACGCACACCTCCAGCCCTACACTGCAGACCAGCTGGTGAGTCTTTAGTGAGCGATGAATCAGATGAAAGAGAGGAAAGAGAGATAAACGAGTGTAATTGCTGGCAGATGACGAGAAGAACAATGGAGCACAGCATAAAGCGGTGAGGACCTAAACCAGAAGAGGCAAGAGGGTTGAGTGTATGCAACAGGTTTCAAAAAACTCACAGAAACACCAAAACGTAAAAACAAGTATCATGTAGGTCACAAACACACAAATAAAATAGATGTTTTTATAAAATGAGATGCTGTCCAAATTATGAACTATTCCATTGAGTTGTAGATATACAGTAGTTGTGGGGTTAATAGTGGGTATGACTGCTATGGTATTTACACGCGAAGGCGTCACATTGAGTAATGCAAAAATAAAAAAGCTTCCCACATTACTATAGAATTCAACTGACGTGCGATCAGACGTGTGCGTATTTCGGCTATTTTAAAACAGATTCAAACATGACTCATCCAATCAGATTTTGATCTGTTTTGGTTTGCGTCCATCAAGTTCCAAATAATATGAGTAAATAATCAAATATAATAATTTACATTCATTTGTGAAGTTTGTTTATTTCCCTGGATTATTTTATTGATTTATTTTGTTGAATTTCCAGAACTATGTTGTGATATTAATACTTTGAAATAAAACATTTTTTTGGTCATACTGCCCCATGTGCTAACTTCTAATGTCAGTTATTTTATCACAAGAGATGTGATACTCTGACTGGTATGTTTAAATGCATGTATATGTGTGCGCGTGTGTGTGGGTGGGTGGGTTTGGGTGGTTTATGAGGACATTTGTTTAGGTCACAAATTGGTAATTACAAGGGTATTATGCAATAAATGGGGTTTATGAGGACATTTCTAGTGTCCCCATAATTCAAATCACTTAAAAAACAATGTTTTGTGAGGGTTAGGTTTAGGGGATATAATCTATAGTTTGTACAGTGTAAAAATCACCATGTCTATGGATAGTCCTCATGATAGCCGCACTAACGTACGTGTGTGTGTGTGTGTGTGTCAATTTGAGTCAGGGTCAGAGAAGTCACAACAAATCTGCTTTGTTATGAAAGAGATAAGAAGGATTTCCTTGGACCTCTGACCCCATTAAAACATTAATCAGGGGTCAACAGAGGGCAACTGATAGTTAACTGGGCTTCAAGCAAATGGGTAAAAGCATGCAAAGCATGACCCTGAGTGACTGATCAAAAGCTGATGCACTAAATTACAGACGGGCTTTTAAAATTATAACCACATGCCTCAAAAGATTTCATGTAATCCTGTGTGAGTATGTGTGTGTGAGTATGAGTATGTGTGTGTGTGTGTCACTTATGGAGACAAACTGGGTTATAATAACAAACTATAAACAAATATTCTCTTGGTATTTACAATCAAGATGTAAATAACAACATATTGAAATGTTTTTTGAGATACTGTATTTATATTTTACATAATCACCTAAACTAGGATTTAATACTTTGAGGTGACATGAGGTCATGTTTGAAAATATTCTTTCAAAAAATATTAAAAACGGACGTCATATTCATACAGACGAGAAACAAGAACACATTTGTTTTACAATTTGACTCCACATGTGAATCACTGAAATAACTACCACATTTTCTAGATAAAAATATCCCCAGAGTTAGGGGATTCACATTCAGGTTGTAAATCTGAAGGGCAGCTATGAAAAGTAAAACTAAGTCACGGTCTTGATCTTGGAAAATAGTGTTGCAGAAGAATCCTCTGACAAATTTGAATGACCTGATGCTAATTTACCTGGAAGAATGGGCAAAAAAAAAAAATCACACAGTATGCAGTTCTGGATATTAAAATGTAATGTGAAATGTCTTATGCAAGAAGCATTTGTTTTCAGTGTTTTACTTTTGTTAAGAATATTTTAAAACGTAAATATTGACACATTAAAATGCATTAAAGTTTAATTTGAGCTTCAGTGCACTGGAATGAAAGCACCACAGAGAACTCAATTATGATGAAAGATTTATGATTCAGTAAGATGCGAGAATGAATCTTAATACATTTACAGGACCCATAGTTGCTGACCATAATGTGTGTATTTTAAAAAGATGAAACCATAAAAAGATGCAGTCCCAATAACTCAACCATTTAAAAAAGTTATTGAAAGAAAGAAAATACCAAGAGACATGCCAACCTGAGAAAATACAACAACAAAAACTTGTTTACATGGCAGTTTGCCTGTTCAGTCTAAACCATTTTAACTAAAAGAGCTGGCCACTTGTCAAGCCAGCTGTACAGCTAGGGCCGACAGTCTTTAATCAAATACAGTGTCCGATAAGCCAAGTAAATTACATGTAAAGTAACCAATCCGCTCAGCGAATTGTCTGTCAACGGAGCTCAAAGACCAAGACGTATAACAGTAATAATAACAGCCGCCCTGATAGTGTCAAAGAGCCAAAGGCAAGAAAACTCCAGTCAGCTTAGTCCAAAACCACACAAGCTCTTAAGGCATACCAACCCAGGCCACAATTCTGGCCTGCCCATATATTATGGGCTAAGCACAAAGCAATACGTCTGCAGTCCAAAACAATCTGAGGGAAGAAAAAGGTACTTGCTGTGCAGAGTGGCCAAAACTAAGACCATTTTTATAGTTTCAGTGTATTAAATAGTATGTGCATTAATTGCTCACAGAACAGATGTATTTTCAGCTAGTTCATGAATGCTGAGATTGTATCAGCAGATTGTGTGGAGGTACAAAGCTAATTCCACCACAAATGTATAAGAGAAATGGACTTTGTGCCTCTGCTACGGGACAACTCGTTCATTGACCTCAAAGACCGAGTTGGAACACAGAACCGAAGGAGTGAATTGAAGAGGGTGCTCTTCCACTGGCTGTCCTGAAGGAGTCAACGCCTTGAATTTGATGTGGCAGCTACAGGTAACTAGTAGATTGAAAATCAAGAGTGGGGTGAATTGATACACTTTGGCTGATTGA
The DNA here is from genome assembly GCF_025860055.1 of Xyrauchen texanus. Taxonomy (NCBI): domain Eukaryota; kingdom Metazoa; phylum Chordata; class Actinopteri; order Cypriniformes; family Catostomidae; genus Xyrauchen; species Xyrauchen texanus. The sequence continues at coordinate 14,824,806 of NC_068319.1, read as the reverse complement.
AGACCAGACGTTCTGCAGTATTCTGGGCCATATGCAGTGGCTTAATTATGCTAGCTGAGAGACTAGTCAACAGAACATTACAGTAGCCAGGAAAGGTCTGATTTTCCTGATGTTGTAATGCGCAAACCTGCAAGAACGGGCAGTTAAAGAGATGTTGAAAGTGAAGTTAAGATGGTCATCCACCACCACTCCCACATTGCGGGCTGTCCTGGTTGGCGTTAGCGTAGATTAACCAAAACGAATAGAGGTAATGGTCAACTGACGGGTTGGCTGGGATCACAAGGAGTTCTGTTTTGGCAAGGTTGAGCTGAAGTTGATGCTCCCTTATCCAGGCCTTATAATTTGCATAGCATTAGTAGGAAAAACCAAATGCTTTAATGATAGGTCTGAGTGATGTAGTGTAGATTGAGAAGAGGGGAGGTCCAAGCACTGATCCCTGAGGAACACCAGAGGTCAGCTGGTGTGACTTGGACACTTCTTGGACACATTGTCTCCAGGTGACACTTAAATAATTTATGCAATTGATGTAAGACAATGACATACAAATCTGCACACTTTAAGCATTGATCTTAATCTAGTGATATTAATTCAGAAATCGGTAGTTGTCGTAAATATTACAAGATTTTTAAAGCACACTTGTCAGATACATTTATAAAAAAGCAAAATACACATATAATTATACACAAACGCAACTAAATAAGCCATATAACAAGTAAAATATAAACTAATTTGTTAAAATCTCTAGACATAAATATAAGCAACAAGTCAAGTGGTTTTTTTATTGTCGTTCAACCATATACAGTTAGTATAGTACAGCGAAATGAGACAACGTTCCTCCAGGAACATGGTGCTACATAACCCAACATAGGACAAACACAGAACCACATGAGACTACACAGACTAAATAACATTCCTACATAAAGTGCACGTGCAATGTGTGCAAAAAGTACAGGACAGTACAATAATGACTAAAAGAAACAGGACAATAGGCACAGTAAGAGACAGTTCAGTGCCGACCTGTACACATTTGTAGTGTGAGTAGTGCAAAAAATGCCAAATATAAACATAACGTACTATGAAATAGTGTTCTATGGACATAGCAGTTATTGAGGTAGCAGCCAGGTATAAAATGACAATGAATTAATTGCAACTCTTGACATGTGCAAAAGTTGGATGGTGTACAGGTGTGTGTGTGTGTGTGTGTGTGTGTGTGTGTGTGTGTGTGTGTGTGTGTGTGTGTGTGTGTCAGTCCAGTCTCTGAGTATTGAGGAGTCTGATGGCTTGGGGGAAGAAGCTGTTACACAGTCTGGCCGTGAGGGCCCGAATGCTTCAGTACCTCTTGCCAGACGGATACAGTGTTTTTTATAAATGTCTTTAATGGAGGGAAGAGAGACTCCGATGATCTTCTCAGCTGTCCTTACTATCCTCTGCAGGGCTTTGCTGTCCGAAACGGTGCAAGTCCCAACCAGGCAGTGATGCAGCTGCTCAGGATGATCTCAACAGTCCCTCTATAGAATGTGGTGAGGATGGGGGGGTGGGAGATGTGCTTTCCTCAGTAGAGACGCTGCTGGTCTTTCTTGGTGATCGAGCTGGTGTTGAGGGACCAAGTAAGGTTCTCCACCAGGTGAACACCAAGAAATGTAGGGCTCTTGACGATCTCCACAGAGGAGCTGTCGATGTTCAGCGGAGAGCGTTCACTCTGTGCTCTCCTAAAGTCAACAACCATCTCTTTTGTTTTGTCCACATTCAGGAACAGGTTGTTGGCTCTACACCAGTCCGTTAGCCGCTGCACCTCCTCTCTGTATGCTGACTCCTCATTCTTGCTTCTGAGATTTTGCAATAAATAAATTAGATTTTAGCCTTAACAATAATAAACCAAAGCAATAAATATAAAAACTGCTAAATAACACCTCACACTTAAAGCTCTCTACTTATCAAAATGGACAGAACATTTTATTTAGTAGGAAGCATAGAAAAAACTAGCCTTCTGAGAGATAGAGTGCATGTCAAGAGACCTTAGCAACTGCAATCACTGCAAAACAGCCTGAGCAGGGCTGGCCTCTATCAAAGAGCGATCAATCCGGACCTGTGAACTACATGTGCAGTATCGACAGGGTGAATCCATCAGGGAGAGTGAATGGTGGGGGGAGGAAGAGAGTGGGAGGGGGGAGCAGGGAGGGATGCCGCAGGCCGTCAAAGGAAGGGAGGAAAATAAGAAGGAATGGAAAAAGGAAGGAAGGAAGGAAGGAAGGAAGGAAGGGAGAAAAATAACAAGGAAGGAGGGAGGGAGGGGGAAGGAAATTAAGAAATAATGGACAAAGAAAGGAAGGGTGGGAAAGAAAGAAAGAAAGGTCATATTTAATAAAATCAGAATCAGGTAAGATTGGTTCACTCATCTCTGCATGTTTTCTGGTATCCTTCTGAAAAATCATTAAAAAACAAAATCTTTGCTAGGACATTTTTCTATCAGGACAGCAGATGGTGCCAAAGCATCACCTTTCAGATTTTGTCACACAAATGTTGTCAGCTCAATAAACTCACTGTTCTAATTCAGTTCAGTAGAAGGTCAAAGTGAAAGCACTAAACATCTGTTTGGAGAAGTTGCTGTCCTTTCTGTCAACAGAACACTCAAGATAATGAAGTTATTTGCACCTCTATGTCTGTATCTCTAGTTTAGTGTTTATGTGTCCCTGCATGCTTAAGTGTATGACTGCCCGTGTTTATGAGCGCATTTCGTGGATACCACCTGCTGTATTCTCTGTATTCTCAGTTTAGGAGCAATTTTGGCAGTAAAAAGAACAATCCCCTCCACACACAAGAAACTGCTGAGGGCAAGACAGTTTCATAAACACAATTATGAGAGTTACTGGCCAGCAGGAGAAAAGAAACGGATATAAATCCAAATCGATAATGAGTGGCCAAAAGCTCTCAGACCGCCTGAGGGTGGCTTTAGGCTGTTGTGTACAGAGAAAGATGTACATGTCCTCTCTTCAAACCATCTTCAACAAATCTCTCCCACTGACCATGGTGGACTCTTTGCATTCTTAAATTAAACATTTATACTGTATGTGTCCACATATTCCCAATTTCGGTAGTATTTGTAATGAAGGATTTTTAAATGTGAAAGTACAAAATGTATAATGCATATAAAACACTTGTAACCTCTACATTGTTCCAGTGACTTCTGGGTGGCAGAGTCAGAGAGGCGTGTGCATTAAACAGATATGAAAGACAACGCTTTGATTTTAACAGAAACCTCTGCAGTTTGCGTGCGGTTGGATGTTTAGATCTCATAATATTTCACTTGGATTTTCACCAATAAGTGAAATCTGAGTAGGCCTAGTTATTCCAACTGAATAACTCTGTAGTACCCTATGCAGTGCTCCAATAAAATCTTACTTTGGAGCATTATATCTTATTTTGACAATTAAGATATAATAGGTCTACTGGTGACACTTTTATTAAAAACATTAACATACATTATTACAGTTTTATAATGTTTAACAGATCATTAATAAACATTGAAATTCAAAGTTTAATGTACATGCCTGACTGATCTGTTACATACATATGCATACACTGATGAGCCAAAACATTATGATCACCTGCCTAATTTGCTTTTGGTCCTCCACGTGCCACTAAAACGGTGCCTACCCGTCGAGGCATGGATTCTACAAGACCCCTGAATGTGTCCTGTGGTATCTGGGACAAAGATATTAGCAGATCCTTCAAGTCCTGTAAGCCGCCATGGATAGTACTTATTGGTCCAGCACATCCCACAGATGCTAAATCGGATTGAGATCTGGGGAATTTGGAGGCCAGGGCAATACAGAGTGTTGTGACACATTCCTCCAGTAACCATAATTAAAATATTCTGTGACTTATACCACAGTACACCTTCTGTCGGTTCAGACAAGATGTGATGGCATTCATTGCCCTCGCACATTGATGAGCCTTGGGCGCCCAACACCCTGTCGCCAGTTTGTGGTTTGTCCCTCCTCGGACCACTGCTGGTAGGTACTCACCACTGCTGACCGGGAGCGCCTTGCTGTTTCAGAGATGCTCATACCCAGTCATCTGGCCATAACAATTTGGCCCTTGTCAAAGTTTCTCAGGTTTTTACTCCTGCCCATTTCTCCTGCATTCAACACATTGACTACGATAACTGATTGTTCGCTTGCCATCTAATCTACCCAGACCTTGACATGTGGCCTTGTTAGGAGATGATCAATGTTATTGTTCAAACTTAGTCTATTATTTTAACCACCTATTCACCCTAATTTCTCCAGGTCTGATCGCTAATACACACAAAAATACCTACAAATTCAGCCAGCCTGACACTGTTAATAAGTAGGCAATAGTGAGGGCTTGCTGTTCCATTCAGTTTAGACTCCGTAAAAGCTGTTCTTCACTGCTGTGTCATAGTCCAGTTGCTCTTATCATATGCGAAGTCGGGATGTCTGTGTTGAGAGCTGCTCCTTGATCATCGCTAGAGGAGAATCTCTCCTGGGAGCTATTCAAAACGCACAGAGAAAGGGCCTGAATCTCTGAACACTTTTGCTACAGGAGGCTCTGTCTTCAATACAGGTCGGAATGTATGTTTCTCTGTGTGCTGTGTGTACTGGACATGTAATATCACCCCATCTGTTCTTAATATAAAAGCTTTGTGCAGCACTCTTTACTTCACCTCCTCCTTCCTCTGTCACTCTTATTTTGCTCAGCATGCTTCTTTCTTTGCTCAAAGCCTGTCCCACTCTCCCCTTACCTCACATACCCCTGCAAGTTTATCTGATCAACACTGCGTCTTTACAGGTCTACCTGGAACCCAACATCTCCTGGTGCTTTCACAAGTAAGAAATGAAAGGAAGTGCCTGAGGATGACGCAACTTACTTCTTATGATTTCTAAGAAACCCTGTTGTAAAGATCAAGAGTAACACTCAATCTGGACTAAACTCTATTGCAGTTCGATATTCTCTGCTCTGATTTTTTTCTGTATCCTATTTTGCATCTATTAATTTATTTAAAAATACATGAAAAATGCTACTCATACAGACAAATACTTAGATAAAACTGATATATTATTAATGTTTTATATTTCCGGATTAAAATTACCATACCATCTTGATGTTGTAGTCATATATATGTGCACAAAAAAAAAAAAAAAAAAGTATTATATTGTTATATTATGGTTGTTTATATTATGATTACTACGACTTGTTGCTGTGTTTGTTTTCTTAACTTTCTATTGTGTCTGCAGCGGAATTGCACTGCAATAGTGCAGATTTCCTCTTACATAAAACTCTGGGATTCCCCCAAAATAGAGCGCATATACGCGAACATTAGGGACAGTAGAAATTTTACATTGGTGTGTATAAATGGGTATTGTTTATAGTGTATAGCCGATGACTTGTTAATGGGCTTCATTGTATGACATAAGCCGCTTTCTCCGAAAGAAACCTGGGTGTGTTAACCGCTTTCTCTTATACCCTTAAGCGGAGTAAACAAATCAGCGTTCTCATTTACATGACATTTCAGAACACCCCTTTCTGCATAAACAGTTTTTTGTAAGTGCATGTAAACATATCAATGTAACAGCAGGTACCATTTGAAGCTGAGTTTTGCGATAATTTCCCATAGGGAACTCTCTTTTCTTTCTGAATGCTACCATTTAATGCTGTAGAGCATGGTGAACCTAATTTATATTTGTACAGATATCCACACCAGAAGTGGATCACTTATAATACGGCCCCTTTTACTGTCAATTACCCTGCTTTTCAAACCAGGCACTGAGGAACCAGCATTACCCTTGATGATCCCAGACTAAAGGCACATTACCACAACTGGAGGAGGCAAACTCAGGGTTATCCTTTCCAAATAACCACAGGGAGCTATTTACATTTGCTGAGTCTCAATAAGGGGTAAGTGTTATTTCATCTGTCCACAAGATGGTCTCTGACAAAGCAAGATGGTGAGGACATTATGCTGTTTTACTTAAGGGCGTATGATGTGTGTGTGTGTGCGTATCTCAGTCTGCAGGGCTTTAACCTTGAGATGTTTGTTAAGTGGGTTGGTTTAATTGACATGCAGTTTTATCAATGCTGCTATTTAAGTGCTGTTTTAATGAATGTGTACGAAATTAACGCTTTCTAGGTTTGACAGACAGCCACTGTCCAAGGTATTACAATTCAAACCTGTAATCTGCTCTCGCTTAATTTTAGCAGATGGACTCCCACCGTCAACATGAATGACAGGCAGCAGGCGGGGTGTCTATTATCCTGTCTTTAGCCCAGTCACCACCACAACAATGCTTAACAAGCTTGTCAGAGGTTAACGCTTCACCCAATCCTGTCAAGCTGAGACGTTGTAATACATGGCGAATCGAGTAGGAGCTAATTCCATCCCTTTCCAAACACCGAGAGAGAGAGAGAAAGAGTGAGAGACAGGAAAAGGAGGGGAAATTAAAACTGCACTGTGATGGGGCACATCATGGTCTAGTCTTGTCGAACAGCATTAAGACTCAGAGGAAAAGAAAATGCTGGGGGCTGACAGGAAGTAGAATTACCATTATATTAGTGCCATTATCACTGGCTGAGTTTATGCGTAGCTGTCACACAAAGTCAAAATTAGGGTAAATTTCATTGCATAAAATAAAGAAAACAGAGTCAGAGAGACTGAGTTGTAACTTCTGCATCCCCCCCCATGGTGTATAAATTTATAAATATGTGCTGTGAAAGGCCCACAAATAAAAATAATTCAATATATAATTATTGAATAATTAGTTGAAAATATAGTTGAAATATAGTTCTGGTTAAATAGTTATAAATATAATATACATGTATATTATAAATAAAATTATCAAAATAATTCAAATGCATTACATTATTGTGACAGATGAGTAATGCATTGACAAAACAATACAAAAAGTGCCTTTAGAAAGCAATATATTTTTTATTTCCATATTATTGAACATTAGTCTACACAGCAATCGATGTTGCAATTGACGACCTGACGCGAATCATGGACTCACATTTTTGCTGTTGCAAATTGGATGGCCACAATCTGCCAGTTGATTAATATTGTCAAAAATAAAAGTTTAAGAGATGTATGCATCCTATGTGGGGAATAGTTGTTTCAATTAGTCAAAATCCTAATTAGATTTTGGGAAATTTTTAATGTTACTTGAATTGGTGCTATTGTAGTGCATTTCTATCTTTAAACTGTGGAAGGCTTTGTTTGAAAAATGTTAATAAAGCATTATATTGTTACATAATGTTTTGTTTTCTTTCCTAAAATGGAAATAAATGCATTTTGACAGGAAGAGAAGTATAAAAAGTGTCAAATTTAAGCACTTTCAAAATATACGATTAATCGTGATTAACTACAAAAATGATGTGATTAATCAGGATTACAAACTGTTATCGACTGATAGCACTAGTTATAATATTATTAGTAGCAGTGAAAATTGTGGTTTGGTAACACAATATCCAGGCTAGTCAACTGGTGGCCGTGGGCCAAATCCAGTCCGCGAATCATCTTTATTTTGCCCCCTGACTGATTTTTGAAATACTGAGCACTCTCTGCACATAACACAGCATTCAAAGGTGCGAGCCACAGCAATCAGTGCTGAGTTTAACAATACTCAATGTGTGTGCAACAGAATTTCAGACATCATTGGCTGTCCAGACAAGAGCACTTGTTAACCCTCTGGGGTCTGAGGGTGTTTTGGGCCCTGGAGAAGTTTTGGCATGCCTTGACATTTGTGCTTTTTTCAGTTGCTTAAAAACACATTAATGGCTCAAGTACCACTGTATTAAGCACAAACTGGGCTACAATAATATGTGAGGAACGTGTGTGTACATGTTTATATTTTTGAGAAAATAAAGTTTATGCGTGGTTTCTGAAAAAACTAACATTTTAAGTCATTGAAATAAAGCCATATAACACATACTCAACATTTGTCCACAATAATTTTGAGAACTGGATATTGTAGCCTAGAGTTTTTGCTACAAAATGATGTGAAAACCATCCTGATCACTCATTCATACAAAACAATATAGTAATTTAACTTTTGTAAGACACTTTTAGTGTTAGAAAGTTCATATGCGAGGAGGAGTGAACTATCATGAATATTGATGTAATTCACACCTGAGGAGACAAAGACCCCTCCCCTGGGCCTATCAATGAGGAATGTGACAGAAAGAGAATGAATGTGAGGAGACTTAATGATCAAAATTAAGTTTTAGGTTAAAAGAAGTAATCTGACTATACATTTTCTTTAAATAAAGACTTTACTTAATTTTAGATCTACACTACCATATAAAAGTTTTAGAAGAAGTCTCTTCTGCTCACCAAGGCTGCAGTTATTTGATCCAAAATACAGTAAAACAGTGATATTGTGAACTCTTTTTACAATCTAAAAGAAGAGTTTTCTATTTGAATATATTGTAAAATGAAATTTGTGAACAGAGCTGAATTTTCAGCATCATTACTGCAGTCTTCAGTGTCACATGATCCTTGAGAAATCTTTATAATATGCTGATTTTCTAATATGGGCATATTTACATCACATTTGACGCATTTACACCTGAACAGATATTTGCAAGCACAAGCTTTGTTGATGATAATGAGGCAACATAAACACTAGATAAAATATAATCTAAACATTCATATTATTTTAATATCATATTACATATATTTATATCAAACAGCATAAAATGTAAATGCCTGCTTTAGCCGAAACAGCATTTAAAAGTAACTAAAACTTGCCATTTAGAACATATATCACCGAAAAGTGAATGAACTTGATGTTTTTAAGACACAGTCGGGGGCGTTTACCATTTGCATTGATCGTCTCAGCACATTACCATATGAACTGCGCACTCTGCCCGTGGGTGTGATCACATTAAGTGATAATTAGCTGAGCCAGGGAAAACTGTACATTGCTTTGTTTGATACAGATTACATTGCAGGACAATATTTGTTTTACATTTTAATTGTTGTATTTAAAAGTAGAAATCTTAAGCTTTCTTTAGACATATGTTTCATGTTTGTGAGATAAGCATTCGCAGAGTTTCAGTTAATTTTTGTGACGTGTTTCACAAATATGCTCGTGAACACAGAGACTGCTGAAAGCTCACCCTTTTTATTTTCTTTATATTACAAAAGCACAAGGTTTTGTTGTTATTGTGAGTGTACACAAATAAAATTAGACCCTTTATAGTCTCTAATGATGTCTTACACTTATCTGTATGCCCCAAAATGATGGAGAATTTTATATTGTTTCCGTTGTAATGACGGAAAAAATCCATCAGGACGCGCCGGCACGTCCGTTGACCCCAGAGGGTTAAACTTTTCTGGCAATTTTTGTTACACTGCTTTGAAAACCGTGGATCGCACCATTTAGGGGAGCATTTGATTCACCTTACAGTCTAGCTGATACCACAAAAGCTCAATGGGGTTAAGATCCATAACACTCTTTTCCAATTATCTGTTGTCCAATGTCTGTTTCTTTGCCCACTCTAAACTTTTCTTTTTGATTTTGTGTTTCAAAAGTGCACCCCTGAGTCTCCTCTTTACTGTTGCACATGAAACTGGTGTTGAGCAGGTAGAATTCAATGAAGCTGAGACTCTGATGTATTTATCCTCTTGTTTAATTGTATATCTGGCCATCCACATCTCTTTCTGTTCTTGTTAGAGTCAGTTGTCCTTTTTCTTTGAAGACTGTAGTGTACAACTTTGTATAAAATCTTCAGTTTTTTGGCAATTTCAAGCACTGTATAGCCTTCATTCCTCAAAACAATGATTGGCTGATGAGTTTCTAAAGAAATCGGTTTCTTTTTTTTGCCATTATGGACCTAATATTGACCTTAAGACATGCAAGACTTTTGCATACTGTGAACTCAAAAACGAACGTTGGTTAAGCTATGTTAAGCTTAATTTAATGAACCAAAATGCTTTAAAATATTTTTTATATAATGGCAAGTGATTTTCTAGTACCAAATTAACAATTTAGCATGATTACTTAATATCATATTATATTTATATTAAACAAACACACAGTATTAATGGTGTTTAAGTAAGATGTTACTGCGATGAAAGTGCTAGCTAAGATGAAGACAATACAAATGTTTTTTTTGTGCAAGTTTTCACATGAATAATCTGGCACCTGAAAGAAAGAATTAAAAGAGCTCAGCGCTATATTATAACTTTCAATGATAACATTCAAAACATAAACACAGATCTTTAGTTACATGCAAATAGTCAACCACCTCCACAATTTACATTCACAACCTGAGTATTACGGGAGGACATGTCCCCCTTGAATGTCTATGTAGGTTACTGCCCCAATCACCATTAAACATTATGCCCACTGCTTCTGCTGCTCACAAAACACCCAGTTACAAATTGACTCAAGGTTAAAAATGTATCTGGTATGTGTGAATATGCATCTCTGGCTTTACAGTACATGTATGCTAACCTTGTAAACCTTGAGAGAACAGGACAAAGAGAGAGCCTCTATCAGAGACTCATGTCTCTTTCAGCTTTCTGCTAGGTTGGTTCTGGCAACACTAAGATGTTTTCCATGAAAGCTGGAGTATGTGTCTGTACCTTTGAGATGTTTGTGGGTTGAGTGGGCACTAGAAGTGAGATGAGCAACTATGTATACAAGTATCTTCTAGACACTCACGACTCAGAGAGTGGCACTGACCACACACACACACACACACACACACACACACACACACACGTTGGTCTACCTATCATTATGAGGACTTTCCATAGACATAATGACTTTTATACTGTACAAACTATAGATTATATCCTCTAAACCTAACACAACCCCTAAACCTAATCATCACAGAAAACCTTCTGCATTTTTATATTTTCAATAAAACATTGTTTAGTATGATTTTTAAGCGATTTGAATTATGGGGACACTAGAAATGTCCTCATAAATCACATTTATAGCATAATACCCTTGTAATTACTAATTTGTAACTTACAAAATTGTCCTCATAAATCACAAAAACACACACACACACACACACACACACAGGGTGGTGTGTAAATAAGGGGACATACTGATCAGGACAATGCCCTCTGTCCTCTTTGGCAGTGTCATACTATGTATGTATCTCCACAGAAACAACTGAACACATCTCCCAGCGGCAAGGCCAGGGAGAGAAAGAGAGAGAGTTTTTAGTAATATGATATTTTTCCTTTATGTCTAACTTTAAACATGTGCAAATGTGTATTATTTAACAGTATCCTTTTTTTTCCTTATTCATTATATTATGTAAATTTTGCACTGTCTTTGTTTTGCACTGTTTTATTTGTAGGCTGTAAATGCTTTGGTAATACAAATGTAAAAAATTTTGTCATGCCAATAAAGTACCTTAAAACTGAAAACAGAAACTGAGAGAGAGAGAGAGTCTGGCCAGATGGGCCTCACAGTATGCACTGCAGTCACACACACACACACACACACACACACACGCATATTCTGACACAAAAAAAACACTTACATTAGCACACAAATACTGGCTCACTCATACACACATACACAGCAGTACACATGCACACATAAATTCACTCCCGAATGACAACTATGCTCGTCAGAATCATAGTCCAGTGGTTAGTCCAATTGCTCTAACACAAGGAGCTGTGGTGTTCAGTTGGGAAATATGAGTTCGATTCGGGTTCGCAACATATCCTGGTTACATTTCCTCATATTCACCACATAATTTCCAGTACTCTTATCCACTATCCTTTTTAATAAAAGTAGCAAGTAATGCTATGGTATTACAACAAATATCAGGGTACGTAATGTTTACCATGTTCAAATACCATGATAATTACAGGGTACTGCAATATACTTGAAGGAAATCCATGGTAGTACATTGTACAGGTCCTAAAACCAGGTTAGCACCATGGTATTACCATCACTCTAAAAGTAGAATACACTTCAGTGTCAAAATCCAGACTTACTGTCAATAACTAAATTAAAACTACAGGCATTTTCCTCATTTAAAGTCTATGGGTCATTTTACCTCCAGCATTTTACAGATTATATTAGGCTTGGGATTGAAGCCGTTTTCACGTATCGATAATCAGAAGATTTTCCTGATAATTATCGAGATATATATATATATATATATATATATAATATACTGTATATGGATTTATTCACAACAGTCTTTGTCTTTTCAAACAAATTTCTCAACACAATTTTGGTAAAGTGTGAGTGGCAGGGTTAATTAAAGAGAGTTGCGAACCAGGCACGTCTGGCAGACAACGTAGCACGTTCTAAAATAAAGTAAGTACGCACACACCGCCGGCTCACAGTCTCCGGAGGCTATTAAAAATTCTGCAGCGCCACAGAGCTCAATTCGTATAATTTCGACCAAATTCATTATCAAAGGACATCGATTATTTACTATAGTCATTACTGGATGATATATTGTGTATAAGTACCTTTCATAGAAACTATACAATGTATTATCAGTTACAAGTATGTCTTTTTGTGGTTTGAGAGCTTGAATGAAAGACCTATTCAATGCTACACACAGAAAAATTGCATAGTAAACATCGAAATTTCAAATCGTTACATTTGCAGTTATTCCAGTTTCATACACTAACCTGCAAACTCATCAACATCACTTTGTAAAGTACAAAAAACTTTGGTCAGCTATCAGCTCATGATGTGTGTGTGATCTGTTCCTTGCCCATGCTGTGACCGGCTTCAGTAAATGTTATGTTTCCCCATAGTGGTCTCCCAAAGCTATTACATCAGACTACATTCAACGGAATGCAACTGCCAGTGAATTGAAAGCACACTAATTAGGCTTCTAATTTAAATGTCAGCTGATGTTAATATATTGATGCCTCAAAAATGTATGGATAAAATCTGTAAAAATCTATATATATTGATACTTTATGACATCCCTTGATAATATGTAAATATTTTTCAGACCATACAATATGTTGCCGGGCAGATTCCCCCTGTTTTTCTAATTCAGAGCTCTTCACACAGGCACTATAGTGGACAGCTGTTCAGGACTCAGAAGAGGGCTGCAAGGGGTCCTGAAGCCAAGGCTGTGAACAATATTTTGTGTGACAGCGAGATAAAGGTGAGTCAGAGCTGTCAACTGAGTTGCACTCAGCAGGAAACCCTTCAAACCCACATACAGACAAACACAAACACATTTGAACAGCCCTTCTCATTCACATACATAGACACACACACACACACACACAAAAAATGCAAGATGTAGGCAAAAAGGATGACTGTACGTAGCTTTACTTTGCAAAAAACAAAAAGAACTTCTGTAGTTTGAGTATAATTGTGCATGTAAATGTACTGATTGTAATATATGGCCTCAAGTGGCTTTAATAGAATATACAGTATATCACATTCTTAACCCTCTGGGGTCTGAGGGTGTTTTGGGCCCTGGAGAAGTTTTGACATGCCTTGACATTTGTGCTTTTTTCAGTTGCTTAAAAACATATTAATGTCTAAAGTCTGATAACACTGTATTCAGCACAAACTGGGCTACAATAATATGTGAGCAACATGTATGTACAGGTTTGTATTTTTGAGAAAATAATGTTTATGCATGGTTTTTGAAAAAACAAAAATTTTAAGTCACTGAAATAAGGCCATATAACACATACTAAACATACTAAACATTTGACTTTTGAGAACTGGATCTTGTAGCTTAGAGTTTTGCTACAAAATGCTGTGAAAACCATCCTGATCACTCATTCATACAAAACAATATAGTCATTTAACTTTTGTGTGACAATTTTAGAGCTGAATGGTAATATGCGAGGAGGCGTGAACGATCATGAATATTGATGTGATTCACACAAAGACCACTCCTCTGGGTCTATCAATGAGGAATGTGACAGAGAGAGAATTAATGTGAGGAGACTTAATGATCAAAATCAAGTTTTAAGTTAAAAGAAGTAATCTGACTATATATTTTCTTTACATAAAGACTTTACTTAATTTTAGACCTACACTACCATTAAAATAAGTCTCTTCTGCTCACCAAGACTGCATTTATTTGATCCAAAATACATATGATAATATGCTGATTTTCTAATATGGGCTTATTTAAAGTGCATTTTACCTGAACAGATATTTGCAAGCACAAGCTTCGTTGATGATAACGAGTCAGCATAAACACATTAAAATATAATCTAACATTCATATTATTTTTATATCATATTACATATCATATTTGTATCATACAGCATACAATGTAAATAACAACATTTACATGTAACTAAAACTTGCCTATTAGGACATGTCAATACTTTGAATGTCAAATGTCAAACTTTGAATCCTGTCTGGAAACAGTCCCACTAGTAAAATATGTACATGTTTATATAAAATAGCATGTCAGCTAATGAAAACTAAATGACTTACTCGTTTGAAATTGTATCCTCTGCTGGAACAAATCTCTCTTCAAAATACAAATGTCCACCTCTTCGTCTGAGAAAAATGTTAACTCTTCCTTAATAGCCAAGAGTTTGATCGCCTGTGTATCCTTACAAGCACGCAGAAAAGTTTAGTTGTGTTTGTTTACATCAAATCTCGCAGTCGGGGCGTGTACTTTTCCCTTGATCGCCTCAGCACATTAGCGTATGAATGGCGCGCTCTGCTGGTGGGTGGGATCACATTACAGATAATGAGATGGACCGGTAAAAACTGTACATCGCTTTGTTTCAAACAGATTGCATTGCAGGAGAATATTTGTTTTAAATTTGAATTGTTTTATTTAAAAGTAGACATTTTAAGCTTTCTTTAGACATATGTTTCATGTTTGTGTGAGAAGAATTCGTGGAGTTTAAGTTAATTTTAGTGACGTGTTTCTGAAATATGATCGTGAACACAGAGACTGCTGAAAGCTTACCCTTTTATTTTATTTATTTAAAAAAAAACACAAGGTTTTGATGTTAATATGAGTGTACACAAAAAAAGAAGACCCTCTATAGTTTATAATCATGTATTGATTGTATTTATATGACCATAAATGACGGAGTATTTTAAGTCTATGTTACTGCTATGTGAAAAAAAACAGCAAAACGCGCCGGCGCGTTTGCCGACCCCAGAGGGTTAACTGTGCGATGGAAAGGGGTTGTATGTAGCCATGAAACACTTGCTTGTGTGACATGTGCCTGTGGACACATGACTTTCAGATGTCATACTCGCACCTGTGCATCTGTGCTTAAAAAGGATAAAATAGAGAAATAGTGGAATTTAATTCCCCGCCATCCAGCGTAACTCAAGTTTATGGCCATTTCCTTGTTTGATAAAAGCTTAAAGTGTGCTAGCCATCAATTACCCCATACCGTTCTATGAGAAATGGATTTGCCTGCCTTTAATTTAGCCACGGGCGGAATACACATGATGAACGAGAGATCCATGTTCTCTCTCTCTAAGGAGGACAAATGACACCAGTACCCTTCCTGTCTACATCTTCCATCTATGGGTAAGTGTATGCATGCCACTGAACATGTGTTTAAATGTACTGTTCTGTGTGTGTGTGTGTGTGTGTGTGTGTTCAATGTAGTGTGTGGCCATCTGATTACTTGCTCTGTAGTGGCAATTCCGCTGTGTAAACATGCCATAAATACTCATTAGTAATAACAAGGGGATGTCACAAACACACACACACACACACACACACACACACACACACACACACACACACACACACACACACACACACACAGCAAGAGAGCAACACCTCGCAGCAACAATAACTAGGGTGACTAATTTAATTAGCACAATAAAACACGTCCAAAAAAAGGCAAAGCTGTCCTCTTTTCAATCGTCCTTAATGACAGAATTAATCAAGTGTCTTTAGACATCTAATCTTAGAGGACACAGTCTCTATTATTCTCTGTGACACTTTTGTAAATCAGTCAATACCTTTTTTTCTGCATTGTGTAGTGTCTTAAAGAGACAGCGAACCACCAGGCCATCTCTAAAACCTGATGTCATATTAATTAACTCATCCGATTAGATCAATTCTAAGTCTTTCACTGCCACAGAGACGGCTAATGATCATTGACAATTACTTGATTCAAACGAGTGCTGCTTTAATTGTGTTTGATTGGTGCTCTTTTTGGTTGTTCAGACAGACTGATAATAAACAGCTTTTTAGGACAATACAATCTAATAATGATTTAATTTTGTAAGGGAAATACAAAAAAAATAAAAATAAATACTGAAACAACACATTATCTTGTTAAGGTGAACTGCATTTTAAATTTGGACTCACCGGTCTGTACTTCTTCTGCAAATGCTTCTTCTTCTTGCCGTGTGTGTGGGCCAGACGAGGGTTGTTCTCCTGGTCAGAGTGGTGGTGCTGGTAGTTGTTGTGGTTAAGCCGTTCCTTGTTTAGGTCTAAGCTCACACCATTCATTCCTCTACCGTGCTTCTTGTTCAGAGGTCCTGCTTGGTTCTGCCTCCGCTCATGGGACTTCAGAGTCATGTCCTTCTGCCAGGGAAAAAGAAAGACAAAAATGAAATTCTTGATTCTGGATAAACCCTACAAACTTGTAAAAAGGAAACATAAAATCATAATTAATCAGTACACATATTCTAAAGAATTTGGTATAACACTTTCTTTGTAGCCCATATTAATAATGCATTATAGGGGGCCTGGGTAGCTCAGCAAGTAAAGACGCTGACTACCACTCTTGGGGTGGTGAGTTCAAATCCAGGGCATGCTGAGTGACTCCAGCCAGGTCTCCTAAGCAACCAAATTGGCCCAGCTTCTAGGGTGGGTAGAGTCACATGGGGTAACTTCCTCATGGTCACTATAATGTGGTTCACTCTCGGTGGGGTGCGTGGAAACAGCGGAGAATAGCTTGAAGCCTCCACATGCACTATATCGCCGAGGTAATGCACTCAACAAGCAACGTGATAAGATGCATGGATTGATGGTCTCAGATGCGGAGGCAACTGAGAGACTTCCTCAGCCAGCCCTTCGATATTTCCCACAAATACATCCAATTTCAATAAGAGATACATCAACACAGAAAAGAGAACTGTCCTTGTCAAGCGATTTTATGTGAGCTTCAATAAACAACACGTCCATGTTGGGGAATAGCGTGAAGAAGAACATTCCTGCTATAGACCGTATAGAATATTTGTGCTAAAATGCATTAGGCAACCTAAAAAGCAAGCACTCTAGTAGGCGTATGCTTGTCCACCTCCAACAAACATAATTCTGCTAAATGAAATAATCTTTGCAGTAACATACCAGAGCAAGAAAAAAAAAAAAACACATTCTCATCAAGTAAAAGTGAGGAAACTGAGAAACAGCACAGCTAACTAACACACAACTTTCTCAACCTCAGAAGATTCTAGGAAGGAAGATCAATATTCAATATGACAAAGCTCATCTCTGCAGGGGGGCTGTGCAACTCCACATATCTCTGCTTACAGAACAAATCAATGGCATTATTTTTGAGAGATAGATTCTTCCCGTATTGAAAATGGTACACTAAGGAAAGATAAGTGAGACATTTAATAGGGCTCTGCTATACTCCAAAGAAATTATAGCTCAATATTTTTTAAATGGTTTAGTGTAACACGAGATGGCTTAGTTAAAATGAAATCAAAATGCATTGGTACCCTACACGGGGGACCTGGATGAATATTTTTGAGTGATGATGCAAAACTAATTGCAGAATTAAGAGTTTTGAATTGATTCATTAAAATGGACAGTTCTAACCGATTCACAAAAATGAATCAAACTTTTCAACTCTGATGCTGTTTTTTATCCTGAATCAGAAACACCATTAAACCATCTCTGTCCAACTGCTCTCATCCTTACAAGTCACGAGATGTGAAATGAGTCTTAAGACACAGAAAATTAATGGCCAAATAAAAAGTGTATCAAAATCATTTCAATTGTTCAGCCTTATTTCAGAATTGCTTAATTTGACTCATTTCAATTCAGCTCAGTAAAATTTGTATCATTTCAGTTACACTAAATTCAGTTTAGCTTATTTAGTTTCAATCTATGCAACTCCAATAAAAGTCATTCAATTCCTGTAAGAAAACACAAGAGACAGCAGACCAGCTACAAAATGGACAGCAAAATACTGTTTCTAATGTAAATGTAATGATTATATGCCACTCCACAGTGCCAGTGTTTTCAACTTAATGTAGAAGAATGTCCTTTTTATATCATTATAATAATATAATTATTATTATAAAAACTATAGTTCATACAGTATAAAAATCATTATGTCTATGGAGAGTCCTCATAAGGATTGCCGCATCAACATGCGTGTGTGTGTGTGGTTAAAATAATATTGGTGTATGATGAATGCAATGATTTTATGAAGGTTCTCTCTTATTCCAACAGCTGCAAATAAAGCCATTAGTTTAATGGCTAGACTATTCCAGTAAAATGAAACATGAATAAACTCTTACATAAACACTTGTGTTTATTCTGTCACATCAAGCCTCTAGGTGATTAAAACTACTGTTCCCAAATGTAAAGCCATGTGTTTTCAAGTATCTGATCCCACCCTTATGTAGGAACCTTCTACTCTGTATGTGTGTGCGTGCGTGCGTGTGTGTATATCTACCATCAACTCTCATCCGCCTGTAGGGCATTTCCATCATGTTAAAATTATGTACTAAATCAGATTACATGCTTCAGAGACATTACATGTTTAATAGCCTTTTTCATGTACTTGAAGTTAGAGACATCAAAAGAGCTGGTGAGCAGACGGAGCATGTCAGGACTAAAAGATATGACAGGCTGATAACCAGCGATCAAGTCTTCAGCACTGATAAAGCACTCTGGGTATTACTGTTGAAGGACAACCTCCATTCATGCCGTATCTCTCTGTTCAAGGATCACAATCATTCCAACTCAAAAATCAAGGCATAGTTGATTTGTTTGAGCCTTCTTAAAGGTGAAGTATGTAATCTATCTGCCAGTAACATCAAATGGAATTGCAAAAATAATGATCGTTTTCAAACAGGCTTCCTTAACACTCCCCCCATAATATACAACAATGCCCAATACTATCTGGTTAACTGGTTGAGTTAGCCAGAGAGTAAAACTAGTATACACTCACCTAAAGGATTATTAGGAACACCTGTTCAATTTCTCATTAATGCATTTATCTAATCAACCAATCACTTGGCAGTTGCTTCAATGCATTTAGGGGTGTGGTCCTGGTCAAGACAATCTCCTGAACTCCAAACTGAAAGTCAGAATGGGAAAGAAAGGTGATTTAAGCAATTTTGAGCGTGGCATTGTTGTTGGTGCCAGACGGGCCGGTCTGAGTATTTCACAATCTGCTCAGTTACTGGGATTTGCACGCACAACCATTTCTAGGGTTTACAAAGAATGGTGTGAAAAGGGAAAAACATCCAGTATGCGGCAGTCCTGTGGGCGAAAATGCCTTGTTGATGCTAGAGGTCAGAGGAGAATGGGCCGACTGATTCAAGCTGATAGAAGAGCAACTTTGCCTGAAATAACCACTCGTTACAACCGAGGTATGCAGCAAAGCATTTGTGAAGCCACAACAGGCACAACCTTGAGGCGGATGGGCTACAACGGCAGAAGACCCCACCGGGTACCACTCATCTCCACTACAAATAGGAAAGAGGCTACAATTTGCAAGAGCTCACCAAAATTGGACAGTTGAAGACTGGAAAAATGTTGCCTGGTCTGATGAGTCTCGATTTCTGTTAAGACATTCAGATGGTAGAGTCAGAATTTGGCGTAAACAGAATGAGAACATGGATCCATCATGCCTTGTTACCACTGTGCAGGCTGGTGGTGGTGGTGTAATGGTGTGGTGGATGTTTTCTTGGCACACTTTAGGCCCCTTAGTGCCAATTGGGCATCGTTTAAATGCCACGGCCTACCTGAGCATTGTTTCTGACCATGTCCATCCCTTTATGGCCACCATGTACCCATCCTCTGATGGCTACTTCCAGCAGGATAATGCACCATGTCACAAAGCTCGAATCATTTCAAATTGGTTTCTTGAACATGACAATGAGTTCACTATACTAAAATGGCCCCCACAGTCACCAGATCTCAACCCAATAGAGCATCTTTGGGATGTGGTGGAACGGGAGCTTCGTACCCTGGATGTGCATCCCACAAATCTCCATCAACTGCAAGATGCTATCCTATCAATATGGGCCAACATTTCTAAAGAATGCTTTCAGCACCTTGTTGAATCAATGCCACGTAGAATTAAGGCAGTTCTGAAGGCGAAAGGGGGTCAAACACAGTATTAGTATGGTGTTCTAATAATCCTTTAGGTGAGTATACTTTATGTACAGCACTGTGCACTAAGTACATTCACTAAATATGTATATTTAAAGTACAAACAGCTTATTTGCGTTAATGTTTGATTTTAAACGATTTGGTAAAGGTATCCAGCCCAGAGCATTGATTGGATCTTTTTTTCCTACTCCCTACTTAGTAGATTCCCTAATACTAACTGATGTTACCTCTGGTAAATGAAATGAATAAATTCCTTGTTCTCCCTTTTATATTACCCCAGTAGTAATTAAATCAGCATTTCGTTTATGCTGAACTTAGTGTTTCTTACTCCGCTGATCCGATTTTCCCCACCACAGAATTTCCAGCGTCACAACAGAGGTTTTGATTTTGTTGTTAGAATGAGGATGTAAAAAAGGCCAAAACAGCATGCCTTTCTATTATGTTGTTTGCTGTGCTCAAAACCAATGAATGAATCCTTATGAGCTGGTATTTTCAATTAATTTATCAAAATCGCCAATGACTCGCTAACTCAAGAGTTATTGGTTTGAATCTGTCTGACTAATCCTTCACTGAATGAATTTAATGGAACACAGCAGCTGAATATATCTGATTCTCTTAAACCACAAGTCTTTGCTCTCTCTCATGCCAAAATGAAACAAGAACTGTTTTGTGAAGCAGCCTCAGATCATCACCGATCCTCCACCAAATTTCACAGTGGGTGCAAGACACTAAGGCTTGAAGGTCTCTCCAGGTCTCCGTCTAACCATTAGACGACCAGATGTAGGATCGATGGTGAGCTGTGGGTGCTTCAGCAAGGTTGGAATCGGGCAGATTGGTCTTTGTGAAGAACACATCAATCAAGCCATGTACAAAGTTAACCTGGAAGAAAACTTGCTTCCTTATACTCTGACAATGTTCCCCAACTCTGAGGATTGGTTTTTCCAGCAGGACAATGCTCCATGCCACACAGCCAGGTCAATCAAGGTGTGGATGGAGGACCACTGGATCAAGACCCTGTCATGGCCAGCCCAATCTCCAGACCTGAACCCCATTGAAGATGGATGGCCACAAGCCATCAACAAAGCTGAGCTGCTTGAATTTTTGCAACAGGAGTGGCATAAAATCACCCAAAAGCCAGGTGAATGACTTATGGAGAGCATGATTGAAAATCAGGGTTATTCCACCAAATATCAATTGATGTAAAAACATTAGTATTGTGGTGTTTAAAAATGAATATGAACTTGTTTTCTTTGTATTATTAAAGGTCTTAAAACAGCATTTTTTTGTTATTTTGACCAGTTTCTGCAAAAAAAATAAAAAATATGCAAATTCCATTTTGATTTGGAATTTGGGAGAAATGTTGTCAGTACTTTATAGAATAAAACAAACATTTTCATTTGACTCAAACACATAGCAATAAACAGGAAATCCAGAGAAACTGATAATTTTGCAGTGGTCTCTTAATTTTTTTCCATTGCTGGAAATTATACAGTAAATACACATTTATTAACAGTTCAGCCCTCATACAGTGACACTTAGTCCAATCTGGACTTCAACCTAAAATTAGTTTGGCACCAATGATTTACAGAATGGGGCACTCAAAATTGGTTGGGATGATAGAAAAGTGCAAGAGATTATTAAGAGTATGGTAAGTGAGTTTGCCAAGTATACTGAGCCTGACCTTGAATGGCTTTTCCACTGCAATCACTTCTATGATCACTAGAAACGTTCTGGAATCGAACACTCATATGCTGAGCATATGCTGAACTACAGCCAAGGTTGGTCTGGGACACATAAGTCAACGGATGGACTTAATTCTGTGGGATTTTCTTCTGCGGGAACTACAATGATCTTTCGACAACATGGCAAACTTCATTAATCCAAACGAAGGCACATCTGGCCCTAATGTGAATGTTTCAGAATGAATTAAATATAACAACATGAGATGCTTTAAAGCTGGCAGAGGGAAAACTGCACTGCTCACTCTGGAAAAACATCTGATAGTGTGTTTGATAAGGTCTGCTAATCTGAGTCTAGTGTTGGAAAAAACATCAAGCCCTTTTTTTTTTTTAAAGGCTTCTCCTCTATTCCATAAGTTGGAAAACGGTGGTTTTCTGTCCTAAAGACACTATGTTTTGGTTCATGCTCTCTCTTTCTTTGAGAGCAGGAGTCTTTTTATATAGCACATACTGATGTCTCTTTGACATTCTGAACATTGTCACTTTTATTCATCTGGTAGAATCAATAACTTTTGCTTAGAGGGGTGCAAGAAAACCTCAAATCCCAGCTGGGAACCCCCCAGCACAAACAATTACAAGCCAGGGTAAAGCTAATTTGGAGATCTTAGCTGGTCTCACAGCCTGGTCAGGCTGATCTGTTTGCTGGTTTTAGAGAGGTTTTGGACACTAGTCAGCTGGTCAGGCTGGATGACAAGGTGACAGGTCAGCTCAACTAGAAGAAAACTAGCTTGAAAAGCTAGAGCACCTGAAAACCAGCTTGGTTAGGCTGAAAGACCAGCTTACTAACCACCTAAACCAGGTTCGTAACGAGTAAGGCCATCTGAAGAGCAGCTTTGGCCTGGCTACGAGACCAGCTTGTCCACAAATGAAGACAAGATTGGCCATTTTAAACCAGCTAAGACTTGCTTATACCAGCAAACCAGCTTTGGCTGGTTTAAGCAGTTTACTTTTTCCAGCAAATATGTCTGTAAGAGAACAAAGAGAGAAAATCGGCTTTCAGATTCTGCTTAATGTTGAGACAAAGGGTGAACATAGGTGAACACTTTTCTAAAAAATAAATAAATAAATCATTTTTTAGCATTTACCCAAGGGAATTACAGAGGTAAACTCTGGATTCCAGAACAGCTCATCCACCTACCCGCAAAATCACACTTGAACATACACGCATCTCCCTGGAGTTCACTTTACTGCTTTGCTTTCTAGAAGTTTGTATTTTGATGCAGGAACTTGAAAACACTTCCCGACTACACACGCACGCACGCACGCAAGCACGCACTCAACAGCAGCATGTTTCAAATGCAAAAAATTGTTTGTTCAGTCTACACAGGTTTTATCTTTCATCTGCTTCATCGTGAATATGTAAAGTCTTAACAGAAAGAAAGATGCATTCAGTCAGCAGACAGACTGATAATGTGAGAAATAGACTGGGAGACAGAAAACAGACAAACAGACATTTACCAGTACAGATTTTTTCGTCGCCTTGTGGAACACAAATGGAAAGACAGCCGCAGTCACAATTTATTTATATGGATAAAAAAAAGATGCAATGAAGTTAAAGGTGATTGAGGCTGTCATTCTGCTTAACATCTCCTTGAGTGTGCAAACAAAATGAGGTAAGTAAATTATGAAAATTTACATTTTGGGGTAAACTATCCCTCTGCAATATACTGCTCTGCAATAGTGGGGTTTTCCGCTTACATAAAACTCTGGGATTCCCTGAATGTACTAGCGCATATACGCATACATGAGGGACAGTCAATATTTAACATTGTTGTGTATAAATGGGTTTAGCACATAGTGCTTTTCCCACTGTATTCCAGATATGTTGTATTCTTTCCACTGTGTTGGCTTGTTGTTGGACTCCATCCAATGATTTTGTTATCCGGTCTGTTCAAGCACATGCAAACTCCTCAAAAACCTGTAAAAACTTGGCTTATGCATTTACATGTCCACATTAACCGATTTCTCTTAATCCCTTAAATACCGTGAAGGAAGTCGCCATTATCGTTTACATGACGTTGCATCAGAATTCTGCTTTCTACAAAAACCTTGGAATAAACAGTTTTCTTAAGTTCAAGTAAATGTGGTCACTGATAAAACACCCTCCTGATTCATTAGTGAGACATTGAAGGATTCACACTAGGAGTGTAGAGGTTCTAGGTAAAAAAACGAACCGTACTGTTCGCCACCCATGGTTCGGGAAGCATTGACACCGTGGTTGGTTCACTTCAAGTTTAATGACGCATCTGGAGCACAAGTTTTGGTCAAGAAATCACAGCGCCAAAAAGACAAACTCGGCTAATGCACCTGAATGGATCTGTAGATGGATATGCACTGTGTTTCACAGTCCTGCAAGCATTAGTCTAGTAGAAAATGGCAAGTGTAGAAAATGATCCACTGATAGAGAAGCCCACTGAGTTTCTACTTTCTGGTAACATTTTCTTTTTGTAGCCAATTACAACAGCGATTGTTAAAAGACATTTACAAAACAGGCACCACAAGTGGGTAAATGCCAATCGTCCATCAGTCTTTCCAGTGGATCAGGCCCTAAAGATATTCCTAATATCACCTACAAATGTAACCAGACAAAAAGACAAAAATAATTTAGTGTGTCTTAAGTCTGATTGGAAAAGCCTTTGTATGTCAATCTTTGATAATTACATTGCATTCTTGTTGACCATAAACAGTATACAGTCAGGCTAATGGCCTATATTACTTAGTGGAAGAACAAGTAATATAGTGTGCCATGAACCGGCACTCAAAGAGAATATTTCATTAGCTCAACTCAATAAGCAACACTAAGAACGATAAGAGCTGGTTTAAAGATGTATCTAATTAAAGGACAGGCCTATCTAAGGGTGTGAATCCTTCGAGGGAAGGGGAAATGAAGGCCCCATACGGACTGGAGAGGTCATGCATGGACGGCATGAAAGGAAAACAACTTGTTCTAAAATCAATCACTAAGACAGGATAGAAGAGGGGCTCGTGCTTTGAAGCCCACTGCCTTCTTCCGCCAAAGAAATGGAGCTCAATCGCTGACAGATGGAGGAAGCAACAGGGGGAGATGAGGGAACGAATAAACGAATGGATGAATAAAGCAGTCTATGTCCGTGGGGGGAACAAGGTCATTCCTGCTTGGATAATTTGTGCAGATTCACTGTAACAAAGTCGTTCCTTTAATAGCATGTGTTTGCTCCTCAGATATCTGGGTGGTAGCATATTTCTCCACAGAATTGATAAAGAATCATTCGACAACTTTGTAGAACCAAGAGCAACAGTTCCAGACACTGGGCTAGAGAGTTCCTGTAATAGCATGCTGTCACTCCACAGAGATCAGGGAGGTTTTTCTTCACAAGACAGAGAATCATTCCAGAATATGGTAGAACCAAAAGTAACAGTTCCAGACAATGAGCTGAAGCATTCCATTAATAGTATGTGGTAACTCAAGGACCTGGGCAATCCGAATTTTCTCCAAAACTCTGCTAGAAAACCAACATCCTAACACATTCTAGAACCAACGGCAACAGTTAGTTCCAGAAACTGTAATGAAGCGTTCCCTTAATTAGGGCTCTATTATTTCCGCCATGCAAATTTTTTTAAAATAAAAAGCAGAATATCACAGAATTGGACATATTTGGGGGAAAAAATTAATGTACACTGAAAAATGGGAAAATGCAGGTTGTCTGATTTACAAAATTATCTACAGAACAAATTGCTGTTTCTTTGCTTTCTATTAAAGTAATCCCTTAAAAGTACTGTACATTCTACTAGATAAGATTGTGTAGGGTGAATGTGAACCAATCAAGTATGTTTAACAAACAGCACCAAATTATTGAGTTTCAACACAATTCTAGAACGTTGTCACAACAATTTTAGTTGCATTCAATATACTTAAACATTTTAAATGTGATTTTTCTTAAACCATTTGGGTTGGGACTGCATGAAACTTTTTCACATAACTGAAACTGGGCAGGGGATTTGTAGTTCCCAGCTTGTATCAGATTATTTTACTCTGAATAGGGGCACCCATCAGGGTTGCCCTCTTTCCCCATTATTATTCTGTCTTGCCCTGGAACCATTAGCAGCTGTGATAAGAAAGGAGGATTTTCCATGGGTGGAAGCGGGAGGTGTGGCGCATAAGCTTTTGCTTTATGCAGATGATATTTTATTATACATCTCTGACCCTACTAGATCTATACCTTATCTCCAAAGAATTATTAATTATTTTTCCAAATTCTCAGGATACAAAGTCAATTGGTCTCTGACAGCGTACTGTCCAGTAATGGCCTTCCAGACAGGCGCCTTCCAGTGGCCCAAACAAGTCATTAATTATTTGGGTATTTTATTCCCAACAAGTTTGACTGATTTAGTTAAGAGTTAATTTTGACCCTTTAATTAAAAGGTTTGAGCTATGTGGACTGGTGGGCTTCATTACAGTTATTGGTGACTGGTAAGGTTAATGTTATTAATACACTCTGTGACCTAAATGAGAGTGGTGTGTTGAGATCCTTTGAAAATTTGGTTCAATATTTTGGGACCACCTCTCTCAGTTTTGTTTAGGTATTTACAGCTGTGCCACCTGCTCTGTACTATTTTTGGGAATAGCACACACACACCTAAAACAGCAGATACTCTAGAAGAGGTGATTACTGCTTTTGGAAAAGGTCATGAGGCATCAGTGTATTACTCCTTGTTAATTCAGAGTCTGGGTAGTCTCAACCACTCTCGAGATTATGGGAGAAAGATTTTAAACATAAAAACTGCATCTAGAGACACAAGGGTGCGCCTTATACAATTTAAGATTTTCATCAGTTGTATTGGACCCCCTCTAAATTGCATAGCCTTGGTCTTAAAGATACATCCGCCTGCTGGCAAAGCCAATCAGAGGACGGAGATATAACCCATGTCTTTTGGGGGTGTTTTGAGATACAGAAGTTTTGATTAAAGGTTCAGAGTCTGGTGTGCGACGTATTAGCCACTAGGGTATAATTTTGCCCCAGACTCTGTATCTTGGGCGATGAGGCGGTCATCGACTTTGAAAGTAGAAACATAAAGAATTGGGTTTTAACCAGTGTCATGATCGCCAGGCAGATCATTTTAAGGGGCTGGAGGTTGGCTGGAGCAACCAACTTTTCAGGAGTGGTGCTCAGAGATGCGATGGGTGGAGGCCTTTGAAGAAGGGGCATTCAGAAGAACGGGGAGTACAACATGTTTGTGGAGAAATGGCAGGCATTTGTCATTTATGGATGTGTGATTATTATTATTATATATATTTTATTTATTTGTTTATTTATCTATTTATTTATTTATGTATATGTGCGTGTGTGTGTCTATATCATTTGAAACCACTATGATGTTGGAGTCAGGGTGGGATTGGGAGAGAGAGCGGTATTAGTGCGGGATAAGACTGATTCTATGTATATATGTTTTGTTTTACGGTGTTCATATATGTGAATCAAAAATTGTTAATCTGAAAAAGAAAAAGAAAAAAAACACCAAATGTTCAGACTAGTGT
The DNA here is from genome assembly GCF_025860055.1 of Xyrauchen texanus. Taxonomy (NCBI): domain Eukaryota; kingdom Metazoa; phylum Chordata; class Actinopteri; order Cypriniformes; family Catostomidae; genus Xyrauchen; species Xyrauchen texanus. The sequence continues at coordinate 14,797,263 of NC_068319.1, read as the reverse complement.
TTTTTAAATGTGGTTGTTTTATGAACAAAATGATTACCCAAGTGCTCTACTGTGGTTCTAAGTAATAAGATGAGAAGATGAGAAGCATCAAAGACCAACTCAAGAGCACATCAAAGCCTGCAGAACAGGTTGCTTCATAAGAGTTGCCTTTTATGTTATGAGAGACTTTAAATTCAATTCAAACGAGACAAAAGAATCAGTTGGTCAGAGAGCAATGTCTGAATTTAGCTCAAGCAATTAACATGATTATAATAGTCATTTAATTCAACAGAATAAAACAATTCTCAAACAGCTGGCCGCACACGTTTTTCAACATCAGAATGAAAAATAGCAAAAAACTTAAAAATGGCTCTGGGGGAAATTATAAAAAAAAAATGTAATAGCTTTATAACTAATGAGTAGAAAATGATCTGAATAATTATTTCACAGCTTTCATGTTTGCTCCCCACCCTATGCCCTAAGCACAGCTTAAAGCTAAGATTTACATCAGGTCTATTAAAGAGGCTTTAATTGCCTATGCAATCAGAAATATTCACATAAGAGCATTATTAAGCTATGCACATGACAAAGAAAATACACAAAGTACATTACAACAACAATTGCATTATAATAGTGTTATCTAATGTGTGCTTTAATACAAACATTATATAACAATAACTTTAGGCATCCAAGATAACTTATAATGGTACATTTTCTACAGAAGTAATAGTTGTAAGGGTGTATTCAAGTGCTAAGTAAGGCTGAAGTATGAACAATGTTCGCAGTAGCCTAGTTTCCATCCACATTTTGCACTATTTTGTTATCAACAAAGTGAAAATGCGAAAAATCAAATTGAGACATTTGCCGCCTTCTGCCCGTTTCCATTCAAATGGCCTTTTATCGATAAAAAGTGTGCGTGATGAAGTCGTGCCTAAAAAAAAACACTTTGTCGCATACGTTTTGGTTTAGCACAAAATAAATCTGCCCTGTAGCCGTTTCCATACAGAAATGTGTGTTTAACGCTAATTTGCCTCCCAGATGTCCCTAATATTTTTCCTCCGATGTTTTGGTAAAATGGGGAGAATATAGAGACAATTCATTAAAATTAGACAGTTTACTATCATTTTAATTTCACGAATAAATGCAATTAGAGGAAGAGGAATTGAAATAAATAAATACGTTTATTTAATTTAATTAATTAATTAATTAATTAATTAAATAAATACATTTATTTAATTTATTAAATTAATTAATTAATCACAAACAGTGGCCATTCATTTGTTCAACGTGCACAAGGTATTTGTGTTGGCACTCCTGTAAGTGTCACGTTTGCAGATCGGCTCTATATGCCGTAAAGATCAATCCATACTCACGTACAATAAATTGGCTTTTAATACTGTTGTCATGATTAACACAGGCTAGCGATTGGGGCTAAATCTGTCATGTGACACTACATTTTTGCATTAATGCCAATTTTATCGACAAAAAGCATTTCCAAACAATTTTCCATCAGCTTTATTTTGATGCGCTAAAACTTTTTTCGCAAAAAATCCTTGGATGGAAACGTAGTTAGTGAGGACTTGTCCATTCACTCTGAAACATGACCTGATTCTTCACCCTCAGGCTAAAACACCCTCTCACAAAAACAGCTTCTGAAGAGGAGCTCTGCTCCTCACTTACTACATACTCTCTATCAGTTTACCCTTCTAACCTATGGCTTTCTCTCACCTTCTCTCTAAGCAGAGGCTCATGGGATGGGCAGTAATCCACAGTTAGCGCCTAAGGAGTGCAGTGGTTCATTTCACATTCAAATACTCTACTAAACGCACTACATCCTGCAGTCAGTTTTTACGTTTGTGTGCTTTTTATGCTGATGTCAAATCAATAGCTCCAATAGCCTGTCAGGAATGTGTCCAATGCCCTCCATCACTCCTTTATGCTGTGACATTGTTTACACTGTCTCTTTGTCTACAGAGAGCTCTTAGTGTTTGTCTGCAGTGAATTGTCTGGGAGGATGTGAAAAATGAGAAATGTTGGAATATTACAGACCTCTCCTCATACCAAACACATCTCAGGTGTGTTTCAAAAACAGAGTGTGCTACCCACCTAGATCGTGTTTTGTGCCCTCAAAGGCACATTTAAAGATATGCCTTTGTAGGGATGAGTGATATGTAGAGAATTCACAATATATTATTATGTTTTATATTCAATGCATCACCACTTAAAAATGTTTTTTTATGTATTAAAACCTTCTTCTACCATTCATGATCCGCATATTTGACACAGGTTTTACGCTGGATGCCATTCCTGACGCAACCCCCAGTGGCTGGGGGACTCTTTTTTTATGTATTAAAATGGTTGAGTAAAATACAATGTGGTAAATATTGCTGTTTATTATGTATTCGTGCATATAAATGAAAATGACACTATATTCTTCCATGCTCATTAAAGGAATGTTCCGCTAAATCAACAACATTTGTGGCATAATGTTGAGCAGCACAAAACATTTTTTACTCGTTCCTCCTTTTCTTTAAAAAAAATAAAAATAAATCAAGGCTAGAGTGAGGCACTTACAAGTGACGTGAATGAGGCCAGTTTTTGGTGGAATTAAATGTAATAATATAATTATAGCTTATAATTTTCTAAAAGTACTTACATTAATTCTTCTGTTAAAACGTGTGAATTATTTGAACTGTAAAGTTGTTTAAATTCACAATTACTTTTTTACAGTCGTTTTAGGGTTTGTTGACATTACATAGTTATGGTACCAAATGCCGCTCCATGTCTCTCCTGAAAGCTCATCTTTACAGACTGATCGAAGACGATTATTAGACGATCGAAGGTCTCATATAATATTAAATTATATAATTATAGGTCAAATATTATTTACATATTGTTAGTAAGTAATACAACAAAGCACGACGTATTGCATAACTACAAATCACCGCAGAGCTTTCCAATATGCGCCACTGAGTGACGTCTGTACATCCGGGTCAGAGAGCACCTGTCCATCAAAAGCTCACTATCCAATCAGAGTAGATCACTGTTAAGCCCACCCCACGAGAGGTTTGTCTCAAAACAGCAAACGAAAAACTGCGGCGTAGCTGAAATCTGTGGCAACGTATTCAGAATCCACGATTTCGAAACGAATCTTTGAAAAACATTAACAAAAATGAAGCATATTTGAAGAGCCTGTTAAATTAGATGCGACTGAGTTCATTTTTTCATTTGAATTGTGTTTTCTTCTTTTGTAATGGAATATTTTTGATAGTTTCTGAAAAAGTTACGTTCAGTTTTATAAAGTTACATTCATTATTATTGACACAATCGTAATTCCATAGTTTCATGGCGAGTAGCGTACTGTGCTCCAAAACATTGGTGCTGATTGGCCCAAGAGGAGTCCTGTGCGCCAATGAACGCTATCTATCGATCTGCGCTCGATTGCTCTTCCTTCATCCTCCAACTACCCGGATGTCTGTCTCAGTAACTTGAAATTGAATTTGAGAACTGAATCTGAATTGTGAGAAGTGAATGTGAAGATATATAGAGAGTTTAATTTTCAGTGAGGATCAAATTTTATTGGACTTCAGTTCCAAAGCGAATAAATTCAATTTCAAATGATACAATTCAGATTCAGTTTTTGAATAAATTCAATTTTAATTAAACAATACAATTTCAAATGATGTGATTCAAATTCAGTTTTTCAATGCAATTATTCAAGTTTAGCCATCCAAATTCAAATATAATGGTTCAAATTCAGTTTCTGGTGGCACATATTTCAGCCCATAGATGGCACGATACACAGTGAGGAAGCTCCTGGATAGTGACGAAGGGTTAACATTTTCCTCAGAAGAAGAACGTTTGTATTTTGAAGAGTGATTTGATCCAGCCGAGGACACAATTTCGGACGAGTAAGACATTTAGTTTTAGTTACATATTAGTTGACATGCTATTTTATACAAACATGTCCATATTTTACTAGTGGGACTGTTTCCAGACTTGCCTGCCAGGATTGAGTATTGAAATATTAAATATGTCCTAATAGGCAAGTTTTAGCTACATTTAAATGATGTTTCGGCTAAAGCAGGTATTTAAATTGTATGCTGTATGATATAAATATGACATGTAATATGATATAAAAAATTATATGAATGTTTAGATTATATTATAGTGTTTATGCTGCCTCATTATCATCAATGCTTGTGCTTGCAAATATGTGTTCAGGTTAAATTAGTAAAATGCACTTTAAATATGCCCATATTAGAAAATAAGCATATTATAATGATTTCTGAAGTATCATGTGACACTGAAGTCTCCAGTAATGATGTTGAAAATTCAGCTTTGATCACAAATTGCATTTTACAATATATTCAAATAGAAAACTGTTCTTTTAAATTGTAAAATGAGTTCCCAATATCACTGTTTTTACTGTATTTTTGAATCAGATAAATGTAGCCTTGGTGAGCAGAAGAGACTTCTTCTAAAACATTTATATGGTAGTGTAGGTCTAAAAGGTTGTAGGTTGTTTTGTATGAATGAGTGATCAGGATGATTTTCACGTCAAGTTGTAGCAAAAACTCTAGCTACAAGATCCAGTTCTCAAACAGTCTTGTGAATAAATGTTTAGTATCTGTTATATGGCCTTATTTCAATTACTTAAAATATTAGTTTAAAAAAAAACAGGCATAAACGTTATTTTCTCAAAAATACAAACATGTACACACGTTGCTCACATATTATTGTAGCCCAGTTTGTGCTGAATACAGTGTTATCAGACATTAGCCATTAATGTTTTCTTAAGCAACTGAAAAAAGCACAAATGTCAAGGCATGTCAAAACTTCTCCAGGGCCCAAAACACCCTCAGACCCCCGAGGGTTAAAGAAAGAACATGGCTGATTTTTGCTTTCTTTTATAGAAAAGGAGGGACAAGTAGAAATAATTTTTTTGTGGTTATCAACATTATACCACAAATGCTGTCAATTGAGCTTTACTTGTATTGAACCCTTAATATTCCTTCATTGCTCTATTGACATTAGCTTTCATCTTAAATTGTGTTTATGAAGTGATAATCTGCTGTTTTACAAGATGGAGCCGCAGATGGCAGCGTCGGTGTGGAGATCTCCAACTCTGTTGTGTTTTTATTTGTTTGTTCTGTGTTTAGTAATTTTTTTCCAATCAGTCTTACCAGATATGAACTGCTGAACATTTGGCAGCACATACCAGACAATCTTTTCCCGGTTTTTGACTATTCAGACATTTTTCTGGACATTTTAGTCGGAGGCACAGCTGTGTAATTCAAGCCCGCTATGAGACGCAAGCGAGGTAAGTGAGCCAGCGCGCTGGTCAAGATCAGACAGTGCAGCATTCGAACAGCGCTGCAGAGTATTCATCTACCGAATCTCCACTTTCTTCCTAATAAAACCGACAAACGAGGACTTTTCAAACTTTGCTGCCTCGTACTTCACAGAAACCTGGCTGAGTGAAGCAATTCCGGACAGCTGTTCAGAGCGGATCGAATTAACATGGAAAATAAGAGGCGGTGTAAAATGCCTTTACATCAATGAAAGTTGGTGTACATATGTAAAAACATTAAATAAGATGTGATGTCCTAATTTGGAAGCACTCTCTATCAACTGTAAGCCTTTCTACTTGCCACGGGTGTTCTCCTCGTTAATTCTGGTGAGTGTTTATATTCTTCCACAAGTGTGTGTGAGAGCTGAGCTGCAATAGCTGGATGATCAGATTAATGACAATGAACAACAATACTCAGACACACTTTATTATTATTATTCTCGTCGATTTTAACAGAGCCAATCTCACCTGTGAACTGCCAAAATACAGACAGCACATTACATGCCCCACAAGGGACATAAATATACTGGATCACTGCTACAAAACATTAAAGGTGCATATTGCTCTGTCCCTAGAGCAGCTTTGGGACTCTCTGATCACTGTCTGGTTCATTATATTCCAGCAGAGCTGGAACTACAAGACTGCTTTGACTGCACTGATTGGAGTGTTTTTGAAGCTGCAGACACCAATCTGGACAAGCTCACAGATACTGTGACATCATATATCAGTTTCTGTGAGGATATGTGCATTCCTACTAGGACTTATTTAACATTCTACAATGCTAAGCCATGGTTTACAGCAAAACAAAGGCAGCTTTGTCAGGCCAAAGAGGATGCTTACAGAACTGGAGATACAATCTTGTACAATCAGGCCAAAACACACTGACAAAGAAGATTAGAGAAGCTAAAAATCATGTTTTCAGCTAACGACCCTGCATCAGTGTGGATAGGCCTGAAAGATATTACTAACTACAAAATACAATCCCTCAACACCTTAGGGAATCAACAACTGGCTGACGACCTGAATGCATTTTACTGTAGATTTGAAAAGCCCAGTCTCACACCCCACACCTGCTCTGACTTTCACTTCACACAAACATCAACACCTGCAACCACCCTCCTCCCCCTCCTGCTACTCAACCTGCACTTAAGATCTGTGAACAGGATGTGTGTCGGGTCTTCCAGAAACAAAAGACAAGGAAAGCACAGGGCCCAGACAGTGTTTCACCCACTTGTCTAAGATCCTGTGCTGTCCAGCTGGCCCCCTTCTTAACACAGATCTTCAACAAATTATTGGAGCAGTGTGAAGTCCCATGTTGCTTCATAGCTCCACCATCATTCCTGTCCCAAAGAAAGCCAAAAATCACTGGACTTTATGAATACAGACCTGTCGCTCTGAAGTCTGTGTTCATGAAGTTATTTAAAAGACTGGTGTTGGCCCACCTGATTGATATCACTGGATCCTATCTTGATCCTCTTCAATTTGCTTATCGAGCAAACAGGTCTGTGAATGATGCAGTCAACATGGGATTGCTTCATATACTGCAACATCTAGACAGACCAGGGACATATGCAAGGATCCTTTTTGTGGACTTCAGTTCAGTTTTCAACACCATCAGCTCAGCTATTCTCCAGACTAAATTAAACCAACGCTCTGTTCCCACCTCAATCTGTCAGTAGATCACCAGCTTTCTGACAGACAGGCAGCAGCTAGTGAGAATGGGGAAATTCGCTCACCATTATGAACAGCACTGTGGTAGCAGTGGAGTCATTCAGGATCCTGGGCTCTACCATCTCACAGGACCTGAAGTGTGAGACCCACATTATATATATACACACAACAGTTAGTTCCGGTCCTCGAATCGGATTGGAGGAGAGACGTTCCATGAGCACTGATGGTCTGACACCACAGCATTCCGACACTTGACTGTGTGTCTATCACTTCGCTTGTGTTTGTGCCTTTCTAAGCTAAAGTTTAAGAGCATTTCATATGTGTTAAGGGCTTCTGTTTGTTTTTTGTTTACACTACATATGTTAGCCAGCAGGTGGTGGCAAAAGATCATTATTGTGTGTCATATGAGCCAGTTAAAAGAGCAACATGCAGGTTGGACACCCCTATATAGCATAGTGTATGTTGATGATAAAACAACTAGATTTTCTGAACTGGAGTAATATATATTTAGCCATTAACAATATTTTGAGATAAATTGTGATAAAATAACTTCCGCGTCTATAAAGCATTAACCGGAAGTGACGATGGCCAAGGGAATCTGGTCAAGCTCAAGCTCAGGTTACAATGGATGCGAATGAAGAAACCGAGTTCTCCGGTGTGGACGAACATGCCTATGATGGCCCACAGGCCTATAATTATGAGTAATACATTTGGACCTTGCAATTTACTGGAGAGTATAACGTTAGCCTACGGGGATACAAAATCAGACGGGAGGGCGGCGGGAGAACAGTTTGAATTTAAATGCGGGGGAAACGGGAGAGTTGGGCTAGCTTCCTGCCAATAGCTATAGCATTGTGCAAACTACTAAATTCATTTCAGAAGGCAGACAATTACGTTACGACAACCTGTCCTAAAGCTCAGTCTCTCTCCTCTCTCTGTATTATTATACTAAATAAATATTAAATATTTAATATTATAAAAACATATTATATAAAAATATTATACTGTTATTATTACTGAAATTACACAAATTAAGAGTTAAAATAATTAAAAGTAAGACTTACTCTGCTAAGTGCTCGTTTTCGTTGCACAGAATGTCTGCTAACGTTAGCACTTGGTACTCCAGTCCTGCCCGCACCAAAATCCGGTGTAAACTTTGACGGTGGACTTGATTCCATCGAGTGCACCGAGGGAACAGCATCAGCAATCAGCCTCACGTGGTCCTTACTCCGAAATCCCATCCGAGACTCCAACAAATCTCCAGGTCGCTAATTCTCCGGAGTGAAATGTGCGCCACAAACGACCGAGTGTGTGGTAACAGACGCGGCAGTGAAGTCTGCTCTCTTCACCTGCACAAAACGCACCCAAGACCGAAAAGCCTTGTTTTTCCTAGAAGGAAAATGATGGACACGATGTCCTGACAGGCTGGAATTCGTGCAACCAGCACAAAAACAATCATTTACCATTATGGCTTCTCTAAAACTCGATCTAAAACTTTGTCTCTCACTACTGCTCTAACTACATCAACACCCAACAATGAGAGAGCTGACCGCAAACTCTTTTATTTGCCTCGCCCTACGTCATATGACGCGTTGCTATAGCGGGAAAGGCGTATTCCAGAGCCTAGCACATTTTCATCAAAATCTCTACATCAAATGAGATTTCATTAGTAATTTCTACATATGTGTTTTTAAAAGACCTCTGCAGACAATATAAAGTATTAATTCAGTTATAAATTCAACCTGCATGTTGCTCTTTAAGTAACGTGAAGTGAATCCACGTCAGCAAGTGTTTACATAAAACAGCTCTTCGTGATCGCTTGTATTACTAATACTAAAGCTAGAAAATAGCTTTAAATGACTTTAAACGAACAACTTCAGCATTAAGGCTCATTACAGCTGAGAGACACAACAGACTGATTAATTACATTAATTAATTAGGCTTGAACGCATCATTTGTTTGAACCTGATTCTGATCCGTCACGTAAGAAGGTTGTTCCATGCACAAATGCGTTTTTCTTAATTTTTATTTTATTTACTTGTTCATTGAACTGTTCAATGAACTGAACTGATATAAGCAATATCGCAATCATGCTATATGGCCCTAAATCAGCACTGCTGTGATTACCTACGGCATTCGCCCCGGGCCGAATCACAGCAGTGCTGATGTAGGGCCATATCGCACTCTTGCTTGTGTGATATTGCTTAAGACAGACATAATAAAAAAATTGAATTCAAATGAAAAGCATATATTTAAATACACAATAAGAATAGTCTTATTGTGTATTTCTATATATGCTTTTTATTTTAATAAAAAAATAAATATTATATCTGTCTTCTGCCACCAAGACAAATTCCTTGTTTGTGTAAGCATATTTGGCAATAAGGCTCATTCTGATTCTGAGTTTTAACTGAACAAATCCTATCCTATCATAAACTTAAACTTATACATAAACGATAATGTCATAAAAATTATACATATATAATTATACATTATACAAAAAACACATGCAATTGTTGATGCTTACGACACTTTTGACTGGTGTTTATGTGTCAACTCGTCAGGATTCATACCTGCAGGCGTTAAAATGTAACAAGTCATGCATTATAATAAAAGGGTTTGGATGTTATAACATTACATTATGTAAGGAACAGGGCAAAAAGCATGCATTTATGAACTGATAATCCGCCCTTTTACTTGTGATTTTGAATCTCTAGAGCTCATTTCACCAGGAACCTGACATGATGCATACGAGCCACGTAAAAATGATTTTACTAAAATGTATGTAGGTATAGCAGTGTTTTTGTGAGACCAGGTTGAACAGTATATATATTGAACTTTTTATTGGTTGGAAATATTTGATTTGGTAATATTTCCCAAATCTATGGTCCTCAAGAATGCTTTCTAAGTATGCAGCTCACTAAGTTTCACAGCCTTCATCTCAGTCAAAGCCAACAACCATCACATAAAAGCTCAATCTTTATTTTCCACACTCTATAAATCTTCCTGTTCTTCTCTATTTTGCAATCTCTCTCTCTCTCTCTCTCTCTCTCCTCTCTCTCTCTCTCTCTCTCTCTGGCAGAGTCTAATTGCTGCAGTGCTGTGCTCCTCTTTTCTGTTTGAGCTTGCCCGATAACATCTGAACTAGAACCGTTTCTTACTCCCCAGGCCCTACAACAGAGGAGCAGTTAGTGCTAACATTACCTATGTGTACCAACACACAATGTTCCTCTGTGTGGTACTACAGAAACCTCTCACTTAGTCATATCTCAATAATGGGTAGCAACAAGCTTTCCCTGACACAAAGAAATGAACTGAGAAACTGTAAATGGACATAAATCTAACATGGACAGACAGGTTGACAACAACTGCTATTTGGCAATGATTTTTATGTACATTTAAATACTGTGTACAGCAATTTGTCATTTTTTCATAAAATTTATCACACACACACACACGTATACACCTTTTTGATGACCTCATGCCAGCCCTCTAGTGGGATTCCATGGGTTGAGCTCCTTGTGCTGAACAACCAATGTTGCCTAGCAACAAGGTAGAGAAAGAAGATCATTACATTTTGCTGATGAAGTCTAGCCAGCAACAGCCACAGAGAAAGACAGAGACCTCACAGTCCTTAATGTATCCAAACTCTAAATTGTGTACAGTTTGTTTTCACTAACAATCATCTATGATATATTTATGTTCTATGCCTGTGCTACACTTTAAATGCTTTTGCTATATTGTCATACAAAACAATGTTTGATCTGACTTGACAACTAGGAACTATAACCAATTTTAAGCAATTACAATGGAAGTGAATGAAGCCAATTATTGGAGGGTTAAAAGGCTGAAATGTGAAGATTATCATTTTATAAAAGCACTTACATTAATTCTTCTGTTAAAACTCGTGTTATTTGAGTTGTAAAATTGTTTAAATTAAATTTTTACAGTCATTTCAGGATTTGTTGACAAAATCATCACAAAAAAGTTGTAAAGTTGGCTCTAACAGAGAAAAGGTTAGTGAGTGACATCACACTAAAATAACGTTAACACACAAACCATTTATGTCATGTGGCTATATTTTTGAAACAGTGAGAATTTTGAGTAAGTTGAGCTTAACTTGTGTTAAACCCGGAATATTCCTTTAAAAGCCTTTGCCCACTGAAATTAATGAAAATATTAACTGAAGTCTAACAGGTCAAATGTGTTTGTTGTTCACAAAGAATTGTCATGTCACAAAGTATTTATTTCCATCATTTTAAAACAAGATACTCAGACACGCTGACTGCAAGGCCTGTACCCAACAGACAGCTGGATCAAATCTACTCTCAGGCCAACTGTACATCTAAAACCCTCAGTGAAACATATACAGTTCCAAATCTATGATTCCAGAATACCCGCATTGTAATGGCTAATTCCTGATCTGTATTAAGTTGCGCATCCATCGTTATGGCTATATGGCACAAAGGCGTTCTATTCCCACAGTACACACCAGTGTTGGGAAAACTACTCTGACACTAAACTTTGTCAAGTTAAAGTGTTTAAAGAAAAGTCGACAACACCCAAACACCACCCTTAATTTGGCACAAAAACAAAGAGGATTTCAATTAAGGTGATAGCATTAAATTGAACAGATAAATGTACACAAAAGACAAAGGAATCACGTAGAAACTACTGTCAGGCTACTGAAACATTTAGTCATGTTAATAGTGCCGCTACTGTAGTTAGTAACTCTCCAACACTGGCATGCACACAAACAGCAACACACACATACACACACACACACACACACACACACACACACACACGCACACGTAAACCCCAACCTTCCCAATGGCTGTGTGACAGGCCACCTGCTCCAGTCCTGCGGGGCTTTAAGCTGAAACGTAAAGCATCTCACCCTCCCTCTGTGCTAATTAGAGCTGAATACCACACAAGTGAGAGGCAGCACGTAAACTAAGACATTTTCTGTAAATGTACAGTCATCTTACTTCAAGAGAGCAACTAAATTGAACTAAAAAGTACTTATGTATTTAGAATTTCAGCTAGTAATAAACTAATTATAGATATATGTAATTGTGTTTTGAACCGGTTTGTATGAAAGATTATTATGAAATTTTACTAGTAAAAATGCAGTTAGAGATTTCAAAAAAAAATATTTTTTACAAGAGGAAATTTCATTTCATATTAAGAATGGGTATTCCTGTGAGCATTTACGTCAATTTTGAAATTAAGAATTAACATTTTTATTAGAGAAAGCCTAATTACTGATATCAAGAATTAGCTCTTTAAATAGGGAAAATGTCATATAGATATCAACAGTATATATCCTGCACGAGTATATGTCGAAAGGCCTTATGGTACTAAGCAGCACTATGAGAGAATCTTGTTCACATTGGCTTGCATGTTCACACAAGAATGTGATAACCCTAGCACTTTTGATTTTCCCATGATGTCAAGCAAAGAGACACTGAGTTTGAGGTTAGGCCTTAAAATACATACACAGGTACACCTCCTATCAGAAGCTTCTAATTATCTAATTGGCTAATTGTTTAAAGGCTTGACATAATTTTCTGGAAGTTTCCAAGCTGCTACATACACAGTTAACTTAATGTATGCAAACTTCTGACCCACTGGATTTGTGATATAGTCAATTAAAAGTGAAACAATCTGTCTGTAAACAATTGTTGGAACAATTACTCATGTCATGCGCAAAGAAGAGGTCATAAACGACTTGCCAAAACTATAGTTTCTAATTTGAAATCTGTGGAGTGGTTAAAAAAAATAGTTTTAATGACTTCAAACTAAGCGTATGTTAACTTCTGACTTCAACTGTATCTTACACAATCTAAAGTACAAAAGTAATGACGTAGCCGATTTCTCCTCAGAACTCTCCTGGAATTGAAGAAGACTGACTGACATCCGGTGCGTTTAGACGGGTGTTAAACTCACATCTGCAGCTACTGACAACTCAATAATGGCTAATGAGAGGTTTGGAGAGACTGTGAATGGCATAAACACACACACAGTCAAACATGTTTAAGGTTTATTATTTGGATGCTTAAAGTGTTCCCATTATTGTTTGATTAGGTTTCAGTCTTGCAATGAACACTCAAGGTACTATGTCTAAACACAAGCCTCTTCCGCTCTTAACGTGTAAGTAAACAAACAAATGGCATGTTTTGTTTACATGCCACGGCTGAGAGATTGTTCTGAAGCACGTACGACAGAAACAACCAATTGCTATGCCAAGAATTCAGCCTTCCGTGACATAAACAAACCCGTCTAACCTTTCTTTCGCTTCCAAAAGATCGTCGTCTGATTAAAACATTTCCCGACAACCTCTTTATCTCTCTCTCTCTCTCTCTGTCTGTGTCTCTTGGTCTCTCTTCCACCAGAGCAATTATGGCTTTTATCAACACTAGATGAACTTCACAGTGAAGTGATCTGTACGTGGCTAATTGGCTCCCCTCTAGTGGAGAGTGGCCTTCTTCTGTTAAAGCTGTTCCTTTAGATGGCTGTAATAGACCATCTGTCTACTGTTTCATTTGAAGCACAGGCCCGAATGTTTGTCTAAGTGTGAAAACGACATTATGTGTCATTAAAAGTGAACCCTTTAGTTCAAAACATGATTTTGCACTGAAAATATATATTTTTTTAAATACAGCACCTACTTTTTATAATGGTTACTGTGGAAATATAACAAAATTAGATGCAAATATGGGTACCGGTACAATCACAAACCTAGCAACCAAAGGCACTCAAAGTAGGGTATACATCTAAAGAATGATCTTGAGATTTTAAGAATCGATAGTGGAGCTTTCAATTGGAACATTTTAATTTTTACTCAGACCATGTTTGACTGCATTCAAAAAAATGTTGCAGTTTAAGAAGCTGTTTAATACTAAAAGGGATGGTTCACCCAAAAATTTAATTCTCTCATCATTTACTCAAACTCATGCCATCCCAGTATGACTTTACTTTCTTTTGCTGAACGCAAACAAAGATTTTTAGAAGAATATTTCAGCTCTGTAGGTCCTCACAATGCAAGTGAATGGGTACCAACATTTTGAAGGTCCACAAACCACATAATCAACATTAAATCTATCTTCAGAAGTGATATGATAGGTGTGGGTGAGAAACCGATTCATATTTAAGTTAAAAAACTAAAAAATCTTGATAACGGAGAAATGTTCTATACAAACATACATAGCTGTAGGGTGCCTTGTCCTGTACTAGCTTTCAAACCAACTGAGTGACAGACTTGAGACTGCCATGCCACTGGGAATCAATTACAAACCAGTGAAGCAGAGGTTTGGACACTTTAATGTTTAAAAGCTTTCAATTTTAACACCCACACATACACAGTCAGATGAACAGTCTCTCTCTCCCCCCTCTCTCTCTCTCTCTCTCTCTCTCTCCTCTCTCTCCTCTCTCTCTCTCTCTCTCTCTCTCACACACTGCTCTTCACATTATTTTATCTTTTTTAGAGGTTCTATGTGGGCACCTGATAAAGTGATAACACACCACCTGCATCATTTTACACCCTGAGATCAGACCCGAGCATATGGACTAGATCACATTTCTCCTAATTAGGACCATTATTCAGTCATTTAAGATATCGTATGAAAGGGCCTCTCAGCAGAGAATGAGCCTGGCTAGGGAAGCTAGGCCACGGGTGAGCAGCTAACGACAATAATAATGGCAAATTAACCTTGTCTTCAGAATGTGACCAAATACGGTGCACCTCATTATTATATCTCTGTTTTAGTTATAGTGTCTCGCAAAGCAGATGTCATCTCTGTATGTCAAGTATTAGTAGACCTTAAGACATCCCTATAATATTACTCATATTTAAATAGCCCTAAAAACTAGCAATTCAAAATCACATTAATGCCTTTGAACTAGGACTTAGCTAAAATAAGCGCTGCTATGAGAATGGCCATAACAGCCTGAAAACTAACACCGTAATTGTAGACATTAGCGCAATAAATTCATCTTTAATTGATTAAATACATTTCTCAAAACAGTCTGTTGTTCGACTCACTACTCCAGCTGTCAACAAGCAGCTAATTTGAAATATCTAAATATGCTAATTGAGGTGTTTTTCTGAATTGTTTTTTAAAGCCTTTGTATGCAACACAAGCAATTAGAACAATGATTATGCAGCCCTGACCCTCAGACCTGGACCGACCCCCGTCTCTCTGTGACCGCCCTGCTATTTCTGTGGTTGTTAAATAAAATAGAGCATAATTAGGAAAACTGGGATGGGATGGGATGGCAGGAGGTGTCATTAGACCAGACAAACTCTCAGAACAATGATAAAGGGTCTAATGGAAGTCCACCACACCTAACAAGAGCAGACAGACCCAGAACACTTATTTATTTATACTACAGTCTAAAGTATTCTATGAAAATGTAAAGGGACATTTTGGTTTTGTATATTTTCTGTCGGTATTAGTTATATTTTTCAAGCAAGAAACATAATGGGGTTCAAAAATCTGAGACCACTAGTTAACGTGCTTCTATTTGAAATATAAATCTTTTAAATATTAATAAGCTTGATCTATGATCTAATCCGGGTTCAATACAAGTTAAGCTCAATCGATAGCATTTGTGGCATAATGTTGATTACCACAAAAATATTATTTTACTCATCCCACCTTTTCTTTAAAGGGGTCATGAAATGCTCTTTTTTAAATAGTTTTATTATCTCTCCTGAGGTCCACTGATAATCTTAGCAATGTTTTTTGCATTAAACAGTCATCATTTATATATGATCATTTTCCACCCTGTCTCTGGCCCTCCTTCTGAAACGCTCAGTTTTGGCATAAGCTGCTCCTTAAAATTTCAACGTAAATGTCCACTTTATGATTGGCCAACATCGTGCAGTCCCCCGAATTCAGTCATATTTGAAACTTTATCAAAAGAGAACTAACAAGCTCCGCAACATTCTAAAACTAAATTTCAGGGGTTACACATAACACACATCCAACACATTGCATCTGAATATATTAAATGGTTCATATCAAGCACAACTGTTAACACTCACACCCTGTCTACACCAGAGGTCGACCAATAGTGGATTTTACTGATACAGATAACAAAGTTGGGCAGTACCTGCAGATAACCGATTAATCAGCTGATATTTTCTTTTATTGATTCTGAATGAAAAAATAACATGTAAAATAGTGCTGAAATTTACTACAAAAATAAACTACTGACTACCATGAAAATGTATTGTACTTTTTAAAGAAATATATATATATATATATATATATATATATATATATATATATATATATATATATATATATATATATATATATATATATATATATATATATATATATATATATATATATATATATAAATAAACTAATATATATATATATATATGAACTAATATTCACATTTTAAAGTCAGCTGATTCTTAAATTGACGTTGTTTCCTTAGTCCACAAGAGGGCGCAATAAATACATAAACCATTCAGCACAGTTATATTATTGCATAGAACATTCCTATCCGGCTGTTAAAAAAAGAGCATTTCATTTTCAACTAATGTTCATAATATAAATAGTTTTAGTCAGCCCATATTAGTCAGGGGGCTTCAACATACAGTTCACATGGGGTTAAAGTTGCACTAATGACACAGTATACTACTCCAGACTCAAGCTTCATAATAAGAGCGAAAAACCACATTATAGTTGTATGTAGAGTAGCAATATTCTCAGATAGCAGTGGTATTCGGCTGAACTCAGTGGTAAAGCGGCTCAGACTATGATCACAGGCCAGGGGCTGTTCAAACAGACGTAACAACAGAATGGAAACGAACGTAAGAATCTCGAGACACACATTTCCCAGTTGAACATCTTTCCTGAAAAAGCATTTAAACAACTTATAAAAACTATAAAAGAGCAAGACGCAACAGCCAAAGACCTCCACCGAATGTAAGGGGCTGTTCACACAGAAAAATAAATGGATGGTCGCAAAAGCATTCGATGTAAACCCACGCTAAACAAGCGCCTTTGTTTCCCTTTTCCGTTTTTGTTTATTCAGCGCCTCGTGCAAGAGTGCTGTTTTTTTCAGATGATGTGGCTATTTTAAAAGAACTTTAAAAGCATATTGAGACACCTGCTTTCTGTTAAACAGTTTTTGTTAAGCTGTGTCTAGCATTTATAGGACTTGCGTGTATTTATGTAACATTGTTCCAACCGCTTGGGGTTAGCTTTAATGTTAGCGTCCTCTCAGCCTTGTCGGCAAACATACTGCTGTTTTCTACTAATGCAGCATCTAGTCAACAAATTAATTACTTTATAATGATATGACAATGTACAGTATATATATACGTCTTTGTTGTTGATGTTTTAAATCCGCATCTGAAGTATTCCTAGTGTAGTCTCACCACACCACAAGGCATCATGAAGTGATGGCCTATCTCATACTGTATAAAGACAGCAGACCCCTCCCAGCTGCTCCAGCTCCGGACGCAATGGGGAAAACTATCGGTGTTAATTTTTGCCGATAACTGCTTGTTCCAGAAATATGTTATCGGTACTGATTAATCGGCAAAACAGATATAGCGGTTGACCTTTATTCTACATGGGCGTCACATCAAAAGCAATAGAACCCAATATAATCAATGATACTGTCTACCTGCTCCATCCTTCAATAACAGTACATTTGCAAAGCTTGAATCATTTTAAAACTGGTTCACAAGCAATTCACTCTGATATTCAGGAAATAAATGCAATCCATGCTGAAATACACAGAAGAAACATCCGCATAATGCACATTAGGGCTGCAGGATTTGGGGAAAATGTCATATTGCGATTATTGAGTTTAATATTGCGATATGCGATTGCGATATAAGCGATATATGCGGAGGTGCTACCATACTGATAAAAAAAAAAAATGTATGTTGGCTTTGCATTAATACACTCCTAATGAACTGGCAACTGAATACTTTTGTTCATTTGGTCAGTTGTTTTTTATTTTTATTTAATCTTAGTCTTAATCCTGTGTCAAATGTCCTTTTTAGTTTTTATCATATTTAGTCAACCTTATCCTATTTCTATTTATTGTTTTTAGTCGTTTTGTTTGACAAAGTCTGGGCATTTTTTATGTAGTTTTAGTCAAAGAAAACTGTTGACATTTTAGTAATATTTTAGTAACATTTAGTCATATTGATATTTTAGTCACTGAACACTGTAAATATTTTAGCCATAAGAGTATTATTGATAAGCATTTGTCAATCCTGTCTAGCCAAAACCAATATATATATATATATATTATTGTTGTTATAATTTTAGTGTTATTTTTCACACAAGATTGATCTTATCATGATGATCTCATGATGATGGCATTGCAAGCGGCAGACAGTGGGGGTGAGAGACGAGTGTCTCCGTGTTAAGAGTGTGCATCAGCCGGCGGAACTTTAAATCTCTCCCGTTCTTGACTCCCGCTCAGATTGGGTCTCTTCCGCGACTGATTGAAGCAGCTCTGACCGCACAGAGAATGACATTTTTGGAGTTTGTGCTTTTTACATGGCATGCTCCTGTATTATTTGAAGCTTAATTAAGGCTGAAATAAAGACCTATCGCCATGCTGTGATCTGTGATTTATCATTATAGACTGGTCATCTTTTTATTAGCTGTGTAGAAAATGGGCAAACAGTTCTCAGAGAGAATGGGCTGTCACGTCCACACATGCACTTATTTATTTAATAAAATCACAGTATTTTTCTGGGATATAATCACACAGGCTGACATCGCGATTGCGATATGATTAATCGTGCAGCACTAATGCACATACATTGTTCAAAGCATGGTTTAACTAGACACACACACACACATCCAGTTTCCAGTATCATCCTGCACTGAAATGTACATAGCCGGAAATGCATCTAAACATGAAAGAAGTCCATCTAGCTCATGTATTCATACACCAACAATTCAAAATAGTGCAGGTGGGTTAAAGACCATGCATTTGTGCTCAGTACAAACAGCAAGAGGAACCAGCTGAATAACAAAGAATGGCTTCTCTTCTCAAGTTGAAACTTAATACTACGTCTTTTAAAAGCAGCGCAAGTTTAAATACAAAAATAATCGAAAATAGTACAGATAGGTCCCCTTTGGTTTTCAGGAATATTTAGGCCACAGTAGGCCTAGTTTGTCCTCCTCTCTCAGTTTATGAACTAAAGCATCAGTGGGCGGTACCAAGAGTGCGATTATGTGAAGTAGGCGTTGATGTTTTTGAGCTGTAGAGGCGGTCATGAATTAATGTACCCCAAATCATATAGAGAAGTCGTCGAAGTACAGAACAAGACGTTTTTGCATTTCAATAAATGGTTTTATTGCATTGGTGATTTTTGAGTTATTTATTTTTGTATTAAGTTTTGAGTTCTGAAATGTACACTATGCTATTATAGCAGAAAGACCTATTGTATGTCAAAATATCAAGAAAAATTGGATTCCTCATGAGAAGACACCTTTAAAAAAAAGCTAAAATCTGGGTTCCAATGAGGCACTTACAATGGAAGTGAATGGGGGCAATCCATAAAAGTTAAAACATATTTACTGTTTTAAAAGTATAGCCACAAGACACAACAATTTGTATCTTAACATGATTATAGTGGGATAAAATCACTTACTAACCGTTTCTGTGTAAAGTTATATCTAATTTTAAAGCTTTGTTGACATCACAATGTTGTCAATAAACCTTAGAACCCTAAAATGACTGTAAAAAATTATGATTTAAACAACTTTACAGGTACAAAAATACATGAGAACAGAAGAATTAAATGAACCTTTAAACCCTCCACAAAATCGGCCCCATTCACTGTAATTTTACATTTACATTTATGCATTTGGCAGACGCTTTTATCCAAAGTGACTTACAGAGCCCTTATTACAGGGACAATCCCCCCGGAGCAACCTGGAGTTAAGTGCCTTGCCCAAGGATACAATGGTGGTGGCTGTGGGGATCGAACCAGCGACCTTCTGATTAACAGTCATGTGCTTTAGACCACTACACCGCCACCACTCCATTTTAAGTACCTAACATCAATTTCTGCATTTTTTTAAAGAAAAGGAGGGACAATCAAAACTATTTTTAGGTGTGCACAGATCGACGGATTAAATCTGTGATCTTCCGATCGTGCGTAGCACACAGGTAATCACACATACACTGCTCCTATAATAAATGAGCACTTTCTCAGCCCTTGAAGGATGACAGAGTGGCCTATGGATTGAGAGTTGTTGGCAATTGTAAGCATTCACAAACTTAAAACTTTCAAACAAAATCATCATGATTTTCATCATGAGCGCTCTCTGTGTCAATCAAACATGTGCGCTCTCCAGGTGCTAACAATATCTCAAACGTTCATCTAAGCGCAATTCTGTGAGGATCCTGATTTTAAACAGATTAATGTTAGTCACAATGCCACTAATGACAGATATAATTGTTTAACCCTCAATGTCAGCACTGTGTCATCATGCATTTGCTTTATAATTAGCAATTTGTGCTAAAACAAGACACCAAAGGAATCATAGCTACAAATTATTTCTGCAGTTTTAAAGCTTGTAATGGATTTTTAGATTTTTGAACGTATCTCTTCTGTGTGTGATGCTCTCATGGTTTTTACTGTTTACCAGTATGTCACAATGACCTTGTGATATTGACAACAGAACTATTCATAACTGTTTCAAAACAAATACATTTTAGCAATCCACAATTAATGTAAGTTTAATGCTATTTTGTTCATTTTATTAAAAGGTTTCATTTCTTTAACATTAGTTAATGCATTAGGTATCATAAACAAACAATGAACAATATATTGTATAGCCTTTATTAATTGCAATGTTAGTTAATAAAAATACAATTGTTCATTGTTAGTTAATGTTAGTTCATAGTGCATTAAACTAATACTAATACAAATTTTGATTTTAAAAACGTAATAGTATATGTTGTAACTAACATTAAGTTCATTAGTTCATGTTAACTTCAGTAATGTTGTTAATGTTATAAAATTGAACCTTTTTGTGAAGCGTTACAGTAACTAAAAGTATGTCCTAGTCACACAGACACACACACAAACACACATGTACACAACACGCAGAAGTTCTGAATTCCAGTAAATGTGTTCCTTTTCAATTAGCAACACTAATTAAATACTACAGATGAGGAAAATATAATTAAATGCCAGACGCAAGCACTCTCATTCTTCATAGCATGGCACAGTTTCCTTCTCTCAGGACTCTTAATAAACCAAATTAATTATTCTAACAGATTACGCAGACTCAGATGTAGCACACACACACACACACACACACACACACACACACACAGCAAAAGCTTAAATCCAAGCCAAGCAGGGAGGAATTCCAGGAATGTACCAGCAAGTGTGAGAGAGGGAAAGAGACATATACAGACAGACAGGTGGACAAGCAACAGATGTCAGGAGGAAGGCAATGAGTAACCTGCCTTGTCTTCTTGCTTATTCTCTCAAACCTAAATCTGATGCGTCACCTGAAAACACACATAGAGCTATATTAATCAGCATTCTCTACTTCTGTGATCTCACTTTCATCATTTTAAAGTGAGAGACACTACATTAAACACGCTGCTTTAAAATTTCACACTCGTTGTTCACTGATGCTAGTGAACGTCTTACAACTGTGTTAGCACTTAAACCCTGAGTGTCTCAACTTGGTGAGAATTACAAGGGACGACCATTCATATTCATTGATTTTGGAGCCAAAGCACAACAGTTAGCACATGTTTACCTAATGCAGAATTTAGGATTCTCTCTA
The DNA here is from genome assembly GCF_025860055.1 of Xyrauchen texanus. Lineage (NCBI taxonomy): Eukaryota > Metazoa > Chordata > Actinopteri > Cypriniformes > Catostomidae > Xyrauchen > Xyrauchen texanus. The sequence goes on along the minus strand of NC_068319.1, from coordinate 14,775,447 downwards.
AATATTTTCCAGTCATTCTAGCAGTCTAATAACAAATGCAAACTCCATAAAAAAAAAAAAATTTGAATAATTTCATGTGATAGAACTGTCATAGGATACACACTACATGGGACACACGATTCACATTATAGAGAAATCCCATCATATATTTAATTTTTACCAACACTGACTTGCCTATAATCTACACTACATCTATGGCTCTACGATGAAGTAAAAAAAGGTGCAAAAAAGAAGAGGACTGAAAAACAAATGAGTAAAAGCCAACTATATATCACAGTTTTGAATGGCAATGCAATTAACATAAAACAAATCACAATATTATCATACCAGATATGGATATAATAATGTATTTAGATCTCTGCTGATTCCAACCCCTGATATCCTTGCAATCACACCCTCATAAATATACACAAACACAAACTTACTATGTTATTATTAGGGAAGGAGAAAAATGGGCATCAGGAACATTTTATGGAGTGGTGGTGGCGTAGTGGGCTAAAGCACATAACTGTTAACCAGAAGGTCGCTGGTTCGATCCCCACAGCCATCACTATTGTGTCCTTGAGCAAGGCACTCAACTCCAGGTTGCTCCGGGGGGATTGTCCCTGTAATAAGTGCACTGTAAGTCGCTTTGGATAAAAGCGTCTGCCAAATGCATAAATGTAAATGTAAATGTAATACACCATAAAATGATCAGCCTGACAGAAATCAATACAGAAATAATGTTTACATTTTCTGCTGAAGTATGTCCCACCTACACTCAGAGTGGATCAACATACGGCATGGCTTCTCGGCATCCAGAGCCAATGTTGTCTGACAGCAGATGATCAGAGAAATCCTGCTGGATGTGTTTATGTGTGCAGTGTGAGGAAAAGAGCCAGGGGCCATTCTAACCACATTGAGGAGTGCAGAGATTATGAGACTGCTCAAAGTAAACAAAAGCAGATGAACACCTGCTACATGACTTTGACTGACAACAGGGCTGACAACATGGCCCTTGAAGGTATGTTTGAATATTCATTCAATTCATCCATAGGATAAATCCACAAATATGCATGTTTACAACATGAAACATAGGGGTGAAAATATAAATACTTAACCATGTTAAACACATATCAATTGTAATTGGTATCCAGTAATCAGCTACATGTGATTGTTTTAAAGGTTTAAATTATTTAAAAAAGGAAAGGGGAAGGAAAAGGGAAATAAAAAAAGAACATGAAAAGAAATGAAAGAGGGAAAGTAAAGGAAAAGAAAAAAAGAGACAGGAAAAGAAGAGAAGTGAAAATAAATTAAAGTGAAAAGGAATGAAAGAGGGAAAGGGACAGAAAGGGAAAGGAAAAGGAAAGAACTGGACAGGAAAGGAAGAAAGGAAAATACATTTAAGTGAAAATGAATGAAAGAGGGAAAGGGACAGGAAAGGAAAGGACTGGGCAGGAAAGGAAAGGAAGATGAAAGGAAAAATAATTAAAGTGAAAAGGGACAGGAAAGTAAAAGGAATGAAAGCGGGAAACGCAAGGCAAGGGAAGGGAAGAACTCCACAGGAACGGAAGTGAACGGAAGTGAAAATGAATGAAAGAGGGAAAGGGACAGGAAGGGCAAGGCAAGGCAAGGCAAGGCAAGGAAAGGAAAGGAAAAAGGCAGGGGCGAAAATTTCATCAAAATGTTGGGGGGGACAATAAACAACAATTCTCAAGAGCAATTTCTGAAGGGGACACCAAGGGGTTTTTTGTTGTTGCCCCGTTTGCATTTGTATTATTTTATTTCTTAATTATTTTAAGAATGTATCATTATATTATTTACAATACACATATTTTAATGATATTTTATGGGGGGACAACCCTCAGATTAACAACCCCCCCCCACGATTTCCGCCAATGGAAAAAAGGAAAGGAAAGGAAGATGAAAGGAAAATAAATTAAAGTGAAAATGGACAGGAAAGTAAAAGGAATGAAAGAGGAAAAGGGAAAGGAAGGCAAGGCACGGCAAGGGAAGGCACGGCAAGGCAAGAACTGGACAGGAAAGGAAGATGAAAGGAAAATAAATTAAAGTGAAAAGGGACAGGAAGGGAATGGAAGAACTGGACTGGGCAGAAAAGGAAAGGGTAAATTAAAAGAAACTGAAAGGAAATTACAGAGGTAAAAGAAAGGAAAAAGAGAAAGAGAAAGGAATTTAAAGGGAAAAGGGAAAGGACAGAAATGAAAGAATATAATAAAAATAATATTAAAAAGGCAGTAGTTGTCTGTTACAGTTAACTTAAAATTAGGTGTTTGGTTCGAATTCTGTGGAAATCTGTGTAATTCTGTCAGAAATTAATGTTTGGAATAAATGTTGTTTTTTTAGAAACTCTCATCTCTGTTTAAAACACATGCTCTGACAACGTGAGCAATGATGCTAATGTGGGCAGCGTGAGCTCGATTAACGCATGCAACATTTCCCAATCGCATTCCCCCTTCACCACATAATTTCCATAATTTCCTATCTCTACTGTTGATATGAATAAAAGAGGAAAAAAGGAAATAAGTGGGCTAGAAATGAGAGCCAACATTTGTGTACATGAAAGGCCCTTGGCCTGTTTCAGACTCTCTCCGTCAACATACAGATGGCAAGCAGTGTTTAACAGGGACTTTGTAAGCCACTCTCATCTGCGGTCTCGCACAGCGGCAAAGCACAACAGCTCAATAGGATCAAAGCCAGCAGTCAAAACAGCCCAAACAGAGCCACTCACTTTTTCAGAAGACTATGAGCTCTCTCTCTTTCTCCCTCAGTGAGTGGCACTTTGAGTCCATATTCCCTCGGCTCTCTCTCTCTCTCTCTCTCACAGCTTTTAATGTCTCAGTACCCTCCCCAAGCCTCTCTGAGTCCCAGCTCAGCAGTTTAGCTGAGCCACTTTTTCAAAGTTTATGCATGTGAGTGTATGGTATACTGTGAGTGTCGTGTGTTCAGGGCTGCTGTAAACTACACAGAAGACGAGAGTATGAACACATGACACACACACACACACACACACACACACACACACACACACACACGCGCACGCTTTATGTAGCATTCTGAGCTAATGAGCTGAACTAAAAACCTTCATATTCTTCATTGGACTCACGAGAACTCAAATGAATAATAAAAACTGAGTACTCAAGCTTTCAATAAACTCAAAGTTTCAACTGCTGCTTTTTTCCCCCTTTTACCACAAGTTTTTAATGTATTAATTAAGCGTAACAATCCAAAAATAAATAGCTGCAGTATCTCTGTTGTTTAACAGCAGCTTATCATGTCTCTAAGAATGGCTCCTAAATCCTTAAACAGCAAACAGTGAAGAGCTCAAGCTCCTCTGAAGGGAATTTAACACATTTATGTGCTGACGAGAGACACGTTCAGCTCCACTGACAGGCAAATAGACAGCTTAACGCTGAAGGAAATCAATCTACACTGCTTGAAACTTCACAATAGATTAGAGAGAGAGAGAGAGAGAGAGAGAAGTAAAAGCAGAGAAAGCACATCGCAAGAGACAACACTAAGACAAGAGTGATCAAATGTAAGGGTCAAGTAAAACATCTTGAAGTGACTGAGTGATAGATATTAGGAGAAGAAAAGATGAACAAATCAAAGGAAGGACTGTTAAGACAGTAACAAAAATCTGATCACAGCTCATTCAGAACAGGAGTTTGACTAATGCATGAAAACATTCATTGATCACACCTCCACTAACCACAGTCTCGATCCTTTTAATCAGTTTCCTGAAACCTCATTCCCTAAATTGCATCATGCAACCTTGCCTCGTGCAGCCTAAAATCCTAAAACCTCATTTTGTAAACCAAATCCTGAAAATGTACCTGCACACAAAGGCCACGTCTACACTAATTCCCATCAAAATTCAAAGATGGCACTTCTGAAGGTCTATAACGAAGACAAGATGAAAAAGACCCATGACCACCATAATTAAACGGTTTTGATTAAAACATACCGCAAAAATGTGACAAGCACAATATTATACAGCAAGATATTAACAGTGCACAAACAGAAGTGGAAACATCTGTTTTCAGAAGTAGCAGCATCTAGAAAAGATCTGATTCAACTAATCCAATATGTTGGGTTTTTCCTCACTAGAGCAGCTGCATGAACAGAAAGAGTCAAACACCGGCAAAATTAACCGCTTTACAAATGGGTAAATTACCTCACTCAAACATATCCTATTTATACAAGAGATTAATCACTATATCCTCAATAAATATGTTATATTACAACTTACATCTGCACAGCCAATGAAGCGAATGAACAGGTGAACTTGAACAAGTTAGGTGTTAGTCAGTATGCATACCTTGCATTGTAAACAGGATCTTACCATGGAAATGTGCTACATACAACGCAATATCCTGAACTGTCTAACAACACAGGTAACTAAAACAGGTTTTCACAACAGGGACAGTTGTCTTTTGTTGTCTTTTATATGTTTGATGCATGTTTAAATAAAGAAATGTTTAAACATTTCTCAACATGTTTGAATATTTGGAGGTATGACACTCACTGAACACTTTATTAGGAACACTATGGTCCTAATAAAGTACCTGATGTGGTCTTCCGCCTCAATGTTTGACATGTTGTGCATTCTGAGATGTTATTCTGCTCACTACAATTATACAGAGTGGTTACATGAGTTCCTGTAGCCTTTGTGTCAGTTTGAACCAGTCTGGTCATTCTCCGTTGACCTCTCTAATCAACAAGGCATTTCCATCAGCAGAACTGCCACTAACTGGATGTTTTTGGTTTTTGGCACCATTCTGAGTAAATTCTAGAGACTGTTGAATCCCTGGAGATCAGCAGTTACAGAAATACTCAAACCAGCCCGTCTGGCACCAACAATCATGCCACGGACAAACATGCTGAGATCTCATTTTTTTCCCCATTCTGATGATTGGTGTGAACATTAACTGAAGCTCCTGACCCGTATCTCCATGATTTTATGCATTGCACTGCAGTCACATGATTGGCTGATTATATAAATGCATGATTATGTAAGTGTATAGGTGTTCCTAAAAAAGTGCTCAGTGAGTGTTCAGAATGATAACAAATTTCTTAGTCTTGAATGTTACTATGGAGACTACTGTGTAACATCGATTGCCGAGGTGGCTGGCACAAGGAAAACATAAAGACAGGTATGTAGCCAATGTACAAGAAACTAAACAAAACAGTTTTGCTTGGAAAGGGACATGACAGTTGGAAAAATCGAACACGCCTTTTTGCAGCCAGGACGGTTCTCGTATCGCAGTTTCATCATGGTTAAGAAGCTTAAATCAAGAACTTCATTGAGTCAAGTCACCCATATAATGTCTCTCAAAGTTTACAAAAAATATCGAAATAAACAAAATCGGAAAAACAGTTTTAATATTGGCTATTAAGTCTTTTTAGGCATAATGTATCCACACATGTAGACTTCTGTATTTTCGATTGTGGTCCACGGATTGTTGTCAGCATGAAATGGTCCATAATAGCTTGATTAACTGTGTAACTTGTAAAAAACAATCATTATTGCTAAAGCAGACGTCAACTCTAAATAGATAAACAGCACCTATCTATTATTGATTTACTATTTTCAAAGCATTGACAAGCTGGTTTAACACATGTGCTAATTACTACTGTGTTGACTCATTTGTATGTATTTTACCAAACCAGATTCAGAGACTCAGAAAGAAATCCCAGTATAGACTGTTATTTCTTTAGATAGGGATCATTTAAAATAATCCTAAACTAAATCGAAAGGACAAAGTGTTGGGTTCAAGTCCACCTTAGTCGAGAGTAACTATCTGCATAGATTTTTGCCTATAACCGATAGTTCCTAAAAGCAATGATCGGCACCGATTAATCTGTAAAACCGATATATCGGTCTACATCTAGTTTGGTTGGTTACAGTTTAAAATGCGCATAAGAACATATGCTATTTTGTTGACTAAAATTCGATTTTAGAGTAAAACTGACTAAAATGAATGAATACAGCATTTAAAGGACATTTTCTTCAAAAGACTGAAACAAAAACGGTCAAATTTACATTGAAGTGGTCACATCATGAAAAATCAGATCAATGAAATAATGTGGTGTGAACAACCTATTTCAGGCTTTGCAATAAGTGTTGATTGAAGGATGGAGCACTGCAAACTCTGTTGGACCCAGCAGCAACCCTTCAGGCCATGAGTAAGCGTTATAGCCCCTGAACCACCACCCATTCAAATACACCGAATTAAAATATTGAGACAACTACAGACACATTTACAATACAATAAAACATATACTTTTTATAAACAAAATACAAAAAGCGGACCCACTTTATATTAGGTGGCCTTAACTACTATATACTTAACCATTTGATACAAGGTACTTATTAGGTACATACATGTTGTTGCATTGTAATTACATTTAAAGTACTTTCATTTAATTACATTTGAAGTTACACTGTTAACTTTACCCCTAACCCATCCCTTACCCCAAAACCTAACTCTAACCCTAACCCTAACCTTACTCCTAAACCTACCCGTACTTCAAACTCAGTAGCAGCAAATGTGGGAATTTTACAGAGCAACATGTAGTTACACAGTACATGCATAGTATTGTATGTATTTAATGTTAGTACATAGTAGTTAAAAGACACCTAATATAAAGTGTGACCCCAAACTTGTGATTGGCTGTTAGGAAAGAAAAAACAAAAAGGATGCTGATTCAGAAACACAGCCCACTTGTGTAAATCACACTGTCACAAAAGGGTGCATTAAAAATTATTGTGTTTGATCTCCAGTCTTTACTGAGAGCCACTAATGTGAAAAGGTTATACATGATAAACAGCCTGTGGTGACACGGACTGAACACATGACGCACTGCAGGGACACCACAATAAAGAAACAGAAAAGAGGAGGATCGGAGAGCCGATAGAGTGATGACCACAGATTTGAAAAGTGTGATTGGAGGAGGAAGATGATGGTAGAGGTAAATAACTGAAAAATGTAGGAATGTAACAGAGTGAGGATAGAAAGAGTTAGGCAAAGGTACAGATGAATGAGAGGAAAGATTTTTCTTCTTTTATCTAGAGGTGGAAGGAAAAAAACTACTTTAACCTGTTGATACACACCCGCTTTTTGAGCAAAAACCATGAAAATGACAAACCTGAACTTAAATGGTTGTATTTACTGACTCTTTGGAGTATGGACACAGTTTTAATATATGAATCAGAATTAATATATGTTGTTACTTTTTAAAGTTAGAGAAGCTGAGGTTTACAGTAATGGAAATATTTTGAGCTGAACATGTATTTATGATCTAAAGAACTATAATAAAAGTGCCAAGACGACCCAGAAATACAATGTTCTCAAAGCCACAAGTCTAAAGAAGTTACGTTTCAAATTTGAAGACGATCTACCAAAAAATGAGGTTCCTGCAAGCTTTTTCTCTGTAAAATCACTGGAAGCGTGCAGAGTAAATGAAGCTCGATTTCAAGATGACAAAATCTGACTGCACTGCTCTGCTATTATGAATAAAACTACGCTGCATTTTTAAAAACAGACTTTGGAGACAGGCTTGTTTTGTTTACGGGACTCTAATATATAAGATCATATACAGTTTTCAAACATGAATGCTGCTCAGATTGCCTAGTTTGTTGAAGAACGATGACAAAGGGTAATTCTTCCAGGCGAGATCTCATATAAACAATGGAGAATATATCAATATTTCTCAGATTTATCACTTTTATGGACAAAAAGTGCTATTGGATGTTTCTCAATGAACGCTTGTCATGGACAATTGACCCAAGTGTGGCGAACTGGATTCATCTGGCGATCGCGTTATCATGATAAAAGGTATGAAGTCCCGTTTTGATATTGCATGATTTCATTTGTACTCCTGGTAATAAACTAATAGCTGTTTCTGGAGGACTGCTATCGTGCAATGGATATCAATGTTGAACCCTTAGGCCTTTGAAAAGATGTATAATTTGTTAACATTAATTACATTTATAGATGGTAAATTATATATAAAACGTAAACAGAGTGACGTCACTCCCGAGAACAAGTGATTGCATATCAACAGGTTAAGTATTGCAATATTTTTATAGTAAGATATTGTATCGGTATTTTAAATGGCAAGAATTTAAAAAATTTGTAAAATGTTTGTAATCCTTGTGCGTCAATGTAAAAGAGGTCCTTAAAAGGACCTGTCCACATCAAAAATCTGCCATAATAATATTATCTATTAATATTATTTTCTACTTTCAATTAGTTCATTTTTTTAACCAACATCAGTCCTGATCTTAACTATCAAATATTTATTCATTTTCAGGATTTTAACCCTTTAAATGCCAGTTTGTTTAAATAATGCCAATGTTGTTTTATACACACACACACACACAAACACATAATAATGTATAATAAATGTATAATAAACACATACAAAACACACTCTGACATCCAAACCAACATGCCCACATAATTTTAGCTGCATCATTTATTCAATTGGCCCACAGTGCTCTATAACATAGTAAACAGAAAATAGGAAAAAAGCATGTATTTGCTCCATAGGCTAAACATGAGAAAAATGGCACCATCTGGTGGAAAATATAAAAAAATAATTTTGAAGCCAGGGCCCCGGAATGAAAGCATGATATCATAGAATTCATGATTTTATGCTTTAATGGCACCGGGATCAAATATTTAATGTGTTTCAATGGGAACATTTTGGTCTTTAAGGTCCTCAGTGTAACTAGTTTGTGTATACAGTGTATTAGAGATGTATTTTAGGAACTGAAAACATCAAAATTCCCAAATAAATACACACCTTTGGACAATTGGCAATAACACAGACAAAATGATCGAAAAAAATAAAATAAAACGAGGATTAAATAATATTTTTGAGAAAAAAAAGTTATGCAAATTCAGTACTGATTCCTACTGACATCAGTCTGTGTTTGAGCGAGGGGTCATGCTATAGAGGGGGAGATGAAATAGAAGGATGAGAAAGAAAACTAGCACAGAGAGCGATGAGGCCTGGGGTGAAATACAGAAGAAAGAGGGGCAGGGAGGGCGAGTCAGTACTCTATCCCTTGAGACTGGTCCAATCTCTCACAGGGTTATCAAGTTTAGCAGCCCTACATTGCTGCCTCCACTTGTTTTGTCCATAAGAACCTGCACATTCCCACTCATTTTCCCCTGAAAAGGCTTAAGCAAAGTGTCCAACTGCATCCAACCAGCCAGGTGTCTATAGAGACAGGACATGTCCCTTCAACTACAGTTTCACATTCTAAAAGTAAAACATTGCAGCTGATTTAAACACATTGGTACTAAAAGATGTTCCAAAAGGAACACTAAAAATAAACCAAGTAACATAATCAAAAGTCATAGCATCTCCAAACAAGAAATGGAATCACATATGGCTTCAGATAACATAAATATAGTTCAAAAATCATAAGGACTACTTTATTGATACTTGGTGCTTTTTTAGCTTAATGTCAGACACAGTGAGAGAAAGAGATAAAGTGTGTGACTATGTGTATTTGTGTGCATCCAGACGGCTGATGACGAGACAAGAAAACAATGTCCTTGAGAGTGTGTGAAGTGAATAGTGAGGAGGCTATGAATGGCAGACAACTACATGTTCTCTCTCTCCCCCTCTAAAGGGAGATAAAGTAAAAACACTTCATAGGAACAAACACACTACACCTGGCAGTGTTAAAGGAATAGTTCAGCCAAAGATGAAAATTATTCACTTACCCTGATAAAAGTAATAAAAGTAATCTACATGACTTCAGTCGATCAATGAATGTCTTCTGGAGCAAAGCTATAGGTTTAAGCAAGAAACAAGTATATAATAAATCAGCGCTTCCATCGTGACGTTCGTTCCTCTGTGGTAAACAAGCGCTGCTTCCGAAATCTCACGTGAACTTGCCAATGCACTTAGTTGTGTGGATTAATTTATTGCTGCCTAAATGTGACTTTTGGAACACCAAGTGCATTATAAGGACCTGACAGAGGTCTATCTTCTTCTAAAACTCTTCATCTGTGTTCTGCTGAAGAAAGAGTCATACACATCTGGTATGGCAACATGGTAAGTAAATAATGAGAGAATTTTCATTTTGGGTGAACTATTCCTTTAAAGGGTGATATAATGATGAAAAATATATATCTGAGGAACACATTCAAAGGGCCACAGAACACGCAGCAGATGTACCACTTCTCCATGGGGCCTCTGGGAACTGTGAATGTTTGCTACACCACTTAACAGTCAAACAGCAGATTTGAAAATGAGATTTACTGGCAACAGTTTGCAGTAAAGCAGGGCTTGTTACATGTGTGACTGGTCATATCTTTAAACGATTCTTTCTCTTGTATTAACATTAGTCTCAGGTGATCTGGTCACAATTGGACTGCCGAGACAATTTGCCTGTGTTAGACTTGGTGTTAACATGCGTCTCAACTGTGACCACCTGCGATTAGATTTGTTCAAGAGTAGGGTCCCTGATCACTTGCTACACCAGTTGATAGAGTATGTTTAAATACTGTATCTCCAACTGAAATAAAGTTTTGGCAGGACATATGAAGACACATCCTTTTTTTTTTTTGTTGTATATAGCGACTAAGCTTTAGTTCCATCAGAGCCATGAACCTTGCCAGTCGGCTGCATGTGGTATTAAGGGGAGGGACATTTTAATGCCATTAAAGTTGTAAGAAACTTACACCCTTTCCACACCAGACATGAGCAGCGTTGCACGATGCGACAAAAGCAAATTGCTCCCATTATAATAAATGATGCTGTATACACTGGATGCGTTCCTCACGTGGCACCTTGTCGCGCCGACAGTAAACTGATGCCTTGTTCTATTTTGCGCTACATGTGCTGGAGCTACTCCACCCAACAAGACAAATAAATGATTAAGAACTTTTGCTTTGACACGTCCAGTGTAGACAGCCTCAAGGCATTGCGACACGACAATGCTCATGTCCAGTGTAGTCAGGCCCTGCTTCCCAATCTGCACCCTATCCGTCCTAAACCGTATCCGAGGGGATACCCAAATCATAGTATTGTGAGGATCCGTGAACACTCTTTTGGCTAATATTGCCCACAATCCCACAACAAAAAACAATGTTAAATGTTACATAAGTTTGGTTGAATGCTGTGAGGAGAAAAGGAAAAGGGGTCAAAATGGAAATTATTTTGGAGCAAAACTACAGGTAAATAGTCAGGTGTCATAATCATATTTTTATGAGGTCTATAAGGTCTATTACTAAAATCAGTTGACAACAGCACTTATTGCTTCATTACATACCAATGGTGTAAGGATAACAGGAAAATCAGTAAAAATACAGTAGTGTTCAAGGCCCTTTGGTACTTGGATCCCTATTGATGTCCATTTATTAAATCCAAAAACTAGACATACTGTAGGTATTGCACTCAAGTCAATTATTCTTAATAACAGTGCATTTTGGACTCTCAATAACTGAGATTTTGATATTGTTTTAATGTGAATTAATAAAAGGTACATTTCGAGTTTCAATAATATATGTACTTCAGACCTTTGTTTTGTTGGACAAGAAAAACTAGCTTCATATCATGTTACTCATAATTGGTTTCCGACTATGGAAACAATTTCAGCAGGGGAAGTTTCTCAGATTTGGTTGATTTACAAAGAATAACCCCAATACGTTGACATGCAGTTAATCGAGCTACAGTGCATTTTTACATAGTCGAGCAACAATCTTCATCTGTAAGTCAAAGTATACAGTACATGATGATACAATGCATAATCAAATATTTGAAAGGATGACACATACACAAGGTTAAATACACATTGTGCGTCACCTCTGTCTTTCAGAGCATGCTTTCGCACAACGCTGAGTTCAATTAGCGTATATACTGGACGAAGCCAAGCTACCTTCGCATTATGTAGCTCTGACTCTGACTCCACCTGGTATTAAGGTGCATCTGCGCGATTCGATCACATGTGGTCAGGTGAGACATATGGTTGTTTACAGCTGGTCGATTAAATGTGCCTCCTGTGTCCACTTGTATTCGGATTTGGAGGGGAGGGACTCTTTTTTAATGAGGACATACATCAATCACTAAGTCAGTGTGTTACTGCATGATAATAAAGAGCAACAAAGTCAGGATAAAAGGGTGAGCTGTTTCTCCCAGATGCAGTTGAAATTTAATCTAAGCACAAACACAACATGTCAAGCAGAATTATAAAAAAAAGACTTATTATTGTTCAAGTCCGACTGAAATCAAACTTTTAAAGTGCCTGAAAACATACTGACTGACTGCCCCCACTTCCATCATCTAAGCCTTACCAACCATTTTTAATTAATCACTTCTTCTGTCTACTCTTCTAGTCTGCAGTCTGAACAAGACCCAGGGACTTAAATCACTGTCATAGGCACTACACCAGCACCCTAATCAGACACCATGTTCTTTATTCAAAGTGACACATCGCAATAACATATCGGCTGGCGTAGTGATGAACATCGATGCAAAGCGGCAATTCATTCCAAGATTTTTGGGTGCTCTCCATCTTGGCAAAGACCAAGGCCCTAAGCGTCACTCATTCGCCAATAAGTCCTGATGCAAGCCAAAAGGGAGTGAGAGAGATCTGACAATAACAAAATGGGCAATGGATTAATGACCCAAATCTGTACAGTCAGTATGAGTATGTCAAACACTAATGATTGTCATTTATTTACCCTTGTGCATTTTATGTCTCAGTGGACTAACATATCAACAGAAGTCTATTTTGTCACTTAAAGCAAATTTTTTTCAGACTTGCAATATAGTGCACGAGTCGCATGGGCTACTTTTATGGTGTGTTTTTATATATATATATATATATATACACACACATATATAAGAGCTGCGTTTTCATACTTTCTCCCTCCATATTGTTACATGGTAGACAGTCAGTCATACAGGGTTTAAACAACCTGAGGGTGAGTAAATGATGAAAGATGTTATATTTTTGGCTGAACTATTCCTGTAGGCAAGGCCACAATGAACGCTGAAATTAATGACATTATATTGGTGCCACACGCCCCCTGTATGAGAACATTTTGCAGTACGCAGCAAAATAAATGTATCTAGTAAGCCAACAAAACGAATTACAATGTTAATAAACTGCAATTACATTTTAAATTGCTTTGTGCCTGCTATCAGGAGTGCACATAAATATTTAAGCAAATATTCTTATAAGCAGTAAAGGAAGTCAGACTGTGAACATGAAGTGGGGAGCAGCAAACTTAATCACCATCCACAGTCATTCTTTGTTTATTACATGTTGATTGTGCATTGCTCTTGTGATCCCATAAGGACCCATTTAGAATTTACACTTTACACCTCTTATAATCCAAACACACACAAACACACACTCCCCATCCTCCTCTCATCAATGTTTTAACACTCTGCTGGATTTGACAAGTGCCAATCTAAGGGTGTGCTCACACTTGTAGTTCGGTTCTCTTAGTCCAGACCAAAAATCCTGGTTATATATATATATATATATATATATATATATATATATATATTTACACATTCACTTCCAATGTGCCTTTTTTTTCTTTTTTTTTTTAAAGAAAAGGAGTGGCAAGTCAATATAAATTTTTTTGTAGTAAATATTTTTAAGGAAACTTAAAGCCCATATAAAGTGCATTAAAATTAACGTGATACTTGCAATAAATGCAATAATCGGGATGTTGCAAAACCAAAATCATAACTATTTCATGAATATTTGATACATCATCCAACCAAAGTCCCAACTAAACACCCCCCTCCCCCCTCCCCTCCCCTCTTTTCCATTTCCTGTCACCATCTGACTCTCTCTCGTTCTCTCTGGTAATGCAGGGAGAGGAAGAAGAAAGATAGTAAAAGGGCCACATTGTCTCCAACAGTGTTTAATTTATCTTATGACGAATGGCTGCTCTGCCAAGCAAGTTTTCTCTGTGGCTCTCAGTTTGTGCAAAAGAACATCTAAAATTGGAGAAAAACAATAAGAAGAGAGAATAATAAACATGTAAAGGATGAAGAAATTGTGTTGTAATGAGAAGGTGGGAAAAGGGGCTCAATAGAATTCCAGATGAGCATTTAAAAGGGCTTTCAGCACACATTCGTATACATCAGCATACATGCACATAAGAAAATTATAATGCGCTTCCCCACTCTTGGAGTGCATGGACAGGTATGGCAGCATCAGTTTCTATTGAGTGTCATGATCTGAAAACTACAAAATCAAGGAAGAACAACCTTCCTTATCATCTGAGAGAGGAACAGTGGGTCAATAAAACTGGACAACAGAAAAGAAACAGGTCTTTGGTTCTGAGGCTGTGTGTCTGTGAAACATCAGAAGCAAAAACATCTGGAACACTATTAGGAACACTATGGTCCAAATAAAGTCCAAGACTTGGTCTTCTGCTGTTGTAATCCATCCGCCTTAATGTTCAATGCGTCATGCTTTCTGGGATGATATTCTGCTTACTACAATTGTACAGAGTGGTTATCTGAGTTAGCGTAGCCTTTCTGTCAGCTCGAACCATTCTGGCCGTTCTCTGTTGACCTCTCTCATCAACAAGGTGTTTCCATCCACAAAATTGCTGCTCACTGGATGTTTTTGGTTTTGGCACCATTCTGAGTAAACCCTAGAGACTGTTGTGTGTGAAAATCCCAGAATATCAGCAGTTACAGAAATACTCAAACACATTTTACCCCCATTCTGATGGTTGATGTGAACATTAACTGAAGCTCCTGACCTGTATCTGCATGATTTTATGCATTGCTGTCAATGTCAGTTTCAGAAAAGGGACAAATCAGATAAGGCTGGGGTCGGGTCCAGAATCTCAAACAAGATGAGTTTCTAGGTAGTATACTTTATAGCTAATTGACAACAAGCCTGGCCCTCAAGACCTCTGCGTTGAGTTCTATTTCGCTGTGCTCTGCCAAGCCATTTTTGAATGGTCCTAACATCTTTGCCTAAGAGTATGCAATACACTCTGCTAGGCCCCACCTAAGCCAGATGAATTGGAGCCAGCTGACTCTATTTAGCAATACAAAGGCCACAGTACAGCATTACATTACATACATTTAAGGAGTTGTGACTTAGAACAAGACGTAGCTGACAAGGACATGTGTCCTCAGCCACATGTAGTGACTTGCCTTGTCTTTTCCTATTCCCATTGAAACTTAAGGGATATCAAATCGCTGGCTATGAAAGACAGTGTTTTACATTTCAAACAACAATGTGCTCTAGAGTGTCAACCTAGATGCCCTTGTGTCCTCATGTGTGGTGCTTGAACTGACTGGTTCTTCTAACCCATCTCTTGGTTACCCCCCTCCATAAAGCCCCAATCAGCTAAACCCAGCACAATAAAAGCCCTCAGTGACTGTTAGGCTTGAGAATCGGTTCCAGGTTCCGGTTTGGAACCGGTTCCAAACTTTCCGATCCATCGGAATCGTACACGTCCACACGTTAACGATTCCACTAACGATTCCTAATGTTCCGTTCCATCCATTCCCGCGTCGCGGCATGACGTCGGTCACAGTATGCGACTGGATCCATTCCCGCGTCGCGGCATGACGTTACAGTATGCGACTGGATTTTTAAATCCCCCAAAAGCGCGATGGCTGCGAGACGTAAACGATCGAGAGTGTGGCTTAATTTTACAAAAAAAGACGATCAGCAACATTCAGAGTGTTATCTTTGCAAAGCGGTTCTCGCTTGTAAGGGGGGGAGCACAACAAAAATGCTCACACACTTAAATAACATACATGGTATTAAATACCAGGAGTGCACTATATTTGACAGCCTGCGCTCCACAAACAATGGTAGGTAGGCTTATAAGTTATATCAAAACATTAATTCTAGATAAGTAACCAATTATCTTTCCTAACTAAATAGTCAAATTATGTGCAAATATTTGCTTGTTTAATTCATTGTAGATGGTGACAGTGACAGACAGCCTGGTGAGAGTAGCGAGAGAGAGACCCCTTTCACGCTAGCTGCTCAGGGAGCCAAGATGACAGAAGAAAGGGTGAACGAATGTCATCGCAAGGTTGTGAGGTTCGTTGTGAAAGGTTTGCACCCTTTCATGACAGTAGAGCAGGTCGAATTTCGGTAGGTGGGAGAAATGCTTACAATATTGTTATCAAGTAGTCTGTACGGGTGACCAGTACGTCCTGAAAAAAATCGGTTTAGCACACACGAGTCGACTAAGTGTGATTACAATACAAAGCTTTGTTTTAGAAATGTTTACTTTTTTTTTTAGAAATTTCAATGCATTCAACTTCTGTATTGATATTGCACACTTGGTTTTCATTCTCTAAAACCACTTTAAATTAGACATTCAAAGCCAACAACTCTCAAAGCCACCCTGTAAGTGTTCAGCAAATGGTACAGGAATCGCATCGATAAGCAGACTCGACAATCGATATCGATAATTTCAGGTGTGCCCTGCAATTTGGCATCGATATCGATAATTTCTTAACGATCCCCATCCCTAGTGACTGTAAACCACACCGTTTGCCTCTCGGGCTAAAACAGCCTGGGATGTAACATGAGCATGCTGCATACAAACGCAGAGTAACAGAGTTCCATCTGTGAGAGTGGCTCTGGGCAGAGGGTGCCCTTTATAAGATTGAATTCTCATTTGAAAATTTGGACTTTAAGAGATTATAAAAGAAAGCGCAAAACTGATTTTAGGCCAGTATAAAAAGGCCAACGTTGGTAAGAAAGAAAAAGGGGCACTTAGAAACAAATCTTTTATTTAGTGTGGCAGAGCCGGGGAAACGTACACTTAAAAATCCAATTAAATCAGGATGAACTGGCTTGAAGTCCATAACTGTTAGCTTTGAGGCCATCCATTATGCGAATGTACATACAAAAAATATTTTTATGCATTTTATGTGCATTTAAAATGTGCAGTCTTTCTATTGTGGGAAAATGGATAAAAAATAGTGAGTGTGTTTACATGCACACTCTTGCAATGATTAAGCCGACAACACGTAAGTTCATGTAAATGCATTAAAATTACTTTTTCAAATAGGGATGTGCAGGAGTAATCAAGTAATAGAGCACAGTAACTCATTCTACACCAGCTACTCGATTATTAAATACACTACTGGAATATCACAAATGTATTTTCCTTCAGGCATTCACCTGCCGTGGGCAATGCTGTATTACACTGCATTTTCCTTCTGAATATCTTACCGAGTCTATTTCATTCCATTTTTTATTAATGCATATTGTTCATTGAATTTTTCCCAAAAGAAAAGTATATTTTGTTGAAGTTATCTTACTTTGATACAGTTTTTGAAAACATTTGTGAACAATACAAAATATAAAATTACTCTAATATGACCATCCCTAATTTCAAGTTGCATTGTAAACAATTGAATCGAAGATCTTGCCGGCTTATCCTTATGTCCGCATGACTGTTTACTTTCTGATGTCAATTGCCAAGAATAATCTGCATGATTTCAAATCTTGTGTTGGTCTTAATAGGCTGATTTTTGACAGTTATCAAAGTATTGCTGTGGATGTAAACACACATTGATGACTCATCTTGTTTGCAAAGTTGTAGCCAAACTTTTATACAATCACATGCTCTCTAAATGACTAGAAAATCCAAGTAGCAATTCATAAACTAAAGGTTACTGGCCATTTACAAAAAGTAAATTAGTCATTCAATATGCAGTAGAAGTTATTCAATATATTTATGCACTTGGCAGATGCGTTTATCCAAAGCAAATTATAGTCCATTCAGAGTACATTTTTATTGGCTTCCTGAAATACAGTATATCAACATAGAAAACTAAATTGCGTTCGTCAAGGCATATCATGGGGTCTTTAAATGGTCCTTGTCATATTCTTTTTGCTAACTAATATACCACAATTCTGACTAAGATATACTTATAAAAAAAACACTTAGGCTATTTTCATTTCCATATGCAATGCCTTCACTGACAGTCTGTCACCAATTTGTTTGAAATGGCGGAAAATTATTTCTTGCAGGTAAATGAGAGTTCTGCAATGTAAGTAATTCAGCAGGGGCACACTGCATGACAAAATAAGCCTGTATCAACCACAGCAATTCAATTTAAAAAAAGATGACCACACACACACACAGAGAGAGAGAGAGAGAGAGAGGCTAATGGAGACAAACAGCAGTGCTCTCCTCTCTGCTCAGAATGTCCCACAGGGCTCATCTGACAGGGCAAATAAAGTCATGTGTCTTCCTTTGCTCTCTGTGTTTTTTAAGTCACTCAAACACTAACATATAAACTAACGTATTTTCTCAATCACTAACTCTAGAACAGTGTTTCCCAATCTTTTTGTCTTGTGTACTCCCAAAGCCCCAACAGGGCTCAAATACCCCTTCATTAACACCAAACCAGAAATGTGTTCCTATATATAATCTCTTATATAATAATGGATATAATTCAACATTAGTATTAATATTATTAAAGCGGCCACATTACAATGATTTCCTTTAAATGAAAAAGCAATCAATACTGAGGGTGAAAAACAGACTTACCATTTAGCCTATCCAATTTAGCCTTTATCTTTTAAAATATACTATATACTTTTGAGCATCATAATGAAAACAAATTCATAAAAAAAAAAATTACAAAAATCTGCATTTCCTCCCCTCCATCTGTCACATGTCACTCCAGGCAGAGATTCAATTAATTTAAAAAATCCAATCAGTCTTGGGCCCGTCTGGAATAAGCACAGACCTCCGGGGAAGCATTTTCTCAACGTTTTATAGCAATCCTTTCAATTGTGAACATTATTACCTGGAGGAGATTAAAAGGTGATTCGATTAACCCAGCCCCCATTAAATGAGGACGAAGGGTGTGCCCTGCATACAGTTTTCATTTTACCATGGGCTTAATATGAGCTTGTTTGGCCCCACTAAGTGATGCCCATGAGATCTGTCCACTTCCTAAGGGGTCATGTCTAAATTCCTCTATCTCCATCCTCATGGATAGTACATTATCATTGGCCCATCAGGCTGAATCCCAATTCACAGTTCTATACAGCATGCTAAATTAGGATTAGTGCGTCACAAAACACAGTACATTAAAATTGTATTGTGAAGTACTGCGTGTACTTTTAGCATATAAATTAGTACTTCAGCATTGGGACAAACTACTACAATCTAATGCAGTCTCACAGTGAAATGCCATTGAAAACATGAAGACCAATTGTTATTCATGTATTTGTTTTGGTGACATAATTGGAAGAATATTCCATGCATGTTTTTTCACATGGCGTTCTGAAGATTCAAGTTGTTAGAATACATACATGACATGTATCACTTTGCATATCACACAAGTCATAAGCATTGGTCTTCTAAAGAGCAGCCTTAGTATGATTTCAATTGCTCATGTCAGATGCAAAACGTTCTGTTGCAGTTCTTTTAAGAGTTTCTGGTCAAATGGTTAGAACTAACTCATTTTTAATTGCATTTAGCGCTTGGCAAGTCTTCATTTTGGACCCTACCTCCACCCAGGCATAGAGTCTTACAACATATTCAAAATTCATAACATTCCAATTACCAGTTAAATACATACACTCCATACTTTGTAGAAGTCAGCAAACTGGTATTTGTCCAGAAAGAGGACATGGGTTGGGTAATGTGGGCTGCAAGATCATGACTTAATTCCACACATTCCACAATCAGACATATTCTTGCAAAATATTTGGCACAATTTGTCATATCAGCAGGCTAAAATTCAAGAACACAGTGCTTAATATGAATTTGGGATGTTGACAGTCTTTCAGTCCGAGCTGAGCTCATATTATTAACCACTAATGAAAGAGAAAAACAGGAGTTGTTATTGACTACCAACTCAGCACATACATTAATATGCCTTTTCATTCATTTCCATTGGGGGTATATTTGGATGAGACTGAGTGTTGTTAAACAGGTGGTTCTGGCAATCCAAAAACGTGGACGCATTACTGCAGCAGTAGCACCAGGAGGGCTCTCGCAAGAGGTGTGGGCTTAAATAATTTTCAGGAACATAAACACCCAAACGTTAAATTGACAATGGAGAATGTGATTTTGGCCATTTTCCAAACTAAACATGACTCTATTCAGAGTAACTTTCCGTGATAAATAAAATCCTTTCAAAGTTATTTAAAGCCAAGACCTTTTATTCCCCAAAAAAAAATGCATTGGCAAATCTGGCCAAAAGAAAATGAAATGCCTTAAGTGTGGTTTATATTTTGGAAGAAGCAGAACTTTTGTTTCTTGGCCGAACAAATGCACTCTCAGCGTAAGAAGCTGGCGTTTATGCTTAAGTGTGGCATTGTTTGAAAATTAGTACGTTGAAGTTGACGTCTCTGGCAGACAACAAGCGGTCTCTAGATATAGGCTATAAAGTTATCCATTTTAATAACAGTATCCATTGCAACGACTCAGCAGGCACGATCGATTGTAAATAAAAAGTGTTACATTCAAACCACACCCATGATGGCAAGGAATGCTTCTGATTACGCACAGATTAGAGGCACGAGTCGGGTTGCGCATGGCGAGCCATGGCTGCATTTCAGATGCTCAGGGTAACTCCATTCATCAGCGCTGTCACGGCAGGGTAGCATGGTGTGCTTCGCAAACAGTCCGTCATTAAAGCCGACAGCCGCTAACTCATACATAACTCAGCTGCTAGCCTAGCGCCTCCCGTGTCTCAAACAGTGATTTAGTAGCTTGCTCAATCCACACATCAATATCAATTACAGATGTGTTTAAGGGAGCCTTGAGGTACACCGGGTGAAGGCAGAGTAATTGTGTGAGAACTTTAATATGGTTATAGCTAACTACATGCCATTCAATGCAGCAAACAAGCTTGTTCACTTTTTACATTAAATGTACAAGCTGGTGTTTCACATGGTGTTTCTTTGTGGGAAATGTTGTTGTGGCGAAAAAAGAATTGGAGAGTTTTGGGGAAGGGCAAAAGAAGCAGAGGTTGGAGTCATTTCGGATTCTGGGTTGATGGAGCTGGCCAGTACCTGGATAAATCAAAAACAGTGTTTTTCTGGGAACACAACCAAACTAATATCTCATATAAACAGATATCATGGTGGATGGCAGGGATGTGCAGCGAAAGCCAATAAACACGTAAAACCAACAATTGTGGAAAAAAATATCAATTGATTCGTCACAAGCCAAGTAGCTATCAAATTGTGTAGCTATGTTTATGGTTGACAATATGCAGCCGTTTAACATGGTGGAAAGTCCCTCTTTCCGAAACAAGAGGAAATTAAACTGGAGTTTAAGTTACCCTGCCACTCACAATTTACTAACGTTGTGTTGAGAATTATGTATGAAGAGACAAAGACTATTGTGTGTATTTATATCTGAAAAAAAAACTAGATAAAAAAATAAGGCATCGATTCTAAGCTTAAGAATACCTGTATATAGGCTACTGTACATAAAAAAGCACTGATTGAAGGTGTGCTTATTTCTTGGTTTGATATTTTGTTATCTAATAGTGTAAGTTTAATATGCGATGGGCAAGTTAAGTGTACATGTACTTTTTGGGGGCACTGCAGTATGCAAAAAATAGGAAATGAACCAACCATTCAAAGAAAATGTATCAAGTATAATGATTCATTAGTAAATTAGCTTTTTTTCACACAGTATACCTAAAGACTTTAAGTACATGCATGCACAATATACATCATCACACCTACTATACACACAAACACATCCAATCACAGCAACACAAAACACCCAACACCTCTACTGATCTAACACAGTCATAGTGGAATTCCTGGCATTCGTACTTGTAATCCATTCTCTATTACCTAACCTCATAGAAACCCTCTCTCCCCTCAGATAAACCTATTCTAGTGTCTCATTGTCAGGCACCACTGCCGAAACTACATTCTCTCAGAGAAGGAAAAAATAGAACCATAATCAGAATTCTCAGCCCAGAGGCACAGAGCCATTTCAGTGAGAGTAAACTGCAAGACAAGTCAATCTGTTAGATGCACTCAATCTTTTTTAAGATGCCTCAACTAAATGCACTTCACAAAAACTCATAAATCAATTGCAGGCAAAGAGCCATGAGTGGGCAATTCAGTGCCTACAGGGTGACGGTGTAATCAAGCTCCCAGAAAATATATTTCACTGGCATGCGCACAAGTGTTTCTTTGAATTGTTTAACATTACTAAAACGCATTGTGACAGGGAGGAGGGCGGGGCCGGGTCGTGATTATACACACCCGGTCCCTTATCAGGCTAATTAAGCCTCCGAGAGGGATAAAGGCTGATTGCGGTCGGTGGTGCGATGAGAGAGAGAGAGAGAGAGAGAGAGAGAGAGATCGTTTACGGACATGCAAAAGGACGTAACGAATGAAATAAACAACAAAGAATATCTGGGCACAGCTGATGATTAATGAGAGCGGCAGTCCATCAGCGATCGCATTCATAGAAACCATACGTGTGCACACATGTCAATCAAGAATGCATGCTCTCAATCTCACCTGAGTCACTCATCAGAACGAATCTGTCAAACTTGTTTGAATCGCTTAAGAGATGTTTGCTTGTCTTGAGAACAGTCATACAGGAAATAATAATAGTTTATCCTGCAATAACGGCATTGAGATACCTTCATGGATATGCTAATTATTGATATCCATTACTTCACCGCAAAACACTAAAGAGGGTGAACAAATCTTTATGACTTCTCACTGGAGCAGTTTTGGAATTAATAGTGGATAAATCTCTCGTAGTATCTCAGGTGAGTGTGACGTTGAACACTCATGGAGTTATAAGTTAACAGTATCTTTGACAGTGACAACAGGACTGATTCTTTATTGCAGTGAATATTTGAGAAAGTGGCTCTTTGAAAAATTAAAACCAAACCATGACAAAATGAAAATGTTACATCCCTAATTTAGGCTTTTTTATGTCTATTTATATCTTCTATTTATGTCATTATACTTGAAGACATTTTTCGTAAGTGCCTAAAACTTTTGCATAGTACCGTACACTGCGTGCCCAAGTATTAGGCACATTGTATTCCTCAGGATTCATTTTATTGTTGAACAAGCACAATGCTCTAAGTCAATCCAAAATTTTATTGAACTTCAAACCTGAATGCATTATTTGGTTTGAACCAGCAATGGCAGATTCTGATCCATCACATAAGACAGTAGTATCGTGTGTTTTTTGTGAACGTACTCAGTTTTCCTATTTTTTTTTTTTTCCATTTACTCGTTCATTGAACTGTTGTATATAAGCAATGTCAAACTCGCTATTATGCTATATGGCAATAAATTGCCTGTGGCCAAATCACAGCAGTGCTTATATAGGACCAAATCGCACTCTTGCTCATGTGATATTGCTTCAATATATATATATACTCATTCTTCATGGTGTGTTTAATGCTTGTGTATTTCTGAAATTACTTGGGCTACAAATATTGGGCTATAGATATTAGGCCACTATATTATAAGCATATAAACATAACTAGATGAATTAAGTACCTAAGGTTGTTATCTCAATAAATAAAATAATCTCTGACAGCGTTTCCCTGTCAGTGATAAAATGATGTAGGATGCAATATAAGCCCAGACTGGACTTGTGATTGAAATCAAGTATTTATCAGTCCTAGTAAGTGTGTTTTTCTGCAAGCGCTTTTCATGGTGAGTTCAAAGCACTGTTTGATGCTGGTGTTGCTGCCCTGACCTGAATCACGAATGCAGCTTCACAATTGCTGTAACAAAGTGGATAGCCACAGTCTACTGGCAGATTAATATTGTGGAGCAGGAGAGTTTAAGAGATGTAATGCCCATTGCAATGAAAATGCAACCTATGTGGGGACTAGTTCTTCAATTAGTCAAACTCCCATTTAGACTTATGGAAACATTTAATGATACTTGAATTGGTGATATATTAGTGCATTTCTATTTATATTGTAGAAGTATTTGCTTCGAAAATGTTTTTAAAGCATTATATTGTTACATATTGTTTTGTTTTCTTTCCTAAAATGGAAATAAAAGGAATTGACAAGAAATGAAATTTCAGCACTTTTAAAATTTGCGATTAACTACAAAAATATAGTGCAATTAATCGTGAAAACACAAATTTTAATACAGAAAATATGGCAGGGGGTACTTCCATAAAAACTTTTGAGTGATGCAAACAAATCATTGAATAAGAGTTTTGAATTGATTTTAAACAGGCAGTTTGAACTTTTGTGTCTTTAAATTCATCCCTACACGGTCACTACAGCCATACGCATGAAGGCGGATGTCTTCGACCATTGTGTCATATTTAATTTCTTTGAGACGCCTGCATTCTGTTCTGAACGTGTGCTATGTGAACACCCCTTAAGAATCAGGTAATCCCAAAACCAGACTAATTATTCAGGGCTTCCTTAAAAGAGATTAGTTGAAGAGTCCTTCAGGAAACCCATACGACTAGTCGATTTTTGAAATATTTTGCACATCCCTAAAGCACATGCACTTACAAGCTGCCAGAAGGCTGTGATGCGACAGAAATATTTATGATCGTGACAGTGTACAGCGTTTCTCTTGCCAGGCTGCAGGCAATCTAACGAGCCCCAGCAGCAGGCACCCTGATTAGGCAGAACAGATCTGTCTGCCAAGCCCAGATACATTTCCCTTGCAAAGCAACTCACCGCAGGACAGATGAAAGAGCGAAGGATGACAAGAAACATATTCAACATTTCTTGCTTTCAGGCTCAGGCTTTGGTAGTTTGACATTCCCAAAGTCAACTTTAAAGACGCAAAAGCATGAAAACAGAGCAACGAATACTAGAAAGACAAGAGTGTAAACACACACTATCATGCACACACACACACACACACACACACACACACACACTCAGAATAATAAGACGACCACGGGGCTCATCAATAAGGATGGCTCCGGTCCAGTGTGAAAGAGAGTTTTAAGCCAGATGACAGCACTGTGAATTGCCCTATTAAAGTAGTACTGCATTGTGACTAGTACATCTAATGCTCATTGATTATGTACATGCATGCATGCATTATGCAAATGTGTTTGCTTTGATGAGCATTGCTGCAAATTCTGCTGATTTATATGTCACTAAGGTAATGTAAAATGACTTGTGATAGTCTTGGAATCATCAGTTAGAATGGGTAAAATTCTAAACAAATCAGTGACCATGTTTACATGCACTAAAGAAAACAGTTCATTCCAGGGTTTTTGCAGAAAGTGGCATTCTGAAAGGTCATGTAAACCAGAAAACCGTTTTCATTATGCTGCTTAAGGTATTAAGAGAAAAGCGGTTTATAACAACTGTGTTTCTCACAGAGAACACAGTTTATGTCGTCATGTAAACACATAGCGGCGTTCTTACAGGTTTTTGAGGAGTGAGCATGTGCGTGAACAGAACTAACATCGTAGGATGGAGCCCAACAACAAGTCATCACAGTGGAAAAAATTTAACATTTCTGGGAGTACAATGGGAAAAGCACATACACTTTAAACTATACCCATTTATACACACCAATGTAAAATACAGACTGTCCCTCGCATTAACGTATATGAGCTGGCAAATGGGGCGGATCTCAGAGTTTTAAAATCCCAAAAATGAAAATTATAATTTTCTCACCATCATACATTTGAAATGTGTATGATTTTCTTTCTTCTGCAAAACACTTTGTGATTAGATATCTGTATGTCCAAAAAGCACAGATTGTCAGCATAAAAGAAATCCATTCTAACTCCCGCGGTGACATTAATGTCTTCTAAACTGAATACATCAAAAGACGAGGAGTTGACGAATGGCCGGAGTGCTCCCGTGATACAAGCACGATGAGTCAAAGGAAAGTGCCAGCGCTAGCATCACAGGGGCGTTATTCTCGGGTATATTCTGTCATTCTTCAATGCCTGAATGGAAGTGATCTTTTATATTTAAAAAGTTCTTATATATATATTGTACATATATTTTCATATCTGTACATTTTGGACCCTCAAATATCTAAATCACCACCCTCTCCTATTCCAAAGACCTGCTGAGCCTTCAACAAAATCTACAATTCTACAAATCTTTTGCAGAAGAAAGAAAGTCATACACATCTCAGATGGCATGAGGGTGAGTAAATTATCAGAGAATTAACATTTTTGGGTGAACTATCCCTTTAAGTAAGAGGGAAACACCACTATTGCAGTGCAATTCCGCTGCTGTTCGCAATGAAAAGTAAATGGGACAAACACAGCAAAAACTCTGGAATATCTGAGAATAAAGTGAAGCAACAGAGAATTAAATAACGAAGTCTTCCTCAGATGCCATGTTTGTTATTTATACAAGCGTTGTGGAGGAAAAAACTTTTCTGTAGAGAATGCTGCTTGACAGAGCCACATGTATATGGGAGTAAAGAGTACGCCATTTATACAGTGCATGTAAATGGGAAAGCCACTTAATAAGCCGCTTTTTTTTTTTTTATTAAAAACCTAATAAATTTGTTTCCATAACAGAGTTATCATTATAAAAGACTAACATTTCAATATAGTGAATGATACATGAGAGAAGTTTAAATAATCAATTTACTCAGCTATAGAACATATATTATCTAACTAGAGACTTGTAAGACTGTATACACTGCAAAAAAATATTTTCTTACTGAGCAATATTGTCCTATTTTGCGGTAAAATATCAAAACATATTCTAAACAAGAAAAAAATATTTGAGAACAAGAAATTATATACATTTTATTTATGTTTTAAATCAAACAAAATTCAGTGTGGTTAATGCTTAAAACAAGGCATTTTCCCTTTGAATCAAGTTTTTGTTGTTTTTTTTACCCCATTGGCAAATATTTTTTTCTTGTTATAAGCATAAATGGTATTAACGTTACCTTGTTAGATTTCTCTGAAAACTTAAAGCACTTTTTGATATTTTTACTGGAAAACAAATACTAATAATAAAATTAATTTTCGCATCACGTCTGTGAGAGGATGGAACCGACGGGCCTCCAATATAAAATGTATGAAAAGTCCAAAACATTGGTTTCTTTCTTGTCAAGTCCCAAAAACTCATCAGCTCAATGTAAGTTTTCAGACACATTTCAATGTAATTTAGCCATGGAAATGTCTAAGCTACAGAAACATTTCCATAGATAAATAACAAAACATGCCCCAAAACATGTAGTTCATAAAACAGTTTCTTACACCCAAATCAATTACCTGAGAATTAGCTGAGAACTAATTGCCTGGGGGAGACCTGAGAGAAGTCTTTAAACTAAATGAAGTTGAGACCTGGGATTAGCAGTTTATTTCTGAATACTGAACAGTGTCATTTTCCAAATGACTGTGACAACACTTCAGCTCTCCATAATCCACGTTATTTATCTTAGCCCCTGCCTTCCTTTACCTGCTGTTTTGTCATTTATCTGCTATCTGATTTACTTGTTGTTGTTGTTTCCATTTTCAGGCAAATAAACAAACATACACAAGCACAAACATGCACACAAGAAAGACGGTGTTGCCCAATCTCCTAATTTCTCGACAGTAAATATTTTTAAAAGCATTAGTGCGTGTGAATGTTTCCAGCAGCAATGAATATTGTTAATTAGCAGCAATGAAGGATCCAGACACAGAGTGATGAGATGATGCGCCAGGCTGTCTGCCGTCTGGCTGAGAGACAGAACATAACACACTGTGAGGGGCTTCACTGCGAGCCTGCCTCCTACTACACCACACACATTTACCTAGCTATACCACAAAATATGCCCTAATAAAGAGCCCGACATTGTCTTCTGCTGTTGTAGCCAGATGTTGTAGTTGTATCTGCCTCCAGGTTCAATGTGTTATGCATTCTGAGATGTTATTCTGCTAACTAAAATTGTATAGAGTGGTTATCTGAGTTACCATAGCCTTTTTGCATTTCTACCTGCAGAACTGCAGCTCAATTGATGTTTTTTTGTTTTGTTTTGTTTTTGCACCATTCAGAGTAAACCCCAGAGACTGTTGTGTGTGAAAATTCCAGGATATCAGCAGTTACAGAAATACTCAAGCTAGCCTGTCTGGCATCAACAATCATGCTACAGTCGAAATCACTGAGATGACATTTGTCCCCATTCTGATGGACTTGTGAACATTAACTGAATCTCCTGACCCATATCTACCTAATATTATGTTGGTACTCTGCGTGCCACCAAAACAGCACCGACCCACCGAGGCATGGACTCATGCGTTATCTGGTACCAAGACATAAGCAGCAGATCCTTCAAGTCCTGTAAATTTTGAGGTGGAGCCACTGTGGATAGGACTTGTTGGTCCAGCACATCCCACAGATGCTAAATCAGATTATGGAGCCCAGGGCAACACCATGAACTCTTCATCATGTCCTCAAACCATTCCCAAACCATTCCCTGATTCTTCAGGGAATACAATTGTATTGCAACGATGTTTAGGCAAGAGGCTCCTGTCAAATTATTTTGATTTGTACCTCCTCAGACCACTGTCGGTAGGTACCCACCACTGCTGAATGGGAGCACACCACAAGCCTTGCCGTTTCAGAGATGCTCTGACCCAGTGTTCGGACCATAACAATTTGGCCCTGGACAAAGTCGCTCAGGTCTTTACTCCTGCCCATTTCTCCTGCATTCAACACGTTGACAACAAAAACTGATAGTTTGCTTGCCATCTAATCTACCCTGACCATGACATGTGGCCTTATTATGAGATGATCAACGTTATTTGCTTCACAATATATAATCATATATACATAGTACTGTGGAACACAAAAGTAAACGTAAGGCAGAGTGTTATCCTCAGTCACCAATTACTTTCATTTTCACTATGTATTTTTTTTTTACGAGTTTGGAACAAAATCTTGTGCATACAGTGAGGGTGAGCATACATAAGCCATATCCTGCTGATCCCTCTAAACATTCTTACTTAATGTACCTTTAATGCTGGGATTAAAGTTACACTCAGGGATTAAGCTAAAGTGTTGGATAAAATGAGGGCTACATTTTTAATCACACTACTCCACTAAGCAAAGCTCAATAGAAAAAAGATTCATAGCCAACAGTGTGTATAGAACTAAATACTTTATCAGCTAGTATATTGCTAATACACTGCTTTACATTTTCTCATCATAGCATCTCTCCATGATACAGCCCTTCAGAAAAAAAACAAAAAAAAAACAAATATATATATATATATATATTCTTTAAAGCCCTGTCAGTCATAAAATTGAATTTGTCACCCAAAAGAATCAAACTGTTTGTCTTTAATCCATCTGAAACAATACATCAAAGTTATGTCAAATCCTTCCATAGGTCTCCCGCTTTCTGAGAGGTTAAAATAACACCTGGAAATGGAGATGTTCAATTATTCAGCAGCGGCAGAGTGTTTTCAACTTTCTAATCACAATTGGGCCTGAAACGGCAAAACAGGCCTTACCCAGCACACAGAGACTGGCATTTCCTCTCTTCCTCTTTCTCCTCCTTAAAAAAAGATTGCAGTAATATTATGCATTGCCCCGTGCAGACGGTGATGCAATCAATGTTCTATTCCATATGAATCCCCCTGGGTGAGAAACAATGGGGGAGGCAATGATGTTAGGAAAGACAGAGAAAGACTGAGGGCCGGCAGAAAGACACATAAAACCTAGGGATACGTGTGAGGTTGAGTAGTTTAACTAGACTGTTTCTCATATTTTATTTGGATCATTTTAGTGTTGGTACTTTAATTAGCGTGCTGAATGTTGACAAAGCTGTTTTGTTTGCACAGTAAAACCCTCTCTGAAAAGATGCATCTTTAAATTAATTTCCTTGTAAGCATCACGACTACAGCCATACACATCAAATGGACGTTTGGCTGTAGTGCTGCATCTTGTGCAGTTTTTTTGAGCGTCCCGCCATGAGCGTTAAATTTTTAAGACTGCAGAAAACAAATAAACGTATAAAAACATGTCGAAAGTCCACTGCATTATGTTCCATTTTGTTGCACTCAGTGCAGCTTTTTTTAAATGCATCTTTTAATTAATCTTGCACTAAAATATGGAAGCCGTGGAGAGCCAATTAAAAAAGAATGAAGAAATAAATGATCAATCTATAAATTTGAAAATAAAAACATGGATAAACCAATTATTAAATGGAGAAATAAATAGACACATTTAAATGTGTTAATTTAATTCACATTTAAAAATGTAATTCTATTTAACAATGAAATTGAGCATTAATAAATAGTGCATTTAATTTATGTTTAAAATGCAATTAAATGTGACAATAAAATAGCACATTAATAAGTCATTTTTAAATGCACCGTTTTAATTGCGTTTTTAAAAAGTATTTGGCAATTGCTTTTCTTCGTCTATTTGCCAATTACTTTTCTTTTTCATTTTACTTTGTCATTGGATAAAGAAAAGCCAATCAAATAAAAAATGCCACTGGACAGTTGACATGGGTTAGCATCCAATGAAATTGACACACCCCTCTCCCACGTCACACTCGAAGATGATGTAAGACGGTCTGTCATTGGACGGCTATTGATCGAGGTCTATGAAGCCTGCACAAAAGAAATGGAAGCGAGGCATATCAGAAGATAATGGTCACTTGTCGCTGCTGCAGTTAAATGCAGAGCGCAGTCCTCCCCGAATGTGCCTTTCCCAGAGTATGATCGGGGAAAGGCAGACCAGGTGATACGCAGACGGTGAGAACACTTTGTTGAAAATGGTGGAACTTAAACTACTGTTGTGTTTTACTTGTTGTCAAGCATATAAAAATAGTCTGTTTGGAACGCTACTTTAAAAATACAGTATAATATCTACCTGCTGTGTACATGACTATTTATATTGTTGCAAATAATGTCTGTGCATCTTAATCTTGTGTTGTACACATCTTCATAAATATGTTTATTGACTATAACAGTAGCTATACACACATTTAACACAATGTACATTGGCATTAAAGTGCTTTGTTAAGTATTGATACTTTTATCGCATACCTCTCTTGCAATTGTAGTCAGGGTGTTATGGATTTAACATATTCATTTACAGTTTAATTGTATTAGACTCGATTGTGTTTTACATTTAAGTGACACTGATAATGGCTTCTAACATGTCATAGATGGCTGAGGTAAAATGTCAAAGATTTAGGCTAAACATTTTCTGAATAAAAATGATAACAAAAATGTTGGTTGTGCAAGCGAACAGCAGTATCTCTTTATCAAGCTATATAAATAGAAACATTTTAGTAAAGTTTTATCAAATCCCAACCGTTGTGGACAATCCACAGCATATGGGGGGTTTGTATATTAAATAATATGGCAGAGAGAGCGGTCATACAGTAAAGTCATATGAAATGGATGAATAATTGGAAGGTCAGTTAGCACAGAGAACTGTTCGCTTCAGGTAGGATCTAGCGGCCGCTGCAGCCCGAAAGTCTGGCATCTTTCTCCAGTGGCTCGGTACTTTGCGCCGGTGGAGCAAAATCATGGCAGCCATGTGCTTTCAGTCAGTGGCATGGATCGGTTCTGTTGATGGCATCGCAGTTACCGGCTCTCTTCCTGGACCACTTTGCACGTTTGCATCTGTTTTGTTTTTTTTGTGCGTGCTTCATAGACCACGTAAACCTCTATCAACAGCCGTCCAATGACAGACTGTATTCTCTGAGTGGGATGTGGGAGAGGGGTGTATCTTGAAACTGAGTCGAAAGTTCATTGTTTGTTCATACATCTCAACTGTCTAATGGCATTTTTAATCTCGATTGTCTAGTCCAAAGTAAAACGAAAAAGAAAAGACATTGGTCAATAGATGAAAAGCAATTGCCGATGACTTTTTAAACACAATTTAAAAGGTACATTTAAAAATTACATTTTACAAATTACTATTTTACTGTTACATTTAACAGATTCTTAAACATGATTTAAATACATGATTTATTAGTGCAATATTTTATTGTTAAATATAAATACATTTTTAAACGAGAATTAAATAAACACATTTAAATGTCTATTTATTTGTTCATTTATAAATTGGTTTATTCAAGTTTTTATTTTCAAATCAGTAGATTGATTGTTTATTTCTTTATTCTTTTTTTTAATCAGCACTCCATGGCTTCCATACTAAAATAGCTAAACGCAGAGCAAAGTATAGAAAATAATTCAGGCATTTTGGGACACGTTTTTAAAAGTTGGAAGTTCTTTTTAACTTGACAGATTGTTTAAAACTGAGGAGCTTTTGCGCGAGATGCTGTGAAAACAGCGAGATGGCAGGGGAAGACTCCTTAATATTTATGAATTTGTCAGGCTTAGGGGTTGGGTTGGGTTGTTAATGAATCAGGTAGTGCTCTCCTGATGAACATTACTGAATCGTCCAATCAGATATCACTTTCCACATGAATATAAATAACTCTTCCTCTGCCATCCTGTTGCAAAAATTTGCATGCCCCTTAGAAGTCCATCGAATCCTATTTATTCAGGTGTAAAGCAGTTCAATGGAAAGGAGGTGGCGAGAACCGGCTTGACAATATAAACAACATTTAATTAAATAAAAAGACACACAAACGGGACAGCTGCCCGTAAACACTCTCTCTTTCTCCCGCACCACTGTCCGCAGTCGGCCTTTATCCCTCTCGGAGGCTTGATTAGCCTGATAAGGGGCCGTTTGTGTAAAATCACGACCCGGCCCCGCCCTCTCCTAAAGACTGGTTAGTCAGGCAACCAACAATCTAGTAGATTATGAAAATATGTACTTTTGCACATCACAAACAAAGACAGCAAGTGCAACTGAACCAACAGTTATTCTCAACATGTGTTATGTGTGAGAGAATCTCCACGCTCCGGTCACAGGCTCATGAGAGCAGAATGGAGAAGGCTTGCAGCTGATGGGCCCGCTGACAGAAAGATATTTTCCCTCTCTGTTTACACCAGCTGCCAAAGCACTGTGGTATAAAACCACACTGTGCACTCCAATAAAGAGCCGCTTGCTGATCTGAGAGCATTTTTCAAACTGATCTTTTAATTACATCAAACTTTACAGCCAAAGTGACCAATTTCCCTGTGTAAAATCAGGGTGTTGTGGTAGGAAACACAGAGATGGTTTATAACACATGTTACCCATAATCCAGGCCTACACAGTTTACATAGAAATTTGAACTCGATAGTTTGAGTTATTTACACTTCAAATCTTAAGTCTATGGGCGGTCGCACACCAGAAGAGAAGTGCCACGCCGTGTCATGTCTAGGACACAGCACAGGTATCAAGCACAGAGCATGTCACTGCGGTTCAGGTGGCAGAGAGAACACGCAAAAGTTAACAAGGTTTTCCCTTCTTTAAGAACGAACAAGGTTAGACTAAAGATGTCCATTGATAATGATTTGAGTCAAATCTTATGGAAAAAATGCTAGTTGCGCTCTGTGGTGTGTCAGAAAGTTTAGCAGCCTCTGGAGTCGTAGGTGGCTACCGCCAAAAGCAGCAGAAAGGCGGTTGTGCGTACATTCATAGAAAACAATTGTTCGTATTTTGGAACATGCCATCTTTATTTTTCCATTAATGACAACATTAAGGTTTACTAAAGGATGTCGATTTACCATGTTAATTCAGTGCGTAATTATATCTATAAAATAACACGAAAAAATTTTTTTATCAAGTTTTGACCATAATAAGGAATATTCCTACCATGGGAGTAATTCAAGTTTAAAGCAAACTCCAGCTGTACGTCAATGAGTGCAGGGATCTTTAGACATATTTTTCAAATATTTCACACTATGTCACTATTATATATATTCACTATTTCACACAAACTACTTTTCCCTTGAAACAGCTACCTAAAAAAGCTACAAAATGATTGCTGTGCGCTGTAAATATAGCTGCTAGCAGCGATGACGGGCCCAAGCACTATGGGTCCATTTCCACTCGGTGGCTTTCAGAAAACAAAGCATGACGGAAACAACAACTCAACATTAATGTAAACTTGGACCCTAAACTTACAATGTGTAATAGATATATGCTACCATTCCGGTTTGACTACAACTTCATGTAATTTAATCAACTGCCATGACAACACTATTAAAGTGACACACTTCCTTTTTTTTAAGACGAGCTCCAACCCTTGACAGTTTGTCAAGCTGCATATCTCAGCAACTACATCTTGAGTAAAAACAGCATGAAAAAGTCAATTTCTCACAACATCATACTGGAGGTTGACCGCACAGCCTGACGCACGCTACATAGGTCAATACCGAATGGACGGCTAGGCTTAAACGGGAGAGGTTTTGGTGCATGTGAATCGATGTCTGAGTACGAGGGATAAGAAATAGAGTCAGGGAAGCGTTTACGCTTTCTAGCTGACTTGGGACCACTGCGAGAATGGTCAGCCATACCAAAAATATAAAGAGTAACAGTGTTAGTGTTACTATATCATATGAGAAATAGAAACAAACAATACGTTAACATTATAATATATACTCAGTTTAAGGGTGCATGATTTTAGCAAAAATATCATAATTTAAATAGCAATAAAGCCGAATTAATTTATTGTTATTTTGTACAAATCAAATTCACATTGGCCTACTTATTAACATGACAAAACAAATCTGTTATTACGTTTTTAATAAATTGTACACAGAAATCGAGCAACTTGACAAACTCTCCCAATTAATCCAAAATAATTAGTGCTTTTTGCTCTTGTTCTACAGCTTATTTTCGAGTATCAGGAGAATTTTCCTGTGCCACAACGAAGAGAGGTGGAACATAAAGTATTAGTATCACTTGTCATTACTGATAGGACGGAGGTCAAATCTATGTGGCTCTGATTGGTCATTGCCGTTTCATTGGTCCATGGACATTTTAGTGATGACGGTCACGTTTTTCACTGGAAGTAAATTAGCTAGCAGCACTACTACAAATAAATGCTTCGTAAATAAAAAGATTTGACTATCTACCACAAGCGATAAAATTGGCCAAATAATTACTGATATTTAGTTAAAAATGTACATAGTGTTGCTAACCTTTGGTTAAAAATAGAGGCTAGCTGCCTGTCCGACGAATGCAGGCGGTCATATTATGTTTTCCAGAAATAACTAGCATTACTCCTACAAATAAAGGCTTCGTAAGTAAAACGTTTTGACTTTCAATAGACAATATTGACAACACATGTTAAATAACGTGTCTTACCTTGAAAGATCGCCTCAGTTTGAAGCAGTAAATCCAAAACTGGAGTAAATCTCCCGGCATATCCGCTCTGTCTCCGACAGGCAAATGAAGGATGCCGATGATGACGATAAATGTATTATTCACGCCCAGTAACCCCTTAACCAATCATATGTGCCTTTAGCTTATGTTGTCATGAGTATCTGGCAGTTTTCAGAAATAAAATCGGTGAGTGGACGGCGAAGACCCTGAGACAGGAACCATGGGAACAATTGTTCCCAAATTTGAACGCTCCGGCTGGAAATTGTTAAAGGTTCTAAACCGTCCATATAAAACTATATGTTTTAATTAAAAAAGATTGCATTCGCACCTCAGTTGATGTATATTGAGTTGTTTGCCTTTTCTTATTGGATTCGACTGCAAAAGACCTCAACCAACTCATGAACTCAGTTTCCGCCCATTCTCGCCTCAGACTCAGAACTGTTGGGAATCATTCAACAATGGGGCTTGGATGCCCTCTATTGGATATTTCTTGAAATTGCCAGTCAGAGAATTAACAGACAGTGGATTAGACATGGGTTTTCTTGTATTTTTACTATATTTTATTTATATCAAATTTAATAAATATGCTTATTAACATTAAACTTTAAAATTCAATTACGTCAAATTACGTGCTTTGCACTTTCAGTGCTTGGGCCCTAATAATAACATCACAACCAAAGCATAAAAAAATAGCATCTCATCAAAGCTTTCTGTCCCTCAAAACAATGCTGCCTCAAATCAACTCCGACTGAGACCTGATCCTAGATCTGCACTTCCTCTCTGTGACATGACAGCAAGAGTCAATAGCTCAGGTGCAAAGATATGATCACAAACATAAGCACTGAGTTCTACTAACAAGTCAAATAAAGCATTTATACAACAGCATGAGAAAGACAAAGAAATGAGAACAAACCGTCCTATCATATTACATGCCTCAAGAGATATCAGCATTAGGATCCACCCTGCAAACCGCAGTGCCACTTTCATCTGCGGCAGCGCAGCATGATGTGCAAAAGCTATTCCTAGAACACAGATGCCAGAGGCTGAACCGTCTCTCATGCACATGCCACTGTGTTATGGATTCACTACTTCAATTGGCTCACATTTATAACAGCATTTGTTTGTGGGGAGGCCAGCGGAGTTCCCCGACACAAGATATATTATATTTATTAGCACACGTGTCAAGAAGTCATAGGATAGACCTCAGATTGATTGCATTGGTTGCCGAGAGAAAGAGAAATGTTTTTGTTATCGCTCTAGACACAAACCATTAAATTACAAATGCAAACCTACACATACGTACAAAGTCCTTCTACGCTCACTCTAGTCAAACAAAACAGTGTGGGTGTATCTATTGGCTCAGAGATATGTCTGCATGCCAGACAGGGCCTTAATATAAATCAAGTCAATGGCTTATTGTTATTTGGCTTGTCGCACATTTCTAGAGTCTTCTAAAGGACAAAAAGTTGTTAAATCATTATCCTTCCCACTAAAACATAAATTGAACTTAACAAGTTAACAAAAACAGTTTTGTTGCTTTTCACTGTGGAACAGTGACTTACACTCTTACAAGAAAAATGGTACTTCATAATACCAAATAAGGGTTCTTTGGCTTGTAACAATAGCAGAACCCTTTTTGATGCTCTATATTTCTGCTCCAATAAAAAATGATAGCCTCAATTATTGTTTTAAATTAAATATAAAAACAAACAAACAAATATATAAATAAATACAAGTAAGGCATGTGTCAATTAAGTACCTTTATTTTCTATTTAAATTTGTGGAAAAAATAATGTTTTTACAGCAATTGATAGCTGAATACATTAATAAATGATTGTGATGAAATAATTACAAATACATAACTCACTCATTAATAAAATATAATATATACATATTTACATCAACAAATACATAACGTATGTGCAAATTAATTACAAAAACATTGCGTCACACATTAAGGCTGGGACAGAAACTTGAACATAATTGTATCTTTTATACAGAGAGCATTTTTCTTCCATACAGTCAACCAATCATTCAATCATTCAAGGAAGAGCAAAGTCCCATGGAAACACAAAATAGATGCAATGAAGGATAATTCATAATATTTCAGTAAAATATCTGCACAATCCTCTATGATGTCTTCACCATCCATCACTGTGTAATTGAGTGGCAGTCCCTCTCTGCAGGTAATTAGGTTGTGGGGTCCAACAGTCTGTCTGATTAGAAATACACAATTACGTTCAGAATCAGTCTTTCAGTATATGCGGACAATATATGTGAGCCCTTCACAATGTGAAAAAGAAAAAGAGAAATAAAGTGTGATATGTTTTTATTTGATTTATTTATCTTGTGACTGAGCATTTTAAACAAAATGACAAAATGACAGTTCACATCTTGATTTTATCACTTGCATGTTCTGTTAGAGATCTATAAAATAAAAAAAAGGCAATATTATGGCTAGGAAACCACTAGTTTCAGAACGTTTTACATTGTAAAGGTTAAAAAATCGAAGCGCTTAAAGGGTTAGTTCACCCAAAAATGAAAATTATCCCATAATTTACTTAGTTAGGACCAAGAGCTTTATAATGGGAGTGAATGGTACCTTAGATTTTGAAGCCCAAAAAAACGTATCCATCCATCAAAAAAGTAATACATATGGCTCCAGGGGGTTAATAAAGGCCTTCTGAAGTGAAGGGATGCGTTTTTGTAAAAATAAATCCATATTTATAACTTTATAAACTATAATAATTATCTTCCGGTAACAGACTTCCGCGAGTTCACTGGCTTCCTCTATCCTCTGCGCTTCCACGTTCGTCACTTCTCACCAGAGCTTAAACTACGCCTACGTCATACACCGGAACTCGACTCTCTCATTAACACGCGGACGGCCGTTTCCCTTTTTTGGGCTTTAAACTCTAAGGTACCATTCACTCCCATTATAAAGATTGAAACAGCCAGGATATTTTTTTATATAATTTGGCTGAAAGAAGAAAGTCATATACACCTAGGATGGCTTGAGTGTGAGTAAAATATGGGATAATTTTCATTTTTGGGTGAACTAACCCTTTAATATGGACTTGCTCAACATTTTGCAAAAACACACCTATGTGCTGTGGCATCTTTATCAAGCAGTGACAAAACCGTCTGGATAACAGGTATAGTTTTATTCTTCCTGTGATTATTATTTAGAGGTTATTAGAAGCATTAAAGTTGGTCCATCAGTCTCATGCCCAGCAGAGAGAGAAAAACAGATGTCATGAGCTCTTGGTCCTAACTACATGAATTCTCATCAGGATTATTAAATATATTTGCCAAAAATATCTGGATACAAGATTTATTTGGACTATGTGGCTACATTTCTAAATCTAAAGGTGAAGAAGCTCTTAGTCAAATAATTTATAATTATTGAATGTGTAGAGTATAATGTTGCAATAAGAAAATAAATTTTGCCCAATTAGTCAAGTTAATGCTTCAAATAGTAACAGCTTAGGGAAAGTTTCGCCATACAGTTTACTGTATAATCTTCTAGGATGTTTATGACATGAGCTGAGAAAATGTGATCTCCCCAGCACAAACAGTCACAGATGTTGGTCAAATTTGGCCAACATCTTGCTCCTAATCAGCACATATATGATAAACTGTCATCTTTAAATTCGCCACGGTTTCACTTTCAAAACTCGTGAAGCGAGTTTACCTGTGGAGAGTGTTGACAGTCTGTGAAATTGGTCGGTTGAGCTGCCAGGATTCCAGTGCTGCGAGTGAACCAATGACGCGCTGGCTTTGAAAGAATTTATTGACAGTAATATTCCAAAAAAACCAAAAGGACAGGAATAAAGAAACCCTAATGCACAACACAAAGAATCATTTCAGCACAAAACGGTTCTTCAAGAAGTTCTAAAATAACTATTAAGGACAGTAAAGAACCATCTTTTTTTAGAGTGTAGAAATGAATCTTTCTGCATTCAAATATGACAGCAAAGAGTATTTGGGAAATTGTTCTGCAAAGCTGATAGATGTATCATTTGTAGTTCTAAATGATTGACACAAATGAATACATTTTTAATAATATACCTGTGGCTTTGTGTGAGGAACAGACTGAAATTCAAGTTTTTATTCACTAAAAATCTTGACATCCACCCTATAGCTCTCCTTGGTGCGCTATAGAAAAACAGTTCATTTTTCATGAGACAAGAAGCGATATTTGATTCAGGAACAAATTCTTTTGGGTCGGATCTTTTCAATTAACAGCCCACAGGAGGGGAAGATTATTAGTGAATATCTACTTAAATTCTGATCTATAGTTTCAACAATAAATACCACTTTTATGGTGCATTTGTGTCCTTTTTGACAACAATCTTTGCCTCAGATTTCATTTATTGTAATTGCATGGAAAAGAGATTAGTGCATTCCTGAAAACGTCGTCTTTAGTGTTGCATCTAAGAAAGAAATGCGGGTTTGGAACAATACCAGAGTGAATAAATAGTGCCAGAATTGTCTTTTTTTGTGTGTGACACAATCCTTTAAGTTCTCCTGCATGATTAATTTGTTATGGTTCTTTCAAAATCCATTTAAAATTGAGTCAATATTTTGGTCATCTATGATAAGCACCTTCAAATAAGACTTGTACTGTATATTCCTTACCTGATCTCATTTGGGTTTGGTTCCAGCATTCATCCAAGATTTCTACAACAGTTCATTTTTCATGAATAGAAAAGCCGCAGCTGATTCTTTAAATCCACACAACTTTTCCTTTGAATCCTGTCAGAGTGGATTTTATGTGTTGCCTGATCCTCCTCTCACGGTGCTAAAGACATTTATGCTCGATACTTAATAACAGATTGTGCTGTCATCTCTACAGTTAGCATCTGATCTCAGCGCAGCTGCAGGCTCTCTCGCTCGCTCTCTTTGCCCAACAATACCTCACACTCTTACAGCACAATCCTCATGTCACAATTTCCAGGAACCGTAATGTTGTGACACACTGTTCACTGAACACACTTTAGTAGCATTAAACCGTGAGAGGTTGTGCTTAACAGTGATTTTAATCACACTAAGAGATGTTATGCATGTCGGAAAAAATTGTGCATAAATCTCACTTAACCATGATAAAACCACTATAACACAAAGCCTCAAGTGTCTTATTACTTTCATATAACTGCAGCAACAGCAATATGATAAGGGACACATTCTAGACAAGTCAGCCCTTTAAGCTCTGTGGGTGTTTTAAAAGATTCCCTGTTTCAGTGGCAATCCCAAAATTAAAGGCTTATTTCTCAACAACAAAAAACAGAGAGTCAAGTGATTGGTATTGCTGTAAAGAAATTCTTTCAATTAAAAAACCCAGACGGGGTTAAAGGGTATAGCAATGGTCATGACAGGAGTCGTAAGATTATAGTCATAATCAAAGTTAACAAATTTAAAAGGTGCTCCAAGCCATTTTCTTTTTCATGGAAAGGTATGCAAAACATTTCCATTTCTAACTCCCTGAGAGATATTACTGAAATAATTGTTGTAAGATATCTCACCTGTCTCTATGACAACTCTAGACATTTACATTTACATTTACATTTATGCATTTGGCAGACGCTTTTATCCAAAGCGACTTACAGTGCACTTGTTACAGGGATAATCCCCCCGGAGCAACCTGGATTAAGTGTCTTGCTCAAGGACACGATGGTGGTGGCTGTGGTGATCGAACCAGCGACCTTCTGATTACCAGTTATGTGCTTTAGTCCACTACGCCACCACCACTCTAGACTCTGTAAACAGAAAACAAAAATGTGTCTACGGAAAGACGATGATGCTTTCGTCCTGTCAATCATTTTGCACGTTCTCATGGTGTTGTAGTTGCACCAAATTTCTCCAAGTGTATCTGTCTGCGTCCCGAAGACTACAAGGAATGCCTGCTTCACAACACACCCACTACACGTAATGTCTCCCTTAGATCAGCAAGCGATTCTATTGGATACAAGAACTTTTAAAATCCTATTCAATCGCTGTATGATTCATTTTCATATCTCTTTAACCATGACAAAGAATAACTTTGAAATGACATGTCACATATCATATTATTAAACGGAAGATATAAATGGTAAATTGAACTTACTTGTTTAATGTGAAATTTTGTGGAAGTGCTCTTTATTCCTGAAGTTGTTTGTACAATTTCTGAATGTTCAATAATAAAAAAAAAGATATAAATGGTCAAATTTTATTTCTCTGATCCGTTTTCTCCAATAAGCTCAGTTAGCCTATTAGCTTAGCATAGCACTAGCTTCATCTCTTCACTTTCATTACATTTCTTCTCACTGTCGCCACCTAGTGATACATCAGTATTATTGAATGCAAAATAACCTTTATTTGCGGTATATTGAATGATTTTACAAACTTTTCATTTTTTAAATGTTTGTGGTTATGGTTAATTTTAGACTTATGTATAGGTTTTGGTGTATGGTTGCAGCGGGACTCCAAAAAAACACAACAAACAGTTTATGAACGTGGCATCCAACTGTTCCAAGACATTTGGAGGGGTGTAACTTGTAGCGGGCGTGTCTTGTAGTACTCTTCCTGGACGCAGACAAACCCCCTCAATTACGAGACTTACTGTCATTTTTAAGCCATTTTGTTCATAACAGTTGTCAGTTGAGGGTGCTATTTTACTGCTGTTATTTATAACAACCATTTCTGCATGATGTGGGTCTCAGTGAAGCTCATTTGTTATCTTTGGAGTACGAGTTTTGGAAAGAGGGGGCGTGGCTAATCCAGCGGCTCAGTCTGGTGGAAGTAGAAAGGCTAAAATTGCTTACAGCACCTTTAAGTATATTAACTTAAATACACATATAT
This sequence comes from Xyrauchen texanus, assembly GCF_025860055.1. Taxonomy (NCBI): domain Eukaryota; kingdom Metazoa; phylum Chordata; class Actinopteri; order Cypriniformes; family Catostomidae; genus Xyrauchen; species Xyrauchen texanus. The sequence goes on along the minus strand of NC_068319.1, from coordinate 14,733,450 downwards.
ATTTTAAGTATATGTATTTACCATTTATTCAGATGTTTGCAAGATAATTGCATTAATGTAAACACAATTTGTGTGTTTTAAGTAACTGAGGCATGACTCAAAATTCTTTTCTATGATTATTGATAGCATGCCTCGGATGCTGTCAGTAAAGCTTAACTTGTATTGAACAGAGAAGATTTTTTTACAACAATGGCTCAACAGATAAGAGTACCAACAACATAAAACAGGAGGTATAGGCTTAAAGATTACACATTAATGGCTTTTTTAAAAATGAGTTGAGACGAATATCAGACGAAAAAATACTTTAGAATCTACCTCAAATCAATAAACACCTAATTCAAGAGCCTGAACACAATCCAACATACCACCACCTCTTATCTACACTTCGCCTGAAGAAAAATCTCATTTAATAGAGGGATAAGACTTTCATAAGCTTACATCATAATAGCGGTACTAGACTGAGTGCAAGCAACATAAGTATGAATTCAACCAAGGTGAATTAGCGTTCATTAATTGCTGTGACCGGCAAACCTTTAAATGTTTTCACACAATAACATATCTATGAAATTATATACTTCTAAAGAGCTTCTTTTCATTGATTTGAAAACAGTGTTAAGAGAAGTAGCCTGCACTGTTTCTGCAATTACAGATCATTTCAGTGAATTGAATGTGTCTATTCTTCAGTCATATAAAGGTGTATTGATTGATGATGCAAACCAGGTTGAAACGATCTGGGAGATGTTTGCAGATGTCAAATCAGAAAGGCAACATGCCAAGCGGCTCTGATTTATAATCATTATCATGAATCATGCTTGGAATCTCACACTGACAAAAGATAAATCAAAACAGGGAGGCGTCCGAGACGGTCAGACCTTAAATAAACATGAAAGGAGGGAATATGCCATTTTCAGAGCGGAGCATTCAACGACGAAAATGTGTGCGGATGACAGATGCAAATGTTGAAAGAGCCGGAATAAAATGTCATTTTGGATGCACTGTTTTTAGTGGAGAGGATAATACGTTTTCCCACTGTAAATAAATTTTCCATCAGTTCCAACCTTGCAAACAGAGTGTCATGCTATGGTGCGCACATACACATCTCCCTTTCATATGTATATATGCAGCTCTGGAAACAATTAAGAGACAACTGCAAAATTATCAGTTTCTCTGGATTTATTATTTATTGGTATGTATTTGAGTCAAATGAAAGTTGTTGTTTTATTCTATAAAGTACTGACAACATATCTCCCAAATTCCAAATAAAAAAAGCATTTATTTGCAGAAAATGACAACTGGTCAAATAACTAAAAAGATGCTGTGTTTTCAGACCTCAGGAGGATCGGTGGTCATCTGGGGGTGGTTCAACCAGGTTGGAACCGGGCAGATTAGTCTTTGTGAAGGACACATGGAATCAAGCCATGTACAATGTTAACCTGGAAGAAAACTTGCTTCCATATACTCTGACAATGTTCCCCAACTCTGAGGATTGGTTTTTCCAGCAGCATAATGCTTCATGCCACAAAGTCAGGTCAATCAAGGTGTGGATGGCGGACCACTGGATCAAGACCCTGTCATGGCCAGCCCAATCTCCAGATCTAAACCCCATTGAAAACATCTGGAATGTGATCAAAAGATCACAAGATGGATGGCCACAGGCCATCAAACAAAGCCAAGCTACTTGGATTTTTGCGCAAGGAGTGACAAAGTAAAATGAAAGTAAAGCAATGTGAAAGATTGGTAGAGAGCATGCCAAGACGCATGAACGCTGTGATTGAAAATCAGGGTTACTCCATCAAATATTGATTTCTGAACTCTTCCTAAGTTAAAACATTAGTATTGTGATGTTAATAATCAATATGAAATTGTTTTCATTGCATTATTCAAGGTTTGACCAGTTGTCATTTTCTGCCAAAAAATGCTCTAAATGACAACATTTTCATTTGGAATTTGGGAGAAATGTTGTTAGTACTTTATAGAATAAAACAAACATTTTTAGTATTACTCAACCCATACTTATAAATTGTAAATCCAGAGAAACTGATAATTTTGCATTGGTCTCTTAATTTTTTCCAGAGCTGTACATACACTCACGAAGCATTTTATTAGGAACACCTGTACACCTACTGTACTTATTCATGCGATTATATAATCAGCCAATTATGTGGCAGCAGTGCAATGCATAAAATCATGCAAATATGGGTCAGGAGTATCAGTTAAAGTTGAAATCAACAATCGGGTTGGGTGAGCAGCAGTTCTGCCTACGGAAACTTGTTGATGAGAGAGGCCAACGGAGAATGGCTAGACTGGTTCGAGCGGACAGAAAGGCTATGGTAACTTAGATAATCACTCTTTACAATTGTAGTGTGCAGAATGTAGAATGCACAACACGCCGAACCTTGAGGCAGATGGGCTACAACAGCAGAAGATCATGTCGGGCACTTTATCAGGACCATAGTGTTCCTAATAAAATGGCTTAAATTCTAAATATATATATACTTTTAGGTCCAATAGGTCTATTTGTCCAAAGCATGCAAATGGAAGGACATTGTTAAGACTGATTTAATTTAATTAAGAATAACTTTAAAGAGCTAAACATATATTTTTGATAAATATGTTTTCCAGTCATCATGTCACAATGGTTTGATCTACATGTGTGGCAGATTTGATTCTGACTGGTCTGCTGTTTATTTTTCTTCTCATCTACCTGAGAGGCCTCCTCCATGTGTCTTCCTCCCACTGAATCCATCACTGTAACACTGAAAATGGAGAGGGTGATAAACTTCATTATAGCCTTTTGTGAAAACATTTTGCAAGTCTGTTTAATAAATGCTCTCAGGCATCTGCAGGCACACTTGTGAATTAGAAAAACAGATTAATTTAAAGCGAGGGTGTCAATCGCAGCACATTTCTTTGTTGAAATACAAAACTCCTGTGCATAAAATTCAGTTCACCCAAAAATGAAAATTCTCTCATTATTTACTCACCCTCATGCCATCCCAAATATGTATAACTTTGTTTCTTCTGCAGATCACAAACAAAGATGTTTAGGAAAATATCTCATCTCTGTAGGTCCATACAATGCAAGCAAATGGTGACCAAAACTTTTAAACTTAAAAAAACACGTAGGTATGAAAGAAAAGTAATTCATATGACTCTGGTGGTTAAATCCATATCTTCTGAAGTGATCTAATCAGTTTTGGGTGAAAATACACCAAAATACAACTCTTTTTTTTTTTTTAAACGGTCCATTTTAAATGTGTATACAGTATCTGCTAAAGGTTAGTTGACCTATAAAATCTTGAACAGGTCTGCTTAAAAAACATGTTATCTACCTTTATAAGGCACATAATAGCTTGTGAAACTGGCTGAAAATAACTCCTTATGATCAGCGCAGATCTTAACCTCAGCTGGATACATTTGACCTCACTTCCTACTCAAGACGGAGAGGAAAAAACAGATCTACTGGAACAAATAGGGCTGTCTACAGGGAGCCATCCAGCTGAGAAAGAGAGAGAGAGTCAGTGAACCAGACTAAGTTTGTGTGTCTCTGAATGACAGTGGATTTCATCTCTCGAGCTCTCTGAAAGTAGTAGTTTCAAATGTTCCCACGAACAGTGAAAAAAAAAAGCCCTGACACATCCCTCCTACAGCCTCTGGAAATATGACTTATATTCACCAAATGTCCAAAAGCACAACTTCTCTTGTAAAATATCACACTGTGCCCAAATATTCACATCACACAAATCCACAAAAGTCACTAAGAAACAGGTCTCTACTTATCTAGAGTCAGACTAGGGATGGCATTAGTTCTAGTAATGTATTACTATAAATAAATGTAACAATATCAGTCTTTCTACAGAATCTTTATTTCAGAGTATACACTCAATTCAGTCATGCTGACACACAGATGGCTGCTTTAGAAAATTCACATGCATATTTGCGTAAATTTTCTGTAAAAAGTGCTCGTACTGATGTGGCTGTGCGCTAGATATTTATATACAACTTGCATTGTTTTTAGTACTAAACAACGTGAGCACACGAACAACTGTCTTTTCACTACAACTGTCACTGTAGTGAAAAGACAGACCGGGATTAAGTTATATGGATTTGGAATAGGGCTGTACCATCATATAATCGATAAATGCCGATGTTTCACACAAAATTGTATCGATACTTTAGATCCATGTATTGATATTTTAATTCAGCTATTTTTGTTTTAATCATAATCCAATAATGATATTGTTATGTGTCCCGATATATTGAATCATTACAAATGTATTGCAGTACGTATCGTATAAGCGTTCAACAATAGATTTGATCTACTATGAGATCTAGTTGCAAATGGACAAACCATAAGAAAGGAAAGAAAGTCATATGGGTTTGGAACAACATGAGGGCGATCAACTATCCCTTTAATATGTTGTATTATGTCTCAGACTCCAAATTGGTGCAAAATAAATCTCTGTCACACACATACTCACACATCTCAACATCACAAAAGTGCATCACTTCTGTCATCTTCAATGACTTTAAAATGTTCCTCAGTTCTGCAATTCAATTAGCACATAACACATATTGCCAAGCCAAATCCTGCCATTAGAAACAAGGCTTCCTCATTACTCTCCCACCAAGCACAAACTCTCTGGGCCTCTAAACTGCTCCTCATGCATAATTCAATAGCCACAAATATGGCATTTAGGGAGGATGGTTGTTAAGCATTGAAATAAACAGCAAGGGTTGGGTACAAACAGGAGGCTAAATGCTCCATGCTAATTCAGAAATGAATCAGAGAAAATAGATGGAAAATATTACATTTTCACAGCAGTTTTTTAATTTTTTTGTAAAAAGAAAAAATTATTTTTTGATTTCCAAGAGATAATCCAGGTATACTGGCATTGCAAACGGCATTGCAAAAATAATGCCTGCTTTTTAAATAGGTTTCCAGAAAACTCCTCCCAACTTCCACTGTTTGAACAAAAACATAGTCCTGCCAACACACCATTGTTTAAGCTGATGTTGCTGTGTCGGGCTGGTCAAACAAACAGAACACTGTTTTGAGTATATACACTTTTGGGGAATCAACCTACAAATTACTTACTTACAATTGTCTCTGCACATTAATGTTTGATAGGATCACTAAATTATTCACAAACAACATAACTTTTACATGTTTACTTTATAAACAAACAATCAGAGCACAACCATTCAATCCACCTTAATCTATAAATGAACTAGTTAATATGTGTTTTGGGCAATCTGTTTGAAACGGGACAATGCTAAAGACAGATGTAAATGGGGTTCAAAACATTTTGAGACTTGTCAACTTAAACCAAATTTTGAGGTGGTCGAAAGCACCATTAGACTCATTCATTTAAACGTATTCGAATTGCAGGGAAGCGCTGCCTACTCGCATGTCAATCTACCGATGCGCTCAAACATGAGTTTGAACTTTGCCAGTTACGTGTGTTCTTTAAAAGGATAACTCTAAAAAAAAATAAAAGCATACATTTGCACATCGTCTACCACCCCTAAAATCCATTGATGTGATGCGACTCAGTGGATTGAGGTTGTCTACACCAGATGCATCGGAAACGAACGTTCTAAACCGTTTATTTGTGTTGTTGGCAGTAATAGTCGCAGCATGTGCAGTGCAAAATGGAACACGACACATGTTTGCTGTCAGCGTGCCGCAAAATGCTGCAATGGACACTTCCGGTATAGACAGCATCATTGATCATAATGGATTTTATTGCTTTTGATGGGACACGATACTCGCGTCCGATGTAGACGGGGTGTTACATGCATAAGAACTTCAAAGAGTTTCTTCAGTGTTTCTGATGTCAACATGGAGTGACACAAATGTGAGGCGCACACACCCGAAGCTCGGTTAATACAGTTACTCCATAATTTGGAAACAGTGCGCCATTTTTGGCTGCACTTTCCTTTTCTTCTTTTACCTTTTGCACTTTATTATGAAGCAGTAACACTCTAACATAGTGATTAATGTGTCTCATCATGAAATCAAACACCCTCCCCAAAAGAGACACATTTTACGACTGGGTGTAATCATGATGTGTCTCGCTTTTTTGCCATTTTGTTCATAACAGTTGTCAGTTTAGAGCGCTATTTTGCAGCTGTTGTTTTTAACAACCATTTCTGCTCTCAACAGAGCACAAAAGTCTGGTTCTGGAAGTAAAGTCCCATTAATTTATCCCATAGAAGAATTGATTTTCAGCGATAACTTGTAAATCTTTAAAGACTGACCAACCGTGAGCTCCAAGGTTTTTCTTTGATTGTATATGTTTCCGTTGAAGCCATTCCTTCATGTTATTTCAACTTCTTTGTTTAAAAATCGTGTTTGATTGCGGAATTCATGGTAAACAACAACATTACCCATGGTACAGCAGAGAAAGGTCCACCAATCAGAGAACTGCAGACAATGAAACCCATGAAAATGTGCCTCAGAGCGACCGCACGCTCCCATGATGCACTGTGAATGACATAATAGTCTACCTTCACCCTTAAACTACTTACATATTTGTATATATCAACATATTTTGTAATAAACTTAATATATTGTCTCTGTACTTGTAACCAACAGCCTAAAATCAATCCTTTTATATATTACCATCGTTTTTTATTCAATGACATCATTCGCAATGCTTCATGGTATTGCAGTCCGTGCCGTATGTAAAGATGGTTAGTACACAGTCTTGTACCTTTGTCTTGATGGGGCAGTGGTTGAGGCTCAGGGTTACTGCCCAGAAGGTCGGGGGTTCAAGCCCCAGCACCACCAAGATGCCACTCTTGGGCCCTTGAGCAAAGCACTTAACTCCAGGTTGATCCGGGGGGACTGTCCCTGTAATAAGTGCACTGTAAGTCGCTTTGGATAAAAGCGTCTGCCAAATGCATAAATGTACATGTCTTTATATCAGATTTTCAAATACTTCTTTGCCTCAAAATAAAGTTTGTGATTCACCTCTGAGCTCACAATGCTTTAATGGAGGATTTCATTCAAATATATGGAAGAAATGAATGGGGAAAATACTTCCGGAACCCAGAGAGCTGAAAAAGTGGGCGGTCACTGTTGCTCATAAAGCTCATTTTGGTTTCTTTTGAGTTCTGAATTTTTGAAAAAGGGGTGTGGCTAATCCAACGATTTAGTCTTGTAGAAGTAGAATGTTTGAAATCACTTATAGCACCTTTAAACATCCTTTTTCTTAGCAGTCCACATTCGTATTATACTGCTATTTCAATACATTTAAATTATTAAGTTACATTTCACTCTGTCCTTGTGTGTTTGTGGTCCACATATATTCTTACATAAAGATGTATCTATAAAATATTTGTTTATGATAGTCCTATTTCTATGAGTACATACTGTAGCTAAAGTTCCATACATCATGTAAGCACATGAAAGCAGCCAACAAAAATAGAAAATAAACTAAATCTGGGTCTATACCTCAAGCTCCAAAGTGGAAAGTGCTTCTTATTTGGTAAGATATGCAGCACATTAAAATGACACGTTCTGGGATATTTGGGACATAAGCCTAATCCTAATTTATGGGAGACATATGAACAAGTTTTTCACAAGACAGTCTATCTCTCTTTGAAGTAGCACTATAACTTTTATATATTGAGGCACACACATTCACCAAGAAATAAGATTGATGGTGTAATGGCAGTTTGAGGAGTAAAATCTCTGTTGTTTGAAGTAAGATCTTGATGAATAGCTTCAGGATATAAAATCAAGCCAACGGCCTGTCTGTGTATGGGGTGTGGGGGAAAAAAACAGCTCTTTTCCCAGCCATCAACAACATACTATCCAACATGAGGAAATTACACTTACTACAAACATTTAATTCTCAGAGGAGGCAATGAGTAGGTGCTGAAAATCACAGGGTCTTGGGGCAAAATGCCACCAAAAGTGCCCCAGAAATGAAGAACCAAAAGAGACAAAATAACAGGCCAAATTTTGACTTAAATGCAAGCTACTTAATATTTACTAATTGTCTTCATATTTAAGGCATGTGTTGTGTTGTGCAATGCATTGATCAGAGTTAAATTAAGACTTTTTTCCCAGTTAATTGCTTAAAGTGTTTCAAGGTCAAATCAAATGGATGCCCCTAAAAATCAACTACCCTAAGAGAGGGATGAGAGAGGGACCAAGGGATAGACACAGAGTCTTGCTCGGTCTTGACCTTACATTGCCTCTTCTAAAAATAGCTCTTCTTTGTCTCTTCTAAAGTTGCATTAGTGTGAGTACATTTTAAACAGATGAAAACAAGATGACACTTGTGAAAGGATGGAGATGAGTGGAGAATGAATCAGAGCTCTGACATAGTTTCCAGCAGCATGGAAATGTATGCGATCACCTGTTGTCAGGTGTTGGCAGGTGGAGAGCCAGAACTTTCAACTTTAGTAAGGTCTATGTGAGCCTTCGTGCCCTCACAACCCTGCTGTCGACAACCAAAGACAAGATTGGGGAAATTAATGTAGGGGTGCATTCGGTGGCTTTTGTGTAGTGATGGCATTTTCAATTTAGCCTTGGTAAACATTTGTCTTCCTTTTCTGTTCCTCAACACACGAGAGAACCGAGATAATGAAAAATGAGTGGTGCCCCACAAGATAGCAACTCACAGACATGCCAGATGCATTATTATAAACCTACTCAGAAAAGCCAATTATATTTGAATAAAACTGTCATTTGCCTAAGCATTAGTACTGCGAGTTTGGGCAGCATATCTCTCCTTTGCAGACTAGTGCATTTACAGATACAGCTAGAAGCATTTGGGATAGACTTTGGGCTCGGCTTACAACACTGCAGTGTGATACATTATTTACATTTACAAAAAAGAAAGATGTGTGTTTTTTTTATAGCACAAAGGCTCTGCTCAAGCAAGCAATATTATTACTATTGTTCATACTTGGGGTTAGGTATTTCAACAAACCCCTAACACCAAGAATTAAACTTTTATCTGTAACTTTATCTGTGTTATGGACCTAAGAGGTATGCCATTACTGAGCAATCAGGCTTAAAACGTCTGGATTGCTTGGGAAACTGGAAATTTGTTGTCAACTTCAACATTTTGTTGCCAAAGTTTTGCACAGACAAGCACCACTCACATTTTCATAAGAAAATGTAAAAACTTAAAACATTTGCTCAAACCGTTTATGACCTTGCCCCGATAAAAGACAGTTGTTTAAGTAATTTACATGTCAGCTTATTAAGCATAAACAGTATGTCCCAAAACTCACCGCTATCATGATGGTAAAGAAAAAAAACCTTGAAACAAAACTGTAAACGTGTCAACCCATCAAGAAGAAAAATGAAAAAGAGAATGTGTAGAACTGTATTCCAAGGTGGATCATCAACTGAAAAATCTCTCGTATGAAGCCCATTTAATGATTTATTCAAATGGAAAAAGAGGTTATGTGTGCATGCGACGGACCTTGAGTCCTGAGTAACCATAAACAGCATAAGCCCATCTGTGACCATATGAGGACTCCGGGGAAAAAAACTGTCACTCAAAAAACTCAAAAAGTGTCCAATGGCAAAGCAACATTTACACCAATAATACAACTTTACTTCTCTCTCCCACTAATAGAACGTGATTGAAGATACAAGTTTGCTTGGAAACAATTTTTTGCAGATTATAATCTTGCAGACCTAGAGCATATAAGGCATTTTAAACCTTTTTCAGGCTAACTTTTATCACCCCTTGGTTGATACAGAGATGCCCTTGGTGGATACTGCTAAGATGCAAGGACTAATCGATTAGTCCTCCAACAACTGACTAGTCGATTAGTAGGCTCGACTACTAAGCTTGCTGTGCTTAAAAGTGATTAATAGTCAGCACATCAAAACTCTCTGCAAGAACTTTTGTCTCTTTAATGCCTTAAATTTGGCTGTTACAGCCATCAAAGTGCCGCATTAACAATGCATTACAAGACGATCAGTGTCGGACGTTAAATCTTCTGCTGTGAGTAATGTTCCCATATTTATGAGGTGATGTGGAGAGATTAAGTCTTTTGCTGATTATGTCTGAAACTGTGTAGGACATTTGGTAGTATAAATGTACACTGTATGGATTGAAGTGCTGCAATTCTCCACCATTATATGTAGGAAATTTGGTTGATGTAGATGTACATGGTACGGATTAAAGTGCCACAATTCTCAACCATTATATGTAGGAACAGTATGTGAGCTAGGAATTACATTAAAATGTCCTTATTCTACATCATTATTATGTAAATAAATGTATAATGGAATTAGTCACGTTCGACAACCATCATAAGAAAGATAAATAACAAATAACTTTTTATTTGTCTGAATAAAACTGTAGAGCAGAGAGTGAGAAACTTCCTCAGGACTTTGTGGGAAGTTTTGAACTTAAATTGGCTGCTCCCAAAGGTTTCCTGAGCCAATCAGAAGGGACTTTTCAGAGTAGATTTACAATCCTTTGTTTGGAGGATTCTTGTGACTTCCCACTCAAAAATAGTTCACGTTTAATCATGAACTTTTATATATTGAAACGGTGCAAGAGACATGACATTAGTTGTCTTCAACATTCTCTACGTAAACAAGCAAGCATTTACATACAAAATATGACATTTTCATAAATATTACACATGTAATAACAAAACATGAAAATCCCTGATTACAAATCATTACACATATTTTAAAAGGTACATCAGGCTCTAATCATTAATTTGTCAGTTATAACAGTGATCACAGGTCATGAAGTCATTTTCAGAATTATCTAGCAAGGCTAGGTATTGTGTACATTGTGGGTTTAAGTACATTCTGTATATTTTAGAGGGTTAACTCAGCGAAGTACAACGTTCATGGATTCCGTTTTAGCTGCTGTTTGCAGAATAAAGAGTCATAGTATTGCCGTTGTTTTGTTCATTGTAATTCAGGAGGATCCATGCGTTAACTCTGCTGAGTTAAGAGAGGATGTCTTTGGAATGTGCAGAGAGGGAGAGGAGGTGTCCCAGCACAGAAACAGATGTCACTGTTTTAGGTCCATGTTGACTTCAGGCCTTGAGACTGTCTTCACGAGTCTCCGTTTCCTGATATGGCTGCAGATTATTTATGCATTTAAGGTCACAAGGTGTTACTTGGCCATTTGGTCATACCGAGGGTTTAAGTTTGTGGAACAAAGAAAAATCTTCTTTATTGGTCAGCTCTGTCATTACAAACCCTTGTTTGAGATTAAGCAGGAATGGGAGAGATGGTCTCCTTCAGCAATTTAGATGCCATGGATTCGTTTTTATAACTCTGATGGATTGCCCTGAAGCATTCCGGTGCATTGAAGTGTGTCATTCTGCGTCCTTAAGCAGTTTTGTGCAGCTCTGTACTGAAGTCTTTCTTATTTGTTACTTTTTCTACTATGATACTTCTGTGCAATAAGATGTTCTAGTTATTTAACCTATTTATTTGTTGCATAACCATTAGTTACCATGCTGAAATACTGCGCTTAGCATCCGTATATCTATCTGAAACACATCTGATCGGGCCACGTGAACAAAACAGAGCCTTATTCTACATTATTATCTTTAACGCTGTCTCCGAATAGTCGACTAGTCATTCAAACAACTGACCAATTAGTTAAGTTTATGTTTAGATAAGGGGTTTGGGTTAGGGCATAATATTAATAAGCCTATAATGTCCTTAACACCTCATGCGTGGAACTCGCGCTTACTTCTGCATTATACATCTGGGAATTTGCAAGTGATTAAGTCATACGAGTTTATGCAAACAACATAGTGCGAGACCATACAAAATAGCCAACTATTAAACTGTTGACTTTTCATGAGATCTGGTTTTCCATAACACACCATTTAATTTAAAAACTGAAAATATCTTAACTGTTTTTGTCATTTTTAATTAAAGGCTACAAAGGCAACGGTGCATATCACTGAACAGATGTTTGAGTAGAATGCTGACTCTCTCTCTCACACAGTGCACTATCCTCTTGACACACCCTCACTGGGCCATTAATGAGATGCTTGCCACACCATTTAAACATGTGAGCAAACATTTACTGTGGTTAACAGCCCTCCTGCTCCATGTTGACTATTACCACAGCTGCTGCTGCCTTATAGTGCGTGTATGTGTGTGTGATGGCACCTGGATATGACCATAAAAGTATGATTTACATAAGTCTGTCTGTATGTATCATTTAGAAAATGTATGGTTCACTCCATGCTTGTGCGTATATCAGATATCCCACCTACATGGCACTGTTACAAGTACAGCAGTTTACTGACACTTCTGCCAGTTGCGGATCAATGCTCCTAAGAAAATTAACCCTAGTCACACCTTAAATTGTCATGACTTTAAACTAATTAGCTTTTACAACTCTGTTGAAAAAGAATGCACATCACATTAGAAACACCTTTTGTTTAAATACATTTTTTAACAAGCACACTGTTATCTTCATTTGCAATGCATCTAAAGACCAAACAAATGGCGGGTCACGGGTAATATCTTAATTGATTGGGTGATTGCTTTTAATGGAGCCAAAACACATTCAAACATCGCAGCTAATTAATGAGGCATGTCAAACAATTTTAATCATGCATTAAACAGACAGTTATCACTGGGCATCCAAGATTATTTAGTACTGCTGACGTTAGCTTCATATTTAGTTTCCTTTTAAACACCTGTGCATTAGCTTTATGAGATATATTGACATACACCGATCAGCCACAACATTAAAACCACCTGCCTTTTTTTTTGGCACTATTCTGAGTAAACTCTAGAGACTGTTGTACGTGAAAATCGCAGAAGATCAGCAGTTACAGAAATACTCAAACCAGCCCATCTGGCATAAACAATAATATCACCGTCGAAATCACAGAAATCTAATTTTTCCCCCATTCTGATGGTCATGTGATTAACTGAAGATTCTGACCCATATCTGAATGACTTTATGCATTGCAATGCTGCCACACGATTGGCTGATTACATAATTGTATGAATACATAGGTGTACAGGTGTTGAAATTAGTTTGAACTAAGCTAGATGCAAGCACTAACATGCAAACTATGTAACCAAATATGCTGACTGAAAAACACCAAAAATCTATTTTTATTAGAAAAATACAACAATGCAAGAAAAACGCATTTACATTCAAATTATTCTCTGCTTTAGACTGGGGATACACCAATACCACTTTTTCTCTTCCAATCCGATATCGGAAATCTGACACAGTGCTGTTTTTTTGCATAATCAGTTTAGAATATTATTGTGTAATTGGGAATGCTCTTTAATAGACACACAATTAAGTAATTAATTAATAATGAAGACACACAAACCTCTAACTACACATTATTTCAATATAAATGTATTGCTTATTAAGAAAAACTATTTTGTTAACTAGTATACTAGATAATGTAGCAGCAAACTAAACTTAACAGTAATTCCAGTACAAGTCATCAGTAGAAAAGTAGATTTTTTGCTAAATGTTTTCAACTTGTATCTGGACTCAGATCTCTTTTTTGTTCAATTTAGTTATAAGATATCAGCTCACTTTTCATTTACACACTTATTTTTTTAAACCCATTCAACATATATTATTATAATTTGTAAACCAATCATAATAATAACAATATATTACAATAGTAATATATCTCAATTGTGCACCTTTAACTTTAACCCTCACGCTTTTATTTTGACATTCTGAACTCTCTAGGACGTCCTGTAAGTGTGTTTGTTTGTAGGCAAGTTTACAGTTGTTTAAATCGCTTCTTATTCCAATTCTGGTATAAAAAAAAAAAGCACCTCCAGTGCCATTCAAATGCATATTATAATTGAACCAAACTATTAAGCATCTTCATCTGAGATGTTGTTCGTGAGTAGAGCTCAAATATTGCGCACCGCGTGAAGGCTAAAAATAGCCACAAGTGTGTGTAAACAGAGTAGCACCATTCAATTACGCACTGAGCTAAAACCATAAAAACAGCACACTTCATTGGCAGCATTTAGAATGCCTTGGAGTGACAGGACGCTATATTTGATGTGTCAGTCATGGCTCCTACAGCACTGTATTAATGCACATCACACATCAGATTCTGACAGTTTTAAATGAGTTCTAAATTAATATAAGCTGTCAATGCCATGAGCAAATATATATGCACTGTTTGGGAGGAAATTACTTAAAGGATTTAAAAAAGTGAAATTGTCATGCACGGAAATATTTATAGATGCTACTGAGAAGATCAGGGCCGGTCTGGAATGAAATCTCCAGAGATATGAGTTACCAAAAAAGTGTTGTAGTATTTGTTAACATTTTAAAATGTTCTGTCTTGATTCTTACAAATTATTGACACAGTTTGTAAAAGTGTGTGTTTTTAACTAGGTAGACAGGCAATTTTGATAGATTAAGTGCAACAAAATTCTACTCAATGAAGAGTGCAATCAATTCTCCACTCTTTCTTTCCCTGTCTTTCAATTCTGCTGTTAAACAGCACAGAGACATCTGTGGTTCGGAAAATCTATGGCCTGTCTCAGAATTCTACCAAGAAGGCATTGCTTTCATGGCGTATTTGACACAATTAAATCACAATACACCAAGAAATGAACACTCCTTGTATTTCCTCATAATTCTCGACCATTTACATGTACAGACTCAGACTGAATATGCATTATTAAAAACACAGCAACTATGCGAACACTAAAACTGACAAAAATGGCTTTCGAGTCATATGTGCTTTGACTTTAACCCTTAATATCACATCCCATTGTGTGAACTGAGGGTTCATTCACATATCAAAGGACATACAAGTTGTCAGGGTGCTATTTGTCTCACATTAGATGAATAGAGATGGAGTATGTGCCCATATGGGCCCCATGCCAACCCCTCCACTGGCCATGACCTAATTTTTTCTTTCAACCATCTACTGCCTGGCATGATGGGCTCTCACTCTGGGCTGTTCATCTTTTTCCTGTCTCATTCTGAAATGCTAATCTGATGTCTTTTTTAGAGAGCTGCATTTGAGTTATTGCAGCTGATGTAAATATTTATAGAAGATAAAAGCTTAGTCTGAAATCATTAGCGTACCACTTAGTGTCATGAATTTAGCTTGAAAAAAGGAATGATTGATTTGTCCTCATTAGGACCTGAAAACCCCTTTTGATTGCCAGTGTAAGACAAAAGCCACTGTGACAAATAAACGTTTTGCGAGAGGCACGAGCGAGGACATTAGTATTATATACATAGACTTAAATGTTTTCTTACGCGTGGTCAATGGAAAGGGGAATGCAAGCATGGTGCCTGCTGTTCTCAATCAAATGATCTCGAAGCTTTACAACACAATGATCACATAAAGTGGTTTAAGGGCACCAGCGGTGCAGGCATTAAGTAATATTGGATTGGTGATGCAGGGGCGGGCAGGGTTGAAATGATTACGTGGCAACTATTTTGTGCTCAGGGACCAAAGAGGAGGGGGTTTGTCGAGGCAGCCTGGGCCAGATGATTTAGTCATTTCTCAAAATGGTGTAACACGCTGCCTCTCAGGCCTGTCGTTCCAGCACTAAGCAGCATTAATAAACAGCCAGCACTGATGGCTCACTCCTATATGAGCAAGTCTGCCCACTGGAGTGGAACGAGTTTGATTTCAATGTGTCATTCTGGAACACCTGTACGAATTCTTCAAGTACCTCCTGGCAAATTGAGGACAAATTCCTTCTCAAATTGAAACCATCAAGGATTTGTAGTAAAAGAAGGATAAGAGAGGTAGAGGAGACCATTTAAACTTAATGGGATAAAGAGAGAAAAGGTGTACTGGATGCAAAGCAGGGTGTCTAAGACACATTTTAAACGTTGTGACACCTTAAGATCCACACAGACAAATGATTGCTACTCCATTTACAGACAGAAAAACATTCAGTTGGTGCAAAACTAATATAAACTGCTCCACTAATAAAAAAAAATATAATTAAAAGAACTAAGGTTGGAGTTTTGGCCAAGCAGTTATACACATGTTCTGACATATTGAGCTATGGTGCTCATGTGGGATATGCAAGTTTGATCCATCATGTCATTTCTGAATCTCGTTTCTCTCTCTTCCCAATAATTTCCTGTCTTATAACAAAATAACATTTTCTCCCAAACAGATGATGTTTTTAAGGTTAATGCTATATCGAGTTTTAAATCAACAAAACCTACCACCCTACCCAAAACATTAAACCTAAACCTATCCAATAGTGTCTTAAAACACAAATGTGAATGCTGAAGTAACCTCAACATTTTGTGGTGCTTCTATGTCACTTTTGACTCATAACCTGGCCCTTAGCATCGCAAGTGCCACACTCTATCAATTGAGCTATGGCACAATTTGATCACACTTAAACAAGCTAATAAATGTAGTTGGTTATGCAATGGAAACATGAAAATTAGGGCTGTTGATTTACTCAGAAATGTTGTGCAATTAATTATATGAAAATTAAAGTGTAAAAAAAAAAAAGTAATGCATTAATCTTGCCCCCTAAATTCTGTATTGAGCCTTGATGTTTTTGCTTTCGGCAGACAGCAAGGAGGTAGCCTCACCTTCGGCTGTACCTTGTACAGGCAACGTGCCTCGTCAAACTAACGAAAGCAGGCAGCACAAAATGAATAAGGAGCCTTTCACAGATTACACACTTTTTCATTTCAAAGACATTGGGCAGATGTTATGAATGAGGCAGCGAGGAGAGAGGATCTAAATGCAGTTATCTTTATTGACTAGAATACAGGCAAAACACAAAGGAAAGCCCACAATGGGGAAACAAAACATAAACTAAAACAATAGGGCCGGAGGACACATACCAGGCTACAACATACAAAGGTAAAACTGGCAGGATGAACATTAAAGACCACGGAAACAAGCATCCATATACATCGACGATCGACAAGGGAATGGAGAACAAACAGGGTTTATATACACTGGAGACATGATGAAGACAAACTACAATCAGGTGAGCACAATGACACAGGGCTGGCAGTGATGAGGACCGAGGATCATGGGAAGTGTAGTTTCTGACAAAGACAAGTGAGACCCAGGGCAGACAACAAGGGAATCGTGACAGCAGAGCACAACAGAATGCACAGATCTTAAAGAGGCATTTTTCAAAGTTTCAATCTACTGTTTACTAAACACACTGTCTTCAAATGCGAGTTTATGTCATGAGACGCTGAAACATGGCACAACCAAAGTGAGACTCTCTGACAGGCCGCCTGACGCACTGCATAGACAACATTTTAAATCATGCACACAGTTACTTAAGTAGGCCAATAATAGGCTTATAGAAATTAATATATAATGAAATGGAGAATATGGAGATTGCAATAAATAATACATTCTAAATTTTCTGATATTCTAATTAGTAGTACTGGAATCATCTGCCAAAATAATGTAATACATTTTAATAATCCGATTTATTATATTTATATTTATTTGGGAGCCTTCCTCAGCAAATATTGATGTATGCAATTAATTGCGATTAATGGCATTAATTAATCGGCATATCACATAGTACATTTTATTATACATTTTAATCAATTGACAGCCCTAGTTACAGTAAAATATATCGACATACAGTTCATGCACTATTGTACAAGTGTTTTGATATCATAAAATAGCATTATGACAAGCAAGCTTTTATGATAATCTGCTGTTTTACTGGTTTGAATGTAAGTGAATACAGTAAGTCATTGTTGTTGTAGTGCCTCTAGTGTTCATTTATCCAGGTAAGGGCCACATTATATCACATAAAATTATTTTGCAATTTCAAGCTAATTAAAAAATTTTAAGCAGAGCCTGACTATAATTTTTTTTTATTGACTTACTTTATATTATTACTTTATGACTTTTCAAGCCTGGAAATAACACTTTTTAAATTCCCATATATTTCCAGGTTTTCCATGAACATGTAAATGAACATGAAACATGAAAATATAAAAGCCAAAATGAGATCAACATAAAATCCAACAAAATCTCTTCTGAAAAACTCAATAATCCTCTTATAAGATTTTAATCCAGAGCAGGCCAACATTGTTTAGGTTTGCTGGCTAGCTGCTTCAGCTCATTAAGAATCATGTTGATGTGAACTGCATGAATGAGAATGAAGCTGATCACTGACATTCCTTCAGGATTTCTAAGAGGTTCTAAATGGAGCAAGACGACAGAGCATGAGTCACAGATCCCAGAGCAGTGAAGAGCAGTGAATGGGATGTCACCCTTGGAGAACTGCGCCTGTGGTTCACAGCACTACCATGACAATGTAAGCCACTGACGGGCTCCTTTTACAGATTACTACTGAACATCCAACACAACAGGACAACATCTGTAGGGGATGTGAGGGTAAAGTGTACAAAGCTTTGTCGTGTCACACTGTTAGGCTTTTAACAGCTAGAGTAACACTTAATATCAGGATGATACCAGATGTTCTTCCTCGTCGATGTATTAAAGCGATTTTCATTTTATGTGTACTAGGGGTCGTTCACACCAAACGTGTAGTTTGTGGCATTCCGCTCTGTTTTTCAATTGCTTTTCTGTGTAAACAAGTTTTAGATGGACCACTTTAACTGTTGCACAGCGTCTCATATCAGAGCCCCGCTGAAAAAAAAGTCCCCTATTTAGAGCTGGAAAGTCCCATATTTGGCTGGTAGAAAGTTGGCAATACTAGTTCTGGTCCAATTAACATGTATATAGGGCTGGGCGATTTATACAATTTTATTTTAAATTACGATTTTGGCATCAAACGATTATGAAAACAGATAATCAAGATAAACAATTATTGTGCCGCATTCCATTTCGCAATTAAACACCCTGCGTTATATCTTTAAAGCATCCTTTATTAAAGTTCAAATAATAATAAGTGGTTATGAAAATAAAACTCAGAAACTGACATTTCTCTGCACGGTAAGCGCCGCGTCTATGAGTTGTGTGAAGTGACCAGGGAAGAGACTCAATCTTCTCCCGGCTGATGCACACTCTGGCACAGGGACACTTCACTCACATGCGTTTGCTGCAGCTAGCTTATAACGTGATTGCTCACAACGTAGTGAATCATAACATATGTGCCACATTCACAGTGTATCTTATCATAAAGAAAACAGGTGGTACACAGCTCTATTAAGAAGAGAAAGTTTGGTTTTTGTGAGTTAAAGATGGATCAAAGTGAACATGAGGGTGTAGACTTAGCCAATTATACACTGGTTTTTAATTTGTATTTTTTTGGCTTGTTTTCCTAAATAATATTTAAAACTCCCGACATTGCTCTGGCTAAATCGCATGCAACACAGACCAAAGATACTAGATGGGTTGCAGTATAAATGCAGTGATAGTAAAATGAATCCAAATGATCTAATGATGATCTAAAAATAATCTAATATTTATCTAACTTGGTTATTTAGCTAACGCTGTAGCTCAACCGGTAAAACGTGGCACAAGAAACGCTAAGGTCATGGGTTTGATTACCACAAAACATACAAACTGATTAAAACAATTATTCTGAATGCACTAAGTTCCTTGGGATAAAAGTAAATGATTGAAATAAATGTAACCCTCATTTTAAACATCTGATGTTTGAAAGTCACATAGTGCATTATTATACCAACTCAGTAATATAAGCCTATATATCCAGTACACATAATTCTGCAGTCACAATGTGTCTTATGCAAAAGCAGAGTAACTAGATTCTTTCTATTCAAGCTCACTGCACAAAAGAACCAACAGTCTTAAAACCACAACTACAGCAGAACAACATTACATAAGAAATCCACACATATCCTACATATTTGGCAGGATAACCACTTATAAAGCCACATCTGCTTGAATCACTAACTTGAAAACGTACTCACAGAGGAACAAAAAAAAAAAAAGAATACAACACTGTGCAAACAGAACCACGTAAGAAGAGAAGTCCCAAATGAGGCAGTCTACAGACAACAATAAACCAGAAATTAAACTGCCACTGCAGAACAATTCAGAGCCAAACCAAAAAAGCACTTCCAAAAAACTGATGTTAAAAACACATTCATGTCAAGGCAGCAGCACTACCCAAGCGCTTACCTCAAGAGCTTCTAATGTTATAAATCCTGATATTGAAAATCCATCAATGATGTCCTCCTCGGCTGACATAGAGACCTTTTTCTTCCTCCTCGGTGGCCTGGGTCTTGAGAAAGAGGAGGAAGGGTTGGTGATGTCTTCCCTCTCAGAATCAGAGGAGAATCGAAGCATGGAGCCCCGGACATGGTTATTCCTCATCCCATTAGATATGCGATCCCGGTCTCGCACAGACCGAGACTTACGTTTTTTCCGGATCCCGCTGCACCGCGGGCCATCCATTTCACCGGATGACAAACTCAACTGAAAACGTCCTTCTGGGAGGCTCTCAGCCCTTGCTCAGTGTTGGTTGCAGGTTTGAGAGCGTTTAAACTCCTACAATTCCCAACAAACACCTGTAACAGAAACCTGAATAACTGTACTCCAGTGATAGAAGTGCGATTATCCAAATCCAAATACCTGCTGATGTTATGCGACTTTGTTTGACATAAAATATGTAAATATGATTCCAAAGGGATACATGCATATATCCACAAGCACAGAAATCCAAAATCTAATCCTGTTGATTTTTGCCAAAATGGAAAGTATCCGATAAGCAATTTCAGCCCACGTTTAAGTAAAGTAAACAACCAGATCACTTGAAGTATCTTCCAACAGAGCTGTACCAGGTCTCCACATGGTTGTCCTCAATGCCCCAACACTCTGTTTAAGTGCAGTCTGACACCTTTCCATCCTACAAGTCAAAGAGATAAAGAGCAAACATTTTAAATGTTCTCTCAGGGAGTTAAGGATTTGAGAATGCTTTAAACCCTTCCAAGAATTCCCAACCTTAACTATACAGTACATAAAAATCATGCAGACACTGCTATTATGAATCAAAACACATTTATATTCATCTTAGATCCCTTCCTTTTGATCTAATTCCACAATGACTACAGTCACTTTTGAAATTTCACTTTACACTTTCAGATCGCGCCGTTTCGTGAGAGAAAGATGACTAAATCTCCAGTAAGAGCTAATGTTTTTTCTCCCGTGCGTTGTCATTATTCTCAGACTGCTATAATCTGAGACAGGCTGAGATAAATTATTCATATTTCTTAGTTGTAGATCAAGAAAACATTTGCATTACAGCTAATTTTAGTTTAGCTGATTACACTGGCATAGAAATACTTTGCTGATTTTCAGTCATCTCCACCATAAAGTTATACATACTGTGTGTACTTAAAACACCAACAACAAAGAATCATGCTCTTTTAGTCTAAAACCATTTTAAGGTTCCTCTGTTAATAGTTAAAATCATATATATAAACCATCCACTCTGAAAATCTTCATTTCAGATAACTGAATGAACTAACCATTCAATTTGGCCAATGAGGTTTCCGCAGAATAAGTGTTTCTCCTTGAATCAGTGCTTTATCTTCATGACTATTACTAGTAAACCTAAGCCCAAACATCAGCTAAAATAATTTGTTCCATCCAATTTTTCCCCTTAAAGATAGACAAGTCTTGGCTCACACTAATAAATAATAACAAGTGTTAACATTAATGCGTTTTCATTGTCACTATGTTTTGTTCTAGCTCTGATCTTGACTAATGAAGCTTTTCAGAAGAATCATTTTTACCACTTTTTTCTACCTAAGGCCTGCTGTCACATAAATCTGATCTTTGTAATCCATAAGAAAACTAAACACATCAGATGACACCTCCTACGGTCTGAATGCCTCGCATCATCAGATTAAACAACCCACTATCATTCACCTTAAGGGTAAGACAATCAGCTACAGGGTAAGACAATCAAAACATCACCCTCCTTTTGGAATCCTACTGCTGTTTCCACACCAAGTGTGAACACTTCACAAAATGACATGAATACCAACAGTTGCACCATTATGACACTGTAGACGACCATCAAATTACACTTCACCAATAACGTGAACACATTGTGTAGCTACTGTATGACATCATAATCAGCCATCAACTTAAAGGAATATTCCAGATTCAATACAAAGTTAAGATCAATCGATAGCATAGTGTTGATAACTAAAAAAATTGTAAAGTCTTCTTAAAAAAAGAAAAGAAAACCTTGGTTCAAGTGAGTACTTACAATGGACGTGAATGGGGCCAATACGTACGTAAATGCTAAAAATACTCACTGATTCAAATGTATAGCCACAAGACGTAAACAATATGCATGGTATGAGTTTAGTGTGATAAAATCGTTTACTAGCCTTAAATGTGTAAAGTTACATCTAATTTTACGATTTTGTTGCCATGGCGAAGTAACGGCATAAACCCTGTAATCCCACAAATATGATAATTTAAACTTTACAGCTCAAATAATACATGAGTTTTAACAATAATTCAAGTAAGTGCATTTATTAAATTATAAGCCATTCAATTCCATTGTAAGAGCCTCACTGTAACCTCGATTTTTAAATTTTTTAAGAAAAGGGCGGATGAGTCTCTTTTTTTTTTACATGGTAATCAACATTATGCCACAAATGCTGTAAATTGATCTTAAATTGCACTGAATCCAGAATATTCCTTTAAACTTTGCCTAATGAAATGAACCCCTCAACTACATTGTGACATATTAATCAACCTGCAATTCACCAAATTACATGAATCCCTACAGTTGCTCCATTATGACAACATAGACAGCAATCAAATTAAACTCCACCAATGGAGAGATGACATATAGTAACTACAGTACATTATGATATAATCAGCAATCAACTTAAAATTCATCAAATCACTCAAGCACCTGCAGTGGTATGACATCATAATCAGCAATTTACTTAAACTTGACCAAATGACATAAACACTTACAGCAGCTACAGTATGACATCATTGTCTGCATTCAACCTAAATTTCAACAGATGACATGAATAGAGTGGCAACATTATGACATCATAAACATCAACTTAAACTTCACTGACACAAACCAACCTTTATTTGCCTCCAAAATCCCAATACAAGTGGAAAACACTGCATTTCAGCAATGCAATGTGAACTTGACTTTTTCATATAAATTACGCATTCCAGAAACATTTTCCAGACAGCAATCAAAGCCTGATCAATATCCTAGGTGGGCTATTATTACAAAGCTATTTCCAATCACGTACCCCTTTAAACTGATGATGCCCTGTACTGGCACCCCAATCACACACACCCCACATATCTCAGCAAATGGTTTTAATCTATTTACACTGCCTGCCAGCCCTACCTTCCCATACTGGAAATATTTCTCGCTCTCTATCTTGTGTTTTTTGTGTGTGTGTGTGTGTGTGTGTGTGTGTGTGTGTGTGTGTGTGTGTGTGTGTGTGTGTGTGTGTGTGTGTGTGTGTGTGTGTGTGTGTCCACGCACCGTGGCCGGTGCAGCCCACAGCAGTAGCGCCTGGCACTGCCTCCTTCTCCAGCTCTAGATCCACCAAAACACAAAGCCTGTCTTCTCTCATGCAGGACAAAACCAACACAGGCAAACCCTGGCGAGTGGAGGAGGAGGGTCGTCTGGGCGAGTCGTCGGCATTCGGAAGGCGAGCTTCTTTGGATAGGAAAACAAAAGCAATTTTTTCCACAACCACATAAATCCTGCAAGGAAGCGACGCTGCTCCTCTCCGCGAGCCCGTGCTTCAGGATCCCGGCGCGAACAGTCAGGGACCGAGCGCATTGATACAGCACTGCCGCAGTGCCGCTTTACAGGCGATCCGCTTCCTCAGCGCATATAGTGCTGCGCTCTCAATCCAGAGGAGTCCCACGTTTAGCCTGTTTAAAAGAAAGCAAACATCACGGTCTTACAGTAGGAAACTTACAATGGGATTGATTGGAACCAGTCTATAAACATTCAAATACACTATGTTTCAAAAGTATAGCGTCAAGACGTAAACATTATACGTGTTAGCGTCATTTTAATGTGATAAAATTGCTTAGTCTTAAAATAGTCTTATAATATAATAGTCATGTAATGTTATAACCAATATTACAACTTCATTGTCATGACGACTTAACCCTGGCAAACAGTAGTCTGGTAAACGTCACACTAATTCATGTTCACATGAATAATCTTTACATCTTGTGGCTATACTTTTGAAATAGTGTGTATTTTAATGATTATGGATTGGCCTCATACACTTCCATTGCACTTTTGTATATTGAATCGATGCAGATAGACAAACCAACACATTTTCTTAATAGGCAAGTTTAATAGTAAATATTATTAAAAGAAGGTGTCTTGTTTTTAATAATTTACAGCACCTCATTCTGTCTCAAGTTCAAATCAAGTTAAAAAAAGAGACATCTGTCTATAGCGTTGTGTTGATTGATCAGTGCTCATGAATCGGTGAAAACAATTTTGAAATTTACTGTTTAAAATCACTGGCTGATGATCAGACATATGAGTCAAAACATTATGACCACTCACAGGTGAAGAAAATAATGTTGATCATCTCCTAACAAGGCCGCATGTCAAGGTCTGGGTAGATTATATGGTAAACGAACAATCAGTTCTCGTAGTCAATGTGTTGAATGCAGGAGAAATGAGCAGGAGTAAAGACCTGAACGAATTTGACAAGGGACAAATTGTTATGGCCAGATGACTGGGTCCAGGGGCGTAGCACCAAATTTTGGGCCCTGGGTACAAACCATCTTGCTGGGCCCCCGTACCAAATATGTATGTATAGAAAACTGACTTCTAAGGGGCCCCCCCTGTACTCGGTACCCTTTACCCCCCCAGTCCAACGCCCCTGACTGGGTCAGAGCATCTCTGAAATGGCCAGGCTTGTTGTGTGCTCCCGTCATCAGTGGTGAATACCTACTGACAGTGGTCCGAGGAGGGACAAACCAAAAACCGATGACAGGGTGTTGGGCGCCCAAGGCTCATCAATGTGCAAGGTCAACGAAGGCAATCCTGCCTGGTTCGAACCACCGACAGAGGGTCTTCTGTGGCACAAGTTACAGAAAATATTTTAATGATGGTCACAGGAGGAATGTGTCAAACCACCATGCATTTCACCCTTCTGCGTTTGGGGCTGCTTGGCCGCATACTGGTCGGAGTGCCCACGATGACCCATGTCACCATCAAAGTGACTACAATGGGCACGTGAGCATCGGAACTGGACCATTGAGCAGTGGAAGAAGGTCGCCTGATCCGAAGAGTCCCGTTTTCTTTTACATCACGTGGACAGCCGTGTACTTGTGTGTCATTTATCTGGGGAAGTGATGGCACCAGGATGAACTGTGGGAAGACGGCAAGCCGGTGGAGGGAGTGTGATGCTTTGGGTAATGTTCTGCTGGGAAACCCTGGGTCTGACCATTCATGTGGACGTCAATTTGACACGTGCCACCTACCTAAACATTATTGCAGACCAGGTACACCCCTTCATGGCAATGGTTTTCCCTGATGCCAGTGGCCTCTTTCAGCAGGATAATGTGCCCTGTCACACTGCACACATTGTTTGGGAATGGTTTGAGGAACATGATGAAGAGTTCAAGGTAATGCACTGGCCTCCAAATTTCCCAGATCTCAATCCAACAAGTCGAATCCATGGCGGCTCCACCTCGCAATTTACAGGCTGCTGTCTTGGTGCAGATACCACAGGACACCTTCAGGGGTCTTGTATAGTCCATCCCTCGGCTCTGTTTTGGTGGCACGCAGAGGACCAACAATATTTAAAGCGGGTGTTCAAAATGTTTTGGCATATTGGTGTATACAGGCTATTAAATCTTCAGGCATTTGGCAATGAAAGGGTTTTCTACCAGAACAGTGATCCAGCTAAAAATTAGCATAGGTTTTTTTAAAACATGCCATCTGATTCATGCATGATGAAGTGCAAGAGCTTCTTTCTTTTTTTTATCATACTATGATATGCATACAACAAGTCATTGTCTAATCAAGCATGTGTTTCTCTTTAACATTTTAATTGTGTGCATATGCTACTGTATTGCCCTCAGGCTGTTCATGACTTTCTATGTCTGTAATCTTTGGTAAAGTATATTGTAACCAGGCAAAAATGTCTCACACATGACATTGTTTGAGAATCCTGAACAGCCACACATAGCAACATTGGCTCAACCAATGGTGTGAGTTTGGGGTAGGGCGATATGTTTGTCCAAATGACCATTTTGCCATTTCATTTGGTGACTATAGTGGTGCAGAAATGACAGACTTCACCTTTAATTAACATTTTATTTAAACTTTGGTTATGTAACATATAACCATATTGTTTTTTCCGTTAGGCCAACCCATGGGTGACCTTACACACCCCTGCTTTAATCACACCACAATTAAACCGGAGCCTACTCAAGCCAAGTGAAACTTACTTCACTTATTATAAAAACATTTGGTCAGAATCACTGATGATGGTTGTGGAAAAGACTAAATGCTGTCATGAAAGCATGTCATTTGATACCCAAGTCAAAATTGCCTTTTCTACCTAAGGCTTTTGATATCTGATCAATCACTAAAGAAAGATTTAAAGTGCATGCATGTTTTTTCACCCTCTTTCATAAACTCTTGCATCTCATATGCATGATTCCCAATAGAAAACACAGAACCATTTTTCACCCTGCATTCATGCCTTATTAAAATGGACACAATGCAATGCTTCAAGGAAGCATGAGTCTGCAACACTTCCACCCATGTGAGCCATCAAGCAACAGTTTATGGATTTCCTTGAGCTACCAGAGGTCCTGCATTCATTCATTTATTTAGCTAATACACTGCGTTCTAAAGAGTAGAACAGTGTGACACCAGGAATATTTATATACTGTAGATCTATAACTGTGTGCTCCTCTGTTTGTGATTAATAGGCCAATAGACTCAAGTAAAATAATGGGGACTACATCAAGTACATTTGTGTGTGCGTGCATTTGTGTGTGCGTGCATGTGTGCGCGTGTGAGAGAGCGAGAGAGAGAGAGATTCCCCTTTAAAATCACACTATTCTGCGTCTCTATGAAATTGATTTTTAAAGCAATAATTGTCTAAGAGCATAACACGCATTACTTAATTCTTTCTCCTGCAATCAGGCCAATATTGTCCTCACCCAGACATTAACCAAATGCCTCATTTGCGCTTCCATTAGCAATAAAGTTTTTCCTTCTTTCTGGCACCAGATTGCAAGATACTGTAACGATTTGCATGCAGTGTATCCATAGTGTTTTTAACGATGCTGTCTGAAATAAAAAGAGGGCTCTTCTGTTTGCTCCCTGGGAGAACAGGGATGTAACAGCTGTCTATATGACAGCAGATGGGTAGGACTGATATTGTCGTCTGAGGGCTTTTAATTACTCAGTAAAACACTCTAAATGGACTGATGAGCAAAGCACATGATCATAGAAATCTGTTCTGTCTAATACTCAAATAATTATAATTTTTTTGTAGGTTTGTATGCAAGCTTTTCATTGTGTCAGCAGTCACAAGACTGAATTAGACAAAAACGTGTTAAAAAGGATAGTTCAAAAAAAATATATATGTCCATTTCCAGTGTTGGTTAAGTTACTCTAAAAAAAGAATTAATTACTAACTACTAATGACATATTCTACAGTGTAATTAGATTACTGTACTGATTACTCTGTCTGAAAAGTAATTGCAATACTTATTACTAATTACTTTCTAAAACCCTGATCAACCACGACCAGATGAAAAATACAAAGATAGACATGAAATAGTTATTTCAATTCTTTCAGATAAATCATAGAAAATCAAATATATTATTCATAAACTGGCCAAAGAATTGAAGGGGGCAGCGTTTAATTAGAAAACATACATTTTAACATAAGACATTCAATAAGACAGAATTGTTCTATAGTCTATACAATATTTAACACAATTTCATCAGAAGTAACTGTAATTAAATTACTGAAAAATTAAGAGTAATCCCATATTTTAAAAATGTAATTTAAATACAGTTATTAATTACTTAGTAATGCATTACATCCAACACTGTCCTTTTCTTACCTTAATGTTGTTCCATAACTGTATGACTTTTCTTTCTTCTGTAGATCACAAAAGAAGAAGTTTAGCAGAATGTCAGACCTGCTCTCTTCCAGACTATGGAAGTGGATGGTGACCAGAGGCTGACAAACTCCAAAAAGTCAATAAAAGCACCACAAAAGCATTATAATTTTTTTTAAATGACTCATGCTTTATATTCCAAGTCCACTGAAGCCATATATTGGTGCTGCAAAAAACAAAACATGAAAATGTAATTATTTCCATTACTCGCTGAAAATCTTGCCTTGAAACATGGGTTTTTATTCATTTTCCTTGTATGGAAAAAAAGCAGATTGGACGTTCTGCTATAATAACTGTGTTTCACCAAAGAAATACAGTCATACACGTTTTGAAACACATTAGAGTGAATAAAATATTTTTTGAAGAACTATCCCTTTAAAATTATCAACATGTCTGATTCATAATCCAGTAACCACTAACCAAAGATGAGGTCCCAAAATATGATCAAATGTGACTAATGTATTTTCTATTTTCAGCCATTTCATCCAAAAGTCAAGTACAGTATGTCAAGTCATTTTTATTTGTATAGCACTTTTCATAACACACATCGTTTCAAAGCAGCTTTACAGAAGATCATGCATTAACAAAAATGAAACTGTAATGGCTATAAATTCTTAAAGTGATAATTGTGTAGTTTGATTAAATATGATTGTAAATTGTGTATAAAAAATAAATCATTAAATAATTAAATAATAATTGTATTTATAACCCCAGTATGAACACAAAACTCCATAAGATGTTGTTAATGGAGAAAAACAGACTCACTGTTGGGGCCAGTTCCCCTCTGGCTAAACAACATGAATACAATAACAATATTAGTTATTTTTGTGCAGTGCAAGTCTGTAAATGTGCAAAAATGTGTAAACTAATTAAGTGTTAAGGGCCAGTGTTTAAACATAGATTGTGTTTGAACTGTAAGATTAATGATTAATGTTTTTAAGTCCATCCTGGATTAACTGCAGAAGTTCATATAGATGCTATTGTCCTTGTTAATTGACTGATGAAGAGTTTTGTTGGCAATTGATAGTCTATGTATTCCATTTCAAGAGTGTAGTCCATCAATAGACAAAAGTGATGCAGGCAGAGATCAATGAGGTGCATCGCAGTTCAACAGGCAGGTAATTCCGTTGAGGTTCGGTGGCGTCCATCCTAAATCCAAGGTTCAAGTAGTGGCATATGAAGTATCTCATGTCTTAAAGTTGGAGTTGGCATCAGTTCATCCTCTGAAGACAATTGTAAAAGACTGAAGTGATGTCTGGCTGGCACCAGCTGCATTTACTCATCATCACTTAGAGACACATTGCACTGAAGTCCGACACCAAGCAGTAACGGAGCTGGATCTGGCCGGCTCTTGTAACCTCGTGATATGAATACTGTGGTTGAGACATGGAAACAAATAAAAAAATATTAGCGTAGATGCCATTCAATTTTATGCTGAGTTATAGATCATGATGGATGTTTCTGGTTCTGGCAGACCTAACTAAAGCAGCCTAATTGTGAGTTCAAGGACAAATTATGTGTATGCCTGACTAAAGTCTAGACTTAAACTGAGTGAGTGTGTCTGCATCCCGAACAGTGTTAGGGAGACTATTCCATAGTTTAGGAGTTTAGGAGCATGAAAAGGATCTACCTCCTTTTGTGGATTTTGATATTCTTGGAACTATTAACAAGCCAGAATTTTGTGATTGTATTGAACGTGATGGTATATAGCGTGTCAAGAGGTAATTTAAGTAGTGTGGAGCTAGACCAATCAAAGCTTTGCATGTAGTTAACAGAATTTAAAAATGAATATGAAATTTAACAGGTAGCCAATGTAACGACAATAAAATGGGGCTAATATGATCATATTTCTTGGTTCTAATCAGCACTCTTGCAGCTGCATTTTGTACCAACTGAAGTTTATTTATTGATCTTGCTGGACATCCTCCCAGTAATGCATTACAATAATCTAGTCTTAAGGTCATGAATGCATGAATAATTTTTTCGCATCAGCAACAGAGTGTATGTGTCGTAATTTAGCAATATTTCTCAGGTGGAAGAATGCTGCTCTACAAACTGGAAATTGTATTTTCAATGGACAGATTGGTATCAAATATAACACCTAAGTTCTTTGCTGTAGAAGGCAACGTAACAGTAAATCCATTGAGTCAAATTATATTTAAGTGTCTTATTTTTAGAGGTTTTTGGTCTAATAATTAGTACCTCTGTTTTGTCTGTCTTCTGCTGTTGTAGCCCATCCGCCTCAACGTTCGATGTGTTGTGCATTCTGAGGTGTTATTCTGCGCACTACAATTCTACAGAGTGAAAATATGAGTTACCATAGCCTTTCTGTTAACTCAATCCAGTCTAGAAATTCTCTGTTGACCTCTCTCATCAACAAGACATTTCTGTCCTCAGAACTGCCGCTCACTGGATGATTTTTATTTTTTGCACCATTTTGAGTAAATTCTAGAGAATGTTGTGTGTGAAAATCCCAGGAGATCAGCAGTTATAGAAATACTCAAACCAGCCTGTCACTGAGATCACATTTTTCCCCATTCTGATGGTTGATGTGAACATCACCTGAAGCTCCTGACCCGTATCTGCATGATTTTATGCATTGCAATGCTGCTACACGATTGGCTGATCAGATAATCGTATGAATAAGTAGGTGTACACATGTTCCTAATTAAGTACTCAGTGAGTGTATTTCTACCATATACAAAACATAAAACAACAACAAGCTGTGATTCTTTTTTTGTTTTTTTTTCAAGATAATCTGTAAGATCTCCCTTTGTGCATATCGACTCTGAAAGCAAATATGTCTTTTCAGCACCTTTCACTTTCGGCATGTCCAGATTCATGTCAGCCACAATCTTTTTCTCTCAAGAGGCTGTCATCTAGAAAATACACATGTTTATCTTCTTAAACTGATAACACACTGACTGATCTACAGTAGAAACAAACCTGCATGGAAGGTCACACATACACGCACATTTAGCTCACATTGTCAATATGTGTGCATTTATGGTGGTGGAGGTTGTGCTTGCCTTTGGAAAGCCTGTTTATTTTAGCCTTAATGCAGTCTAACAACTGCTTTATAGGAAATATAGATGTTTACTTAAAGGTGCACTCAGTCATTTTTTCCTCATTAAAAAAAGTTTAACTCCCAAAGACACGAATTGTAATTTTGCAATATATGTAGGAAATCATTAGCACTCGTAATAAAATGAAGACTCCAGTCATATCAGTAATCTTATAAAAGCAGTTTTATTCTACATGGAGGGGGTCCGCACATGGGGGCTGCCATTTTAGAATCACATGACCAGCCGAATACTACTCGCTTAATCTCAGTAACCATCCTGTTATTACAGTAATCATGGCTGACTGTGAATACTACATTTCTACAGTGGCATCTGAAACTATTGATTTTAAATGATGCTGCATCCAAGCTGCTAGGTGTCCGTGTAAGTCCAAGAGGACACAAAGACAAAAGTTACTGAGTGCGCCTCCAGCTCCTGAGACAAAAAAGTAATGGTTACTGTTGTAACCTCTGTTCCCTGATGGAGGGAACGAGACATTGTGTCGAATGTAGTGACACAAGGGGTCTTTCTTGAGAGCCTCGCGTACCTCTGAACTTGAGAAAAGGCCAATGAGAAATTGGCAGACAGAATTTGCATGTCCCGCCTCCGGATATACGGGTATAAGGGGAAGCGGCGTGTGCCGCTAATAAGGTACGGCCATTTACAGGACTAGTAGGACTAGTGTCGTGGCAAGGGGGACTCACCCGTTCCTGCAACACATTGGGGTCGGGACTACCCAGGTGAAGTTCTTTAAGTGCCTTGGCTTGGTGGACCTGCAGGAGAGCCATGGCATGCAGGGCGGAGGCCTGTCCAGTGGCGCTGTAGGCTTTCGAGGTCAGTGACGACGTCACCCTACAGGCCTTGGAGGGGAGTACCGGGTGATCCCGCCAGGTGGTAGCGTTCTCAGAGCACAGGTGGATCTCAACCGCTCTGTCCACCTGTGGGGTCTCCGTGTACCCGTGGGCCGCCCCACCATCAAGTGAGTGAATTATAAACAGGAGCGATAGTTTTATCGCCTCGCTCGCTAATACAGATGCAGTATAACGGCATTTGCATGTTGAATTGGTTTTGAAAGGTTTATAAATCTATAACATCTTAAATTCAGTTATTCAGTGGCAAAGTGCTTGCTCACTGCTCACACTAAACTGCTCAACGTGCTGCTGCATGGGAGAGAGGGAGAGATAGAGCGGATACTCACGCATCTTCTGGAATTACAGTTTGAAATAAAAACAAGTTTATTGATTTTATTTGTTCATCTGTATCTATTGGTTTAATCATTTGCAGCTGGACTGTAAAGTGAATAAAAGTGTGTGGAAATGTCCCATGCTATGAGCATGGAACTGGTGGGAATGATTCAAATTGTGCGCAATACCCGCAATCCAATGCCGAATTTCAGGCCCTATAATGGAGGGAAGGATTCTTGTTGGCTAAGCCCCGGATGCCACTGAAGTCTAGTGATGCCCCTGACTGCACTATCATATAAATGTCTTGATATAGCACTGAAACAAATGGCTTTTAATCTCTATGATCTCCGTTTAGAAGAAAACAGCTGTACCTGTTTTAAAAAATCTTTTGAAATCTTTATCTTCCAGACACCTATCAAACATCTGATCATTGCAGCTGAAGTCTCGGTAGCCCTGAGGAAAACATCACATTTCAGACAGTTAAAGCTTTACCACACATACACAACAGCCCCATACAAAATTATTTCAAAGGACACAGCTCTTGTAAAACCTTTGCAATCTGTCATTGTGGTTAAAATGGCATTCAGCCCTCTTGTTCTGATACAAGCCTGAGCTGAAAGTCACACAGGAACACATGGACCTCTGCCATGCAGAGCATATTATTACTAACTTTAACAGCCATCTGTGTGTATAACTCAAGGGACGAGGTCTTGATAACTCCCCTGTCATTTTTTATGATTCTCTTAGCGGTGACAAATATATGCATATGCAGAATGTATGTACAGACCTTTGGGTAAAAGCTGTCATTAGCATGTTCACATCCAAACTGCTATTGCTTTCCTAAATTGCTTTGTTTGTTCTTACAGCAGCCTGTTTTCCATGTGTTGACAACAAAATTGCTGTTGCTATATAGATTATACTAATTTTATGCATTCAATAAAATGACATGTGGTACAAAGGTATAAAATCTCCCAATGCAGGTATATGTGTGACATCAAACATTTAAGTGGATAAGGAAGAAATCACTGGAGATGCTGTAAGATAACTTCCCTCATGCTTTTGTTATTCCTGTGAAAACAAACAATCATCCCCACTCTGTATACAGTCTGCTTGACCACACACACACACACACACACCGTAGGGGCAAGTGCTGTTAGTGAGCACCTATGAAGGCCAGAACAGTACACAAGGGGGTGGGTGGCCAGCACCATACCCAACCACCTTTGTCTCCCCAGTGGCAATGTTTTACACACCACACCAGGTACTCATTTTAGGCTGAGTCAACCTAGGGGAGGCCCAAGACCAGTTCAGATAATCGCCAGGAATGGAACGGGAATCAAACTCAGGTCACCTGGTTCATGGCGCAGCACGCTAACCGCTACACTACTGCTTTGTGGTGCATTAGCATATGTTGCAATGAAAGATTTTGCACAATTAATGTACATTTTATTTAGTAGAGAAAAAAATGTTAGTGGTGAATGCAGGTGCAAAACTCGCCACCACGATGCTAGGATGTTCTGGGTGTTTGCCTGGGTGTTTCTATGTGTTTGCTATGGTGTTTTGTGTGGTTGCTTACTGACCCAAGTCAAAAGAGCCCACCCCTATATCTCTATTTTAGTCTGGTCTTTAAATATGTCTTGGTTCTTTCAGTAGAAATCTATTGAATTGGATTGGATAGTGTGTTTGTGCCTGTTTTATTGTCTACGAAATGAAGAACGTGCATGCATGTGCTCAGAAACCTAATAGTGCACCTCTCCTCAACAAGCCACATGATTTGAGGAACGATTCCTGTCTGTAGCATAAATGTGCAGGACTGTTTACATGGTAAAGTTTACGTAATACTTTTTCAAATATTTTTTAAATATTTATTTATTAATTAATATATATTTATAAATACATATTTGTATAATTAATAAAATATTTTTACATATTTTGCCATTATTACTGCAGAAATATTTAATGTTTAAGTTTAATTTAATTTAATTTAATTTCTTAAAAGGGACAGTACATATTAATGAACATTTTCACAAATGTAAATATGTCAGATTATAGCCTTAGGCTAATTTCCATCTGCAGACCCTCTGGCAGGTTGATGTTACACACAGAAATTAATAAATACATACCAATACACTATACAATGAGTATATACAGAAAAACAAGGACAAGAGCAGTGATCACAACATGTTAGAACAGACAGTAACAACAAGAGTGGACAACAAAAGACATATAGAAAATTGGAAAGCATCGACTATATTGCACAAACCACAATTTCGCACATATCCTGACTAACCTGATATTGCACTGACCCATATTACACCATATTGCACTGACCCGCATTACACTGACCCCTGTTGCACAACCCATATTATACTGACTCTTATTGCACAACCCATATCACACTGATAATTGTATCCATTTTTGTAATGCACTAACTCTGTTTTACATCTGATATCTAATGATTACCTAATCATGATCACATGTTTGTGTGTCCCTCAGCCACACTTTTAAACGACTCCTAAAGGTAGGAAGACTTGTGCTTTCCCTCATTAACAGTGGAATACTATTCCAGAAGCTCACTCCCTGATATGACAGGACGTTCTGTGAAAAGGCGGTCTGCCTAAATGCCAAGTCACAATCACCTCTCATAGTGGCTCTAGTCACTCGAGACCCGGCAACACTACTAGATTTTTGTTTAATATAATCACTCAATGGTGGAGGCGCCAGACCATGTATAACCTTATAGATTAGACAGGCTGAAATTAGCAAAATTTAAAAACTTATATTTATCTAAAATTTGACAATAGTGATATGACAAAGGTTTCTTGTTTAATATTTTTAATGCTCTTTTGTAGCATACTTCGATTGGCCCAATAGCAGCATGACTCCTATAGGACCAACTTGTGATACAGTACTCAATATGAGCCAGTATCATAGAGTGCAGGAATGTAATCGCTGCTGTATCCGTTAATGATGTACGAATATGTCTAAAGTTCCGTATATTAAAATTTACAGTTTTACAAAAAATGTTTACGTGTTTTTTAAAGGATAATTTCGAGTCTATCAGCACTCCCAAATACTTAAATTCCTCAACATTAATTAATTCTTGTCCACCCAAGCAAACTTTTACTGCGGCCACGGTTGTTTTAGGTTTACTAAAAAACATTGATACGGTCTTTTTAACATTAAGGCACAGGCATGAATCATTCAGCCATCTTTGTAAGTCATTTAAGGCCAATTAAAGCTGATGGGCTGCATCATCAGCACTTTTGGCTTGTGTAAAAATTACCGTATCGTCTGCATACATAATCGTGTCCACATTTTTGCACACATTGGGCAAATTATTTACATAAAGTGAAAATAACAGGGGACCTAAAATTGATCCCTGAGGGACACCTTGCGTATAGTAAAGATAGGGTGACTTACTATTCTTTATTTGCACGCATTGTTTTCTATCTGATAGATAAGACTGTATCCATTTAACAGTTTGATTGCTGAAGTTAAATGTTAACAGTCTAGACAAGAGCTTAAGATGATTCACAGTATCAAACGCACGCTTAAAGTCAACAAAAACAGCCGCAAAATAACTGTTTTTGTCTAAATAAGACTTCACCTTCTCAACCAAATGTCACCTGATATTTATATATTTTTCCTAATTAGGGTGAAATAAAAAATTATTAGGTATAAATATTAAAACTGTACATATATAAATTTAGCTAGCCAGAATCACCGCCATCAGAGAGGTAAGCAGCTATTTATATAGACTCCAGAAATTCTGGCACTAAATGTCAGTTCACATATGGCTATTTTGTCTCAGAGAATACCTCCAATGTGTCTTCTTGATTCATTGGACACTTGTAGTCTAGAAATATGTGTTGATGGCTGACCTATAAAAGCTCTGTGTCTGTTTCACGTATGGTGATTTTGAGTGCTTTGGTTTGGGAGTTACAATCACATGAAAAGTGAGTAAAAGATGAAAAGTAAAAATGAGTAAAATATCTTCCCATATTTACTTGCCATGAACAGCATCAAGGGTGAACAGCAAACATTTTGTGTTCTTAATGTGAGGCTGTCATTCACCGCATCAACACTGCTCCATTACCTCCCGCACCCTCTTGTCAAGATTACAAAAAGCTTTTACTTCAATGCATGTTTAAGCGTTTCCCTTACAGGGGGTTGGGAGATGCAAGAAAGAAGTGGATGGATAAATGGAAGATGAAAAAGGTAGAATGAGATAAGAGCAGGGAGAAAAGAGGACGTATTATGGAAAATATGTGTTTTTCTTTCTCTGTTTTATGGCATGGCAGGACATTCACAAGATTCTGCTTCCTGACTTACATGCCACACTGGGTCTGCTGAATGTTCAATAACAGAAGGGCCATTAGTTGAAAGCATGTGTTGGGGGTGTGTGCATGTACACGAGTTGAAAAACCACAGATGAGCCGCTGAAAGTATTCCTCTTCCCTGCCACTGCGACATTCAAGCCATCTGAATACACAGTTTACAGAGGGATATGTAAATACAGCATATTCTTTCAGCTCCCATCTTGAAAACACGCCCGCACACACACATACTCGAACCAGGCTAATTGTTCCTTTTAAGAGGCAAAATGAGAACAGTACCTCATTGTGCAGGCAGAAGATGGAGAGAGGGAGAGTCGTAAAGAGAGAGATAAATAGAGGGATCTCGCTGGAATAGAGAGCAGGGATAATTTCCAGTTATTCAGCCTCTTTCACTGCTATCCCAGAGGGCAAGCTCTGGAGCGTATGAGAGGAAAAGAGAAAGTCGTACTCGTTTATTAGTATTATGGGCCTCTTCTGTTTTTCCCAGGCATCCCTTAACAGTGTGGCAGAACACATACACATACAGACTGAAAAATTTGGAGAAGTCACTGTCTGCTTTGACAGGGTTATAGACAGCAGGAAAAGGAAACATTGCTTAATGTAAACAATAAAATACAACTAACCATATAATAATGGAGGTCAAAAAAAATTAAGGATGGCAAAATAAATAGGCTTAGAGGCGTACTTTAAAATGGAGGAGAAAATGTTTTGAAGGTCAAAGCCTGTGTGTCCAATCAGACTCTATGTTATGTTGCCACAAATTGATCAGCCACTTGGTAGAAGCTAGCAAAGTTAGGCAGATCCCAGCATGGACAAGTTGAGTGCCATGTCCTAGTCCTTAAAAACCAAGAATAAAACTATAGGCACTTTTCCATTGCACGTTACTGTTCGACTTGACTTGACTCTACTCGCTTTACTTTCTGAGTTTGCTTTTCCACTGCTATATAGTGCTGCCTCAAAATGGGTGGGATTATAGGCTGATCGTCATAGTACGCCGCCTCTACTGCCGTGACATCATCTTAAACGTGACACAAAACAATAAACAATAACACGACTGCTAGCTGTTAGCTACTAGCTCATTGTGCTGCGTAAAGCAGTTGTTGCATGGTGATTTTACACAAGTGTAACAGTTACATTGGCCTGGTTGTTTTAGAAGCTAGCTTTCCAGTAGCTGGTCAACTAAATAAAGCGAAGCTTTCAAGCAGAGTATAGAGTTAACGTACCATCCTCCATCGTGGACTCCCTCCCATTGCTCGCCGGTCTAGATAGCGTCCATTTGGTTGAACCACTTCCACTTTTCCTTGATGGTTCTGTAGTTTTTAACTTTTCCCTACACTCTTGGTAGATCTGGTGGTAGCCATGTCTCAGCACTGCGGCCAACAGTTGAGACACTTTCTGAAAGACATTTTTGTTTCGTGCATCGCTTACGAGAGGAACGTCTGCACCTCGTTTATTGACCACGGTGTGGTTTTGCGCACAGCTATATCTTTTTAAAATTCTAAAGTTGCGTGTACAAATGATACTGCTCTCACTGTAGCTAACTTTAAAACTAGCGGGTTGATATCCCATGTCAAAAATCGAGTGACGCTGGTAGTGATGATTCTCTCTGACCAATCATTGATCTGCAGGGTTTTGACGTCACATTTAGTATCTGCTCGGCTCGCTTGGAACCTCAACCGAGGTGGTACTAAAAAAAGTACCAGGTACCAGGTACTATCCACAGTGGATACCCCCAAAAAGCGAGCAGAGTCGAGTCGAGTAGAGTAGAGTTGTACCATGCAGTGGAAAAGCCCCACAATACCCAGTTAAGAGAAAATATGACACTTTATTGGCAACAATAAAAAGATTCACTTACAACAAGGATAAACAAAATGTGCCAGCCCAGATTGATCTTACTGTTACTTCGGTGACACTAGGTCAAAAGTTCTGCTTTTGGTGTAAAAAATATCGGTTTGTTATGGCACTTTGTTATGCACTGCAAAATGGGATGGGTTTCAGAGTATTTTAACTCTCAGAAGTAACATGTTGACTTATCCTATGATCATGCTTGCCAATCAGGGTCAGAAATGTACGGGGTCTCGGGGTCTGTTTTTTGGAACATCTGATAAAGTTCTTAATAATGTATTATAGTTTTAACCTAGTTATAACCTAGTTGTACATGGCATAACATTTTATTTGATGTCTATGAAATTCATAGGGTAAGAGGTAATATATTCTTTAAAAAATACTAAATAATGTATTTGACAAACAGATGAGACACTGTGTATGTTTTAAATGGTTCTAAAAAAATATGCCACTATAAATATAATAAACACCCCCAAAAATCTAATCCAGGGGGCAAATATAACCCCATTGTGTAAAAGTTAATTTTTGACACTGTGGCCAACCACAGTGTGTTTTGTGAATTACTGTTTACCAAGAGCATAATCACCACTTCAATTTTGTCTAATGTAAAATAGGAACCAACTGACCAAGTAAAACCAATTGAGAACCACTGAAGTAGAAAGATCTCATAGAGTGATAAAATGTGACAACAGCTTCATCAATAAAATATTAGCAATGTTATTTATGATTTGGAAATGTGCAACTGCTCATAACTGTGTAACATTAATACTTATGCTAGCAGCCAGCCGATTGAATACTAAAGACACACTGTTCACATTCACATTTGCAAATACTGTATACAAGATGCTACTGACGTTCACAGTTTGTTTTCACCATCCGTTCATCCATTCATCCTGTAATTCCTATTAGTTTTCATGCATTGTAGAAAGCTGTTGCATTCAATGGTGCATTTAGTGTGTCCTGGCTATGACAAGCATAGCAAGTGTATGGGAATGAATGTGAACTAAAGCAAGGCCTCTAGTGCTGTACTGCTTTTATGGAACAGTGAAGCAATAAGGTAGGGCAAAAATAACCTGCGCTGGATGCTCATACTGTTTGCTGTTTATGATAAACACAATGGTATGCGTCTGTTGTTGAATTATGAGTCAAGAATAGACTGTACCATAGGCTGTATATTGATACTGGGATAAACCTGTCAACTTGCAGAGAAAGGAGATTGGATCTGATCATCTGTCATTCATTCTTTTCTAATCAAACCCAAATCTGAAGAGGTAGGAAGGTTTGCTGAAGGTTTGTCAGCCTAAACAACCCTTTTATATATATATATATATATTTGTAAATTGCATAAAGGGTTCTTTGGAACTGAGTTAAGAACCCTAGGGTTCTATATAGAACGCCAAAGAACCTTTTTTCTAAGAGTATACTCTGAACATTGTTACACCTGATGGGTTAGCAGGCACATTTATCTGTAACCATATTCACAATATAGAATGTTCTCTTGTACATTTATACCTAAATAAAATACAGTATTTGTTATATGCCCCTCTTTGCGCTGGTCTGCAAGCCCCGCAAGGCCTCATTTGGCTGTACTTAGTGCCATATCCAGAGCTGAATGGTGGCATCACAGTGATGTAGGTTATTACATTACCCCAATGACTGCAGTGGCTGCATGGTGGCCAAGAGGCCAGAGGAAGGCCGAGATGAAGCCATACATCAAACCTCCATACGTGTCACCAGACCTGCTGCAGGAGGACAAGTTCACTTCCTTTCTGTATTTGTATCAGTCTACCTGTATGCCTATCTGTATGGCCAAGCAAGGGATTTGGATTGCACATTGGGGAGGTTACAGTGTGAAGAATTTATGTTTACATTTGATTACTCAAAAAAGCATCGTGCTGTTTCAAAAATATTTGGATCAGTTGACCAATGTTGCCCTGTAGCTATTCTCCTTATATTTACATGATATCACTTTAACCCTTATGTGGGGGTCTTTAACCCCAAGTGTGGAGAAAAGGCTCCCTTGAGACCTTTTTTTTATATAAATAATCTTACTCAAAACAACCTTCCGTTAGTATGTCTATCCACATAAATGAAGTTGCTCCATCAATATTCAATAAAAATAAATGTATTTTTTCAATCTTGATACACTTTGTGTACAGTAAAAAGCACATTTTCTTTAAAGTTTGCCTTTAGTCGCAATGCACCCTTCTTTTAGCCATGAGTTTATTTTATGTTTTGGGTAGTAATTGAAACTTGCAAAGCGAAACTAATATACAACACGGCCACAAAATACTTTCTTAAAATCACATTTAAATAAATATGGGCATCCAATATGTTTAATCTAATGTGTGCTGAACAGATACTACATTCAATTATTTCTTCATTTCCTCATCTCTCACTGAAACCAACAAGATGCTTGACATATTTTATCATACCTCATCTATAAATAGAGATAGAAAACGAAACAGAGTAGGGGAAAAGAATAAACAAAGCACCTTGCAGGGAAGAGGTGACATCCTGATACAAGACTCATTTCAGCAGGTAAATAATTTCCCTGAGAAAAATGTGTTTCTCTGTCATTGGCTTGTCAGGCCTATTGTCCTTGAGCAATGATGCTGCCTGCTAGCATGTCTGTGAGAAAGAAAAAAACCCATATCACGATAAGAAACAAATTGCACTGTCGGTCTGAATGAATTGAGTGGAGAGAAATCACAGGTTTCCTCCACTAGACCTCTAACTGAGCTTTGCCTGTGAATCGCTCTGATATATGCTATAAATCCATGAGTGGGATGTGTCTCGGCAAGCACATTTCTGCAGTTGTATCCATGTGAGAGAGCACTCTATGTGTGCGTGTTGAGGAGGAGTTCAGGAAGAGTCAGAGAATTACAGGCTATCATAGCCAAGTGGGTGTCAAATTATCCTTTCAGCACATTTACACCATCACATGTTCCTCAGTCTGAGTGTGTGAGAGTATGTGTGCCCCCTAACCCAGCTGCATCTCCACTATAATGAGCTTCACAAAAGATGGAGAGAGGGTGTGTGTGTGTGTGTGTGAGAGAGAGAGAGAGAGAGAGAGAGAGAGAGGCTTGTTTGTGACCACATTAACATCTTTGTGCTCACTGTTGGCCTTCCTTGCATCATGCGTCAGAGCTACACTATACAGTATGTGTGAGCATCTCATGTAGTCCTGTTTAACACACATTGAAAGCCTTCCTCAAACTAATGCAATAAAGAAAACTATCAGTCAAAAGACAGACCAGAAATAGTGAATAATGTATGCATGCAAAAATTTGAGAGGGTTTAAGAGGATTTGAGAGTCATTTTGAAAACATAATGGCATTTTATTTTTTGGCATATTCTGTATAAGATAAAATGGCAATGCAATTAGCATATGACATAGATTTATGTAATCTGCTCTGAACATGCAAATGAAGACAAAATAAGCCCAAAAAACAAAAGTTAAGTGCACTGAGTGTATAGCACAACAACATGATGACATTTTCACAATAAGGTGTGAAACCCAATTTTTTCACAATGCTTCTAAAATTCTATGGTTTTCTATTAACGTCTGAATTTAATTTGTATAAATAAAATAAAATAATTAGTAATGCACCAATGCAATGACCAATAATCTTGTCAGCTGGTAAAAGCAATTGTCTGCACAGAATTATCAGACATAAGCCAGTTGTTTAAAAACAGCTATGTTTCGGTGTATCCCTAAAAATGGATATTTTGACTTTATAAAATGAGCAGTGGACATGCTAACTTTGTGTGGAAAAAGTGTGGAAATCTCAATCTTGTGCTGATATTTGGATGGTATTTGATTCTAAAACGTATGATTACTCCCATGATTCAAGATCAAAATACAAAAACAAATGCTGGAACTATAACTGTGAAAAGACATGCTAATCTGGAGGGACGTTATGCATAAATGTATAAATAATGATGACCAGTTGTTTGCAGCTTATGGGTCACCTTCACTCATATTTGTTTCACAAAACTACATGGAGGTCTTTTACCAGCAATTATACCAGAAAATGTCCTGTTGATGACAATATTTCACTCACTGTTGATTGTTTCATAGGGTATAATCTAAAACCTTTACTCAGCAGCCTTGATGAAAAACATTTAAAAATGCTTTAGTAATATGAACAAAGTAGCCAACAAGGCCGTCCAATTCATGCTGAGGTAATGAACTGTAAAATGTATCCAATTTTCGTAATGGTTTTCAATGACCCTCCATAAAAACCTCACTTCTCTGTTATATAGTGTCATATTAAATACTTCAGCTTCTTTTAATACTGACCTTATATGGCTCTGACTGAACTATTGAAGATGATGGCCACTCACAAGAAAAAGCAAACTATAAAGTTCAAAAACCTGAAACATATGGTCCTACAAATTTTAATGCACCTTTAAGAGATAAACGAAGCAGTGTGTTAAACTAGGAACTTGACCATTTAGAATAATGGAAGGATAGTGGCAGAGGTAGGTTGTAACGCACTACATTTACTCTGTTACATTTACTTGAGTAACTTTTAAATAATTTG
Organism: Xyrauchen texanus; assembly: GCF_025860055.1. Classification (NCBI taxonomy): domain Eukaryota; kingdom Metazoa; phylum Chordata; class Actinopteri; order Cypriniformes; family Catostomidae; genus Xyrauchen; species Xyrauchen texanus. The sequence continues at coordinate 14,690,398 of NC_068319.1, read as the reverse complement.
ACTTTTAGAGTAGGTTTAAAAGTGGTTACTTTTTTCTCTCAAGTAATTTTCTAATAACTTTTTTTACTTTTACTTCTTTACAATGTCGGCGTTCATGTCATTACATTACTGGGTTTAATTTGAATTAATGTGATTATTGAATGGGACTTTTGCGAGAACGGAATTTCACACAGCTGCATGCGCTGTCACAAATTGTCACTCAAGTCTTCAGTGCAGCAGCATTAAACTCTTCAGGGAGAAACAATTTCTTCACTCAGCACAGTGAAAAAAATAATAGTTTTGTCATGCAATGCCTTCATTATACACCAAGACAAGCTGATATTTCAAGATTAAAATCTCAGCATCATTTTAAGGCACGCTGTGGTAAGGCTTTTCTGTGTAATTTGATGGTCATTTTCAGGGTGATAATATAACTGAGCTCTAATGACATCAGTTTTTAAGTGTACATTTTTAAATCAGTGCAGCAAAATATCAGCACGCTTTGTCCCATGTCCCGCAGGTCATGAGCAGTATTTACGCTTTTACTGGAAACTAATGCTACTACTTCGGTTGGATTAACTGTATAAATCCATGTAAACATCCAAGTTAAGTGTGAATGCCTTTTGTGCTGCCATTCCCCTGATTGACAACTAGAGCGCGAACAGATGCTTGTGAGAGATGTGCGGCATGAGGTGATTGTATGGCGAAGAGAGTGTCCAAAATCGTTCACTCATTCACTATGTCCTATATAGTGAATGGAAGTTAGTGCTCTATATCTCAGCACTAAATTAGTGACTGAATTCAGAAGCTGACGTATACACCGAGTGTCGGAGCTCTGGGGATGTCGCAGAAACAACATTACACATGAAATTTTAATATACTTGGGCCTTACTTGTCATTCTTCTTAAATAATATATGCACCAATGCAATTAAATTGAAAATGGCAGATGCCCAAGATGGCAGAAATGGGAAAGTTGGATATCGTTTGACACGGAATGTTTCACTGAATATAAATAGACCAGTTTTATCACTTTTGGACAAAGCATTCATGAGTTATAGGCCAGAATAGCAGTTTTCTCTATATCCTGACCAGTAGGGGGTAGTGTGGCGAAACGCTGCAGGTGACCTCAAGGCATGATGGCGATGATACATACCAAGTTTTGTCACAATCTGTCAAAGTGATGTGGAGAAATAGCATGAAGTCCATTTTGGCATGCTCGCTATCAAATTCGTGAAGCCATTTCTCAGGAACGATTCCAAACATAAAAACAAAGTGATCAATTTTGTGTAGCACACAATCGCTTTAAAACAATTTTGGTGGAAATCAGACAAAACATTTAGGAGTCCTTAAAATTCAAAATGCTGGAAAATCTAGTCAGGTGGAAATCAAAACCAAGGTATGCCCTTGACTCAGACTGTCCACCAGCTGTGTGCAAAATGTCATAGCTTTCCTGAAAACAGTTCTATGGGCTGCCATAGACTCCCATGGCAGAATAATAATAATAAGAACATTAACGATTACAATAGGGGTCTTCGGCCTTTGAGGGCTTGACCACTAATAATAATAATAATTCTGTGATACATGTTAAATGTGTATTATATAATGGAATATAGGGGAGTTTTGTCAATTATGTCATTTGTGAAAGTAACGAGTAACTCACAATTTGAGTATTCTTTTAATTTGATACTTTTTTACACTTACTCAAGTAATTATTTATGTTAGTACTTTTACTTCTACTTCAAATTTTTTCTTTTTAAGTAATTGTACTTTTACTTGAGTACAGTTTTTGGCTACTCTACCCACCTCTGGATACTGGTAATATAATTGTAAAGGTTTTATTTTAAAGGTTTGGCATTTGAAATAAAATGCCCTTTGAAGTGCAAGTTAGACCAACCGTTTGGGGGAAAGTTTTTAATAGGGTGATAATATTTCGGTTAAAAGGAGAAAAAGGTGACTTACACTGGTTGCTGGTTTCTTCTCGAATCCATTACAAGATCCTTCTATTAACCTTTAAATGCCTCAGTGGCCTTGCATCTCACTATCTCTCTGAATTACTGCAGTCTTACTGAACGATGCATTCCCTCAGGTCCACTGGTTCTCAACTTCTTGATGTCCCCAGATTTCATCTTTCCTTTATGGAATTTATCCTTTAGTGTCATGGCACCGAAACTCTGGAACTTACTCCCTTTAGAACTCTGTATTATTACATCCATCTTGGCTTTCAAGTCTCAGCTGAAAGTGTATCTATTCTCGCATACTTTTTTTATACCTCTTAATGTTTTGTTTGTTTGCTTGTTTGTTGTAATTACTGTTTGTTTCTGAGTTGTCACTCTGTTTATGCATATTTTGTTGTGATGATGTCATTCTATTGTAAAGTGACCTTGAGCTGAGGGAAAGGCACTTAATAAATAAAACATATTATTATTATTACAACGAACTGCACAGGACAGTGTACACAGGGAGATTAACTAGAGAAGGAAATGAGGAGGGTAATGAGTGAAGATGTAATGGTAGCCAGCTGGTAGGTAGCTGTGCAGTAGCTGTGAAGTGTGTAAACCTCACTCCCCTTGCCTCAAGAGGTGCACTAGTGACTGACGCTAGATGCTGTAGCCTTTAACTTCCTCGTTATACCATGCCGGTTCGAATCACATTCAGAGCGGTCAAACAGGACCTGTTACAGTGGTGCCTTGACCCGGATGGGAGTGAGGTTTATGGGGTGAGAGTAATGGTTGCTAGCTGGTAGGTAGCTGTGCAGTGTGTAAACCTGATTCCTCTGGCCTCAAGAGGTGAACTAGCGACTGACAATAGAGGCTGTAGCCTTTAGCCTCCTCGTTAGCACACCCGCCTCCTATGCCGGAGTGACACCGGTTCAAATCCCGCTCGGAGCGAGTTGAGCAGGACCGGTTACAAAGGCAGGTGAGGCAAATGAACAAATTAAATGTTAGTAATGTAACAAGGGGGCGGGGCCTAGACATGAGACTGACAGAAGAGCACATGGAAAAAAGAAAACAAAAGCCATGAGCTCACACAAAAAGCATAAGACAGAAGAACACATGGAAAATTAACACCATCAGAAGCCATGAGCTCCAACCGAAAGAACAGCACACAAGACTTGCCCGCATGGCAAGGGAACCGAAACCGAAGCCTACGCTCACAGAGATATGACATAGAGTGTGAACTGAAACCGGACTTGACAGAAGTGTCAGGACCCAGACACCATGCTCCGAACATGAAAACACAAAATAGACAGAAGAGCGCACAGCAAGGAAATCAAACCCGAAGGCATACGCTCACACAGAGATGAAAACAAAGACAGACAGAGCACATGGCCAGGAATTAAACACTAAACACAAACACAGAACATGTGTGTCAGGATCCTCTTACGACACCACAAACATGACTGACCAAAGTGACCTGAAAACTGACCAAAGTGGATCCTGAAAGTTAGGGGTAAGGGTTAGGTTTCAGAAATAGTTAGCAGGTCAAAGGATGTAAATACAATTAGAATGAGTTTATTAGTGATTTTATTATTGACACAGTGCTGGTTAAGAAACGTAACCGTGTTTCAGTGTGCCTGTATAAAAAGTAGCCTTTAAAAGGAGGCAGTCACATTTCTGTCGGATCTCATTTGAAGCATGGGACACATCTGAAGGCTTTTATTGTTATCTTTTAAAAGGCCATTGTCCTCTCTCTCAATGCCTCCACCAGCACCATAAAAATGACAGCGAGTCGACGTTACAGAGATTTAGGGCAGACGCAGTGGGCCCCGTTTGCCTTCTCCTCCCCTCTAATGAGTACAGTTTGTAGTCTTAGAGCTGCAGGCACATGAAGGCTCTGATAATGAGAGAGACAGCCTCTGGGGAAAGCCTGTCCCACTCAGTGCCTTTCAGGCCTACCTTATGTATGGAAGTGCCCGTTGTTTAATATATTCTCTGAAGTAGCACTTCAGATTACTGCTTTCAATTATGTATTTATTTACTTTGTTCTTTCTGGTGAAAACAAAAGCTAAACCATGTCTTAAATCCATTTTTAAATGTATTAAGGGAGTTCTGTAAATGCATTTTTAAGAAGGCAAAAATGCCTTCAGCTACTTCTGTATCTAATAAAAGGTCACACATACCTTTGCATGGCGAAATTCCTTCGGTGAAATACAATCATCTCAACGGGAATCCACGCTATTGTGAAGTACGCACGAAAGACTTCCTGTGATGAAGACTTTTCCCTCACAGATTTCGCATGGAGTTCAAGTTTGGTGAACTTTGATTAATGGGAAGTTGCTTGGTTTGGCAGTGACCTCTGTGTGGGCGGTTCTTTGTACACGGCTACATTGAATATTCACAATATAAAAATATATTATTTTAGCGGTGACTTTCTTTTTAACTTAACTCTCCCAGAGTATACAGTGTAGCATTAAAAAAAGTCTTCTTGGCGATTATATTTTTGTTGGTTTCATACGCGCTCAATGTCCGCTCTTTGAATTTGGCAGAGCAAAGGTATGTGTGACCATGAATTTGACACTTAAAATGTCATTGCATTATATAAAAAAATTAGGGCTGTCAATCGATTACATTTTTCAATTAAATTAAATCCATGTTTTGCTGATTAAATAATCAAATTTATGATAATTAAACGCATGTATAAATATTTGCTGAGAAAGAGCCTCAAATAACAATAATTATATATAAATAAAATAAATAAAAGAATGAGTACGTGACCCTAAACTTTTGAACGGTAGTGTATATACTGTACATATTATAAAGGAGGAGTTAAGCATTGATAAGACAATACAAAAAGGGTACAAGAGGTTTATTATGAGGGCTTGTTTAAGGACACGTTAATATACATCTGCATCCAGGGCTGGACTGGTAATCTGGCATACTGGGCATTTTCCCAGTGGGGCGATGCACTTCGGGGCGGATTAGGGGCGGACTGGCCATCGGGAGAACCAAGCGGGCCGGTGGGTCGGCTGTGAAATGGGCCAAATGGTCCGCGATAAGCTAAACTGAACCACCACGTTATGCAGAATGGACCACAAAACGCCATTGCGATATGTAGAAAAGGACAGCGAACACCCCCGTTCAACAACTTCTGGGCCAGTTGCTATGTAAAATCCCAGGCCAATTTCTCTTCCCAGTCCAGCCCTGTCTGCATCAGACAGATGCTTCTGGAGTGTCTCACTTTGGTTGCGTCATGTCATAAACATATAATTGTTAGTTCGCTGTGTCAAGTTAAACATAGTTCTTGAGATCCCAAAGTTCGGATTTGCTTCACCAAGGTGTTTTGAATTCAAGAACGTGTAGTCTTGTTGTGCTGTCTGCCTGAGGGTTCGTTTGTTCTCTGTATAAGCTGCTCATTGCCTATACAGCTGAAGATTTGCTTACTGCCCCCTGGAGAACACAGGTGGTACTTCAAGCTTGAAATGCTCAGGAATCTGAATAAAGTCCAGGGACATGATTCACTGCGTTATTTTTTAACATGTTATTTTTTAAATAATTAATCGCAACGAATTAACGTGTTACACTGAAGTGCTTGCTCTCTCTGCATACATCTTGAGAAAAAAAAAAAATCCCAAAGAGCCTTGCTTATGTGCTGATGTCACCAAAGCATCAACACCAAACTCTGTCTAACTCATCAGCATCATCAGGGTTGTGTTAAGGTCCTCAGAGTTCAAACTTCCTCCTGACAGGATGGTAAAATTGGCTCTAACCTTCACAGAGGAGAAGAGATGACACAATCTCAGCAACCTTGGAAGATTCATGGAAGGTTAAAGAAAACATAATGAGTGCTCACATAAGTGAAAGCAATTTTACAGGCCTTAAAGGAATAGTTAACCACAAACAATGAAAATTGTACCATAATTTACTCACCCTCATGTTGTTCCAAACCTACATGACTCTTTCTTCTGTGGAAAACAAAGACAATTTTTTTCTATTTACATCCTAACAGCTATTTATCAAATAATGAATGCAAATTCTGGGTCTCTCTGTCAAGCTCAAAAATGACAAAAAAGCACCATAAAAGTGGTCTATACAACTCATGATCGCCCTTTCACTTTCATTATCTGGAAAAGATTGACAAGGATATGTTTTCCAAGAAAATAAAAAGTCATATAGGTTTGATATGACATGAAAGTGAGTATGTGATTTTCATTTTAGGGTAAACTATTCCTTTAAATAAGAATTGATTTTTAAAACATGCACTACAGTGAATATTTTATATTTGATTTGGTATAGAAAGCTCCTTATAATTATTACCTCTATACACACCCTTGACAGCATGTGACAAAAGCACTGCCCTCTCTCTGAAATACATATCAAAGATTTGTTTGCACATGCTGTAATGAGATCTGTTTTGAATGAGCTCTTAAAGATAAATCTCCCAGTGCTCTTTTTTTGAGGACTCTTAACATGTCCCTTGAGAATAGTCTACCTCCATGAGACAGGCACTCATTAGTAAGGGCAATGGAATGAAAGAAAAACACCTCTCTCTTTCTCTTCTCTTCTCTTGCACTGATCATTAGAGGAGCACAGTGGAGGAGGATAGCAGAATAGGTGCTGAATCGTGAGTGGAACTGTCACAATAGTGTCAAAGCAGCTCTCTGCTCGAGACCATCTCCTGCTAAAACAGTGCGAGTACTAAACTAGGGTGAGAGAGGAGACCAGAGCATATGGCTGACTATACCCAGAGGATACTGCATGCCTCCCACTCAAGCATGCATTCATTAAAAAAATATGCACTCTTCTGTATATATTCTTCTTTAGCATATTTATCCATTGGTTTCATGTATTAATATAATACTTTACATTTGTAAACTTTAAAAAGAGGTGACCTGCCATTGTTATATTAAGGAACTATTTGAACTATATTAAGGAACTACAGTATACTTGATCCAACCCTTCAAATTAGTTTTGTTGGTGTCACCTAATGTATTCAGATTGGTTCAGAAAAAACTCATTATGAGCTTTATATATATATATATATATATATATATACACACACACACACACATCTTCCTAAAATCTCTAATCAAAAAGTGTAATACCTATGCTCCCTCAATATCTCGTTCGACACAAGATTCGCTGCAGTTTCACTCTGATAAATGGGCAAAATGATCAGATATGGTGACAGATGGATTTTTCCTCCCCACAGTAGCTTTGATTTCATTTCACAGTGCTGAATGAAATGTGAGTCAGGAGCTTCAACATCATCTATCACAATTTAGTATGTCAACGGCGGCCTGACACAAATTCTTATTTGTTTGATGGCCACGAGCAAATGCATTCAATTAGTCGCGATGAATGTTGGTGCTGACGCTATGTCGCACATACGCTGGGCTGTCTGAGCGACACTCTCTCACAATGTTATCATACAATCTTCCTTCCTACCCTTTTTATGTCAGGCTTTGAATCAGACAACAGCCTGTTCCTTTAAGATGATTTAGTCTATTTCGATATGAGGGTGCACATATTGCCCAGTAAACTCTGAATGACCTGTGAACGGTCCCTGTGGACCACAGGCATCATATCTTATTTATAGATGTTGTTTCAGGATTTATGGAAAAAGCTATGAGGTTGTATATGTGTTAAAGGAATAGTTCATCCCAAAATGAAAATTCATTTACGTCCTTTCATGTTGATCCATACCTGCATCAATGTCTTTCTTCAGAGGAATAAAAAAAAGAGATGTTTAGCAGAATGTCTAAACTGTTCTTTTCTATCAAATGTATGCAAGTGGATGGGGACCTGGGGCTGTCAAACTCCATAAAGGACAAAAAGCTGTAAAGAGACTCTATAACATTTCCATAAAGTAGTCCATACTGTCACGATTAAAGGGTTTGTCATTGTGCTCACATGATGACACAGGGCTGGCAGTGATGAGGGCCAGGAATCATGGGAAGTGTAGTTTTTACAAAGGGAATAGGAGTTTGAGACAAAGACTAGTGAAACACAGGGCAGACAACAAGGGAATCGTGGCACATACAACGTGTGTGATAGAATAGCTTTTGGTAAGGAACTCAATTCAGATTAGGTCATTCTTTACTTAAAATCTTACATTTTATTGTTTGAAAAAGTGCAACTTGGACATTCTGCTAAATGTAATGTTTCAGAGAAGAAAAAAGTCATATGGGTTTGGAACGAACCCATATTAGGTTGAGTAAATGATGACAGAATTAAACATTTTTAATCCCCTACTTGTTTGTTCCTTTCATCATTTCTTATAGTTACTTTGCCACAGGTATCAGTTACACGATCACAGGTAATTGACTTGAAGTAGTTTTATGGAAATGTTGACACAAACCAGTGTCCTGAAAGATGAGTTAAACAAAAGCTGATTCCATTTACCATCAAGGCACAAAGAGAGCAGCAGCCTCTTTTGTCCTACCCCAAAGATTTGAACTAAAGGACAAAGTGGAAATGTAGTCTCTGGGAGCCAGCCCTAATCTTGAAAGAGTGATTAAGAATGTTGTGGGTCGGCGGTACTCAGTGGAAAGGTCCCTTGGTGAGTGATGCTTGGCCGAAATCTACACGGACCCCTAATCACAGTAATCCATCTAGCTTTTCATAATTCCCAGATTTATCACAATATTGCGAAAAGGTTCTTAAACTCTCATTCCCAGCCAAACCTAGAGCTATAATTTAATTTCTCCTCTGCAAGGAGTTCATGTATTGCATCTGGACCGAGTGTTTATCCTGTTGACATGGGGAGGAGCGGTGCGGATATAAGCTTACTTTGCTCTTAGCTTTAGCAGGTGCTGTTGTGTGCATGTTTCCAGTAAAAATATTTAGATGTGAGCAGATTTGACAAAACAAGAAGAATTAAAGCTTCTTTAAAGTATCAGACTGTGCTAACAAATGTAGAGATACAAATGATATTAAAGGGACAACATACTGTATGTCTACATGCATTATTTAATGACAATAGTATGCAATCCTTTGTGTAAAACATCACTGTCATCTAACTTTAACCTCATCAGATTCTAAAATGCAGGGCTTCGTTTGGGCTGGAACAAGCCGGATCTGGATATGGCACCTGTTTTAATGGATCTCATATGCCTTCTAAAAGATATGTATGCTATGATCGTGTTTTTTTTATCCACGGAGGAGAAAATCTTCCTTTCTTGCAAAATAGCAAATAGATTTACATTCATTTACCTTAATGAAAATTGTTGGGAAACTCATCGTCATTTTAGCGCAATGTCAACACACATTTGTATGCTGTTATTTACATTGCAAATGATGCAACAAAACCACCATAATCAGGGAACTCTTTTTCTACATTGGTTGCTAGGGCATTGTTAGGTGGTTACTAAGGTTTTGTGGGTGGGTTCTAGTGTGTCTCCAAACTTACCTTACTGCCCCAAGTGAAAATAGCCCACCTCCACATCTATATGATATTCTGGTGCTGAGATATAGTATTCTGGGTGGTTGCTAGGATGTTGCTATTTGGTTAATAGGGTATTGTGGGTGGTTTTCTAGAGTGTCATAAAACCTGCCTTACTGCCTCAAGTGAAAAGAGCCCACTCCCATGTCTATACAATATTCTGGTGTCAATATATGGTATTCTGTGTGGTTGTTAGGGCATTTGTGGTTAATAGGGTGTTGTGGGTGGTTGCAAGGGTCTCACTAATCTTGCATTAATGCCCCAGGAGTCCACCTCCACGTCTATGCAATTTACTGCTCTGGAGATATGAGCTCTCTGCTCACTTTTTAATGTTAAGTCTATGGGCATTTTTAGCCCTTTATTATAATATTGTATGCTAGATCTCTCATCGCACACCTCTAGTAAGCAGATTGCTTTGACACCTCACCTTTCCTAGATTAAGGAAAATCCCTAAAGAAGGTCAGAGCAATAATAACAGTGGCACCTTGCTAAAGCAGAATTAAACAGATGAATCATGTTGATAATAGTGATATAATGATGACAATAAAAGTGACATATTGAGGAAAAGAATATAAAATCATATGTTTGCAGTCTACCCATTTATTTATAGTTTATTTTAGTTTTATTTTAGTTTGCTAGTACCTAGTCTGTCTAAATTGGTCAAGCACTGATAAAAATGCACAAGTTTACCAGCCTTAACACACAGTGTAATACTGTCTATCATCTGTACACACTGCATACATAATATTCCTGTATAGTGGCATTTCACCCCCAGCATGCACTTGGCATCCTTTAGCAGGTCTAATCTCGACCTCCAGATAGGCCTCTATAGGGGATTAAATTTTAACACTGTGATAATCCCATCCACCAACCCCAAAGCAATCACCCCTAATCTGGTGCGCACACTACCCACTGCCACTCTCGTTGTCATTAATGTTCCTTACTCTGGACTTTGTTTCTCTTTTTTACAAGTAATCCTGGATAAGCCTTTTGATAAAAAAGACAAAGGGATGTAATACCATGAACACACAAATTCACACTCACAAATGCTCAGTGTTAAGCCTGAGTGGGAGAAATAAGAGCATATTCTGTGGAAAGATATCCCCAGATATCACACCTCAATTAGAAAGTAATCTTGCCCTATCCTATTACATTTAGATGGTCAGCTTTTTGCACTGAAATGGATAGAGGGATCGCACAGTTTGTTTTCTTTACAGTATATGAAATGTGAGAGGGTGGGTGGCATTTAGACCTCGATGAGGCCAAAACAAGAACAGTACACCACTGGGAAGATGCAGGAGATGAAGAGAAAGGGGTGAAAAAGAGATATATGGAGAGATATCTATTTTATATATCAAACTGTTAAACACCTGTGTTGTGTCTTAAGCCCTCTTTTGGCTTTCCTATTGAATTGCATATTTATTTTCATATTTAATGTCCAAAACAACATTCTTTCCAAAAGAATGTCGCTGAGATTCAAAAATGTGATCCTTTTAAAAGCTTCTGCTGGATCATTTTCATCTCAAATTCTGCTCCATATAACCTGTACTGCACTACAAATACTCATAATTATTCAAATGCCACTGGAAGATCCATCCTTATACAATATCTTTATTCTTCTGTTTAGTTAGAACAGTTTGTAAACCACAGCAAGAATATTCCAAAAGACCAAAATACTGTGCCAAACCCTATAGAACAAATCTGAAAAATGTAATATATAAAGTTGTAAAGTTTATAGACTCAAAATACTGCCAATTTTAAAATACAGCCAAAAGATTGCACTTGTCTTTTCAATGCCTTTCTTTGAGCATGAGGTTTGGATGGAAATCGATTATTGTAGTTGGAGGAACCAGTAGAGTTATCAGCTTGGCTGACAGACAAGTATCTGTTTTTGATTTAAACAAACATAACTCTTCTATGGCTCAGCCTGTATTATCTAACACAATCCACCTGTCTGGAAGACGTTTGAGAGGAGCCAGTAGTGTTTTCCAGTCACGTTGAGAGGGTCACGTTGGGTCAATCGGCTGAGAGATGAGTGCTATGAGAGGGTCAAATGGGAGTACAAAACCAGGAAGTTCTGGCGTCTGTGTTTTGATCTGTAGACTACCATAGGGGAGCTGTCAAAGCTCTAAAGGGTAAACCTTATGTCTGATCCACCGGGAATTTTTATTTCAAGGCATCTTGTACATGAGCATGAATGTAAAAAGATGAGATTGCTGATGTTCTTCAATGATTATACTGTGCTGCACAGCAGTGACCAATGTTTTATTTTTTTAACCTGTAAAAAAACTGGAAAGTGTTAGGATTTTCACCAATTTTAAACAAGGAAAAGTTTTGCTGTAAAACAATGAAAAGATTCTGCACTATGTCTAGGTTACTAATCAAATGTGAGCACATTTATGAACTCACAAGGAAGAAAAGGTCAGATGCGCTTCCATTGAAGCAAACATGATGCACTTTTGTATATTTTGGAATCATCAGGCTTTGCATGCTGTCATTAAAGCAACAGGGGGATAAACCAAATACAAAGAAATTCTTAAATTCATGAAAACATGTAAATATAAAACTTTCACTCAACTTGTTATGCAGATAATATCATTTGTAATAAAGAAAATATTTTAAATCAGATAATAATGCCAAAAAAAATAAAAAGAAAAGAAAAGTTGATTATTAGCCATATAAAATCACCAAATCATATTTGAAATTTGAGAACCATTTGTAATAATCTAGATGTTCACCAAGATATCTCCATCCATCCATCCATCGTCAACCGCTTATCCTGTGTACAGGGTCGCAGGGGGCTGGAGCCTATCCCAGCTAACATTGGGCGAAAGGCGGGGGACACCCTGGACAGGTCGCCAGTCCCCAAGATATCTCACAAAATGTAATATAATCTAAATCACAGAAATAAAGTCAAATTTTAAACAGATGTTTGTTGAATAAATGGTTTAATTATTACCCTAATTTTCAAAAAAGGTGTTGCTAAATTTTCTTTGAACCATCTGTTTATGTCAATCATTAACATTAAATACATTTAAACACAGCAGAAACCAAATCATCTATTGTAACATGGGTGGCACTCACTATATATTCATGTCTTTCTAAAAATACAAGATAGAACCCAGCATTAAGGTAATTATATGGTGTCTAATATTCCCTGATTGTTAAAGAGCAGAAAAGACTCTGGCACTTATGTGGGGTTAATTAAGCTAAAGATAAGCATCGACTGTCAGGTTGTGATTTACACACACACATGCAAATTCACATATGTACACAAATCTACCGCAGTTAATTAGAGCTCATAAATGCTTCATAAGTCATGGCCGACAGATAACTGATGGGCATTAATAGAGTTCTCAGTGGAGGATTTAACATTTAGTTGTTTTAAACTGGTCAGAACACACAGAGGACAAAGCGGAACGGCATGGTCAAAGCCTTAATCTCTAAAACACGAAGAGAAGCCAATTAATAGCACTGAAAGAGCAAAAGCAGGAAGGAAACAGAAGGGCTTACAGCTCAATTATATTTAAAGAAAGGCTTAGATAATGAAGGGGCTGTATCCTGTATTTCCCCTTTAGCTTTTTCAAGAATCAGCATGAATCTGTTAATTATTCACTATAACTGTACATTTTTCTCACACTCTAAAATGTATCATATCATACATATCATGCACATGCAGTCTGCAGTCACTAAAACAGGCGGATAGATCCAGTAGCTCAGATATATGTAGCTTAGTGAGTTTGAAAACCAAATGACTAGATATCTGATATAGATGACCCTGAATCTGCGCAGGGAGACAGGAAGGAATGAATGAAGGAAGGAAGACTGGATAATGGACAGAAAAAAAGGAAGGTAGGAAGCCAGGAAGAAAGGAAAACAGACAGACACTGAGAAAGAGTGAGACAGGAAGAAGGGAAGGAAGAAAGGAAATAAAGAAGGAAGGAAGGAAGACTGGATAATGGACAGAAAGGACAAAAGAAAGTAAGGTAGGAAGCCAGGAAGATAAGAAAACAAGAGAGATGGACAGCAAGGAAGGAAAGAAGGCTGGATAATGGACAGCAAGAATGGAAGACTGGAAAATGGAAAGAGTGAATGAAGGACAAGATAGAAAGACAAGGAAGGAAGAAAGGTAGAACGGAAAACAGGTAGACACAGAGAAAAACAGACAGGACAGATGCACAGACTAAAAGGAAGGAAGACAGACAGGAAGACAGACAGACAGGAAAATAGGATGGCTGAACAGAAAGGATGAAGCAAGCTAGGAAGGAAGGAAGATGGGATGGATGGACAGAAAGGAATAATGGAAGACAGGATGGATGGACAAAAATGAAAGAATGATGGAAGGAAAAAAGATAGGACAGAAGAAAGAAAGGCAGGATGGATTGACACAAATAAAGGAAGAAAAGAAGGAAGGAAGTTAAAGGAAATAAAAAAATTAAAGGGGAGGAAGAAAGAAAGAAAGAAAGAAAGAAAGAAAGAACTTTTCAGTCAACACATTAGAAGACCAGTCCCAGTGGTGTACTTTCTTCTCTGGACAAAGACACTTTTAGCAAAACATTGGTTAACTTGTTAAAACATCTATCAAAGAGTAAAAAAGCCCTGAATGCAGCAGAAGCTCTAAACTGAGATTTCAGTAGAAATACAGTAAGTGGGTGTGAGCAGTGTATTGCTATTTTAAAGCACAACTATACTCTTCCATTCTCCACTAGCTCAAGAGCAATTCAATCTTTTGTCCATTGTTCTATACCTCTGATCCTTCAGACAGCCTTGCAGTGATGGCTGCTCAATGTGCTTGTCTGATGCGGTATGAGTCACATCTGATCTGATTCATGCACAGCTATTGAGTCAGAGCATGCAGGCTCAAAGAGAGTCTTAAGCTGAAAAGATCTCTGAATGACGGGGAAAGAGGCAGGATTTTTCAAATGAGCTAGATGAGAAAGAAAAGGATTGACAGAGCTCTTAAACTCTGAACTGGCAGGTTAAGTGTGTCTGGTAAAGAGCAGAGTAGGTATCTAAGAGATGCACACACTGCATAACAACACACTACTCTTTAATCAACAGATCCCTGCTGGAAAATCTGGTTTAGCAGTCTGGCCAAGCTGGTGTTTCAACCTCACAAGCTGACCAGTGCTTCAAACCCCTTCAAACCATCAAAATACCAAACCTAACAAGTCTGTCCATAGACTGGTTTAAATTGGTTTATTAAACAGGGGTATGACAACCAAAATGAACAAATAACCCTCTGTGAGAGACTGAAGAAAAGAGACATTTGTTGCAAACAGCTGCCACATTTTACGGTAGCATGCAAATAACTCTTCATATTTCAAGTATACTTAGGTTGGAAAAAGCAATCTCCCTGTCCTCAACTTAAATGCGAGCAACAAGATATGAATCATAAACACAGACTGATCTCTCTCAGCATAGACTGATCATAGGTTATTCAGCTCTATCTCTCCTTCTCTTCTTTTGGGAAAATTAGCCCATTGATTTTATAGCCTTGTAATTCAATGACAAAAGAAACTATAAGGAAGTCTTAATAACTATGCTCTATGGGGTAATTATTAAATGTTTGTGGGGGGACCCATCTCAGTAGGGTGAGGTCATGTATAATACAGACAAGTGCTTAAACAAGAACACAGTGAGTGCCAGTATTTATGAGTAGATTCACAGACATACTTTACACTTTTCCTCAACCCTGTCTCATAGAATTATGTTACTATACCTACATTTTTTGCAAAATTATGTTTACATGGCTCACTGTACATATCGTGCCATTATTGTTGAGGCACAATGATTTTTTTCCCTCACTTTCATACAAATCATGAATGAAATGCCAAAACACATACTTTTCACCCTGTTATTTACACAGTGCAATCTTATGATATCAAAACATTTCTACTCCACCGCATGACTTGTAAGGCAATTTGTTTTAAAGTTTGCATTAATCAACTGCATTTACAAGCTTGTTCGAACATGATCAAATTGCGCAGTAGCTCAACTGTGTTGCACTTGCAACACAAAGGACCTGGGGTACGAGTCTGGTAGAGCATATGAGTCAACACGTGAGCTGAAAGTGTCAGAAGCACCACAAATAGACGTGGTTGAATTGCGTTTTTATCTCACAGTTGCTTTTTATGACACTATTGGTGAAGTTTAGTTTTCAGGTTTAAGGTTTAGGGTAGGGAGGTCAATTTTGTTGATTAAAAATCAATAGAGCGTCAACTCTAAAAAACCTTATCATTTTGGCAGAATATTTAACTCGCTTTTAGTGCCACAAAGTGTACATTTGACCTCAGAACTGCTGCGATACATGTAATGAACCACGTAATGTAATTTAGCAAAAATGTTCCACCGTCACGTCATTTTCAGCCTGAGCAAAATGCAGGAACTTCCCCATTACAGACACACACTCATTTGTTTTTCTATCATATTAGGGATTTCTATTGACTTCTCTTGTTCTCATTAAGACATTACTTAGTATGTTTAGTAAGCCATTTTCTGTTGGCTGATCCCCAAAATGGAGGCAAACCAGACTAACACACACCTACTGTTTGTTTTGTGTACACACACACACACACACACACACACACACACACACACACACACACACACACACACACACACACACCAAAGTCTTTCTAGCAAGTCTGTCCACTGGCGGCAATCTTTAGAATGCTCCTGGGAAGCTATTTCCAGACATGAAAGTGCATCTGTAATCTACTTGAATGGGGAAACACAGAAATCTCAAAAACGATTGGTCAAGATTACGATCAAATCACCAGTAAAACAGTGACAACACTGTTATCATAAATTGTGCTTCTTTACCTTCAAATACTCTTAAAAACGCAATATCCCAGCTTGTACAGCTAATGCGTATGCACATATTCGAGTTGATTGACAGGTGATATCTGTGTCTAAATGGTCATGTTCTACTTTCGTTGACCTTTGGCAGCCCTTGGGCGTTCCAAATTCTCTCATTAATTTTAATGACACACACACACACACACACACATGTAGTGTTTCCATGTTTTATGGGGACTTTCCATAGACATAATGGTTTTTATACTGTACAAACTTTATATTATATCCCCTAAACCCAACCCTACCCCTAAACCTAACCCTCACAGAAAACTTTCTGCATTTTTACATTTTCAAAAAACATAATTTAGTATGATTTATAAGCTGTTTTCCTCATGGGGACCGACAAAATGTCCCCACAAGGTCAAAAATTTCGGGTTTTACTATCCTTATGGGGACATTTGGTCCCCACAAAGTGATAAATACACACACACACACACACACACACACACACACACACACACACACACACACACACACACACACACACACACACCTCCCCATATCATATTATCTCTCAACTAATCTTTGTGTTTTATGCTTGTAAGGGTGTAGTCTTAGATTATCAAAAACACCCTTTCGGTTTTCAGATCAGACCTTTATAAAACTCACTTAAATAAACAGGGAATACAGGGCTTTAGAGAAACACACACCTACAATACTCATGAGCACCTTCACTGCAAGGACCTTAAAGCAAGTTGCCCTCAAAGAGCCAGAACACAAAGCACAAGATGAAACAGTCCAGAGCTCTCTCAAAAGGCTGGACTTCAGAGCACGTTTGTTGTGTAATTCACAGTGAACAGAGCACCAATGGAGTGACTGTGTGATGCAACTCCCATATTTATTGTGTTCAGGTCTTTGTAGTGTGGCCATGTAAACAACATTTAAATAATTAAATGACCCAAAAATGACATTTCTGCAATTATTTACTCACCTTCTTTTTGTTCCAAACCCATATGACTTAAAAAGAGATTTTAAGACAGAATTTTATGGACTGAACGAGAAGCGTCAACATTCTTCAAAATTTCTCTCCTATTCCACAGGAAAAAGGTAATTCATATGGATTTTGAAATACAGTAGGTATCCAACCAGACTGACCCTTAATATTGTGGGGATTATTGCGGTGGTAAAACTTTAAATTCTCACACACGAGACTCGTTCACAAAATCACCGCCAGGTGAAAAAAACAACTAAACATTTACAATTAAGGTGTTAAGACGTGGCCATTAGCCTAGGTGAAAGATTAAAATAGTCGAAACCCCGCTCATAAGCGTAATGAAATATATTTTGCTTATTTTATTGTTATTATATGTGATGACTTAAAAGTTACAGAGGATGTGTGGAGCAGGAACTGGTCAAATTCTTTAAATAAACACATGTGGACTGATATCTTAGGGGTTGTGTGCTTGGCTCTTGTTCAACAGTTTGCAGATTCAAAATTTGTTTTTCTTATTTTATTGTTTGACTGTTTGGATGCATGTGAAAAAGTAGAATGCACCCAGCAGATTCACTAAAAGCCATTTTGCGCTGTGGCTGGTACTGACATTGTGTCCTGCAAGATCATAGTCACAACGATTGTGTTTAAAAGGTCAAATCATAGGCAGTCACATAGTGCGGGAGCATTCATGATTACATGATTACATTGCAAAAGATCTGAAAAGCTCCCTGTGGCAGGGCGGCTCCTCCTTTCCTGGGTTTCGGCACCAGTGTAATCAGTTCAATGGAAAGGAGGAGGCGAGAACCGGCTTGATGATATAAAAATTAGTTTAATATAAAACTGAAGCAAAAGACAAAACACAAACATGACGGACATGTCCGTAAACGATCTCTCTCTCATCGCACCACCTTCTGCCATTGGCCTTTATCTCTCTTAATAGCCTGATAAGGGACCAGGTTATATTGTAAAGCTATATTACAGTAGTGCTGCGCTTGCAATATATGTTAGTAAAAGTGAGAATGCGAAAAAGAGATATAAATGAAGAAAGAGAGAGAGTGCTCATCTTCTTAGTCAGCACAAGACGCTATTCACCACCCAGCACCATAAACCAGGCAGCCAGCAAAGAAAGACAGAAAAACAGGCATAGTACAAATCTAATTATACATGCTGCATACTCGAAGCTTCAATGACATGTTTAATGTGAGCTATGGCAGGGCCTGGAGGGGGAGCTAACACATGAAACACATATGTTGTAATGACCAAGAGATTTTTCTTCTTTTCTTTCCTTCGTTTTGCCCCAAATACTGATTAAATATCTGATACCCTAAAAGAATCTTGCCTCAGTCCAAATGTCTCTCTCCCTACCTCTCTTTCTTTGTTTGGGAGCTCACAGTAAAAGACGAATAGGGAAGAATCAGTGAAGAATAATAGAAAAGTGGAAGTCAAGCCAGGCATTTGGGAAGTTCTCTATGTCTGGGCCATTTTCCATTTTGTGTGGACAAACTCACTGGGATAATTAATTTAATGCTCTGGCTCTTCACCCTTCCGTGTTCCCAAGGGAGTCTAAAAGAGAGGAAATCCAAGCCTGCTGTCTGACTCCCAGATGGTTGGGACAAAAATATGTGAATGATGCTGGCAAGACGGTATGAATTAATTAAGAAATACTTGGTACATTTCATTACTAGATTATTGGACACCAAGTTGGTCTTAAGATAAGGCTTTCTCAGATCAGAAATTTAGTAATTATATGGGGCCTACACACTTTTTTTTTTCATAATTTTCTTTTTTTTCCCATCCTCTCGCTGACACTTTAATTAAACAGCCCTTTTATTTTTCTTCAATACTTCTATGGAATTAACCTTTTCACACAAGGCATGAGAAACATTGCTTTGCTGCACTTACTCGCAAGCTGCGGGTTTGCTGTCGGGTACAATACAGTTTTTAATTACTCGATTTTTCAATAACAGCCTCTTGGCAAAGCCTACATTACATTATGGCAGGTGCACAAAACAATCCATGATGAAATGTGCCATGCAAACTTTAAGGGTATAAACCAAAATGAACGGTTGCTTGTTTTTAACACTGAGAGCCCTTAGAAGGATATGCAGAGGAGCAGGTGCTACACACATCTTGGAACAGCACATGGCTGACAGACAGACTTTCTCATATTTTACTCTTACTATTAAATCTTCTTGTGTAAGGAATAATACTTCTATCAGGAAGACACGCAGGCTTGAGTGAGGTTTAAGATGCCATTTATTTGATGAATGTAAAACAGAAATGTAATGTCTCTCTCTTTGGCGTAGGCCCCGTCTGGCGGTCCGAGGGAGTTGTACTCGGAACCATCCTATCCTGCCGGAGATAGGAGGCAGGGGCGAGGAGCCAACCCCTGTGCGGAACAGGGCTCAACTGGTGGTGGTGGGGTGGTGGAGGTTGCTGTGTTAGCACACTGAAACAGCAATGTGATAGAGTGTGAGCAGACTTATAAAGCAATGGCTTACATGCGATTGGCTAGGAATTACCCAGCTAATGATGTGATGATGTACAGCTGGTAGTCTTCCCGCTATAACTACGCTGCGCTTCCATTACCTGGTCTCACAGAAACACGTTAATATACTTAAAGTTTTGTAAAAGGATTTTTACATGGTTCATTGTATGTATCACAGCAGTTTCCTGATTAAATAAACACTAGAGGCGCTATAACAATGACTTTTACCCTTAAAGCCCAGTTTATAACACAATGCTATTTGACGACATTTAAAGACTTTTACTATAGTGCAAGACTTGTTCAAACTCAATCACATTGTGTAGTAGCACAAGGGTGTTGCATTTGCGATGCTAGAAGTGCATGCAAGTTAACAGGTGAGTCAAAAATGTCATAGAAGCACCACAAAATGACATGGTTTCTTCAGCAATAGCATTTTTCCCCTTACATTTGCTTTTTATAACACTTTCGGTTAGGTTTAGGTTTAAAGTTTAGAGTAGGGAGGTACGTTTTTTTATTTAAAACTTGCTAGAGCATTAACCCTAAAACCTCATCTATTTTGGAGAAAATGTAACTTATTTTCACATTTCATTTCAGAACTGTTGCGATACATGTAAGCAGTTTTGCAAAAGTGTCGTCACAGTAAAAAATGTTCATGTGATCAGCCTCAATTAAAAACATATATTATACTTACTCCTTCTTATATCACCATGACTAGTTGGGCCAACTTTCAGAATACTGAACAGGCATTTTTTATGTAAATGTGGACAGCCCACGTTGACATGTTCAAATTTATTAATCTTTTTGATGTCTGAAAGTAGTGGAAGTTTGGAAATAGGCACTTTTGCCGCTTAGTTTCAATAAATTGTGCTTTATCACTGGAGATTAAGTTTCAGGTCTGAAATTAACAGTATGGTTTCACAGTACAATGAACTCTTTTATCATCATTATGTGACTCCTTTTGAATGAAAAATGCTGTAAAAACACTTCTCTTTTTCATCTATCCCCTTTCCCTATCATTCCTCTCCCTGGGTAACAAAATATAAAGATATACGATGCCTGTGACATACAGCATCTCTGGCTTCTAGTATCTTTTTATGCTACGATCTGTGAGGTATAGTGGAGATGATTATATGCAGACACCTGAAAAGCATTTTCCCTAATCAGACAGATGGAAGACACCAGAGCCTGATTCAGAGTAGAGAGAGAGAGAGAGAGAGAGAGAGAGAGAGAGAGAGAGAGAGAGAGAGAGAGAGAGAGAGAGAGACAGCGCTTTGAGGTATTAAAGAGTGCTTTGAGGACAGTTCTGACAAACTGCCTACACTGATAAACAGTGTTTTCTGCAGTTTCATCCCTAAGTGAGCTTTCAAGCCTTTGACAATTGTGAAAAATGTACCATGCAGTAATTCTACCTCTACCTCTTTCCCTTCATCCCCCATTCCCATCTCCACATATTTCATAACATAGACACAGACTAGGGATTAGGGGTGTGCAGCGAAGCCAATATCTTTATCTGTGTCCTTATCTGATGCAATGGCAAATTATCTGTATCGGTATTCGGATATAACCAGATATGGGCAGGACTTAATCTAGAAGTGCATCAAAGCTAAATGGAATATAGGCTACACTCTATTCCATTTATAGTTTCCACTTTCTTATAATCACATATGACCTATCACAATTTTGTTGTTATTTTGGTTAATTGTGCAGCCCTGAAGGAACGTGAAATTAGACTAATTATGCACTCTTTAAGAAATCAAGGGGCCAAATAAAAAGTGCATTAATATCACTGTGATATTCACGAAATTACTTACTTTTAAAATTGGCAGCAAAATGATATCCCAGCCCTTCACAGCTCTCTTTGTTTAAGAAAGATATCGCTCTTATTGATTAGAAACTCACCCCTCCCTCACCTCACAAACAGTGCGTGATGTCTGCTTGAGTAAGAAGTGAAGACACAGAGGCATGTCCTCATATATCTCACTCTGAATGTTTTAAACATTTAATATAGACAATGTTTTATAAAAAATCGTTAATTTAATTAGTTACTCTTGACAAGCACATTTCTGAGATGCGCACAATAAATGGAGACTGCCACCTGGTCATCTGATTTAGTCTTGAAATCACACTGTGTGCATTTAAATTCATAAAGTTTATATTTTAGTCATACTGGCTTTACAGACTTACCACTGCATTGTCATTTTAGATACACTCACTGAGCCCCTTATTAGGAACACTATGGTCCTAATAAAGTGCCTGATGTGGTCTTTTGATGTTGTAGCCATCCGCCTCAAGATTCAACTTTTTTTGGCATCCTGAAATGATATAAAGCTTGATGAGTGTATGTTTATTTAAAATATTGCTCTATCCCTGTGGTCGTTGAGCAGTCTAACTATCAGTCTAACTAACATTTTTCTATTATGTGGTAGAATTTGTTATTTATTTTGAAGTAATTTGTAACAAGTTGTCAGTTAGAGGAAAGGAGGAAGCGGGAGACGGCGAATCCAACTCAAACTGTATATATATTTTAAACTCAAAATCATGCTTCTCAATGGAAACACAGCAAACAGTTCAGAACAGTCTCTGGGTGCGTGTGGTAGCTCTCTCTCTCCTCTCACTGGCGTCTGGCTCGCTCCTAAATCCGTCTCCATCATTCACTGCAAGGACAAACAGCTGTTAGAGGCAATCATTGCCAGTTGATGATCCTTACCGTTCTCATCTCCTGATCTCGCTCTCCATTCTCAAGTCGCCGCTCAACCACCAGTACCACCACATCATGCCTTTCTGAATAAGGTATAGGCTTTGGGCACCTCCCTACTAGGAATGTTAAAAGTAATTGATAATTGGTTATTCGTCATTAACAATTTGATCAGTTAAGCTTATTGATCATCGATTAATCAATTTCAGCACAAATGCATTCAGTAATCTTGCCAGCAGATATACTGTATATACAGTCATCTGCCAATAGAGGGCACACTGCTGCTCACTGCCGGATGTAGGCATGGGCTGGGGTGGGTTGAGCCCACCAAAACATGAGTCTTGCCCACCCAATTAAACATTAGGCAAACATAATAAAATATTTTATTTTTAATGATTTGGTCAGTGTTTGAAAGCAATTTGGGGGCAAGCTGTGTGTTGCAAATTTTGAGGGGGGTTGTAGACCGCCCCAAACAATTTCAAAATTATAGGGATAATTTGGGGGTGCAAAGCCCACCCCATAATTCAGCTTGATCTGGCCCTACCCTTTACTACCCTACAAGGGAAATACTCTGTGACTACACAAACACTGAAACTGAAAAAATGGGCTTGAATTATTTTGTAGCTTTCACACTGGTTTTCCCTGAATTGTAGCATATGAGCCAAAATGGTCTGTCACAGGACAGATCATAGTCTGAAATGTTACTCATAACTCAGTTTTGTGTTTTGCCTTTGTAGGGCAGTATAATTGCTAAATAGAATTCCATTTAACCAATTAATTAGAAAAGTCTAAGCAAAAATATCATCATCATCATCATCATTTAATATTATATCATTACTTCTTTAAGCAGTTCCACTCTGTGTTCCAATTTTTGGTTCATAATCTATTGATCTCCCCATCTAATATATTTCCTCCCTCTCCATCATTGCATTCATCCTTCATATTATGTCTATCCACTCCCTCCTTGCATTTGTGGGGACTCTGATTTATCTTTATAATTTGCTTTAAGGCTGCAATTCTAATTACTTTGAAAGTGTATTGCTCTAATTTATTTAGTAGTACACCAAAAATAAGGTTGTCAGGGCCCACTTCAATCTTATGATTATACTGTGTATAATGTTTATCTGTTCAATTTCTGTATTTCAATCAATTTTGGGAAATAAGTATCAAATATAGTTATTATGGGTCTTACAATCTTCACAATTATGCCAATAGCTCCCTTTAATAGAACCATAATCAGTTTGCAACCATGCAGTTGCAGGAAACATTTTACTCCCATACAGTCAACTAATCAACCCCCAGAATTTTAAATTGATACAATACAGGCATCAGAGTTTAGCTAGCCTCCTATCCAACACTTTATTTAAGAAAGGAAATGTCTGTGAACAAATTTGGTAACTCATTCAATCTTTATTTATGCATTAAAAATGACTACTGTATGTCTATAACAGTACCCAAACCCCAGTGTTACAAACCCCAGTGTCTAACAGCTAAGGTGCTCGGCTTTATGGTTACTTTTAGGATTGTGTTAGTGGTTCAATTTAAGAAAAATCGTAATATGGGGGTCGTTTACTTTTCTCTCTGGGAGTAAAAGGCTAACGTTTTGGTACAAGCCAAGTCATATGATTTCTTACGAATCTTTTGCCGTCTCGTACTATTATCATGATTTGTCATGAGAAACATTCCTGTTAGTTTTTGTGTTCCAAATTAAATAAATGTCATCCATTTGAACTGCCAATGCCGACTCTCTCTTTGACGACAAAATGTACAAGACATAAACACCAAAACATGCATCAACCAACACATGTCCAGTCTCCCTGACATACTCCCAAACACCACACAAGTGTCTGCTCCAGGTGTTATGGTCCCAGTTGGCAGTATGTGCTGAATACAGGCAGAAAAAGAGAGGTGTCAGTTGCACCACAGGCTACTGTATGTAATTAACACACCAATGAGAACAGAATGCACAGCTTCACCTTCAAGTCAAACAGAGCACAAGCATTTCATTACCAGCCAATTAATAAAACCAGTGGTTAGCATGTTCACGTCCCAGAGAGGAGTTCAAATTGTGTCACATCCAATTTATTTTTCCAATAAGACAGGAGACCACGAAGAAGGAAACACTCAATACACATAGAGCGTATTGTCGACGTGTGAGGTTTCAGGCCTGTGGTTAAAGTAATTGTACATGGCAGTGTGTTGACATTATGTGTTCAGCAAACCATGACAAAATAGACAGACTGATAAAAGAGTGAAGGAATGAGGGAATGAATAAAAGAACAAATAAAAAGATGGACGAATTCAAATGTTTTAAATCATGTGAATATCTTGCTAAGTAAATGAACACATGGATGATATTCTATTGTACCAATGCTAAAAAAACAGCCTAGATCTTAACAAAACATATGAGATTAAGTTTTTTTTAAATCACTTTAATGTTAGCCTAACACTAGTTTTGACCATTTCGGAATGAAAACCAATTCAAATTGGCATAAGCCGCTTTTTCAACAGGGACTTCTCTATAAATGTATTTTATATCTGTCTTTGTCTTTGTTGCTCAACTGTGACGTATGTCATTAATATAAGTGATTCTGTCTTCCTTTGCTTTTTCCCCCTTCAGTAGACACAATGCTACTCATGTGTACTGCTATTCATGGACACCCATTGACAGATAAAGAAAGAAAGAAGCTGAGAATAAAATGCTGTTTAAACAGACAGTAATCCTTTAATTGAATGCAGATTTATTCTGAGCCTCTGGTTGTACTGGATTAAAGGCTGGTACAGGGGGGATGGCTTTTCTGAATGTGGGTCAGAACAGCTTTTTGCTTTCACAAAAATTGATTTTACACCCTTTTTAGGACATTGCTGCTATGTTCATTGTCTGGGTTTCTAACACACCGCCCAACATGCTTCAACAGCTTTTTGCCAGCAGTTCTCAATTTCTCTCTCTACTTCACCTTTTTACTACAGTTAAAATACAATATCATTAGTTGAACTTTTTAAAGAGTAAAATGCATTAAAACAGTAGGTAGTTTTCAACTGGTTTTGGTTCAGCACCCAGAGTTACATTGGAAATTACTGTAAAAGACCATCTAACACATTACCATACCTATAAACAGTTTTTATTGTATTCTTGGTCATATTTACAGTACTTTTGCCTTGTCACACAACCCAAGTTCTGCCTAATTTGGCTAGCTTTTACCATGTGATTGATACATTTGCAGCAAAATATTGGCAAGTTTGATTTTACACAGCCTTAGACATCAACAACAAAAGATTAGAATCCTTTTAAAAGATGCATTTCATTATTTCAATTTAGCATAATTTTTTGCCTTCTGCCCAAAACCCTATCAGAACAGACCTGTGACCCAAAAAAGACTAATCATACTGTGAATTCAGCAACAGGAGGCTATACATTTTGCTTCTGAATTCGGTTTCTATGCTTCATCGAAGAGTCGAACCACTGCCCCCAGTGGCCAAAGCTGGAAGTGTTGTTGATGTGAAATATCCACAGGGTGGTGGCAAAAGTTAATTGTATTTGTAGTTAATAAATGATTTAATACAGTCAACATGAATGCATTTTTTTTATTAACCTTACTCCCTAAACTAAACCCCAACCTTAAGCCTAATCTTCAGTTACTAAAAACTGCCAAATGCAGCCCTTTGAATCTGAATACTTCCTGGTTTCCATGCAACTAAAACCTGTGTCTCGGAGATTGCTCGCTCAACATGGTATCAATATCAGAAAAAGTGAATACGTTAGATTTGACACAAAAATGTCTGAAGGGGGATGGAACTCGTGAGTAATTCAGGAGATGGGGTCAATTTCAGAGTACATGAACTTTCGGAAGAACAATGTTGATTTTGTGCATAGTCATGTTACCCAAAAGATTTTTGCTGGTCGCACCAGCTATCCAATGTCATATGTGATATCATTTGTTATAATGTGCTATAATTACTTCGAGCTGTCAAAGTTAACATGTTAATCCATGCGATTCAATTAAAAAGTTTAAATGTTAATGTTTCTTAATTGTGATGAACAGGGCGGAACCTTTTTAATGTGTCCTCCCCGAGTCATTACGCTGATGCACATACCACAAACAACAGCCGTGTTAGGGATCAAATGATGGGGAAATTACCTCTTAATGCTACATGTTGTACAAAACAAGCCCAGATTGCAAACAACGATAGTGAGATAAACAGACTCAAGAGCACAGGAACAGTTCAAAGGATTAATTAACAGTAATAATGAGCAGTCACTGGGTTGAGGAATGCAGAAAATACTGACACCGTCTGCAGCAGTGGGAAGCAATCTCCAATGGCGTACGCGTTGTAGTCGCACAAGGGGAAATCCATGAAGAGTGTGTTTGTAGGATGAGTGTGTGCTTTGTAGAAGTCAAGAACAGATTCGTAGAATACTCACTTGAAGATTAGTGAGATTTAGAACAATGGCCTGCAGAGAAGAGCAAACTTAACTCCTGACACTCCAGAATTAGGGGAGAACAGGTGTTGCTAGGCACGCTAATCAGTGGCATAATAGATGGTCCCCCCCGGAACAATCAGTGTTCCCATGGAAACGCTGATCATGCATGCCGGCCTCATAAGGGAGAGAAAATTACAAAACATACAAAACAACTGACAAACTCACCGGAGCAGTGACACAGATAGGAAAAAACAAGTACTTTGCAGCCCCCTGTAAGACACAATAAAAATATCACAAAAGCAAGCCAAGTCTTAACTTTCACGAAAATGCAGAATGAGACGTTTGCAAGCTTGTTTGCATGTGTGGTTCCCTGACGCAAATAATGAATGCTGCTTCACGATTGCTGTAGGAAAGTGGATAGCCACAGCCTGCTAGCTGATTAATATTATGGAGGAGGAGAGTTTAAGAGATTTAATGCCCATTGCAATGAATATGCAACCTATGGGGGGACTAGATCTTTCAATTAGTCAAACTCCCACTTAGACTTTGGGAAATGTTTAATGTTACTTGAATTGGTGCTATTTTAGTGCATTTCTATCTTTATACTGTGGAAGGCTTTGTTTGAAAATTTTAATAAAACCTTATTTTTGTTTTCTTTCCTAAGAAAGAAATAAGTGCATGTGGTAAGTAGGAGGGCAGGCAGGGGTGTCCTGTATGCATTTGTGTTTAACCCCTACCATCCACCAAAACATGGCGGGGCATTCCATCCACCAGGATCCAGAGGACTGCCTCCGATCCACCTGGGGAGGAGTGGCTGTCATCCACTAGACGCTGTAGGAGTGACCAAGGACCAGGTTACTGCGTATTAGAGAACTGGCAAGTAAGTTTTTTTCTCTCTCTTCTCTCTCTCTCTCACTGTTGCTCTGTGTTGGCCTTTCCCTATACTTTTTTGTTGTTGTTGTTTTCCCCTCCCCTAGTCTCCCTCCCTGGTCTGAGATGGTGGGGAAGTCCTGCCAGCAGGCAGGGCTGGAAGGGCTCCCCGGCCTGAAGCTAAGAAGGGAGTAGTGTTGGAAGGAGGAGGGCGGAGAAACTAATCAGGCTAATCAAGCCCGCGAGAGGGATAAAGGCATTTCGGGAGAGAGAGAGAGCTACAGGCAGCTGCTCTGTATGTGTTTGTATTTATGTTTTGTCTTTATGTTTTAATTTATCATTAAACATAATTTTGATGGTTTGTCCAGTTCTTGCATCCTCCTTTCCCTTTTACCCTGTTTCAGTGCATTTTGAAAAGAAACTAAATATATTTAGTCAAATTTCAACTATAAAAATACTGCGATTAAACGCAATGGTCACAAATGCAACCAAAAATAACTGAATGCGACAATAATTTAAAGTCTAGTTGCCATTGGCAACAGCCGGGTTGTGTGCATTCATATGCGGTTTCGTCAGATATCTTGTGAGTTATTGAATAAATTTTTAGAGCATGCACTAGTGTGTCTCGCGCCACTTTTCACCCGTTCTCGCTGCACTGCATGCAACATAAACCCAGCACGAGAGAGAGTCGTGAGCAACTTTTCCTTTGAACCAGGTCTTTTTCATGAATCACCCAAAAAGAACTGAGGGTTTGAACTCAGGAGCTCAGGTTAGCAGTTTGAATAAGATTAACTTTCTCAGCTAATCTGCTTCAGTGAGCTCACAACAGGGAGTGCAGACATCTCAAAATAAGAGTTCCATTTGTATTTGGGGATTCTTTATAATTAAAAGTCTTGTATTGTGTACCACTTTTTTCCTTCTGGTAATTATTGATTGGGATTAGAGTAGCACAATAAACTGCATCTGAGATTTCATCCAATTTGTACTCTTGTAGTCTCTGTGTCCAAGCCATCCAAAGACTAAGGCAATATAAAAATGGCTCCTAAGTAATTTTTTAGTCTGGAGCCCTGAAATGTGTACAGATATGTATGTTAAATATTACAATGTGTTATAACATTTAATTTTACATGGTACTGTAACATTTGGTTACCATTATTAGTTTAAAGGTATAATGCATTTTAACGTGTATATCATTAAGGATTATACATACCGCTTTAATGTATTTGGATTAAGACTTTCAGTGCTACAGTGTTACCAAGTTCAAAAGGTGAATCATCTGGGTAATCTTTGTGTCCAAATTCAACAGGCTTACCATTTAACTAATCTGATCTCTGATTCTGTACTCATAAAGCCACAGAAAAGAGATTTGACATGCCCACATCAGTACAGCTTTTTAGTGTCTAGAGAGTAATATCAGCACTGATGGCAGTACAGGCTCGTCTCAGCTCTTGAAAAACACAGAGCTTGTCTCTCTCTGGGGCATGTCAGGCCACCTCTGGATGCATAGAGCAGCAGTGGCATCCCTATCCTTTCCTCCGGTGAGCTGTCAATCTGCTGTGACATTAGAAACCTCTTTTTCTATTATTCCAGCAGAACTCACAGCACGCCAACAGGACCTGCCGAGAGCCATGACAGCGGGAGCTCTGTGTGTCAGGAAGACTGACACCAGCACAAAGAGGAAACTGCAGGCACAAGGGCTGGAGGCTCGACAGGGAGAAAGGGGACTTTAGAGATGGGCTACTGGGTTCACATTGCAAGTCTGGGATTTAACATCTAATTTAAACCTGGAAATAGGATTTTGAAAAAGGACAAAAAATAATAAATGATTCTGCACTATTTCTAGGCGATTAAACAAATGTAAACAAATTTGTGACAGTTGCTGGGTTTCCATGCAACTATTTTTATGTGAATTTTAAATTTGCGCTAAAGAAAAGCAAAATAGAAATTCTCGATATGCACAAAATCTATAAGAAATTGCTTAAAAGTTAATGCACTAGACAGAGGTCAACTTTCTAGAGTTTTGCATAGTCAAAATGTGCATTCAGGTGATGGAAGTAGTTTATTCGCAAAATTATGACATGTTTTGACAGTCTGTGCATGTGTTATGAGTGTGTGATAGCTTGATGTGACTGGCCCAACGAAAGGTCCAATCTTGGTACACTATTCTTCAAACATATCCCTTGAAATTCAGAGTTTGTGTTTGGTTGACAAGCCAACAAAACTATATCTGGTAAAAACCTAATTAAGTTTTTACATTGAAACCTGTTGAAATAAATAGTTGGAGTCTCTAGTTTCATCTGAAATGGCAAAACGGCATGCTCTTAAACACAATGACCACATATGTGGCCTGTATGCTCAGTTTAATTTAAAATATCCTATATTCACTGTGCGTTATCACATTGAGAATTAATGGATGCATCCAAAAACTGGAAAATGTTGCTTTCAGAGGCTTTATGTGGAGTTAGGATACAAATAAGGTGTAAACTGTTCTGAGACCAGTGCAGACATACAGCACACTGGAGATTAATTCATTCACTAAATAGACACCAATGGAGCATCCTATAACTCTCTATGCATCTATTTGCATTCAATCCAAACTTCCAATCAAAAGTTCAGGTTCAGGCTGCAGATGATGTTTGGATCACTCAACATGTTTGGCAGACATGGGACAATGATAATCTGTACATAGATTCAGAATTTATAATGTATCATTTTATTTTAAAATGGTTGGCAGTGATTGGATGATGCTGGCCATTCCTTTGAATCAGAATTAATTCATTATGCTAATTTCTGATGTCAACATCTCAAAAACATGAATAACCAACATTGCTGGACGCATAATAAACATTCTGATAAAAAACAAAACGGACTTTCTATATCTTGGTATTATTTTAAATTTCACAACTTAGTCCCGCTGTCCACATATGTGGATATACATTTTTAAGAAAACTATTTGTCTAAAAAACTATTGTTACATCTGTTTATTTTAGTAGCGACTTGGTTCTGAATGTACTTTTGACATCACTATACCGAATCATCATCTGTTTTGGTGAAAAGAAACCTGAAATTAAAGTCGCCGAAGATCTTGACGTCAAACAGCCCAAACAGCCCTTGAGATAACCGCAAACCTCCAGGAAAAGTTCGGTTCTTCAGCATTTCATTAACATTACATTAAACGGTTTGTGTGAGGCAGTTGAGGCCTCTCAAACGTCTTTTCTTGTGCTGTCAGAATGTGACATGGTGTTTCAGCAATGACCTCGTCTTACAGTTACACCAGCACAGTGCATTAGTATTCCAGGGAGCACTAGCAAGAAATACAACCTCAGTCTCTGTTATCGAAGCTCAATGATTAAAAGTGCTCCCATCAGCAAGATGCACACAGGGGATCTTGAAGTCATTTAAATAAGCAAAAGTGTATTATTTCCTTCAGGTAATCAAACCAAATAATTGAGTGTGCTTGAACGCTGTAGGTGACAATTCTTTCTAATAAAATGGAGACAGAGGACCGTACATTGACACCAGATGGGCCTCTTACCCTTCCATCAAAAGACCACTGCAATGACACTGGGTTCCTTGACACATCCCAGAGTGATTCATCTTGACAAATGAAAGAGGAGTGTCATTTACAGAGCCAGGGGATCTTTATGTTTGCAACTGGTTATGATCACTGTGTCTTAGATTCTATGGAATTAAAAGAAATCTTTTAGGTCATCTTAGCTACATCTATTATATAGAAGGTCGCTGGTTGGATCCCCACAGCCACCACCATTGTGTCCTTGATCAAGGCACTTAACTCCAGGTTGCTCCGGGGGGGATTGTCCCTGTAATAAGTGCACTGTAAGTCGTTTTGGATAAAAGCGTCTGCCAAATGCATAAATGTAAATGTAAATGTAAATGTAAATGAAATGTAGTTCTACTAATCCACTTCCAATATCATGTCTTGTTCAGGCTAATGTTTGCTGTCAACTGTAAATTATGTTCAATATCACACCCTAAAAAATATGAATAAAAGAAACAGGATTCCTCAGGCATCTTATTCATGTCTATATTCAGTGTATATGTCTCATAGATGGCTTTTAGCTGTAACACTGCAAAACATAATGATCATAATCAGTATATTTGTATTGTTTTCCATGTAAAAAAAAAATCGAAATGTCCTTAAAACAAGATAATTCACTCGAGACGCAAAAGATGTGTAAGATAGCGTGACTTGTTTGCAGAGAATAGCCTATATCTTGAATTTAAGACCTTTCAGAGAATATATCTTAAAGTAAACATGTAGAAATGTTTCTTACCGCATTGGAAATTATTATTCTTTTTTTTTTTCCATGTTTTAAGCTTACAAAAAACACTATTTGGCAGTGAGATGGTGTTGGGAAAATAAACTTAATTCAAGATATATAGACTCATCACATTTTGGAGTTGGAATGTGGAAGTAAACTACAGTTGAGCAAACTTTTATAGTGGTGAACTGGAGTATATTATATGAATTAATAGGAAATATATATATATATTAAAGAAACCATTTACAACTTTTCAAAAGAGAAAACGAAGTAGAAAGCATTAGTTTACGACAATCAGAAAGGTGACATGTCATATTTACTGTCACTTACTGTTTTTTTACAAAATTTACTGAACACAGCAGCTGTAGCCCCACCACAGCAGTGATAACTTTATACACACACACACACACACACACACACACACACACACACACACACACACACACACACACACACACACACAGTATATAATATGAATGCTAGGGTAATATAAAGAACAAAGTAATACATTTACAATAAATAATGACTTTTTTTTTGCTTATGCTGCTAAATAAATTGGAATCACGTCATCTCAGTCTGTAAAAACTGTCCTTTTGTCCACTTTTATAATATATATATATATTTACTAGAAAACAAGGGGAAAAAAAGTTTGATTAAGAAATAGATTTCTTGCAGTGCAAGTTAGTGCTCTTACTTGTGAGCTCACACAATCTCTCTCCATTACCTCTGTCCCTCCAAAATACAACAAGAGGTAAAGCTTGTCTTCTTGGCTTGATTGAGTGGGTGTGAGTGAAGCCTGATGGCCCGCGGCACTGCTATCTGCCACTCACGCTGATTTGGCATGTCATGTTGGATCTAACAAGGCCACGCTCTAAGGAGATTTGACCACATGGAGAAGTGATACCCTGAAAAGCTGCAGTTCCACTGATCCTCCGAAAAATAGAGAGAGCAGAGGGTGAAGGAAGGGAAAAAGTATCTGTGGTAAAGTGTGCTCTTTTGTATAGACTTAGATGACATTAAGCAATATGAAGCAAATCAAATTACTTTAAATGTGTGAGTTTTTTTAAAGTGACGTGTGTAATTTATTTGATGTTAAAATAATTTCTCCTATGCCAGCTTAATTTGCAGAGACAACTTTAGACTGTATAAAATGTTTTGAAAGGTACTTTAAAAAAATGTGCTTTGTGTGGTAGCATCTATAGTAACTGGTTTTATTTAAATCAAAAATGTTATTTAATATGAACTAATCAACCATACCACATTAACTAACAAATATTAAGGTGACAATCAAGTAGAAATAACTCCTTACAGAAACAACTGCATGAATCCACTTTTTTACAGTGTAAGCAAGCATTCAAAGTGATTTCCACACAAAATGTATGAAAAAAGCTAAACAAATAGCAAGAATTTGGGCCAGTACTACCTGTTTGTCTGATCAATGTAAGATGAAGTATGTTTACACTAACAATGCAACACAAATAAGTGTACTATGAGTACCCGAATGATGCACTTCTACAACCGTCAAAATGGAGTGTGGAATGTTGGACACTTCATGCTCTCAGCAGACGTGGCTGGCCATACATAGCGTAATGGGTGGAGTTTGACGCTGGTCTGACAAAACTATTGTAAATAATGGAGAATGTAGCAACTAGCTAACTTCAGTAAATACAGCACCATACAAATGTAAGTTGAATGTTTTCCCATCACCACACACTGTGTGGATATGTGTGTTATCTGAGATACAAGTATTGAAATAAGGCTTGCTAACACACTAAACCTAGCAGCAACACATCACATGCGTTTGAAATGTCACTTCCATCAGCTGTTAAACGGCAAATGCTTCTGTACACTAAAAGACCATTAAGTGTTCCATTTGGGACAATATTACACTTTGAAAATTCATACACTACATGGCTGGATGCATAGTGTATATTGTAAGTGCATAGTATATAGTGGATCATTTGGGACACCGCTGTTGTTTTTGCAACTCTGTTTCCACAGTACAGAAATGACACTCTTTACCTTTAAAGATTGACTGATAATTTATATTTCTTTTAGGGATGTCCCGATAACGATGCTGGTATCGGAACTGTCCTCATAAAAATGCTCAGATACCAAAAACCGATACTATCTGACGTACAAATGTCATTAAGTAAACATTCAGTGTACAAATTCTAGTCAAATTATGTCCTAGCGAGATTATTTAACTGCAAAAGCTGCAATTTAATAAGATAAATATATAGTTTCCTTTACATGTGCAGTGCACTTCAAATGTGAGCACAGCAGTAGTGAATGTGTGCAGGCAATGTGGCTGCATCGCACGTACCATTTAAAGCTCCACCTTAGCTCATACAGACAAAAGATGAGCATCGAGGGCTATGTTTGTTGCAGATGACAGCGAATAGAGTGTAAACACTTTGTAGCGGGATAAACATAGAAATTACATACTTATTTATTTAAATAGCAGGATTTTGCAGTTTAATAATCACTGAGTCACGTAGCACTTTTTCAGACTGAAAAGCTACAGTCATCACTCAGAAACACTTCAAAATAAAAGCTCTGTCAAAATAAAAGCTCATTAGCTCATTAATAAAAGTCATTATTTATAAATAATGCAAAATATATTTGCATGACTGATTATCCAAAAAGCTCAAGGATAAATCGACATTTTAAATAAATATATCCAAAATTACAATGAATTTATGAATCTGTGCAGGCAATGTTTCTAAAGTGTAAACGTTAAGAATCAAAATATACACGGTGTGATTTCAGATCGGATCGTCGCTGTCTCGACTCTGTTTGCAGTCTTTGTTAATTGTGCGTGTCTGGAGCTTGTCAAGTGTAACATGAACTAAGATACGACATCATATACACTTTCCACTTCTCGAAATGTCTATAATGTATCACACGATTCACACGTGATTCTCATGTATTTATTTATAGCCTAAACCAGAGCGTGATATTAAATTCCTGACCTGAAGTGATTTAATGTCAGAGCTCGTCTAACCGTCTCTTAAAGTTGATCACATTTATATCCACAACAGCGATTAAGTTAATTATCTGATTAAGACTTTATTCCGAAAGGTAAAATGTTAAAATGCTCCATAAAAGTTGAAATGCTCCATAGAGTAATCATCTATTAGGAATATTCCTCCTTATGTAAAATGAAGAAACTGAAACATGCTCTGTCTAGTTTCTTCTTCTTTAAACTGTGATAAATTTGAAAATATTAAGTGTTCTCGAACACGTAGGCACTATATACATTTAAAATTATTATTATTATTATTATTCTACTAAATAATGGTGTCCTATCGTAAAAATTCCTGATATATTTATGTGACTTTCACCTGTTTGTAGGCTATACTGATTTTATTTACATTTATTTTAATGTTTGAATTTGTATTTATTATTCACTGCAAAATGTGTGCTTGAGATTTCACATTTTGTTTGACACCTCCTGCATCCAGAATAATGTTGTTATAGATGCACAGTTTCATGCAGATATTAATATCTGAAATACCTGGTGACACCAAAGTTAACATATTCCACAGTTAAAGTAGCTACAAATTCAGCTTCATCTGGTAAGAATTTTGTTTATAAATATTGTATAATAATAATATTAATAATTATTATTTTTATTATTATTATAAGGCCATTAATATGAAAAGCCATACTTTATTAAAAGAAACTATAAATGTAAGAGGAACACTTAAAAATGGGCATTTCATTTAGTATTGACACACTACCTGTTTAAACCCCGCCCACATCTGGTTTTATCAGCATACAGAGACAGATACCGGTAATTTTGTGATATGAACAGATACAAATGCAGATAATGGCTTCGCTGCACACCACTAATGATTTCACTAGATAATGTTATGTATATACAGTACTGTGCAAAAGTTTTAAGCACTTTTGAAAAAAGGCAATCTGTGCTTGTCCTTGGGACCTGGGCACACATAAAAACAAAATTTTTAAGACTTAAAGGCATGTATGCACACACTCACATACAGCCTGAATACAAAAGACACATACTCCTATATTTTCACCATTCAACGCAGCATTTTTATATGTTTTTAAAGTGGTGAAGAAGAGCACAATCCCCATTAACTAATCACTTTGATTTCTGTTGTTGCTTTCAAAGCCCCAGTGCCCTTTAATTCAGTTCATGCAGCAGGGACACTCCATCACTGTATGTCAAACAGATCCAAGCTGTCTATGATCTGAAAACACACACCCACTCATGCTTTTTTCATTGGTATCTCTCCTTTGAAAACCTCTTTAGGTTTAGGTTAATAGTTCACCCAAAAATGTAAATAATTTCATAATTTACTCACCCTCATGTTGTTCCAAACATATGACTTTCTGGGCTCTATTTTCGTGAGTGTGCAAAGAGCAGCGCTACGCGTAACGACCGTGCGCAACATCCAATATTCTTGAGAGTGCTAATTCTGAGTGCAATTTTTGTGCCAGTGCAAAGTGCAACTAGGTGTGGGTGGGAGTGTTTGCGCTACTATGGGTGTAGGTGCACAACCTGTGGGTGTACTGTATGTAAATTTAGTGGTGCAAAGCGCAGTTAGCTAATTTCCTTAGAAATTGTCATTGCGCTAAGACGTTTCAATACAAGGTCTTATCTCATTGTAAAGTCCAAATTCGGTTCCTGCGTTTGAAGTTTGGAGATTCCACCAGCAGGTGATAATAAATTCCACGTCCAAACGGGCTGGAATGATGCATGCCCGGTCCCCAATCGGCCTGATTGGGGCACGCTAGGTATAATGGTGGCCGGTGATGACAGTTCAAGAGAGAGAGAATTACAGTCAGCTGCCATGTATGTGTTTGTGTGTGTCTTTTTATTTAATAAAATATTATTTATATTGTTAAGCCAGTTCTCGCCACCTCCTTACCCATCTAGACCCTCTTACAATATATATATATATATATTTATAAACTATAATCACTGGCTCTCTCTGAGTGCTCACGAGAGAGTCGAGTTCCGGCGTATTATACAGGCGTAGAGTAAGTTCCAGTGAGAAGTAATGAACGTGGAAGCGCAGTGGATAGAGGAAAACAAAACACCAGCCACGAATTAGAAGACAACAACAAGGATTTTTAAAGAAAAATGTCTGAGGAGTTTTATATAAGAGAAGAGGAGATTGAGTTTTTTGCCCAGCCTTATTTGTTTGATCCGGAGTACACTTACCAGGAATTCCAGGAGATGGAGGAGGCTGCAGCAGCGGCACAAACAAAAGAATCTGGTAGATGGAGAGTACGGGAGACATGGTGGTGCTCATACAGGAAATGCGAGGCAATGCCAACAGAGGCTGAGAGTTTGCTGCCATGAATGGAGGATTGGAATGACTGGATAGATACACGAACGCACCATTTTAAGACTAATACAAATCTACAGTATAGCTAAAACAACTCCCATCTTTTCGACATTTTCCTTAGCTGCAAACAACATGCGCTTCCGCGTCTGTCACTTCTCACCAGAGCTTACGATATGCCTACATCCTACGCCGGAACTCGACTCTCTCGTGAATGTGCGTACGGCCGTTACCGGAAGCCAGTGATTATACAAAATGTTCGAACAAAAACGTATCACTTCACTTCAGAAGACCTTTATTAACCCCCAGGAGCCATATGGATTACAATTATGATGGATGGATGCGCTTTTTTGGGCTTCAAAATCTAAGGTACCATTCACTCCCATTACAAAGCTTGGAAGAGCCAGGATATTTTTTTAAATAACTCCAATTGTGTTAGGCTGAAAGAAGAAAGACATATACAACTAGGATGGCTTGATGGTGAGTAAATTATGGGATAATTTTCATTTTGGTGTGAACTAACCCTTGCACAAAATAATGTAAAACCATATTTGTATGCTCCTAATGCATTGTATACAGTCCATTTACCCTACCAACTTCTTATGAATGTGCTGTCTTTGTTAATATCGCTGGTGCTTGATAGGTAATGGACTGTATATATTCCTATTATAATAGGATTGAGACGGTGCCAGAGAAGAACCTCCCTTGACCTGATTAGCACCATGCGTACACTTGTGCCTAGACTTAGCACATGCTTGCATGAAAATACCAAAACTTCATGGCCATGCCCATTGACTCAAGGCATTGCATTGCACATAACACATTTGCTCTTAAAATTAGGGCCCTGTCCTCTGTGGAACACAAAAGGAGATGTTAGGCTAAATGTTTGACATAGCCTCAGTCACTATTCACTTTCATTGTATGGAAAAAAGATGCAATGGTGAAAGTAAATGTTGACCATCATTCTTACATTTTAATTCAAGCAAACCTCAAATTACCTGTCTCTTCAGTGACCTTTCTGCATTAATAGACCTTTGTGAACTGTCCTTTAAAGCGTAATTAGCATCAGTGATGCAGCTCTGTCTGAACCCTGACATTAAGCCGCTCGCTGGGTCTGATCTACAGAGGAGAGCTCTAACTGATCGGAGGTTAATGTAATTTCAGACCCACAGAGTGGCATATCACACAAACTTTGAAGAGGAGAAGAAGATTAAAAACGTTGCAGGGTGGGATAAATGAATATCATGTTAGACAGCAGGGTGGGTTTTGACCTGATGTGGAATGTCAATATGAAAGAAATGAAAATGAGTGTGTGACAGGTTCTTTAACTCTCTGCAAGGAGGAAGCGGGAGATGGCGAAATCCAACTCAAATGGTTATTTATTTTTTCAACACAAATTCGCTTTTCAGCTTATCAGATTGTGTACTGAGATTGTTCCTACAATAAAATGATGTATATACAACACATTTGAATTATGTTCATATGAAGGCTATGTCTGTTTACATTTCTGTGACAGCTATAACGCTTACAGGTCATTTTAAGGTTGAAATGTGTGGTGCTGAATGTATGGCAGCGTATGACGATGAACAAATGGGAAATATGCAGTAGACATTATTTTGAATTCAGCAGAAAAAAACAAAACCTATTTTGAAAAGGGTTTTAGAATGTGATAATTTTAAGTTCAGTAATCAATAAAGAATTCTGATTACATTTTACAAATTTTGTCATTTGTTGTGGATTACTTTTACGAAACCTACCCAACAATGTGAAAAATGAATGGCACTCACTAAAAGCTCTGTTTATTTGCATGCACAGTTTGTGTTGTTTTAGCACCAGATTCAACAATAAGAAAAAATTTAAATTTAAATTCTGTTCACCACCAACTTTCGTGGGCAGTAATAGCACAGCATTAATTATGCCAAGCAAATATAATCTATAATAACCTTCATTTACATAAAAAGAGGCCTGTTTACTCAACAACAACAAAAAAGACAATACATTTGAAACTATCTATTTAAATGCATTTAGTAATTTAGCACCTTAAACTGGATTGTGCATAGTTAGTTAAAAAAGATGCATGATTTTGCGCTAGCATGCTGTGCTCAAATGTAGCACAACCGTTTTGTGAATTTGCCCCTCAGTCTAGTTATGAGTGTGTTCTTTCACATCAGTCTCTTTAAGACTGATAACAGTTGTTTTGTCAGCCTCTCATATGGAAGAATGCCCTTTGTGAATTATACATCATGTTAATAAAAGAGAAATCAGCATCATCACACAAGCGTTCCACATATTAGCCTCTATTGTCATGCTCTAGTCATTTTCCCCCTTCACATCACTCATTAAAACATAAACCTCCGAGAAATGGGTTGCCAGAGGCAAAGAGAGAGCAAAAGAGGAAATGACAAAAAGATTGAGAGTGAAAAACAAAACTAATGAATTTACATAGGAAGAACAAAGAGGAAAGTGAAAAGTCAAGTTAAGTCGAATGTGGATTCATGTAGTACAATGCAATTCATGGAACAAAGAACTAATTAATTTTGACTCACTTCACTGGTAATGTCAATATTGTTAGCAAAAAGAGATACGAGTGATTAAAACATGAAAAGAGTAAGGAAATTACAATAGAAACTAATACAAACTAGAATAGAATATGTACCATCTCAAGACTGGGCTGATGGGAACTGGAAGAAATTTTGTCAATCACTTAGTTCCTATTTCTGAAGTGTCGTGCTGGATAACCCCCATGGTCCAAAATCGTGCTTCACATAACTATATTTTAAACATCAAATGTGTTCTCATTGGCTGTGACTGTATCACATTGAGCAGCAATTTTGCAGGTAAACTGCTTAACGCTGTAAACTTGTCACATTGTGCCTTGTCTAAAACAGTTTTAGAGGTATATAAAATATCCACTGAGATTTGTAAGCACAAACTGTCAATGAACAGCTTTTTGAAGGATTGGGACATTTTTAAACCACTTTTACGCTTCAGTTAACTCTATAAATAAAAGCAATTTATTCTAGAAAAGTTTCATTTTAATCTGACAATCAACACAGAGAATAGAAATCATACTGAGAGCCGGTGGGGCTCATTGGTAAAATGACAAATGAGTGGCCTTAAGAGTGATCCATTGGTTAGCTGATCTACGAGCCCCATTCGCCATTTCAATTTACATGTTGAATAATGTACCTCCTACAAACGAACCACTGAACCTCATTCTTCATTCCCACAAGATTTCAATAAGGGACTGATCTGTTAATTTGTCACTATTTCATCTGTAGGGTCTATTTCTTATGTATCTATAAGAATAGATCACAAACAAATAAGCTTTCATAAATAGTGGGCTACATTCCAGCTGATCAGGTGCAGAACAAGCAATAGAACTGTATAATTGTATATTTATTTATTTTTCTTCTTCTTTTGGGGGATAATATTTTGGAAATAATTTTCTTTGTAAAAATACAAAAATCCTACATTATATTAATTAATATTATAATTAAATTGTATATATAATAATTATATGAGCTATCATTGTTTGAAATGTGTACAATTTACAAGTAATAACATTGAGTTTACATTCATTTGTGTAAGCAACACTAAAAATGTACTGTCACTTTAAGAGTTTCGGTTTCTTTAGCACATCCAAGCTGTGTGAGATTAAAATTCATATTTATTTTTCCTTTTTTATCTGACTGTAAAGAACAGAAAGGACATTAAGACACATTACTCATCTTTGATGGACACACATTACACAGAGGAAATGATCTGTGTTAATCTCAAGCACTTTTCATCAAAACAAGGCGATTTTTCCACGTATTCCAGTACTTCAATTTCTAAAAGCTAAATTCAAGCACTTTAAGGTGTGTACCCTATAAACAGTGTAGAAATCACTGTAGGGGTAAAATCAAGTGATAGAGAGATTATGATGTTTGACAGAACATTTCATTTATGATCACATGGGCAGAAAACAATGTTGCAAATTTAGAAAAATCGAGTTATGCCACTGAGATATGGTTCGTAAATGTTTTGGTTCACAATATATCGAAATTCTCTAAGTAACTGTATTTAGCACTATAATGTTTTCAAACACCTGTATTCAGTTACAAAATGTTATAAAATGTAAAAGTTATAAACTTTTGTTAGAATACTTTTAGAATTCTTCTCTCATAATTACCATAAAATAAGGCAGAAAGATAAAACCTCTTGTCAATCAAATGATAATCTTGATTGTTTTTCTGAACAGTGTTTCTGAACAGCACAGATGTGCGCTGCTTGTCCTCTCGCTCTCTCTTCACCAGAGCAGCTGCAGCACGTGAGCAGTGTTGCCAGGGATTCATGCCAAATTGAGCTAATTTGGAAACAAAATCATAGGTTAAAATTATAGCATTTTGGGATACTTTAAAAATGTTTGTTGTTAAACACTAGATAATGAAAATACAACATCATAGTCATGTATAATGATACTGGGATTGAATATCTGGCAACCATACCAGAATGTTGTTGTCTTAACCCTTGTGTGCTGTTCGGGATGTTTTCAGCCACTAGGGGGTGCTGTTGAGTCGTAATTTGGCCATAACTTTCTCCGTGTTTCAGCAAATGGAATGATTTTTGGTGACAAATCTTATTTTCACACATATTTTAGGAAAATGCTTTGAAAATTTTCAAAAACTCAACAGTACACTGTGGGCAAATTCACTATCCTTTCGTTATGTTCGTGGCTGAAAACAGCCACTACTTTAAATTGCTGTAAAAATGTATCAGATAAATATTTTTTTCAAATTTTTTTGCATAAATCTATTAATCAACCTCAGTCCTGTTCAAAACTACTAAATGTTAAAAAAAAAAAAAATCAGGATTTTAACTCTTTAATTGCCAAATTCATAAATGATGTCACTGATTTGGGGGAAAAAACACACAAAATGACGTATTTTCAATATAAAATGTGATTGTGGACTGGATTTTTTTTTACCTTTTATCACAGTCTTGGACATGTCAAAGATTAGAAACAACATTGGTTTTGATGCATTGTTAGTTTTTGTGCAGCATCAGATTTTAACTTTTTCTCCCTCATTTACTGTTCGTGGCTGTTTTTGCCCCATTGACTTCCATTATAACCACATTTTTTGATTGCAATATAATCATGCATTTTTGATTGTTTGTGGTTTTCCCTGTTGGGAAGAGGTAAAATTTGTAATTTTTACTGTTGATAACCACGTGGCACCATTAACCCTTTCGATAGGCCTGTGCAAAAAAAAAGCTTAGTTTCTGGCTTTTACATGGAGTTAAATGGAGAATAATAGCATATTAAAAAATAACGTCTTTGGCCACCGATTGGTCCTCCTTCTGCAGCTGTAGGTGCCGACAACCTACAAAAATAAAAGAACAAGAAAAGAACAAGTACAGATTTCATAATAAATATTTTTGAAGCTGCACATGACAATGAGAATAATCATGCAAACATTGTCAAAACACAAACAGTATCTCCTAAATTTATCTCTAAGAAGCACATGAATTCAAGTAAAAATTAACAGGAATACGATGCATGTAGTAACAAATGTGTAATGGCACATACCTTGTCTAGATTGTCGACACCTCCCTTGCAGCGGTTGTAATCTGCAATTATCTCTGGCTTCTTTTTTTGTTCCTCTGTCACCACTGCTTTGCTGACAATGAGGTCAATCATCTCCTCTGTGAAAAACAGATTAAACACAGAATCCATGTTCTGGACCCTTGCGATGGCATAGCGCGTCGGCCCTGGAGTCACGCCTCTGGCAGGCTGAAGAAAGGGAGTTGTCTCCGCGTTGGTGGAAAACCACACTCGCCGTTTCTTCCAATCCACCCAGATCCAGGATCCTCCGAATCCTCCTCGCCTTCAGTGGAAGCTAGAGAGGATGATGAGGGTGCCACATCCAAATCAGGATCTGACTCTGCTGAGTCTGTGGTGTCAGAGGGAGAAGACAATACATCCTGCAGCTCGCTGGAGGGGTCAGGCTGCATTATCATCTCTAAAACTTCACTACAAGTCAAGCCCTTTCTCATGTTGCTTGCTGCTCTTCTCACCATCAAATGACCAGCAGGCTTGCATGCAAGTGTTTAAATCCACTTGCTTTGTTTTTGATTACTCTGCATTTCTCACCATCAAAAGGCACTTTGTTTTTGTTTACTCCATGTAGTTGTGAGAGCTGAGGTGCATGTTTTGATGTTCTCAGACGCAACAAGGTGAGTTCTCACACACTCTCTCTCTCTCTCTCTCTCTCTCTCTCTCACACACACACACACACACCAACACACACACCAACACACACACACACACACTTTAATATGCTATTATTCTCCATATAACTCCATGTAAAAGCCAGAAACTAAGCTTTTTTTTGCACAGGCCTATCTAAAGGGTTAATGGTTCCACGTGGTTATCAACAGTAAAAATTACAAATTTTACCTCTTCCCAACAGGGAAAACCACAAACAATCAAAAATGCATGATTATATGGTGTCATGGCTTTGCAATCAAAAAATGTGGTTATAATGGAAGTCAATGGGGCAAAAACAGCCACGAACAGTAAATGAGGGAGAAAAAGTTAAAATCTGATGCTGCACAAAAACTAACAATGCATCGAAACCAATGTTGTTTCTAATCTTTGACATGTCCAAGACTGTGATAAAAGGTAAAAAAAATCCAGTCCACAATCACATTTTATATTGAAAATACGTCATTTTGTATGTTTTTTCCCCAAATCAGTGACATCATTTATGAATTTGGCAATTAAAGAGTTAAAATCCTGATTTTTTTTTTTTTTTTAAACCTTTAGTAGTTTTGAACAGGACTGAGGTTGATTAATAGATTTATGCAAAAAAATTTGAAAAACATATTTAGCTATCTGATACATTTTTACAGCAGTTTAAAGTAGTGGCTGTTTTCAGCCACGAACATAACGAAAGGGTAGTGAATTTGAACAATGCACAAGGGTTAATCGCGCTGTCAACTGTACAGCAGAATCAATACAGCCACATTTTTACTCAAACATTACATCCAAGCACTTGATACATAGTTTTCCTTGA
The DNA here is from genome assembly GCF_025860055.1 of Xyrauchen texanus. Lineage (NCBI taxonomy): Eukaryota > Metazoa > Chordata > Actinopteri > Cypriniformes > Catostomidae > Xyrauchen > Xyrauchen texanus. The sequence continues at coordinate 14,646,098 of NC_068319.1, read as the reverse complement.
TTGTAATTGCTGTGAAAATACATTTATGTAACATCTCCTATGAAGTGAATAACAAACAATTACATCTGAAATTTAATGTGTAAAAGAATTGAAAGCACCCAAAAATAAAACTGTCAGTAATAAAAAAAATTAGAATATAAAAATAATAAATAGGCCTAAATATGGAAATTACTTTACTTTGAAGTTACTTTCTAAAACCAATCAAAAATACAAACGTGACACTAATAGCTCTTATAGTATTTTAAAATTGACTAAAATCAATATCAAAATTACAGCAATATGACAAAGACAGCAACTTTGCTAAAGAGATCCAATGCATTTCTAAAAATACAACTTAACTTTCATATCTCAAATATGCTATCGTAGTATCTTCAGGTATGTGTGTGTCCATTATCTACAAGCTTCTTTTGCTGTGTGTGGCATATATGTGTACCGTATGCTTGCTTACCTGTGTTCCGCAAATGTTTCCACCTTTTGAGTGATACATCACTCTGTCATACTGGAACGAGCACTGATTTCCATATACACCTGAAGCCGAATGTTTTATAAACTAGGTTGGGGAGGAAGAAGTTCATTTAATCCGACCAATCACATTGCCAGAGTAAGTGTATATAAACAATTGCTTACCTCTATGTGGCGTCAAGTCTTCTGGCATTTGGCCCCACCCATTGCCATGAACAGACCCATGCAAGTGACTTGGATCATGGGATGCAACTTCGCTGCAAAGCATTCGCCTTCATCAGAACAGCTCTTCCATCTAAAGAGTGTGTGGTTGACATCCAGGCACTGCAATTGTTTTCCTCCTATCTGAAAGATTATTTTCTCTATGTCAGCCCCCTTATATTGTGGTGTCCCCCAGGGTTCCATTTTAGGTCCTTTATTGTTTTCCTTTCATATGCTTCCCCTGGGTTTGATTTTTCAAAAATATAAATCTCCCTGTCATGGCTATGCTGACAACTCCCAATTTTACCTCCCAGTTAGGCCAGAGAGAAGTTGAGCTTTTGAGAGTCTTTTTAAATGCCTCAAGGATATCAAATGTTGTAATGGCAAATCATTTCTTGCAGTTAAATAAAAGTAAATTGAAGTTATAATTTTATACTCTCTCTTTCTGTTCTTTACAGTCAGTTGTTGATCAAAAACAACACAAAATAAACATTTCATTCTAATCACATGTAGGACAGAAGACATAAAGCTGTTTGAGTCTCTCTTCTTAATATGTGCTCATTTACAGACATTTTTTACAGAAACGCTGTCTTTCTTAAAGAGATAGTGCCAGTTTTTAACACGTTCAACAAATCAATGTAAATACCTGTAAATAGTACAAATTATGTTATTAAACAGTAAACATGTAACAAAAAATTATACATGCAATATAATATCATATTTATTGTTTGAGAACATGGATTTGTTCATTTTTAAAAAGCCAAAATGTGACCAAAATGTTAAAAACTCATAAAATATAATCAGTAAAATGTATATTATCATTATGTACCTAGTTAGAAGGTCCCCTGTATAATTAACAGCATTAGCTGGGAGAAAATATCTTTCATATGTAGGCAAAAGGGACATTATAACTGAAATATACCCATATGAATTGAAATGGAATTGGAATAGAATCTGGAAATCTGTATCAATATAGCCCTCATCAACATTGTCAACGAACACAAGATGTAGTAACAACGCAGTAATGGTCTTACTTTCTCACACCAGCCCTTGGCCATCTTTATCGTTGAGCCCTGACTAGCAGCCTATGAAATCTAAAGAAGAAAAACATTCCTGCAGGTTTACTCGAAAGAGCACTTTAACTCTAACCATATCTCTCCTTAAGAGTGCACTAATCTTGTCAAAGACTCCACTTTAGCTGTTAGCCAAATGATGACATTAGGACCACATCTGTGCCCCTGGCACACACACCACCTGTAATCATGGGAGCAAAATCACAGCCAATCAAAAGCACCTCTCAAGACCGAGCACTCATATTGAGCAGCTGTGCAAATTAACCTGCACTCAGGCACAGTACACACGCCAAGAATCAGAGTGCAGTGAGCTGTTCCATCCCAGCCATTTCTATTCCATTCCATTCTGTTGCCTGGCATACCATTCTGATCCATTCCTTTCCATTCCATTTACCACATCTGATTACATTCCTCTCAATTACATTCCATTTCATTAGTCTTGGCAACACCAAATCCAGTCAGGAGAGGTTTGGCAGGCCTATGATGCTAGATCACCTGCCATTCTTTTGCAATCCTTATACGTACCAATCCTCCTGTGCCTCCATATTTCAAATAACTAGAGAACATACAGTAGGTAGTCAACCAAAATTATCCTTACTGCCGCATGCAGTACCTCCTCATTAACATTGTGAATTCTCACATATGAAATTTCCGCCATCAAGACATGGTTGAAGTGTGAAGAATTATTATGATTAACTTTGTTGATATTATTATTTTTATTGTATTTAAAAATTTTGATGTTTAGAAGTGGATCTAACAATGCTAAATGAATGGCAGCATTAGAGTTAACGCATAGTTAGCTCATGAATTTACCACTGGCATTTAGAAGAAAATACTAGATTGTCAGCCTTTCTCAGTAAATGAGCACTTTCACAAGCACTTGTCTGAGCAGAAGACAAAATAGTTCCCATCATGCACTATTTGCTAATAGAGCCTAATCCTTTTTGTTTCACTTTCATGCTTATTATTATTGTCCAAGTTCATGCTAACTAAATAATAATAGCCCTATTTAATTTTTTTTTAGAATCAATATTTTTTTCTGAAGTTCAATATTTTTGATACAACATCGGTATCGGAAGAATCGATACTTTAGGATCATCCCCAGTGGACAGATAAAACAAAAATGTAACTTTTTGGCAGAAACACACAACAATATATTTGGAGGAAAAAAGGCACTTCACACAATCACCAAAACCTCATCCCAACTGTAAAGCATGGTGGAGAACGCATCATGGTTTGAAAATGTTTTTTTGCGCATCAGGGCCTTGCAATCATTGAGAGAACAATGAATTCAAAATTGTAGCAAGCCTTCATCTGAAACCTCAAAGGACGTGACGTTTATGCGTGCCCCAGAGAGCCTTGACTCAGTGCTTCTCTTCTGCTATTCTACAGCAACAACAAACTGCAAAACCATGTAACGTTATCTTAGCTTAGAGCTGGAATCCAGCAAACGTCCGGCTCCCAGCACAACACCGACTCCTACACAAGCTCAGAATAAGCCAAAACAAAATATTTATTTACCGAATCCCGCCTGGCTAAGCAGGAACGTCATCTTGGTCAAGCGAAAAATACGAGTGAACATTGGCAGGGCATTTGATTCCCTGAGGGACCTTTTTTGGTTTTGGGGATCAAAACCGAAACTCAATTAGCGTTCTTCTTAGTGGACAGGTAAGCTTTAGTTTAGTCTCAAAGTTAGCAGCAAAACAATAATAACTGTGTAATTTTAATTATGCTACCTCATCTGTCAGCATTATGCTGGTGGATCACATTCAGTCTGAATGTGATCCACCAGAAGGCATGACCCCCCCCCCCCCCCTTTCCCTGGGGTGGGGCATGCCTTCTGCCCCTTCTACTGGGATGAGGGAGGGGACAAGGGGAGGGAAACATAAAAAAAATGTGGCACCGTAACAATGATCGTGCCAAATTAACAAAACATTTACAAAAAGAGAGGGAAATGCCAACAAGGAGCATCAGTGGGAGAGAGAGGAGAGAGAGAGAAAAGAAAACACTTACTCACCGGACCTCCGATACACCTTAGCTTGTTCTCAGCCACTCCTCCACCCTCTAATGGATGACAGCCGCACCTCCATGGGCAGATCAGAGGCAGTCCTGCAGCCCCGCCACATTTTTGGTGGATGGTAGGGGTCTCCCCCGCCCCTGGCAGCGGTAACCGCTCCAGGCGGTTGGTTGGGAGCCCCTCCTCTCCTTGCGGTCAACGGCCATTCCTCCACTTCCAGGCGGCTGTGCTTTAGTGTTTATTTCACCTTTCATTTGTAGGTATTCATTATTTTATGGGACCAGATTGCATAAAACAAACAAAACAAGCATCAATATACTGGATAATTGAGTCGCATGCTTTTGCACTGTAGAATAATTGTTTTGTATTTGTTTTGGAGGTTTTTGTTAAATTTAACTCAGGAGGAAAGTTTTTTTTTTGTGTAAACAAACAATAAAAAGATAGAAGTATTTTAACATCCACATATCTTGCATACTTTTTTCTATCCATTGTCAGGTCCACAGGAGAAATAATAAGCTCAAGTCATGCTCAATACTCTCTATTGCAGACAGCAAGCCAAATATGTGCTGCCATTTCAATTCCATTTATAGCTTATGAGAAATCATAAACAACAAACCAAGAATGTGACCACATATATCTCACTCCCTCTCTCACTGTCATACACACATATTCTCTTGTATCACCAACATCATCTTTTTGTCTGAGCATGATACACACTGCCAATATCAGAAATGTCTGCCTTAGGTCTCACAGAGAGGGGCTTTTGCTATTTGCGTGTGTCGTCTCAAGGCTTCAGTGTGCACAGCCTGTTCCTCAAGACCCCATGCTGGCTTGCCATCTATCCTGTCATTACAAAGCACTTCTTCACTTAGGAGATGAAGTGTCTGGTGTGACTGTGACAGTCACACCAGATTTATCTACCCTCGGTTGAAGTTTTAGAATTCGCAGGCATGTACAGAACAACACATTAAAATATTTAGAACTCATGCTGATTCAAAACTAATGAGAATTCTACTGGTTCAAGAGATTTTAGTCTGTGGTTGTCTGGTTGTGAAAGGCTGCAGTATGCAAAATGTTTAATAGTTAGTTTGTTTGCATGACAGTGTGTTTATGTCACTCTGGGCTGTAGTAGAAGATTACAGGATGTAATGCTGCATTCTGTTGCGGCTGTTTTCAGAAATCCACTCAAAGCTGTGGAACCTCAGGCGGTCAGTGTGATTAAGCCAATACGATTAGCCATAGCTATTTTATCCTAGAGATTAGTTTGTTCGAGTGTTGAGTGAGACGAAACATACTTCAACCCATGCTGATTTGAGAGATGGATTCAAAACAACTTACATTTCCAGGGATATATATTTCAGTCACTATGGATGTATTTGTTATTTGCAGCTATCGTGGGAATAGAATAGAGGCTTGACTTCAGTTATTCGTGAGCTATTGTATGAAAAGAACGACTTGAGTCACACCTGTTAGTAAATACGGGTGTCAATCCCAAAAACTGTGCGAATGTAGCCATTTGCTTCACAGGTTGGTAAATCTCAAATTTAAGCATGCAGTAATTGTAAGCTGTCAGTTTTGATAACATCTCAGTGCCAAAGTCCTACACTATTAGGTGAAATCAGCATACAGATTGCTTTGTTCTAGATGCAACTGTTAACTTAAAAGAGCCCATATAATGCTCATTTACAGGTTCATAATTTTATTTTGGGGGTCTACTAGAATACGTTTACCTGCTTTAATGTTATAAAAACACATACATTTTCTCATACTGTACATTGCTGCAGCACCTCTTTTCACCCTCTGTCTGAAATGCTCTGTTTAAGCTCATGTCTCTTTAAAGCCCCCCTTTCCGAAAAGCCAAGTCTGCTCTGATTGGTCAGCTGGCCCATTCTGATGTGATTGGTCAACCGCTTAGAGCGTGTTTCGGAAATGTAATGGGATCATGTGGATTACGTTTTAGTGGCTTCATGTGCTTTATTTTACCTCCTGATCTCACGTCGCCTGCTCTGCCCACGAAATAAGCTTTACTTGCTGAAAGTCAAAAATGGTGAAGTACAGTCAAATACAGCGCCCTATATTACAGGTCGTTAATCAAATCACAAAATAAAATGTGTCCAGTAACTCATATACATGCATTGCTATACATTTGCTTGAAATTTAACCAAATATCAATAAAACCCAAATTAGGATCAGAAGTAAAGACTGAAGATACTGCATACTTGCGCTCAATGAAGAAGTGGAGGATGGAGTTGCTCTTCACATATGGTGAGTTGATCTGTTCTGAGTCTGTACATGTAGATGCACTGCATGATTGATTTGATACATTCCTTTATATCAACAAGTGTTTGCTTGGAGTTCAGACAGATTTAAATGTATCATTAGTTATCAAGACTAAAAGATATCATGGCCATAACCATGTCTTGAACATTGGCGGTGGGGGGGTCATGGGTGTTGAAGTCACAAATATAATGGTCTTATTTGGTCCTTTAAAATAGTAAAGGTGCTGAATGCAACAATTTTCTGAATAAAGGCTTGAAATGCGATAAAGGCCCAAAATTGTATCATTTTTGTTTTTAAAAGATGCATGTATTTTTAAAGTTCACACAGTACAAGACAAACACTGTGTCTGCATTTCTAGCAATTTGCCTGTTTCAGTCATCTTTTCCATATAAAAACTGTTCAAATTGACCACTGCTGTCAAGGTCCAAAGAGAAAGAAAAAAATAAATATGACACTGTCCTTGCCAAAACCTAAAAGCACAAAAGAAGTCATAAGTCACAGGTCTTACCTTGTTCTAGTTCTGATCTGGGTGAAAACTCTCTAATTTGTGTTTTATATATCATTATCTAAGACAATGTCAAGAGAATTTTCTAAAAAGCCACTTTTTAAAGCTGCCAGACTACCACATTCATTCAATTCCTTTACAATATACACGCAGTCACTCTTTGTCTTAAACCTGATTAGCTGAAAACTGCTCCGCTAATGTTTTCACCAGAGGTGGGAGCAAGTCACACATGTTCAAGTCACAAGCAAGTCTGAAGTCTTAACCATCAAGTCTCGAGTGCAGTGCAGACAAATTAAGCAAGCAATTTATATAAAATAGTCATACAAATATTGCACTCAAGGGCTTTAGTTAAAGTCTTCAGAAGTCATGATCGCCATGAGAGCACTTGGATTTCATCACGAGTCATTCTGTATATTTTATACTACTTGTAATGTTTTAAATAAAGTGTTGTGATGCAAATCTGCCTGTTATGTTTTTATATTGCCAACAAATGGTTATGGTATATTGTTGACTGTTGAGGTGCAGATCAGTGGTGCTGGCGGGCTTACATTTTTGCATATTAATTAATTGACGTCGCAATTTCTTTTTATTCATTATTGTTTATAATAAGTTATTGAAAATAATAAAAAACATTAAAGTCATTGTCGAGTCATTCAGTTCAAGACAAGTCAAGTCTCGAGTCGCTGGTTTCTGCCTGTCAATCATTTTGCACGTTCTCATAGTATTGTAGTTGCAGCGAATTATTGAAACGTAATGCCATTTTTATGATACGTTGTTCATAACAGTTGTCAGTTAGGTGCTATTTTGCTATATTTTTGTGTTTGACAACCATGGGATGACGGTCTTCTGCTGAATGTCTCAATGGTATCAAAATCTCTTACAGCACATTTAATGCAGAAATGCAGGTAATTCACATACTTTTTCTTGACACTACTAGTGTGGATTATTAAAACGTTTATAACCACTATTCAGAAATATCAAAGAATACCTATCAAATAATCCAAAAATATCTAATCATCTGTATTTTGCAAATTGAATGCTTTGATCTTTTTGACACAAAAGAAAAAGTGACTTGCTCTGAGCAACTAATAACAACTGAAACAGGCTCAGATTCTTCTCTCTTCAATCTTTATTCACAAGCTTGAACATTTCAGCTACTGTCTGGCTAAATTAAATTACAAGAGCGGAGAGACAAGCATGTTTAGATGAAGCAATCATATCACGACTACATTCAATTTCAAAAAGTGTGCGCAGTGAAGAGGAACATAAATTAAGCATAATGGCGAACATCAGAAACTGTGAACATTTTCTGGTCATTTGCAAAGTTCACCTTGAATTTTGATGATTGCTATTGTAGCATGGGCACTCTGACCGGTCTGCGGCTACGCAGCCCCATATGCAGCAAGCTGTGATGCACTGTGTGTTCTGACACCTTTCTATCATGGCCAGCATTAAGTTCTTCAGCAATTTGTGTTACAGAAGCTATTCTGTGGGATCGGACCAGATGGGCTTCGCTCCCCATGTGCATCAGTGGGCCCTTCAGTGCCCATGACCCTGTCGCTGGTTCACCGGTTGTCCTTCCTTGGACCACTTTTGGTAGGTACTAACCACTGCATACCGGTATCCCCCACAAGGCTTGATGTTTTGGAGATGCTCTGACCCAGTCGTCTAGCTATCACAATTTGGCTCTTGTCAAAGTCACTCAGATCCTTACGCTTGCCCATTTTTCCTGCTTCCAACACATGAAATTCAAGAACTGACTGTTCACTTGCTGCCTAATATATCCCACCCCTTGACAGGTGCCATTGTAATGAGATAGTTAATGTTATTCACTTCACCTGTCAGTGGTTTTAATGTTGTGGCTGATCAGTATATATATATATATATATATATATATATATATATATATATATATATATATATATATATATATATATATATATATATACACACTGTAGACTATATACAGTTTGCTATAATTCACTCATGGGGACATACACCTTCCCTCTCTTTCTCTTTCTCTTTTTTTCTCTCTCTCTCTCACACACACACACACACACACACGCACACAAGTGTTGGTACCCTGTTCTGTCTCTGTCTATGGGAGATAATGAAATCTGGGCAGGAGGTTGATAAATGTATCAGCAGGTAGTGACAGGCTCCACGGTTAATGTGTTCCAGGTGAACATCTGCCTGAAGCCAGCAGGGGGCACCAGGGGGCATGCCCTCCACCGCCCTCAGAGGACAAAGCTACAGCACCCATCACCACAGCAACAGTACAGTAGAAACTCCTACCATACCAACCACAGCTGTCAAGAATTAAACCTGTACCCACACCCTCTTTTGACAATCACTAAGCTGCTGTGAGGGATCATTTAAAATGAGAATGTCTAATCAGGCTCAAGAGCCCAAGAGTTTGTCTTAAGGCTTGTGTTTTACAATGTAAATAGCTTCTTTAAAAGCCTAAATGATACATGTTAGGCATATCTATTATTCTGATATAGGAATCTGGTGATATGGTGCTGATGAGAACAGATACATGCAGATATCACAATTTCTGAATGTTGGACAGGTGGGTGGTGATATAGTTGAATTTGTTTTATTCAGTGTTTGTTTTTACTCAAGGAAAAGCACCTGTTTGAGAAGTGGCGTGTAATATTACTCTACAAAAGATATGACACGAAAGGCACTAGTCATAAAATAGAGCACGTGTCTCAAGAGATGCTTGCAACATTCTGAAAATGTAGATTTATTTCTCAAATCTCAATGGAAATTGGTCAGTGTTATGAGATGTGCAGCCATCCGCATGCCTGCTGGAATTATTAAATAACATTCTTTTAACCTTGGCACTTGGCAGAGCGTTTCCTTCCCACTGCAGATGGTAGGCCCTCAGGTGGTTGTTAAAAGGTATAGAAAAAAAATCGATCTGCTGTTCTTGTTTTCACCCATGACCTTCTGATCTGTGTGAGCTCACCTACTCAAGCACACTTGAGTACTCATGCAGACACACAAACACATACAAATCATGAGCAGGAGGGAGGCTGCAGTGGTAAGGCCACTGGCCATTTGAACAAACAGAGTGTAATATGGAGGCAGAGGCGTTTGGATCCATTTGCAGTAGTTTATTCACACATATGATCAAACAGAGAGAAGCAGACATAAACAAGGGCAGGCACAGATAAAGGGGCAATCCAGTCCTCGTAGTCAGACACAGGCAAGGGTCAGGGCAGGCAGCAAAGAATCACAGGGTCTAGAGTCCAGGCAGAGATCTAAGGTCCAGAGAATAATGGGGATCAGGGAATAACGCTTGGTAATGTCAGCAGAGCAGAACAACACTTTGCAAAGTAACAATGAATGGGGCAGTCCAGATATAGGGGAGATAATGATGAACAGGTGACAGTGATGAGGATAATCAGGTAAACCAGGCAGGGATGGAGCTAGATGATGACAGAGGGGAAGATGGGAAGTGTAGTTCTTAAAAGTCTGGGGAGAGGGAGCGGATGAAACCAGCAGGAGGCGTAGCAGAGCGCTCCGTGACAGAGCCCCCCCCCCTGCGAGCGGCTCCGGAAGCGAGGACCTGGCCGACGACTGGGTCTTCCACGGGGTCTTGGTGCGGGTCGATCTGGGTGGTCTTGATGGAAAGTGGAGAGTAACGAGGGGTCTAGAATATCCTGAGACCTCACCCAGGAGCGTTCTTCGGGACCGTATCCCTCCCAGTCAATGAGATATTGTAGTACCCCGCCGCGGCGTCTGGAATCCAGGACCATTCGCACCCGGTATGCCACTGCGCCGCTGACCTCAATGGGGGGAGCCTGCACTGGAGTGACCTCCTCCTGGACCACCTCTCTCCTGGGAGTAGTAGCGGGTCTGAAAAGAGACACATGAAAGGTGGGTGAGATGCGGTAATGAGCAGGTAGAGCCAAACGAAAAGAGACAGGAGTGATTTGGCGGAGAATTTCGAATGGCCCGATGAACCGGGGGGAGAGTTTTCTGCAGGGAAGCTTAAGACAGAGATCCCTGGTGGAGAGCCACACCCACTGGCCAGGCCTGTATTGAGGTCCGCTGCGCCTTCTCCGATCTGCGTGCTGCTGATAGTGGCGGATAGCGCGCTGTAAGTGGACGTGGGCGGAGTTCCAGGTAGCCTCGCTGCGCCGTAGCCATGTGTCCACTGTGGGGAGATCGGATGGCTCACCAGCCCATGGGAAGAGCGGGGGTTGAAAGCCTACAACACATTGAAATGGGGTTAATCCTGTAGCTGGTTTCACCAGAGAATTCTGGGCGTACTCTGCCCAGACCAAGAAGCGACTCCAGTCGTGTTGATTCTGATGGCAATAGGTGCGCAGAAAACGGATGAGGTCCTGGTTGAGCCGCTCCACTTGACCGTTGGCCTGAGGGTGGTAACCCGACGTGAGGCTTACGTTGATGTTTAGTTTGGTGCAGAGCTCTCTCCAGACTCTAGATGTGAACTGGGGGCCACGGTCAGAAACAATGTCATCAGGAAGTCCAAAGAGACGAAACACATGATTCACGAGGGCCTCAGCTGTTTGAAGGGCGGTAGGCAATCCAGCCATAGGAACGAAGCGGCATGACTTGGAAAAGCGATCAACCACTGACAGAATGGTAGTGAACCCCTGGGACCGGGGCAGATCGGTGACGAAGTCCACGGCAATGTGGGACCAGGGGCGCTGAGGGACGGGCAGAGGTTGTAACAGACCAGCAGGCTTGAGATGAGAGGATTTGACGGTGTTGCAAATTACGCATTGGTGGATGAGAGTGATGACGTCGGCTTGCAAAGTGGGCCACCAGAACTGGTTAGAGACGAGCTGAGTGGTAGCCGTGATACCAGGATGGCCCGCGACTGGGAGTGCAGTGAACCCACTGGAGGACACGATGGCTGAGCTCGAGGGGAACATAGAGGCGATCTGCAGGGCATTCTGGCGGGCAGCGTGATCTTGCTGTGAAGCAGTTACCTCAGCGATTATATCCCATTGCACGGGTGCCACAATTAGTGTGGAGGGAAGAATAGACTCGGGCTTGGATGGTTCATGGGGACTATCAAACAGGCGAGAGAGGGCGTCAGCCTTCCCGTTCTTAGACCCCGGTCTGTAAGTGATTTTGAAGTTGAATCTGGAGAAGAACAAGGACCAGCGAGCTTGACGCACATTCAAACGCTTGGCGGATCTGATGTACTCCAGATTCCTGTGGTCCGTGAGGACAGTGAAAGGCTGGCGCGCGCCCTCCAACCAGTGCCTCCACTCTTCAAAGGCTGCCTTCATCGCCAGGAGTTCGCGATCGCCCACATCATAATTACGTTCTGCTGAGTTGAGTTTGCGAGAATGAAACGCACAGGGGAACATCTTGGCCGGGTTGCCATGTCGTTGTGAAAGAATCGCACCTACTCCTGTGTTAGAAGCATCCACCTCCACGATAAACTCACTCTCTGGATTAGGGTGGTGAAGAATGGGAGCTGTGGTGAACCTCTCTTTCAGCCGCTCAAATGCAGAAGTGCACTCGGGAGACCATCTGAACTTCTTCCCCCTCCCTGGAGAAGGGATGTGAGGGGAGCCACGATAATGCTGAAATTCCGTATAAATCTGCGGTAAAAGTTGGCGAACCCCAGAAAGTGTTGCAACTCCTTCACAGAAGAGGGTTGGGGCCAGTTAACCACAGCTTGGACCTTGCTATCGTCCATAAGGACCCCCTCGGCGCTGATGATGTAGCCCAGAAAAGAGATTCGGGTCTGATGGAACTCACATTTCTGAATCTTGGCGTATAGCTGATTGTCAATCAAGCGTTTCAGGACGGCTCGCACATCCCTAACGTGCGCTTCGAGAGTCTCAGAATAGACCAAGATATCATCCATGTAAACTATGACGTTTTGATTGAGCAAGTCTCGGAATACCTCGTTGACAAAAGCCTGGAACACGGAGGGACTATTGGAAAGTCCGAACGGCATGACCCGATATTCATAGTGGCCGGAAGTAGTAGAAAATGCGGTCTTCCACTCGTCACCTTTGCGTATGCGTATCAGGTTATAAGCATTCCGTAGATCAAGCTTGGTGAAGTACCGGGCTGTGCGAAGCATCTCCAAGGCAGCAGGAACTAACGGCAGGGGATATCGATATTTTACGGTCACCTCATTCAGACCCCGGAAGTCAATGCACGGCCGGAGGCAACCGTCCCTCTTCCTCACGAAAAAGAATCCAGCTGAAGCAGGGGATGTAGAGGTAGTGATGAAGCCCTTGGATAATTGCTCGTTGATGTACGCTTGCATGGCCTCAGTCTCAGGCTGAGACAATGGGTAAACTCTCCCGCGAGGTGGTACAGCCCCAGGTAGGAGTTCAATGGCACAATCGCCCGCTCGATGTGGCGGTAGTTGATCAGCCTCTTTCTCGCTGAATGCCCTGCTTAAATCGTGATAAACTGCCGGTACCTTATGAAGATCCAACTCCGTAGATGAAACGCAGCATGCTTCAGGACCTTGGACAGAGGGTGTGCGTGCTTCAGGACCTTGGACAGTGGGTGCGCAGACTCTCTGACAACGGGGAGACCACTGGGAAATCCTCCTCTCTGACCAGGAAATCTGGGGGTTATGATCCTTCAACCAGGGAAATCCTAGTATTACTGGATGAAGAGGTGAATTAATGGTAAACAGACGTATAATTTCAGTGTGCTGACAGCCGATGTTAAGCGTGAGGGGTTGTGTGATATACTGTACCCTCCCGGTCCCCAGGGGGCGCCCATCCAGCGCTGCGACTGCCATCCGGGGATCGCAAGAGACGGGAGGAAGACGATGAGTTTTGGCAAAAGCAAGATCAACAAAACACCCTGCCGCTCCTGAGTCAACCAATGCTTTAGTTTTGACACACTCTTCATTAGAACTTAACGAAATCTCCAAAATGAGTGAGTTTAGAGATGAAACATGGGGACTCACCGCGATCGAATCTGGGGGTGTGGGTCTCCCAGGAGGTCTCACTGGACAAGCAGCTCTCAGATGACCAGGTTGGGCGCAATACATGCACAGATTATGCCGCCTTCTCCTCTCACGCTCGGCCGTAGAGATATGGGTGAAGCCGATCTGCATAGGCTCTGGTTCCGTGCCTACTGGGGGATTAACAAAGTAGTTAGTTTTGTACGATGAGCGGCGGGCCCGGATGAGATGGTCGAGGCGAATGGCGAGCTCCATAATCTGATTTAAAGTTTTTCCATCATCGCGGCAGGCTAGCTCTCCCTGAAGCTCAGAGATGAGACCCTTACGGTATAAGAGCTTGAGCGGGTCCTCAGCCCAGCCCGTCTGTGCAGCGAGCGCTCGAAAGGCAGAGTGTAATCAGCCGCTGTAGAGCTTCCTGGCGTAACGAAGAAGGAGTTCCCCCGGATCCTTTCCGCCCGCTGGGTGTTCGAACACCTCTCTGAAGTGAGTAACAAACAAATCATAAGAGAGAGTAGAGAGCTGACCTCCTGTCCACATCGTTGTTGCCCATTCCAGCGCCTTTCCAGTGAGGAGCGAACACACAAAGGAGATACGGCTGTCGTCGGTGGCATGCTCCCGTGTCTGGTTAAAATAGTTCTCACATTGCATCAGAAAACCTTTACATGAGCTGGGTGACCCAGTGAATTTTTCGGGGAATGACAGCTTGGGATTGCTGGAAGAGGTACTCACAACAGGCGGAGAAGGTGCAGGTGCGGCGGATGGTGGAGCCTGATTAGCGGCCGTGATCGCTGGGGTGAGTGCTTGTATGGATTTCACCAGTTCCTCAGTGAGGGTAGTCAATTTAACCAGCTGCTGGCGGTGTGTAACCAACTCTGATGCTTGTAGAGAAACCTTGTGGGCTAGGCGGAACAAATCTGCTGGATCCTGTGGTGGCGAAGTGTTCTGTAATATGGAGGCAGAGGCGTTTGGATCCATTTGCAGTAGTTTATTCACACATATGATCAAACAGAGAGAAGCAGACATAAACAAGGGCAGACACAGATAAAGGGGCAATCCAGTACTCGTAGTCAGACACAGGCAAGGGTCAGGGCAGGCAGCAAAGAATCACAGGGTCTAGAGTCCAGGCAGAGATCTAAGGTCCAGAGAATAATGGGGATCAGGGAATAACGCTTGGTAATGTCAGCAGAGCAGAACAACACTTCGCAAAGTAACAATGAATGGGGCAGTCCAGATATAGGGGAGATAATGATGAACAGGTGACAGTGATGAGGATAATCAGGTAAACCAGGCAGGGATGGAGCTAGATGATGACAGAGGGGAAGATGGGAAGTGTAGTTCTTAAAAGTCTGGGGAGAGGGAGCGGATGAAACCAGCGGGAGGCGTAGCAGAGCGCTCCGTGACACATAGGCTATCATAAGTTTTTAGTATTTTATTTTTAAGGAACTATATTTGGGGGGCCCGATATAAACATGAGCAAGCATCTTTTTTCCAAACTTGTCTAATAGGAACACGTTACTATTCCTACATTTTTGCAAAATTATTTTTACTTGGCTCATATCACAACAGTTACCTGATGAAATGAACGCTAGAGGCGCTACAACAACAATGACCCTAATAGCATATGTACTTCTCCGATATGTCTGTTTTAGATCTTTTCATCTGGAAAGCATTACAATCTAATGACAAACATCACAAACTAAACATCTTAAAAAGATCGGATTTACAAACATTCTAAATCATAAATGTCTCGAAGACATCTGCTGAATGTCTTGTGGACATCCGAAAGGAAACGCCTTACCCATTCAACTGATGTCTTTGAGATGTTTCAGATTTTTTTTAAGATGTTTAGCAGATTTGAATTAGTTTGTGGCTTTCCAGATTAAAAGATTATAGATGTGGGTATAGATATTTTGCAGATGATCAAACTACTACAAAAAAAGAAAATAAAATAAATGTCCTGCAGATGTAAACATTCGTCAAAAACACTTTGTATAACCAACTTTTTTACAAGCTTGTTCAAGCTTGTGGTGTTCAAATTTCTCACAGTTTGGTTTGTTTCACGGTTTTTGGGTCACAGTTTCGGTTCGGTGCGGTATTTGCAATGTACAGAAAAAAAACGAATTACTAAATTTCTGCCAAATCCAAAGTAAGAATACTGTATTTGGTAACAAACACTTCAACAGGTTTGCCCTGAAAAAAGTATAGTTTAACTATGTTATTTGTAATAAAAACATAGTAACCACAAAATCAACATGGCTACTGTCATGTTTACAATATATAATATAACCATGGTTACTATATGGAAACTACAGTATTACTGTTGTAAAATCATGGTTAATTGTATCAAAACCATGATTTCTACAAAGAAAACTCTGGTAACTTCAGTCATGATTACTACAATTTCACTCTAATAAAACCATGTTTAATTTTCGCTGGGACTTTAACTAAAAAAAAACATATTCTCTAATATATAAATCAACATTTTAACTTAATAACTACACTATTACGCTACATACATCGCTACATAAATTGCATTTCAAACTCTACTGCATATATATTCAATATTCGGAAGCTGTCCATCACTATAGAAGGAACTTTGCTATTAAAATGGATACGAGGGATGTTGTGATGTGGCTCGAGTGTTTTAATCATACACGGAAATCACACATCTTCGTCAGTGGAGTAGGGAAACATATCATTGGCAATGATATTGTTTTATACTTGTCCGAATCAGCATTGAGTGCTTGCTTAAAAACGAAAGGGAATGTGTGCAGTTTCAGCTCATCTATGGCTCATCTTTCCCCAATGATTTTGGCGTAAATGATCATATGTCGATGTATTACCACATGTGCACACGTGTCAAGCGATGTCTGCAAAGGGTGACTGTTTTGAAAATGTTTTTTTGACCATCACGGTTGTTATTGGCTGCAAAAAGAACATTTCCATACAGGAGACTTGAATAACGCAGTGGCCTTCTCTATCAGCTCATTTTCTCCACTTGCCATTTTCAACTACACTAATGCTTGCAGAACTGTGATGTCATCAAGTTGACCCACGTGAAACAAGGGCAGAGCATATCCATCTACAGATCCATTCTGGTGCATTAGCGTCTTTTTGGCGCTTTAATTTCTTCACAAAACCTTGCGCTCCAGATGTGTACATAAACTTGAGGTGAACTGCAGTGCCAGTGATTACAGAATCAATCGGCAAACCGTTTGGTTCGTATTTTACAGAGAACCTTTACACCCCTAGTTCAAGCATAATCAAATTGTGCAGTAGCTCTTTTTGTTGCACTTGTGATGCAAAGGGCTGCTGTATGAGTCCTGAAGAGCACACGTGAGTGTCGTTTTTTTATCTTACAATTGCTATTTATGACTATCAGTTAGGCTTAGGTTGATGGTTTATGGTAGGGACTTCGACTTTGTTGATTTAAAACTCTATAGAGCATTAACCTTCATAAATAGAATAATACAACATATGTTTGGGAGAAAATGTACTCGCTTTTAGTTCCACACAGTCAACATTTCCCCTCAGAACAGCAACAATATGTGTAAGAAACCCTGTAATAACCCGGCCATGTTGATTAATCCATCGATATTTGGTTGTTTTGAGATTATCGAGATTACCAGACAATAGCCGCATCCATTTGGTTAGTACTGAAGTGCTGAACTGAAGTGTTACCTCCTCCATGTGCCAGTTGAAACATCTCCTGTCAGCTTTATCTTTGGAAAGTACCACTTATTATTCTTTTTAGTGAGTGTTGAGTAAAATAAAAAAATAAAATATATGCATTTAATTTTAGCAATTTATGGTGCATCTCATTTGCAGTCATTAAATTGTATTGTGTACATATATATCTGCATTTATTGCCCATACTGTTCTCTGGATGTTGGTACTAGAACAATTATTATTATAGATCATTTTTTGAACAGCAAGGATGTGCACAATACAATCTTCAAGTTATTATCTCAATACTAATATCTCACTTGTGTATGTGATTATGTTCAAACCCATTTCAGTAAGTAAATATATTTAAAAAATCCAGTTAGCAAATTGTGTCAACAAAAAGACAAATTATTATTTTAAAAAGGATAGCAAGAGAGAGGAATAAAGAATTAAAGAAAAATAAAAAAATTAAAATAGCTTGCCTTTAATAAAGGGATAATAAATGGTGCACTTGAAAGTAGATTTAAGGTGACAAATCAATGAAGATGTATGAGTGCTGAGACACAGGGGAGGAAAGGAAAAGTTAGTGTGGATAATATTCCCTGTGTTCACCCTCTGGTTTGATCGTAAATTACATCTTTGATTAAAGAGCACTGAGTGGGGAATGTCAGCCACTGATTTCTAATCCGCCCAACAGAACTACTCAGTCAGTGGGAAACCGGCAGACGATTTGGGTTCAACGGAAGCTTTACATCTCACTGAGTGTCTGTGCCCAAGACACTTACTTACACTCGAAGTGAAGAGAATCACTGTAAATCTTTAGATAACAGCACTTAGCCAACAGACAAGTGAAGACTCAAAAGCCTCCTTTATATTTCACCGCCTATTTGAAAAGCTAAACCAGCTAATCTGCACTCTTGTCTTTGCTAAGATGCAGACAATGACTGTCTGGATGATTAAAATCACCCTTTTGACTGTGAATAGATAAATATACACTTCATTTCAATTCAAGTAAAACGTAAGGATTATAGTATGAGTCAATCTTGCCACACACACAAGCATGCAAGTAGCATCATTATTTAACCTCTTTTCTGCTCATTTTTAAAGGAGGCCGACAAGATTAGGTTGTCATTGCTCAGTTAAGTATAGAGTTTAAAGAACATTTGTCACTATGATGTGTGTACAGTATATGTGTTTGTGTATGTGCATCTTGTCCTGTAATACTTACATGAGTTCTCCAAAAATGAAGACTAAATTATAATACAAAATACACAACTCAAGTACTTGGCTTGCTCCTTTCTGCCAGCAATGCATACTGGGACGTTTCTACATTCAGCACATTGGGCAAATTACTGTAGTTGTGTTCGACCCACCCAATTTATCACTCCTCTGAACATTTAATTAGCTGCAAAGCTCTCTACAATTAAGCCCAGAATTAGGACAAATTGAACCGCAAGCTTAGCAACTTCTGGGGGACGCCACAGCGGAAAGTGTAAATGATTGTCGTTATGGGAAAGCTGCAAGCTTAAGATTTAATTCACAAGATTGTTTTCATAATTTTCCCATTTTGAGCACAGAACAAGCATTGTGCTGAGTTTACAATCATCAATGATAATGTCTTCAAAAAACAATGGAGTTATGTGAAACGCAGCAACTAAATATTTTAAATGTTTTGGTAATGTTATTCAGGAACCTGTTCAGAATGGAGGAAACACCTGTATGCGGAAATGCTTAAGTTAATTGGAAAATTGTGCCATAATAAATGCCAAGTAACAGCTTGATCTCATGAAAATTATGTGATTGTGGTGGACATTTTTGCTGGCTTGAATATACATATTGAAGGAGGAGGAGTAACGCTAAATTCACAGTTGTGTTCGAGACATTTCACTACTGAATACAACCTGAGTAAGATACGTTTGGAATTTATTCATATTTTTGAATGCAGGTATCTTTGGATGTCAGCACGAGAAAGTGTACTTTTTTCCCTTTATATTTTGTGTATTGTGATTCAAAACGTTGAAATATTGTGAACTTTTACTCGCTTGTATCTCATTCATCTGCACTGGGCTGAAGCCTCATCATAAACAAAGATGATGATGATGTTCTGTGTGCATTTGTGGGCTGGTCAGAGGCGTTTCCAGCATTGAAGGACATCCGGGGCTTAGCCCAAACAATTTTATTTTCACATTAGCAACCACTTCTCTGTAGTCCAAAGCTGGTGAGAGGGTATTCTTTGAGTTTTGCTCTTGCTGGGCCTGTTTCTACAGTTCCTAAATCTTCCACTCTAGTACTATCCTCAACTAACTCATCCTCTCTCCTCCCCGAATCATCTATGACGCAGAAGAACAGATACAGCACATAACTTATTGCAAATCAGCTTCAAACAACTAATTCATCAAGTGCTACATTTTTCAAATTGTAGACCAATACCATTGAAGAAGAGCAGATCAGTGGAATTGCCCTAATATCTATCATGATTCTTGAATTTTCATGTACATTACCATAAAGTCATCACAAAAGAGTTATATTATAGTGAGTAAAGTGAGGTAAAAAAATATTGAATATAAATCATTTATATTTTTTTACATAAATAGTCAAAATGATGTATAAGATCCTAAGTTAAAGCAATACATAAATGACTTTAGTCTAAGTTCATTATAATTCTCATCATCTCTATGAGAATAATTAATCTGTCAAAATCCTTTCATTAGGATCATTGGGATAAACAATGTTTCACTTTTAACTTTTTCTAAAGTAAAGTGACTTATTAATAATTTAATTAATTATTAAAGTTTCCATGCCTGATTCTGGCACAGCTGCTGCTGCTGCTCCTCATTCTGTTGCTCATCTTTGCTTCACTCTACAAAACCATTTAATCAAATCAAAGTGTATATTTCCTACAAACTAATATCACAAAACAAGTCACACATACATTTTATGTTAATGCTTATTGGTTATCCTTAGCGAAAACAACACCTGATAAACAAGAAAAGTACACGCCGAACGGGACTCGAACCACGATCTCCGATGTAAGAGGCGAACGCTCTAACAAAGAGCTACAAAGTTAAAACAATTTAATCAAGGAGGGTAGAGGCTATGTAATGGCAGTCGGTAGTGGACGTCTTGAGGTTTAGCCTACTGTGGGTGAAAGCCAGCTAGTTGATGATCTTCAGACTTTAAGGACAAAAACAAATGTGAATTCTTACCCACTGACTTCTTTCGGAAAAATCCCCAAAGCCTCATTTGCTTCATTTTTGCTGTCTTTCCTGCTAACTGCTGTTATCTCGCCACTAAGTAACGTTAGTTGATGTCAACGACTGTACAAGCTCCTCCCCTACCTGCTGCATATTCAACAGAGAGGAAGAAATGGAGTCGCCCATAGGCTACCAGCAGCAAAGGAACTTATTCTATAGGCTAGATTATGAATATGTCTATTTTTACAGGCTGTATGAAGTATGTGCAAAGCCAAAACACAATGAAATAAGGCAATTTATGATTTCGGGGATTTGCATAGGCTATTGTCCGGTTTCATATTTGTCAGTCAACTTTTCAAAATACATTCGGGACTACACTCAAAACATTCGGGGCTGAAGCCCCGGCAAAATCGGCTGCCTCCGCCTCTGGGGCTGGTTATGGATTAATATTGTCAGTTAGGTCATAGTTCTGTTCTCAGGTCATTGGGGCATGGTGGAAAATGTGTGTCGACTGCAAACTCACATTCAGGTCTGCCTCCATTCTGGTCTGCAATGGCCACTTTTTTATATTTACATTTACATGTATGCATTTGGCTGACACTTTTATCCAAAGCAACTTACAGTGCACTTATTACAGGGACAATCCCCCCGGAGCAACCTGGAGTTAAGTGTCTTGCTCAAGGACACAATGGTGATGGCTGTGGGGATCGAACCAGCAACCTTCTGATTACCATTTATGTGCTTTAGCCCAGTTATGTGCTTTAGCCCACTACACCACCACCACTTTTTATAATCCAATCAACAACCGATTAGCCGTCTCTGTGCTGGTTTGTTCCAGTTTGTGAATACATGTTCTTTCTGTTGGGTTCAGGTGTCACTGGCTCGCGTAATCAGCGTTGCCATGGAAGCCTCGGTTGTTTCCATAGTAACGCTGATCATTCCAGCTTGCTGCAAGCGAGCGGCACCTGACCTGGCACTAGTTCCCTGATTATTTTTACCTCACTCTGTTTTGTGTTCATGACTCAATTGTTGTTTGAGTCCTGTTGCTTACCACTCTCTGCCGCTGCCCTACTATACTCTGTTACGTGTTCTGTGTATTGGTTACCATCCTGCCTTTTGCCTCGCCTCTGTTGACGCTTCACCTGTTCTCCTGCGTGATACCTCTCTGCACCGGGACTGCTCCGCACACGACCACTACGCACACAAGCCTACGAACACACTACTGTCTGAGGATTTCTCCAGGATCTACTCAACACTGCCACTATGCACACAAGCCTACTAACACACCATCCTTTTAAACGCTGCAGTCTGTGCCGGGGTTCCCCTATTGAAGCTTTACCAGCTTTGCTGTGCTGTTAAATAAATATCAGATCATTGTCTACACATTTGGATCTTTTTTCTCATCCTTCCAGACAGTTTCACTCAGAAATACGTCACAATATGAAAGAAAAGATGATCGCAGTTTCCTTTTCATGCAGACTTCAAACATTTCCTGAACACTTCCCCATATGACACTGGTAGGCAAACAAATAGTCCTGCCCCAAATTCATGGCATTAGTTGGGCCAATGTTGCTGTGTCGGGCTGGGGTGCTTTTTCCGTACAACAACATAACTCACTGCCATGTTATGATGCGTAATTGGAGAAATTAACTAGCTAGTCATGACTGTTTCCCAAAACCATAGTCGCACATCGATCATTTGAACCATATTGGTTCAACAACACAGAGCTGTCATTAATAACGTTACACAGAGGTTGGAGTAATAACTTCAGTGAATATTGAAATATAAAAGCTCATTTACATGTACACCAGAAAGCCATTGAATGTGAGAAAGCTGCTGATGACAGGAAAGCTGCATGCAGCGTGTAGATTCATATGCTGCAATAGATGGGTTTCCCTCTACACTGGACTTCGGGACTCCCCCGACGCACTTGAGCACATACGCACATGTGCACTCTTCAAAAACGTAGAAACGCCACTTATGCGTTAACATAAAAACATTAAAGCCATATTCTCCAACAGAAACCGTAATGATAAAACCCTTTCTCTTAACAGGCTTTAAACCCTTAAATGCCTGCATTCGTGCTTACATGGCGTTTCAGATCACTGCTTTCTGCAAAACCCCAGAGCTATTTTCTTCGAGCTCAGGTCAAACCTTGAGCCCTTCGCCCAGGACAGTGAGCCACACGTGTTCACACTATCCTCAAAGCAGGATTACATTAACTTGCAAACTACTGAAGCTGGAATTTGAGAAAGCATATTTTACACACTTCAGCTTAAAGGAATAGTTCACCCAAAAATGAAATTTTGCTGATAATTTACTCCAAGATGCATCTGAGTTTATTTCTTCATCATTTCAGTGAACTTTAAGGACATAGCTAAGGTACTCAGCCATGAAGGCTGCCTACAGCAACCAATAACTAAAATGGTGAAGAGACATTTAAAATGAGTAAACATACAAACAACTGTATTATAAGTGAGCCTCAAACTGCTTTTAACTGCGCTGTCTTGTTTTGTTTGTACTTGTATTTTACAGAGGTCAGGAATATAACAGTATAACACAGCAACACACTCAAATCTGGGTGATTTTTCACTGGAGCTAAATAAATACAGTTATTTCTCACACATCAACAGACTCTCTGTGTGTTGGTTTGTTTTAGCGAACATCATCCATTCAGTAGTGAGTGCTGCTACTTGAGCAGTAGAGCTTTAACAGAGCCACCTGTCACTGGTTTATGAGAATACAATGAAAAACAGCAACTAAAAATTGTGTTTCACTCTCTTAAAGTAAACACATTTTTAAGTAGGTGGTAAAAAATCAATGTCCAAAAACAACTTTAAAGTACAACTATAACACTTGCAATCTGCACCAAAATGTTCCCACTGGGATTCATATCTAGCCTGAATAGAAATGGCATCAAATACAACCCTGTAATGCGTTTATAAAATGTGTTTAGGCTTCATTTGGTTGGAGTTATTTCCTTAACCTATCCTGTTAAATGGGCCATTAAAAGTGGGTACAAACAACAACCACAGAACAAAAACAAGGTAATTCATTTCTGAGCCAAGTCTCATCAGCCAATTGATTTACAGCGGCTAGGGTATATACATGCAAATTATATCCAGTTTATGGGATGGAAATAAAAAACAGCCAGCTGCCATGGAAATAAAAAATGTCAGTGGAGGAAAATATAGATTTTCTTTTTCCCCCCTTATTTTTGCTCTACAGCTCGCAAAGGCTCGTGAAGGTGTCTGATAAAGTTCTCCACCATCAATTTCAATAACGCAAGTCTTTTGTTATGTGGATTTGACATTAACGGTGCAGTTTGAATTCCACTCACGTCAAGCTCCCAGCTGCCGCGCATCGCCTCATCCTCTCACACTGACACACATCACTCAATCCATCACTTCCCCCAGACTTAAATTAAATCATGCTGTTGTTACCATCAAAAGCAGAACGAGTGGGAGAAAATCACAGATCAAACCTGTAGTAGCAGATGTGAGTTGGCAGTTGTGCCATACACCTAAGCTGGCACTGAATCAGCATTAGGCAAAGCCTTGAGATGTAACCAGGCACATCTACAGTAATGATCCATTTCCTCTCAGGTTAAACCCTAGTTAGCTTCGGGCAGACCACACTTAGGTAACCTGGAGGTGTTTTAGCTGAACACATTGAAGTTGCCTGTTGGGGGATAAAGAGAGAGAGAGACAGAATAAAGAAGACTTCTTTGGGCCAATATATCTACAATTGAAGTTACCTGAATGATCCTTTTGTTATATTGGCCTGCTGGTTTTCCCCTGAGTGAGTTGTGAGTTGACTTCATCAACAGAAGAAAATAGTTTCATATACACACACACCCATCCTTGCGCTGCAAGCCAAGGTTTGTAGACAGAAATTTAAGATGCAATAGAAACCTTTTCATCCATGCACCAAGCATTACCATTGTGCAGGTTTTTGTGAAACACATTCTTAAAACTCCTAAAGGGGATTTCACTAAGAATGACTTGCACCTGATGATAGCCTTCAAATATATGGCCTGGATGATGTTCGCTCCTTCAAGAACACGATTACTGATGGTTAGAAAAGTATTTCAAGTTGGAGTCCGATAAACTAATGGAATACTTCCCGACTGTCAACTTTGCGTGTTAGGACATCTGACTTGGATATTGTTAGCTTCTTTAAAAATTTGATTCAGGGGGTTGGGTGTGCGCTGGAATGACATCACGACTAGTCGAGCACATTTGAATGACTTAATGAACAAATGTTACATATTATATAGCGCTTTTCTGACGCTACACTCAAAGCTCTTTTCACAGTGAACAGGGGTCTCTCCTCAACCATCACCAGTGTGCAGCATCCACCTGGATGATGCGACGGCAGCCACAGTGTGCCAGTACCCTCACCACACACCAGCTATTGGTGGAGAGGAGAGAGTGGAATTTTAGAGCCAATTAGTGGATGGAGATTATTGATGATTTTCATGATTGAGAAGGGCCAATTGGGGGAATTTAGGCAGGACACCGATGTTACACCCCTACTCTTTACGAGAAGTGCTCTAGGGTTTTTAATGACCACAGAGAGTCAGGACCTCAGTTTAACATCTCATCAACGTTTGTTGAGTTGAATTCGCCTAGTCTTTATGTCATTCCACCCCAAACCCCCGCATATGGTTATTAAACTATAGTTTTTATGCACCAAACCCTATTCTGATAGTAAAAGGGTTTCTTCACCCAAAAATGAAAATGTTTTCATCATTTACTCACTCTCATGCCATCCCAGATGTGTTTTTACATATTTCCATTGGTCAATGTTTAAATATTGGAGGGGCTTCGGGGGTTGTATTTGCTAGTTTTGATTATGTTGGGGGGGTACCATTGTATCCAGACTTTACAGCAAAAAGAAACGTGCATCACAATACAAAAGCGGACATTTTGGAAATTATATTACAAGGTCGTCTACTTCCAGAAGTGCATGGAAACCAGGATGTTGTTGGTGTAGAGGCTTTAGAAAAATTGTGTATCAATAGGGTTAATTTACATAGAAAGCAGGCATGTTTGAGTTGTTAAGAATTCTCAAAATGCATTCTAAGCAAAGCTCCATTCCCAATTCCCCTTTATAGCCTGAGCATAGAAAAATACTAAAAAACAACACTCCAGTTTCTGTGCCAAGGCCACCCTGGCTGCCTCAGATGTGGCGCTCTCTGGCTGTCTGCCTCTCAATCTGCTCTACTGTTATTGAACTTCCAGGTGGAATTCAGGGATGAAAAAAGCACCCAGAAGTGAGAGTGAGCCTACAGCCTATGGAGACAGAGATGGAGCGGGTGAGGTTCTGCAAATACTACCACAGTCCATCATTATGTGAGGGATTAAAAGGCAAATCAATGTCTGTTGGGCGGCAGCCAACATCCAGGGCAGTGCTTTTATGCTGCAAAACCTTCTTTTCATCCTTCACTGTCAATTTGTTGTAAATAATGAAAATATTTAAAATCAGGCTGCTGATAGAGATGCCAGTTTTGATAGCAGCATTATAGAGACGTCAAAGCATGTTTAAAGTGTAAGCTTGGAGGCTTAATTAGATGCAAACTGAGATATAATGACTTAAAATCAAGAAACCACCATGTAAACACTCAAGCTTAGGGTCCAAGTCTATGTTGAGAGACTTTAAAAAGGGTGACATAAGGTGTTGATTAGCTTTTATGAGTCCCTCTATAGATTCAGTTGGTTTTTCTGGTCCTCCATTAAATGAATAGAACATTGCAATAGTTTTAGAGCATCCCGAAAGTTATGGAACAATTGTGCATTGCCCTGCTCACCACCACAGCAAATGATGACTCAAAAAAAAAAACTCATGGGAGATGTTTTTTGATTAAAAACAAAACATGTTTTGTGAAATAAAACTCTTTGCGAGAGAAACACTTTTCTCTGAAAAAACAAGAGTAGAGATGAAAAAGTGAAAAATCTAACTAACATTGTTTTTGTGCTGTGGTTTTTATGCCATGGCTCAACTACAAACAAACAAACAACTTATTTCCCATGAGACCTTATCTCCTTTTGTTTTTTCCAATCTCACAGAAGCAGCAGCACTTTATCAACAACAGGGTTAGTTGGAGCCGAGATTAAATTGATCACTGCAGACACACCGTCCAGGTCATAGATAAGTAACCAAGCCGAGTTCAGAGCCCCTAGTCAGAGGACATTTCCTGTTATCTGGAGGGGGAATGAGGCCATTGAATCTGATGGCACCTGGCAGAAAATCAGTGCCGATATTGAACACTAAAGCGACTCTCTGCTGCCTTAAATAATAGAAAGCATAAGCTTCTAAATAAAAACAGAATTGGACCAATTTTTGTCTCCCTTCAATTTTTGGAAGCTTACCAGCTGGATCAGGCTCAGCAGGAAAACAGAATATGTGTGTGAATAGAGAAACATCATCAGGTGAAGGGAAGGAGATGAAAACAAATTACAGTTGCCTTTTGGTGAAAGAGGAAACTGGTTGACAAAGCATAAAACATAACCAATTTGTGGTGCAAGGCTAAAAGAGAGAATGAATAAAGAAAGAGATAAATGATATTTTAGGCCAGTCTTCCTATTCTTTAAACATGTCTTATTCCATTGCAACTGGTCTGTTCCAAAACTTAGTAAGCTGCATACAGGGTCAGCATTTTAAAGCATCAGACATAGACATGCTTTCAACGAGAAGGCTGTTTCAGAATGTAGGCTCATTAATTATGCTGCATCCTAAGATACCAGTTTTAGTTGAATTTTAAGGCAGCATCGCATGAAGGCAATCACAGAAAACCAACCTAGTCTCATAGAATAAATGTTACTGTAAGAATATTTTTGGAAACTGATTTTACATGTGTAATTCTACATTTTGCTTCAGTTTCCTGGAGAAATGAACACTAAAATGCCCTACAACAACGATGCGTTTTATTTACTTTCAAGCTAATCACGACTACAACGACTGATTTGCTCTATTACAAACACACTGCTATGTTCCATCCATCCATCCATCTTCAACTGCTTATCCGAAGTTGGGCCGCGGGGGCAGCTGCTCCAGCATGGGGCCCCAAACTTCCCTATCCCGAGCCACATTAAACAGCTCCGACTGGGGGACCCCGAGGTGTTCCCAGGTTAGTGTGGAGATGTAATCTCTCCACCTAATCCTGGGTCTTCCCCGAGGCCTCCTCCCAGCTGCTATGTTATGATACTGAAACTTTTATTGTAAAGCATTATTTGAAAAAAGACACTAATACTACATACCCACCTACATTTACACACTTATTCCAATGTAATGAACTTCGGTAGCTCACCTGATAGAGCGTGGGACTTTGGATGCGGAAGAGCTGACACGTGAAACATACATAGAAGCAACACAACATGACATGGTTGCTTTTCATCTCCTATTTCATTTTACAAAACTATCGGTTGGGTTAGCTTAGCAACGTGCTAACATCAAACTCTATTAAAATCAAGTGGTCGTGTCTCCTGTTCTGTGTACACAAGTTATTTTCATATTAAAATCATGGTCAGGTAAAGGAGTCCTTAAACTTAAAACCCTTCAACCTAAAACTGTTGGTTTGTTTATTTTTCTCTGTGGGAATAAAAGTAATACATTTTTATATGAGCTAACACGTTTGTTTTCTCACAGTTTCGCCATCTCGTCCTATTACAACTAATCATGAGTCCAGGTTGGAGAGTATAAAGAGTACATTTGATTAAACATGAAGCTCTGAAAGGGCTTTAGTTTTTTTGGCAGTGGAACATAATGATAGACTTATTTACACTGTAAAGTATTTTAAGAGGGAATGTTCTTTCTCATGTAAAACAGCAAAAACACCCTCCACTTGTCACCGTCCACTGAATATAAAACTTCACATTATAGCTTTGAATAAGCCAAGCGTGTGTTGAATAAGAGAGTCAAAAATGTCATTTTAATAGCAACTTTGGGAATTTTCTAATAGCTCTGTTGATAAAAGGTTAATTGAACCAAAGGCTGCTCCTGTGTCTTAAGTCTATGAATCCAATGCAAGGTGCCAAAAACAGCAAGAATTTGATTCCATTTAACCCTGAGCTTGACTCAGTACAAATGAATGAAGAGACCCAGAGTGTGCTGTGTTTGAAAAGCTCCAGTGGGACAATGGGGTTCAGGCCTTTTTTAATAATGGTGGTGTCAAAATGCACAGTGTACAGTACTAAAAAGGTAATAATGTGAATACAAAATCAAAGATGGCTTTTGCAGTGCCTTGGAGAGAAGCCCAGCAGCTTTATTTATGTCTGTTAACACAGTCAGATTTATAAATAAAATGTCTGTGCAGTGCATATAGGGTATGTAGCATAACTTGAGATATCTATCTTTTAGAACAGCCTTTGCATCTGGAGCATGCCTATGAAGCCTCCTAAGGCAGTTTGCTATGTTTTGGAACAGCATATTTGTGACATAATTCAGCTGATGGTAATCTGTTTTGTCACTTTAAAAAAAGTCACATTGAACATGATTTCATTGAACATTCCAGACTGATTCTGAAAGCATACTGGCATGTTGTCAGATGATGTATTTCATTTTCCAGGAACAACAGATCTACTTCAGCGGCAGTGCAAAAATGGCCAGTCCAGAGCACTGAGATGTTGCTTGATCATTTTGCTTCTTCTTTTAATAATGGTAAAAGTTATTTGGTTGGATTGGTGTCTGATCAATCCCAGTATATAATGTATATACCAAATAGTGAATGTGTCCAAAAAGGTAACTCCACAAAGATAGATTGGTAATGCAAATTTTGGACTTGGCAGAGTCCATGTGGGTGACTATATACTTTAAGAATCACTAGGCCATTTTGTCTGGCACACCATTATTCAGAAAGACACATCTGGCTCTTGAATAAAACCTTTCTCCTCAGGTTTGAGATTTACTCTTCAAACCACCACCAAAAAATGTCATTACACTCTACATGACAGTAAAGCACTGCTGTTCTTATAGTTTTGGACTTGCAATAAAGACATATTACAAAGGTTTTACAGCACAGTCAACAATTCAGTGGTGAAATGTATTTAGCATGTGCTCGGATGCCCACCGTTGCTCTGTATAAACCTTCCTGTCCACCCACGCTGATAAGATCAAAGAAGGGGCAGCTTCTCAAGGGTTAATGCTAAAGCTGAAAACAGCTTGCATCTATCAGGGAGAGCTGGATATATGACAGAAATCCTCCAGTTCTCTGCCCATTATGCCAAATCAGGGTGGCAGCAATACCCACCGTCTCCTCACATCTTAAAATTGCACACAACACTGCCAAAGCATTTATGAAAATCTTTGTGTGATGGCGCCTCAGGAAGAAACTGCCATTTTATGTTGATCTGTGTGCATCTTACCAAGCCCAAGCACTCGGGATGAACCTATAAAGGGTTACAATCTAACTGAAGTCTTTGTGCAGTGTTGCATACAGCACAGCTTCTTAGAATTCTTTAAAATGGCATTAACAATTGTCAGACACAGATGAAAGCAGTAATCAGGATACACTGGGGAACACAAAGGCAGTCGGAGTTTAATAAGAAACTATTATTCTGAAGCAACAACAATAAGAAATAGCAAATCAAATACAATAAAATGGATATTCAAGACAACTTAATAGCCATGGGCTAGGCTTGTGAATCACAGATAACTTCGGAAAGATTGATATGTTGATACTGCTTCAATTTTAAGCACAGTTACCATTATTTACTGTTTTTTTTATACCCCATATTTCTCATAAGGTGATTCTTATTACATTTACCATTACTGTAATACAATGCTTTTTTATGTAAATCAGAAAATACCAAAATTCTCATTACTCTTTATTATTATTATTATTTAAATCAGCATAAAATAAAATCAGAACAACAAATACTTCCATGATGTACACCGATGAGCCAAAACATTATAACCACTCACAGGTGAAGCGAATAACATTGATCATTACATTACAAGGCCACATGTCAAGGTCTGGGTAGAATAATTATAGATACATTTATAATTTCTTTCTTTTGACTTTGGGGTGAAATATGATGCTGACATGTTTTTGACAAGTTTCATCATATTCACCCATTAGATATCATCACTCAAGACACACAGAAAAACAAAACACTCAATAGTATAGAGAGTAGAGCTAGTGGGCAAAACCTGCTTATTTCCTACAAGTGGCAT
Source organism: Xyrauchen texanus (assembly GCF_025860055.1). Classification (NCBI taxonomy): domain Eukaryota; kingdom Metazoa; phylum Chordata; class Actinopteri; order Cypriniformes; family Catostomidae; genus Xyrauchen; species Xyrauchen texanus. The sequence continues at coordinate 14,615,593 of NC_068319.1, read as the reverse complement.
CAATTCCCCAGACTGCCACTGCTGTGACGATCACTAATCATTGTTCAAATGAATAAGAGCACTCAAATAGGCTTGAGAATTTATAACAATGCTTACTATAACAAGCTAAAAATTCAGTCTGCCAAAAATGCATCACTGCCATAGAGCTCTCGTCCATGAGCAGCACAACAGAGAGAATGCATTTAATATCAAAATGATCTTCACACTCACTTCTGAAATGAGTTGAAGCCGCATAATTGAGACAATTGATGCTTCATGCCCACTTTGAAAATGATGATGAATGTCAATGATAAAATGTAAATAATCCTCAGTCTTGGGCGAAGGCGATTAAAAAGCAAGATAAACTCTTTCAAACAAACCGCTGTGCAGTAAAAACCCCTCTGAATAAGATAAACGTTCAGCACTCTTAAACATGCAAATTTCCACACAGACCGATTTAAGTTGAGTTAGGTCACTCAAAAAAGAAATATTCTGTCAAGAGTCCTGAAAATAATGCCACAATGCAAATAAAATATTTTCATTGTCCTAAATCTAGGGTCAATTTTTATTATGCAAAATATAATTTAATATTTTTTGCATTAATTTGGGGTTAAATATCACGCCCTCTCACTCTTTTTCCATACAATTTAGATTTCTCGACATACACGCACAAACACTCAAACTCAACAGGATGTGTGGACTATCATTACGATGGAGTGTCTCGATACCTGTGGAAATCAGTTTCACAGCAGTGCACTTACAGGCAGAGTTAATTGAACTTGTTGTTGTGTTTATAGAATTAGAGAGGAATTAATTGGCCAAGAACAAATGGAACAGAAGCAGATGTTACATAGAGAGGAAGCAGGCCACATGGGGCAGGTAATACAAACATGTTTTATCGGCTTTTACAGCCGCTCTGCTCTTGGGATCACTTGGAGGATGTGTCAATAGAGATAATGGCACACGCTAATCTGCCACATCTCACATTACTGCAAGCGATACAGCTTTATACAGAGAAAAAAAAGACATCAATATAAACAGATAAATAATAAATGTCAACATGCGCAGTTACACCGACTGAGCACTTTATTAGGAACATTATGGTCCTAATAATGTTCCTGACATGGTATTCTGCTGTTAAAGCCAATTTGCCTCAAGATTCGTCATGTAGTGCATTCTGAGATGTTATTCTGCTCACTACAATTGTACAGAGTGGTTATCAGAGTTACTGTAGCCTTTCAGTCAGCTCGAACCAGTCTGGCCATTCTCTGTTGACCTCTCTCATCAACATGGCATTTCCGTCCACAGAACTGCCCACACTGGATGTTTTCTGTTTTTGGCACCATTCTGAGTAAACACTAGAGACTGTTGTGTGTTAAAATCCAAGAAGATCAGCAGATACAGAAATACTCAAACCAGCACATCTGGCTCCAACAATCATGCCACGCTCCAAATCACTGAGATCACATTTTTACCCATTCTTATGGTTGATGTGAACATTAAATGAAGCTCCTGACCCATATCTGCATGGTTTTATGCACTGCACTGCTGCCAAAGTGCTCAGTCAGTGTATAGTCGAGCTACAGCAGGTTTTTGCGTAACTGAGCAAAGGTCTTCACCTTTCTGTCCAAGTATACTATATATGACACTATGCGAAATACACATCAGAAATAACATGTCAGAGTATGAGCAAAATGTTGTGGTCTGATTAACGTGTATACAGTGCATGCTGGACGAAGCCAAGCTACAATTGTATGATCTATGTCTTAGTCCGACTGTAAACATAGTATTTACACTTTTCAGGGAAAATTATAGTTGTCTCTGCACATTAAGCTGGAATACGATTAAGTATTATATCGAAACAATTACCAGATAACAACGTGGTAACTTTTATAGGTCAGTTTTTGCAGCTGCAGCCAAGGTAGATCAGCCATTAAACAGAAATGCAAACATATAAAAGGCTCCTCATTTGTGAAATCCATTCAGTGCCAACAAAAGCCCAAATAAGCGGTAATTACTTAACAGCACACTGTGAACCCAGTAGAGTGTGATTGAATTGTGGATTTTCACACAGCAGGTGTGTGTGCATGCGTATGTGCATGTGTGTGTGTGTTTCTAAGAGCAAAATTCTGTTGCTTTAACGAGCGGCACTGACTGAATTGATTTTACAGTCTTGGGTAGTTTATGTCCTCAGGAAGTTATGGGCCAATAGACAATAGAGCTTTAACAGTGCCTGTCTGGCTCAAAGCACATTTCTAAAAGCTGGCACTCATGTCTATACTGTACAGGGAGGTAGTATATTAATTCCTCTGTCTCACATGGGAACCCTGCCTGTTCCATCAACTGCTATGCTGGAATGACAGTTCTGAAAATATAAGAGATGAAGTTACTTATTATACATGTGTCATCATCCACACTTTAAATAAAGAGCAGCAATGACATGGAAAGAGAAAAGGAGACGAGAGGGGCTGCAAAGAGAGAGAGATAAGCAATAAAGAAGGCGATGCATAGACAAAAAGGAAAGTGTGTAGGATTTGGGGGAGGGAGGGGTTTGCACATCACAAGCAAGGTCAGGATGAAAGAGAAATAAAGCGGTCCCAGCAGAATGGGTGAGCTTTATTTTGTTTGGCCAGGCGGTGAATGCGATTAAGCTGTCAGGTGAACAGGGACACTATCGATTCACAGACTGCGAGTGAGCTCGAGCCATCTCTGTAATATATTATTGTAAAAATCTGATGCAGTAGGGGGGAGAGGCGGACATGCTGTACCGCAAGCCGTCTGTGTTCAGCATCAACTAATGGCAACATTATGTATAGACAAATCTCAGGCAGACACACTTTCTGCCTTTCCATATTTCAAATGATGTGATTTGACAATTCATATAATTTGACATGTCAAATCAGTACAAAAAGAATACAGTGGCAAGAAAATGTAAGTGAACCCTTTGAAATCAGCTGGTTTTCTCCATTAATTGGCTGTAAAATGGGATCTCTTCTTCATCAAAGTCACAAGCATAGACAAACACAATGTGCTTAAGTTAACAACACACAATTATAATCTTTCATGTCTTTATTGAACACATCATTAAACAGTGCTGTGGAAAAAATAAGTGAACCCTTGGATTTTACAGACAGTTTGTCTAACTGTAGACAGATGAATATTTAAGCTCTTTGAGATAACTTTATAACCTTTTCCAGCTTCATGCAAAGCCAAAACTTTTTATGGTAGATCTTCTGAGATCTCTTTTTTTGTGAGGCATGGTCCATATCAGCAGATGCTTCTTGTGAATAGCAAACAAAAAAATATTTTTATAAGTCAAAGTATCTCTAACGGACACCTCCAATCGTGTTTCATTAATTGAATGCCATGGTTTGCCAACTCCTGACTTTATATTTTAAGTCATTAGCCTAGTGGTACAGTATAAGTCATCCAGTGTGACACTCGAGACTATTTGTTTGTTCATTCTTGGTATCACTGGAGCATGCTACTATACAAAAATCATGCTAAATGATTTTTACGTGTCTCGATGTATGTGAAATATTCACTAGTGGTGCTAAAACAAATCAAATCACGAGTTGAAGGGCAAATAATCAGTTCATAAGTCCTTGCTTTTCTCCCTGTTCCTCACACAATGCTATCTTATATGTGAAATCAAACCACCTTTAATATGGTGCGTGACTTGTAAAACAATACATTGTAACATTTGCATTGCAAAACCAACTACATTTGCAAGTTTGTTTGCTTGCAACAAGTGAAGTTGAGAATGTTGTCATTTTTCACCATTTTCCGCTGGCCCCCGTGAGGGCTTTCATCGTCCATCTGTCCTTTTTTGCGTTCAATACCCATTTTTATTTGCCCTAGGCAATTACCTACTCTGCCTCTAGTGGCGGCTCTGTGATAGAGTGTTGCACTTTCGATGCTAAGTACCGCGCTACGTGTTGTGAAGGGCATGCGAGCCAAAAGTGTCATAGAAGCAACACAGAATAATGTGGTTGCTTTAACAATTGTGTCTTTCTTCTCAACTTTGTGTTTTATGACACTATGAGTTAGGATTAAGTTTAAGATTTAGGGTAGGGAGTTAGGTTTGTTGATTTAAAACTTTATAGAGCATTAACCTTAAAAACTTATTTTGGAGAACATTTAACGCACTTTTGGCACTAGTCAGTAGACATTATACACAATAATTGTAAGGAGCCACATAATATTATTTTGCAAATAAAAAATGATATTTTCCACAGACATTTTCTGCAGAAATGACACACTGAAGCTGCACCTGTCAATTTCTATAACAACGTCTGTAGTTGAAATTCCAAAATTGAAAATAAAAGGTGAAATGTGCCATGAGGGATCAAATAGAATTGCAAAAATGATATGTTTTCAAACAGTTTTCCAGAACAGGTTTGTGCTGAAGATTATTATAATAATAATCTTCCTTTAGGAAGGGGCTTAAACATTGTGAACCAGAAAAACCAACCTAACCTATACTAAACATTGTGTGCTGCATAACCTGAGATTTTAGCAGTATGATAACATTGTCCATTGGCTCTAAAAACCTCTGTCTGTGTCAGACCCCAAGAAAAGAATCTGCCCTTTGTTTGCAGAGGAGCCTTTCTAATGTGTAAGCTTCAACAGACTGAGCAGAAGTTCAATACTCTTCACACACTTGCACACACTCATAAACTCAGTAATAAACTCAGCTTATTATTGCATCTTGATAAGGTCAACCAAGCCACCGAAACAAACCATTCAACCGTGTAAACAGAGCGAGAAAGGGGGAATAGTCAGAGCGGGTAAAAGAAAGAGAGAGTAATGCATGCAAACATACATGCTGTCCATATTGCATAATGTTTGACCCTTGTTGTATCATAACCTTTTGCGTGTGTCCCATGAGGCACATCAGAGCCATTGACAAATGAAAACATTAATGTTATGATGCAGTGGCCGATATGGCGGTTGTTTTGGATTTCCACTGACAAAAGCAATAGAATGCTGTAACAGTTAAAGGACGGGTAAGGAGGAGGCAAGAACCGCCTGAACAGTCAACATAAAGTTTACAGTAAAACTCAACTTAAAACAACATAAAAGATAAGACGAACACACACACATGCTGCGCAGCCATGTGCGTCTCTCTCTCAAACTGGTATCTCCGTCTCCCCTTATCTCGCTCTCCTACTGATCATCTGATTAAGCGCCGGCTGTACACCCTCATAGACCAGCCATGCCATCCTCCTCGTCACACTCTTCCCATGCCCGATTCAGGCCAGGGCGCCACCGGACTGACTTACTCCTCCCCTTCTCTGGTGGGGAGATGCTGCCCTTCTGGCCATTCTGTAAGCAGGTGGTCCACCCCGCCTCCTGGAAACCTGGGGGAGAGGAGAGAGGAGGCATGAGGAGAGGGAAAGGGTGAGCGGGAGACACGCAGAAAGAGAGGGAGAAAAACATGCTCGCTTTTTGGCGGACGACAGCTTGCTCCTCCCCGGACAGACGGCAGCCAGCCCTCTTACCCCTGGCGGACGGAACCGCTCCTCCCCTTCTTGGCAGATGGCAGCCATAGTCAAATGTCATAGTTTGTTTTATAGAAATCGTGTTACATCGAGCCACAGTAGTGAAGAAGATCCATGCATGGAAGTGTTTACTATGACTGCCACATTTTTAAGACATCGAATCAGGTTAAAGAAGAAAAAAAAAAGACACCAGCCTTCTGCTCAATTCGTTACACTGCGTCTAGCTTTTCTTAATGCAAAAATGCATTTTCTGTGAATGACTAATATGACTACTGATATCATAGAGATTTCCGATAAAATGCAGTTCTGTGCAACTTTGAATACAACATGTATTTGAGGTCCAGTAAAACAGTGGAGATAGTGCTTGGCAGAGACTATTTTTCTGTGCTACTTATCTAGAGAGTCTAAACGGAGCATCATGTAAGGGGATTCAAGGTTAAGCAGCCCTCTGGTGGGCTCGGTGTCCCTCTGCATGGCTGTTATCTGGGAATCTTTTCAGTTCTTTTCCCTGAGCCCATGACACGGTCACTGGCAATGGAGAAACAGTGTCTAGATGAGCAGGGCTTTAACCTGGCCTGTGACTCCATAGTAGTAGATTTCCCTAGTGTGTCTGCCCTTGATTTGTTCGCTTGGCTCTTCGTACATCTTCACTTGTGTGATATATGGCTTGTGGTGGCTTTCAGACACAGAGGGAGAAGCATGTTATGTCACCTTTATCGCAAAGATAGTATATTCTCCTTGGCCAGACTTGTTCTCTTCGTCTCTTGCTTTCTCTGAGGATCTTGTTTCATTTTAGAGGCAATTTCAGACATGAATATTTCCGTTTTATGGCTATTTTGTGCAGCATTTATAATCCCTTTCCAATCGTTTTATGATGTCTCAGAAATACCTTGGGTTTTAAACCCTTGGAGGCTCTATATACAGGTGAATGGGAGCAGTAAGCCTAATAAAAAATGAAATACATTTGGCAGGTCAAGTTTCCAAACAGATTTACATCTTAACTATAATAAAGCATAGTTATTATGTAATCTATGATAAAATAAAAAAAAAGGAAAAACATGATGGAAAACATCAAGACATTAACAGCAGATCCTTCAAGTCCTGAAAGTTGTTAGGTGGAGCCGCCGTGGATCGGACTTATTGGTCCAGAACATCCTAAAGATGCTCAATCAGATTGAGATCTGGGGAATTTGGAGGCCAGAGCAACACCTTGAACTCTTCATTATGTTCCTCAAACCATTACCAAACAATGTCTGCAGTTTGGCAAGATGTTTAGGTAGGTGGCACGTGCCAAATTGACCCAGGGTTTCCCTGCAGAACATTGCCCAGAGCATCACACTCCTTCCACCGATCAGACGACCTTCTTCCACTGCTCCAAGGTCCAGTTCTGACTCTTACGTGCCCATTGTAGGTGCTTTCGACGATGGACGGGTCATCATGGGCACTCTGACCGGTTTGCAGCTACACAGCCCCATATGCAGCAGGGTGCAATGCACTTTGTGTTGTGACACATTCCACCCGTAACCATCATTCAAATTTTCTGTGACTTGTGCCACAGTAGACTTTCTGTTGGTTCGGACCAGACGGGATACCCTTCATTGCCCTCGCGCATCAATGAGCCTTGGGCGCCCAACTCCCTGTCACCAGTTTATAATAGATGAATTAGAATAGAAAATTTACACATTAGAATATCAATACAACCTTTGAAATGTATCTTTTTGTTTGCACCACCTCTAGTGTAAACTCTCCTTCCTGAGTCCAGCAGTACATGCACCCTCAGCCGCTGTAAAAGTAGCAATATTAAAGAATATACCATGTTGTGCCCTGTATTCCAACCTTTCTCTATACCAAGAACAAAGAAATACAAGACTTTGCTTTGATATTCTGGACAGGAATGTTTGCTTATGGGCTCAGGAAAGACTTATTGGATATGTCAAAGTTCTACAATGCATTGTACAAACTCTGTGCAAATGACAAATATGGTTCCTTTTAATCATTTTCTTCCTCTTCCTTCATTGCCTTTAAAATGTTCAAAGAGACAGTAGAGATATGCTCAGCCTCTCTCCATTGTAACTGAAGACTATAGCCTACTTTCTCATCAGTAGGGGAGGACAGGCGCTGCTAAAGGCCACATCTTTAATTACACCCTGCCCACAGTAGTTAAATGTCAGGCCATTTGCATTACATACAGAGTGCACTGGCATTCAGCGGGTATTAGCCTCTGACGGTGCTATCGGTCACAGCCCAGTGAAGGCTCTAGTAGACCAACGTCTACCACAGTAAAACTACCGACCTAAATCAACACATCCTGAGTGGGTTCCATGTCATCTGAACATGATGAATTACACTGAAAGTGAGCCCTAGGTCAATACTTGCTCACACTACTGCATTTTAATTTATTGGTTTGGTTGTTTAGTTATAAAAGACTGTTGGCTATAATAGACAGTTTCTGTTTCTGCTTTAGATACACACTATTCCTAGAATGTAAGAACACTTGATAATGCACTCTAACACTTTCACTGCATTAGATAACAAAATATTAAATCAAGTGGCATTTGCAAACAAATTGTGCTAGGCCTTTTCTCAGAACTATCTTTGCTTTTCATAACCATTTTTGCATTTACATTTAACAAACTGATCCCTAAGTCATTTAGCCTCAAGTTCACACAGGTGTCCAAGCAGAGTCACCACAGGTGTACTTTAGTTCATCACATTAAGATACTTGCATATCCCACTGCGTTTGACAACCAGAAAGTGTCCAAAATCATGTACCTATGTACCTTTCAATGTCTACGGTGGTTATGGCCCTGAAAGAAAGTACAATGCAACCAAACAGTACGTGTTAAATGCTTAAAGGGATATTTCACCCCAAAATGAAAATTCTTTCATCATTTACTCACCCTCATGCCATCCCAGATGTGTAAAACTTTCTTTCTTCCACTGAACAGAAATCAATATTTTTAGAAGAATATCTCAGCTCTGTAGGTCCTTACAAAGCAGGTGAATGGGTACCAAAACTTTGATGCTCCAAAGACTCCAGTGGTTAAATCCATGTCTTCTGAAGCAAAATGATAGGTGTGGGTGAGAAACCACAATAATCAATAAAAAGTATGTTACTATCAGTCTCTCTTTTCACGTTTACCTTCATATTTTGTTTTTGCCGATTCGCATTCTTCGTGCATATCACCACCTATTGGGCGGGAAGAGAATTTATTGTAAAGGACTTAAACATTGTTCTGTTTCTTATCTACACTATTCATATTGCTTCAGGAGACATGTATTAAACCACTGGAGTCGCATGGATTACTTTTATGCTGTCTTTGTGCTTTTTGGAGTTTCACAATTTTGGTACCCATTCACATATATTGTATAGGCCTACAGAACTGAAATATTCTTCTGAAAATCTTTGTTTGTGTTCAGAAGTACAAAGAAAGGCATACACATCTGGGATGGCATGAGGTTGAGTAAATGGTAAGATAATTATTTTTTTGAGTGAACTATCCCTTTAAGTACATCGTAGTTAAATACACCTAATATAAACTGGGTCCAAAACTAAAAAGTGGGGTGCCTCAAGTCAAAAAAGTTGAGAACAACTGGTTTAGAATATTCTGCCATTCAACATAGATTATCCCGAACTAAACATGCGCAGCACATAAGAACACATTCCAAAAGACATAGCAGCATATGGCATGATCAGTGCCTCAGAAATCCCAAAGATGAAGTCATAACATAACCTGCCACCAGCCAGCCAACGCCCCTCTCTGCACACTACTATGAGACCAATTATGGAGTTTTGTGTTCCTTGCCACAGTCACCTTCGGCTTGCTCACTGGAGTTATTAATGCAATTATTATTTAATTACTTATTTTTAAACATGACTGACAATCGTATTTTATCTAATTACACAATGATGACTCAAAGACATTATAGACAGTACAGTTTTATCTTCTGTTAATGCCGATCTTCTGTAAAGCTGATTTGAAATGATGTGTGTTGTGAAAGGCGCTATACAAATAAAATTGACTTGACCAGGAAAAAAGATTAAGGATTCACAGTGGACTTTAGGCTTGTTCTTTAGCAGCAAAAAGAGGCTCCAAGAATGAGCCATGAACTCTATCACCAACCAGGGTCTCCTCATCCTCTTCCATTACAGACCCCAAAGGACTGTCGATTTAGCCTGTTTCTCCTCTCATCTCCTTTCTATTCCCCATACTAATTAAAACCTTGATTGCAAAGTCCTTTTAGAGCTTCATGGAGGAGGCGTGGAAGCAGGTGAAGGAAGGTGGGAGAGATGGATTAGTACAGAGAGGAGAGACTTGTTATTTGAGACCCAGGTGTTGCTGCTTCCAGAGCTCTGCCATCCGAGGAATCAACACATGCTTTTATCACATGGGGAAAAGAGAGAGAAGGATGGAAGCATGGCAGTCAAAAGAGAAAGAAAGTGAGCCTCAAGAGCGCTGATTTTAATGACTTCTATTGTAAGTACATGACATCTTAGGATTTTCTAAAAACACTGCTCCCAGAAGGAAGATGGGGATGAAGATTTTAAATACAACTTCCTAAAAATATACAGTATTTCAGTCATGAAACCTCTCTGAATAAATTTAAGGTGCTATAATGGATATGACAAGTGGGTAGGTTTGGTCTTGACTAGATCAGCTTATGCTGCGGCAGAGCTAGTGAGAAGACTTTCTGCTGCAAGAACATGCACAGACATGCTGCTGCATTATTAGATATACACTCACCGAGCACATTATTAAGAACACCTGATTTTCACTTCAAGTATTTTGGTAAGTGCTTTTTGCATTGGTATAGCAACATCAGGAGTTTTGTAATTGTAAATTAGAATGCTTTCCATTCTGGGTTTGCATCCCAGGTTCCCTTGCATGCTATTGAATAAGTAATAGTGTTTTTATTAACCAAAGAACATCTCGACTGAACATTTTGATAGCATTGCTTTTTATGTTTAACCCTAAAACAGGCAACATGCACCACAATATTCATACTCTTTTGTTCCTTATAGGCGCCAACTCGGAAAGTCCGATTTTACAACTTACTAGGAAAAGTGCAATGGAATGCACTTTTGCAATGGAATTCTGCATTAAGTCAGAATTACAACTTCTCAACACAGATTTCGGCGAGACGCAGGGGCATGATGTCATACAAACATGTCAACACTCAGAGAGATATACAATGTAAGTGATAAACATTCACTTTATTTAGTAATATCGATAAATGAGTTTATTTCCACATTACATGATATTAAACATTGTTTAACAAACACCTGCAGAAACAGATGTGTAAAACTTTATAATCTCTTTTGATAATTGTACACCTGAAGCACAAATGCTAGCGCTGCAGCCTTGATTATCAGTTGGGTCGCTAGGAGACATCTCTAATGAGAGTCAAACCCCTGCTAAGCTAACGGGAGCGCTGCAGTTCCGAATATCGGGGAATGGAATGCATTCATGTTAGGAGATATCAAGCAGAAATATCCCACATCCAACATGAATGGAACGCAGCATAACCGTGTACCCTGACGAAACGAAATTTATTGCAAGCAACATTTAAATCACAAATATTATTAGATCGATTTTTTCAGGTATTTTAGGCCGCCTTTTACCTGGAACCTGGGACGCAAACCCAGAGGGCCCACGGGACATGATAAAAAACATGTTTGGTCTGCACAGCTCCGAACACTTATTTAAAGAACTACTAAGTTTAAAACTGTCAATTTTTCTGTGTGGTCATGTTTTATCTCACTTAGAGCACCAAGTGAGTCAGGACTGCCACTGGTGCCCCTCAAAATGATATGTGCATGCCACCCCTAACCACTCCAACTATTTGGTCTATAATACTCCAGCTGTTCCCCACATAGCCTTTTCTTCTTCAATCACAATCATTTCTGACAAAATCACAGTATTTATGTACAGTATTATTATCACAGTATGTATATAAAGGTTTGGAAAAAGTTTCCAATTTAAGAGGTGCCTGTCACATCTCTGTTCATTGTGTGCTGCTCTATTGCCCCTGTGACAGGTGCCTCCAATCCCCATTGCCATTTTCTAAAAGCTCTTATGGTGCACCTGGCAAAGAGGGTTAAAGAATACATTGGAATGAAACTGGGTGTTTTTCTTTACTTTTTAAAGCATCACCATTAACCACAGCTGAAATGGGTCAAATGCATCCAGATCAATCAAGTTCTCACCATATCGCAACCTCCCTCTCTTTCACATCCTCTTTCTTTCTCCCATTTCACTAGAGTGCATGCCTAATCGTGAATGAGCCTTGCTACATTTTACCGCTCTGGCTTTTAAAGGTGATTCGGAATCAAAAAGAAGAAAAGCAGGCAAAATGTCAAAATAGCCGAAATCACAGCAAAGCCCTCATGTAGCTTTGTCCTTTGTGTGATACAATAGTAAAGCTACAGCATTCAGTCAGCCCCACGACGGCGTGGACATTGTTCATTTTGCTTTTCACGTGACAGCGTATATTCAGGCAGTGCTATTCATCCTGTCTTCCTGCATCTTCTGATTTATTTCACAAGGTTAATGCTCTGATGGAGTTTTTGCCCGGACGAAGGACGAAGGTGCCAGCTGCACATCTTCAATCATTCCACTCACTCCATCACGGCAGCCCCTACATTCTGAGATGGGGAACAGTGTGTAATGCCACATGACTGTTTTGTATTTCAGATGACACAGACAGAAAGAGGGGCTCACATCATGTCTAGTGGGTACATACAGTTACATTTACATGCAGGCATAACATGAAGATCACATGTAGAAGTTGCAGCACCTGTTGGTTTGGTTATAAAATACTGGAAGGCTGTTGGTTCAACCCCACTAGGGATGATCTATAAGACAACACCATTTTATCTATTAGCAATTTAACCCCAGGTTGCTCCAGGAGGACTGTCTTGATAAAAAGAAAAACTTTGACCAGAATTAATTTCCTGGTCTAGCTGGTGGGCCAGCAAAACTTAGTTCGTAAAGGTGATAGTTGTCTTGCTAGTCATCCTAATTAAGAAGCCTGATGAAGACACCAGCAGTCTAAACACAAACTGGGTCCTACTTTTCTCGTTTTTTCAGCAGGTTGTCCTTGTAATAAGTGTATAGTATGTTGCTTTGGATAAAAAAGTGAATACTTAATGTACTTCATTCACAAAAGAGTATACACATATTGTACAAGTGCATACATACATCTGTGGGTGTTTAATACCCGCCTGATTTATGACTGTAAGGAAGCACCATATTAATTCATTTTGACATGTATCATAATGTAATCCATATTGAACAGTCCTTCAGTTCCATTCAAAACTGAAACTCCACTAATATGCAGTGAGTGTTGTATGAGCAATTAGAGGTAATCTCCAAATTAGCATAAAACACATGCTTAAAACAGAGCTCATTCAACCGTATCCATACTGAAATTACAGACACTTTACTCCACGTAATGTTATTTTCCACACGGTTAGTCTCCCTGCTGTGCTCTCCTCTGAGATATGGAGAGAGAGAGAGGCAGAGATTATGGAGGAGGTGAGGATTTGAGTGGGGCAAATATTTTAGATCCAGAGTTTTCAACCAGGGGACCATGAAGGTACTGCAGTGGTCAGCAGAAAAGATATTTAAAAGAAATACAACAATTTCTAACTATTTGAATTCATATTTGGGTCAGTGATGTGATTTTTATTGGATCTGTTAAGTTATTCAAAAATCCATCCGAAATGCAATAAATCAGTGTATTATAATGAACTTGTTTTCAATTTCTGAGTTCAAAATCATTTTGATCACAACATGAACATTACATATAGAAGTGGGAGCACTTGTTGGTGGAGGAGGATTTTTATATTGGGGGACCCTGTGTTGGCTGAGAAGCTGAGTGGTGGGTCACTGGGTCTGTAAAGGTTAAAAACCTCTGTTCTATATCATACAATTTCCATACATTCTAAAAATCTAGACCCCTTTCAATGAACAACTAAGCCAAAACTAATGCATTGTGGAGTAACTTTTAGGCTATTTCTTTTCTATCAGTTTAGAACTTAGCAGACCATTCAAACTCTATTTATGAGAGCTTTTTCTTTGTTTGTTGAATCAGCACTGACTACAGACCTTTTTTTTAGCATATATCTGATTGAAGTCAGTGAAATCCTCCACTCCCTTCCTACAAGTCAAGTCATTTTTATTTGTATAGTGCTTTTCACAACACACATCATTTCAAAGCAGCTAAAAATTGTAATGTCTGTAATGTCTTAGGAGTCATCATTGTGCAGTTTGGAATAATGAATGCTATTCTGAGATGACGGTTGGCACTATTTTGGCAGCACGAGGGGGCCTACACAATATTAGGCATGTAGTTTTAATGTTGTGGCTGATCGGTGTATATACACTTTTTATATGCATCCTGAATTAACTGCGGAAGTGCACACAGAAACATTGTCTTTTGTTATTTGGCTGATGAAGGCTTTAGTTTGCAATCATTTATTGTTTATGTATTCCATTTTAAAGGAGACCTATTAAGCCCCTTTTTACAAGATGTAATATAAGTCTCAGGTGTACCCAGAATGTGTCTGTGAAGTTACAGCTCAAAATACCCCACGGATAATTTATTATACCATGTTATAAATGCCTCTTTTTTTTTTTGTGGAATCAAAAACACGCTGATTTCCTGTGTCTCTTTAAATGCAAATTAGCAGCTGTTCTCCGCCCCTTTCCGGTAGAGGGCTGTGCCTTTACAGCTCATGCTTCGATTACTACAGCAACAACAAATCAGAACCAATATGACTGACAGCATAAATACCAGAGTTCAGGCAAGGCTGGACTGGGAAGAGAAATCGGCCCGGGATTTTACATAGCAACTGGCCCAAAAGTTGAGCGGGGGGGTGGGGGTTGCTGTTCTTTCATTCGTATTGCGGAGCCGGTTTGTGGTCCGTTCTGCAAAACGCGGTGGCTCATTTTAGCTTATCGCGGCACGTTTCGCAGCCAACCGGCCTGCTCCGTTCACCCGATTGCCAGCCCACCCCTGATCGGCCCCAAAGTGCGTCGGCCAAAAGAAAAAATGCCTGGTATGCCAGATTACCGGACCAGCTTGTCCACTGCATCTTCAGTTGCTCTGATGCCGGGAGTACATGAAGACTCTTATGTTCACTTTTACAGCCAACAACAGAACACTGACGTCACTTTAGAGCAGAAACGAAAACAGTTAATTTTGACACACTGTTTTTGATTAATAGAAATATAAGAAAGAGGAGTGGGTGGACTTTTAACACTGTAGAGTGATTGTGTACACACACACTTCCGACACACATTTATGTACAAACACCATGTAAAAGTTCATTTTGCATAATAGGTCCCCTTTAAGAGAGTGTAGTCCATCCTTTGACAAAGATGATACAGGAAAAGGTCAATAAGGGTCATCGTGTCTGGATGGAAGCTTGTGGCAGTTCAAGTCCAAGCTTCAGGCAGTGGCCAATGGCGTATCCCATGTCTTATGGTTGGAGTTGACAGCAGTTCATCCTCTATGAAGTCCATCATAGTAGACTAATGTGATATCTGGCTGGCACAGGCTGCAGTTAGTAGTCATCACTCAGCAACAACACAGTGGTGGGAAGTTGTACATCAGACAGGACCGGAGCTGGATCTGGTAGGCTCTGGTAACCTCAGGATATGTATTTCAGTGTAATGAGAATATGAGAAGATTTTAAGGTTCTGCAGCATAACCATGAGTTGAGGGATAAATTAGGTATTGACTTAAACTGAGAGTGTTGCATGACCCTGGCAAGTGAATCAAATTGATATTACAACTAGTTTATTTATTTTTCTTTTGTTTTATCTGCTAACATGTACCGCCTTTATTTGAGTACAAGCCTAAAAGGACATACTCAAAATTCAATGGCTGTAGTTCTTTCCCACATTGTATTACAGGCATAATTGTGATCTCTTTTGAAAGTAGACACTTGGAAGTTTGTTGTTAAAAAGTAAAAATCAATAAAAGTCATGAAAATGTTTTTTTTTTTTTTTAGAAAAGGTCACATTTATTGTAAAGTGATCAGCTATTTTTTTTCAGAAATATTTATATGATATAATATATGACACTGACCTTGTTGAAGCATAGAAACATAATTGAGTGAAATCACAAGTCTGATAATGTTCTGTTTAAAATTTGAGAATGATCAATTTAAAATTCTTAGTCATATGAATAATTTGTCAAGACAATTGCTGCATTCGAAACAATAGGTTACTAGCGTAACCCCGGTTCTCTGAAACATCGAGTGGATAGATCCACCTCTGGGAAGGGCATCTGTACCTGACCTCTAGCTAGACAGACAGAAGCACATGACCTATGTCCTTACCTGCGAGCCAATAAGGACCCACACGCTCTGCTGTTCCTCAGTAAGTTTATTCTCGTGCAAGCTTGATGAATCTCTCCACTGTTTCAGAGAACCGGGGTTACGCTACTAACCTATTGTTCTCTTTCATCATCTTGTGTTCGAGATCCAACTATGACAGACACTCACAGTGAGGCCCTGCATGCCAGTTAAGGGAACAGTCACCTCAAAGAGGCAGTGCTTGACACGTCCCATAATCACACACCTAGCAACCCTGAAGCACACAAGAGAGAACTGTGCACAGGCAGAGCATGAATAACATGTTAGTGGCACAAACATATAAATCAGCCCAGCAGCATATACAGGTATACAGTGAAGATAACACCCAAGCAGGAAATCTAAATGCATGCTTGGTGACATGAATGTGCAACCGGCCCATAACCCCTTTATTTTACTCTTTATATTGTAAATATAAAAAAGAAAGAAAAGGAGCTTCCAGGGGAGGGGCTATGGAGACCCCACCCCCAATACAGAATGAACTACTGGGGTCCTGGTAACATCCAGGTGGTAGTAACATACAAAAGTATGTGGAGAAGCCCAGCTGGCAGCAGAACAGATGTCCTGCAAACTCCCCTAAACAGAGCCCAAGAGGCAGCCATACTCCTCATGGAGTGGGCTCTGAGGCCTCCTGGAGGCTGCACTCCCCTAGATTCATATGTCAAAATTATATCTTCCACTAGCCAATGCGACAGGTGTTGCCTAGATATTGGATTACCCGTGTGAGGGGAGGCGGGCTCTCTCTGATCGCTCTTCCAAAAAGCAATGGTTTAATCCAAGTACACCCGCAGGTCACAAACAGGACACAGAGAATTCAGCTTCTGATCCTCCGCAGAGGCTAAAAAGGGGGAGGGTGAAAAGCGGAAAGCTCCATTACCTCACATGAGAACGCTGGGAAACATTTAGGCAAAATGGACGGGTTGGGCCTAGGAAAACCTTATCTCCACTAAGAGAGAATTTAGTCCACGAGGAATGAACAGAGAGTGCTTGCAAGTCACTGACATGTTTAGCTGATGCTAAAGCCAGGAGCAAAGCTATCTTGAAAGACAGCAATTTTAGGGAAATGCTTCCCATGGTCTCAAATAAAGCCTCCAGCACCATAGAGAGGTCCCACTCAGGAACAGTTCTCTTAGTAACTGGGAGAGAATGGCGAGCACCCTTCATAAATCTATGAATGAGGGGGTGCTGCCCTGCCGTTGAACCTTCAAATCCAACATGACAAGCAGAAATAGCCACCGGGTAGATCTTAATAGTGGAAAAAGTCCTGCCCTTATCCATACGGTCTTGTAAAAAACACAAAACAGAAGTCACGAGAAGCGATTGTGCAAACTTCAGGAGCTTGACAGAGGGGTCCTTGGTGGTGCAGTCATTGATATACAAGGAGAAGAGTAGTGGGGACAGCACACATCACTGGGAGGCACCAGTGCCGATTGAACAGGTGCTGGAAGTCAATTCCCCCAGTCTCACTAACTGCTGCCTGTTCGTCAGAATGCTGGTGATCTACGCACAGATAGACATGGGAACAGAGAGTTGGTGTAATTTAGTCCAGAGTATAGCTGGATGATGTTGTTGAAAGCCGAACTGAAGTCCTAAAAAGGATGCTTGCATATGTCCCTGGTTTGTCCAGATGTTGCAGGACGTGATGCAATCCCATGTTGACTGCATCATCCACAGACCTGTTTGGTTGATAAGAAAATTGATGGGGATCTAGAAAAGATCCAGTGATGTCCTTCCGGTGGGCCAACACCAGTCTCTCAAATTACTAAATGACCAAGGACATAAGAGCAACGGGTCTGTATCAAGTCCTGTGATTTGTGGTTTCTTTGGGACAGGAATGATAGTGGAGCATTTAAAGCAGCAGGTAACTTCACATGGCTCCAATGATCTATTGAAGATATGTGTGAAGATAGGGGTCAGCTGGTCAGCACAGGATTTTAGACAAGTGTGTAGCAGGAGGGGGGAGGAGGGGGTTGCAGGAGGTGTTGGTGTATGTGTAAAGTGAAGGTCAGAGTGGGTTTGGGGTGTGACTGGGCCTTTCAAATCTACAGTAAAACACATTCAATTCGTCAGCCAGATTTTTATTCCCTACAGTGTTGGGGGATGGTGTCTTGTAGTTAGTAATGTCTTTCAGGTCTCTCCACACTTATGCAGTGTCGTTAGCTGAAAACTTGTTCTTCAGCTTATCTGAATATCTTCTTTTAGCCACTCTGATTTCCTTTGTCAGTGTGTTCCTGGCCTGACAAGATTTTATCCCCACTTCTGTAAGCATCCTTTTAGGCCCGGCAAAGCTGCCTGAGTTTTTCTGTAAACCATTGTTTGTCATTGTTGTGTGTTAAATAAGTCCTAATAGGAATGCACATATCCACACAGAAACTGATATATGATGTAACAGAATCTGTGAGCTCATCCATATTGGTGTCTGCAGCCTCAAATACACTCCAATCAGTGCAGTCAAAGCAGGCTTGTAGTTCCAGGTCTGCTTCATTGGTCTACCTCTTTACAGTCTTTAATACAGGATTAGCAGATTTTAGTTTCTGCTTGTAGGTTGGAAGAAGATGAACCAGACAGTGATCAGAGAGTCCCAAAGTTGCTCTGGAGACAGAGCGATATGCATACTTTAATGTTGTGCAGCAGTGATCAACTATATCTCTGTCCCTGGTGGGGCATGTAATGTGCTGTCTGTATTTTGGCAGTTGTCGGGTGAGGTTGGCTTTGGTAAAATCGCAGAGAATAATAAAAGTGAGTCCAGGTATTGTGTTCCATGTCTGTGATCTGATCAGCCAGCTGTTGCAGCTCTGCATTCATGCACGCATGTGTAGGAATATAAACACTCACCAGAATAAACGAGGAAAACTCCTGCGGCGAGTAGAAAGGCTTACAGGCTTACAGTGTACAGATAATGAGTGCTTTCAAATTAGGACAGCACATCTTCAGCGTTGTTAAATCTGCACACCAACTTTCATTGTAAAAGCATGTTCCACCGCCTCTCGTTTTCCCCGTTAACTCTGCAATGGGAACCGCTCTGAACAGCTGAAAGCCCGGCAGATGTAATGCGCATGGTATATTTTCATTTAATCATTCAGTTAGTCTATTTTGATGATTGCATTAACATGTATGCAATATGCAATGATCTAAAAATGGCAATGTGTAATTAATGTACTACTAATAGCTACATTAGGAATGTTATTCATTACGTTAGATATTTAATCATTAATTTATTGATTTAATTACAATTTACTCAGTTTAATAATCAAGGTGCAAATCAATGGAAAAATGCAGCTTGGCTTCTCTAGGGAGAATTACAGTCTATCTCTTTGTAAGGCCCTTTCTGTGAATGTTTTTTAATAGAATAGGGTCAGACGATGCATGATTTGTCTGTGTCAAGGAATAATGAGTTAATGCTTTTAATAGAACAGAGTCTGACAATGCTTGATTTGATTCAGACAATATGTGGAATTGGGTTGGGATGTATGCGTCAAGAGGAAGTCTCAAGGATAAAAAAAAATTCCACACACACTTCTCACAGGAATGTGTTGTGTGTGGCCAATAAACTGAAATAAGGGAAATCATTTAATATACTAATCAAATGAATGCAGAAAGAAGTTATTGTTAGTTCATATAACATATGTAACCATATGAAGTGATTACAGTGTGTTTTATGCATATAAAATATTTATGCTTTTGCCACCACTGAAGTAAATTAAGCCAGGATGTCCTGTTAGAATGAGTTATGACATAAATAATCAAGGCATAAGATTTTATTGGATGATGTTATTGGATGATATCACGGGTTCATTTTTGGACAAAGAGGCCACCCTCAAAGAGAACAGAAACTGTATAAAAAGGCATGTTCTAAAATGTAACTTCAGATGCTTCATGAACCATCCACAAATCTTTGACTCGACTGAGATTCGATGGCGGTTTTTGGGGAATCTGTCATGACACATGCTGTCCCGGAATGGCTTCACTCAGCCAGGTGTCTGTGAAACACAGACACCTTTTTGTACGGGTGAGAAGATGTAGTTCATCCGTTTTCTTATGTAAGTCGCGGAGATTCGCTAGATGAATACTCGGCAGCGCTGTTCTAAAGCCACGTTGTCAGAGCTTGCCCAAGCCTCTCTCTCTGGATGTGGGTGAGAGGATTGTAAATCCCTTGAAGAGTCAGCTGGTGAGAGATTCTCTCCCTGCAGAGAGCGAGCGACCCCACAGGGGAGCTTTGCCACTCACCTACATCTTATCTAACAAACCCACCAGAGAGACACAGCTAAAGCATTGCAGACTCTGGGGGCTGAGAAACAGAAGTACAATCATAGAGCTAAAAAAAAAAAATCAAATGATTAATCTTGTTTACAATCATGAACAGCAATTCATTTTTCAGAAAATTTGGAAACTTATATCAAAATACTGCTGTTTATTTCAGCATCCTGATCCCGACACAGCAACACTGGATTAAGTTTTTAAGGTTAATACTCTAATGAGTTTTATATAAACAAAACCTTCCTCCCTACCCTAAGCAAATCGCTTTAAAATCATGCACTATAATAAAAGTGTTTTGATGTCATAAGGAAAAGGGCAGAAAAATTAAGTGTAATTTACTCGTGATTTGTGTGGAAGTGAGTAAAAGTCATTATTGTTGTAGTGCCTCTAGTGTTTATTTCAACAGGTAACAGCGATACATATAAAGAGATGGAGAAACTTATTTTGAGGAGGAAGAGAACTTGCATTGCCAATCCTGGAGGTATCCTTTTGTGTATTCCAGGTATGCACACATGCAAGAAAATATGTCTTTTCACTCCAGACTGACTGGTTTATTACACCCTGTGCTGATGCAATGTGGGGTAATGTGTCTGTCAGACAAGAGAATCCAACATTGCTGAAATAGGAAGTAACAATGAAGAGATTCTTAAACTCAAAATGGTAAAAACACTCCATAATTCAAAGCAACAGGCAGGTGAATCACAAACATGAATAGAAAGGGAGAAAACATGGAGCTGAATGTCTTAAGGTGATGATACATAAGGCAACTTTTTGGGCAGGGTTGCAAGGTGACACAAAAGAATTGGAAACAGTGATAGATATCAAAGTTGCGCCATTGCTCAGTGCAGAAACTCCGTTACCCCTAAGGTTCCCACACTTTTTGACCAATGAATTTTCATGACTTTTGATGTTTGTGATTACTGAATAAGGTTTGTAAAATTAATTAGAATTAATAATTTTTTTCTGCATTGTGGCTGATTTATTGAGTGCATTTGACAGATAAAAGAAAATGTCCATTCATTTTCAGTGGTCGGTCAATTTAGACCCAAAACCAAAGATGTATTTAATAGTTTTTATGACCACTTAGACTTGCCCAATCATGGCCATTTTTTGTATGTTCAGATTGCAAGTGGAGGAAAAGTCACCAAGTCTTGTACCCCTCAAATAAACTATCCGGTCAAAAATGACCGAATACCACAGAAGGGTTAAAAATTCCTTGGTATTTCCAGGTTTTCAGCCAATTACTTGCAACAGTCTCCAAACAAAAAAAAGTTTCCCATGTTGAAGCAGCTTTAGGAGATGGGTCTGTACCCTCAATGTGCAGTGTTGATTGAATACACCATTCAATGGTTCAAATATTGCCATTATCTGTGTCACTTTAACCAGACATACAAATACACACAAAATGAGCCACAAAGCTAAAAAGCTTTGTTTAAGATATTACTCATGGGTAAAAGACCACCCACAAATCCAGTTAATGGAACAGCGAGTGTTGATTTACTACCACACAGAGCACCAAATACTGGCCTCTTTTCACAGAGAGAGGCGTGTGTGAGGAGGACCAGAGGGGATGTGAGTACCCCAGCATCATTCATTAACATGTAAGGGGGCCACATAGACCCCAAGGCTCTTGCACAGTCACTGGGGATGGAGTTTGCAGTGAAACAGGGGAGGGCACAGAGACAACATAAGGATGATGCGGAGTGAGAGACAGAATTGAAGCATGTTTGAGATCATGTAGCAAAGAGGGAAGCAATGCTAACAGTCAGAGATGCCTAGATAATTCCTGGAAGCTGTGCGTCAAACAGCGTTTTTAATAAATGGAATTTTATTAATTAATCACGCCAAATTATTTAACAACTGTTTGCGATTCAGTTTAGCAGGTATTAAAGCTGCTAAAAAGAACTGTGTTGTATTTAATCTTTTCGGTGCACACTAGGGATTGGACAATATGGTAATTTTATGATTTGGTTCGACGTACGATATGAGGTTCAAGATTCGATATAATCTCGATATGATGACAAACACTTAAATGACAAAATGTGACAAAAATATTGTTTATTTAAAAAACAAATGATCAAAATGCACATTAAAATATCTCATCAGAATAAAGTTCTCTAATACACTACATAAATGCTCAAAGTTAAAATATGTGTTTTTCATATGCAGTGGCAAGAAATATGTGAGCCCTTTGGAAATAGCTGGTTTTGTGCATTCGTTGGTCATAAAATGGGATCTCAGTTTGACTTCAAGTATAGACAAACACAATGTGCTTAAGCTAACAGCACACAACCAATTATAATCATTCATGTCTTTATTGAGCACATCCCATTAAACATTCAGTGCTGTGGAAAAAGTATGTAAACCCTTGGATGACTGGTTGATCCTACTTTGGCAGCAATAACCTCAACCAGGCATTTTCGGTAGCTGCAGATTAGACCTGCACAACGTTAAAAAGGAATTTGGGAACATTCTTCCTTCCAGAACTGCTTCAGTATATTCTTGCCATATTCTTAAGATGTCTGGTGTAAATGGCTCTCTTGAGGTCATTCCACAGCATCCTCTTGGGTTAAAGTGTGGACTTTTGTGGAGCGCCAAGGTGATCTTTGGCAAACTTCAGCCGCGCAACTATAATTTATTTTGGAAAGCAGCGGATTCCTTCCATGGAAGGACAACACGCCTGTTTACTGTTTTCCATATAGTAGACTCATGAACAGAGATATTATCCACTTCCAATGATTCCTTCAAGTCTTTTGCTGTTACTCTAGAGTTATTTTTGACCTCACTGAGCAGTCTGCGGTGTACCTTTTGAGTCATCTTGACTGGACGGCCACTTCTAGGGGGACAGATTAATATTTAAGCTCTTCAAGATAACTTTGTAACCCATTCCAGCTTTATGCAAAGCAACAATTCTTGATCGTATGTCTTCAGAATTCTCTTTTTTGCAAGGCATGGTTCACATCAGCAGATGCTTCTTGTGAATGTCAAACTCAAAATGTTTGAGTGCTTTTTACAAGTCAAAGTAGCTTTAACCCACACCTCCAAACTCGTTTCATTAATTGGATGCCAGATTTGCCAACTCCTGACTCTAATTAGCTTTTGTTGACATCATTAGCCTTGGGGTTTACATGGTTTTTCCAACCTAGAGTATTTGAATGATGTATTCAATATGTACAAGAACAATTTGTGTGTTATTAGTTAAAACAGATTGTGTTTGTTCATTATTGTAACTTGTTTATTATTGTAAATATCAAACCAGATTTTAAGACGCATTTATACATACAGTAAATGCAGGTAATTCCTTTTTTTATGTTTGATGGATAATTTAATTTATGATCACATGAACAGAATTGCAAATTTTTAAATATCGAATTTTGCCTCAATATGTTTCGAAATTCGATAGGTATATTGTCCCATCCCTTGCGCACACACCTTCTTTCAAAGTAAATTAGGTTGTGCTTTATTCACAATACTCAGTACTATTTGCCTGCCCTTACAAAAAATCTAGGGTTTCAAATTTGCCGCAAATGAGCTTTGTGGCAAACTCATCATTGTCGCAAAAGGTTTGCTGCAGGTTCACCACTACCGGTGAAAAGCTGAAACTTCCAGCGAACTCATTTGTATGTGCAAATAATGAGTGGCAAATTTGCGGGAAGTTTGCTGTTAATGTCGCCCTATTTCCACCCACAGAAAGCCGGCAGTAAATAGAATTTATATACACAAAAGGGATGGTTGTGTGAATTTTCTGTTCATCTAAGCAGCATTAATTCATCAAATTACATTGAAATTATTATAACTGGGCTTATATTCAGGCGTGCTGTGTAGTCGAGCATACTTTGGGATTTTAAGTAGCTGCTGAATCATATTCTTACTCCTACACCATGTGACAATAAGAAATAAAGAGATGGCAAAATGTGGAATAAATTTACAAGCATTATTAAAGGATAAACCAAGACTTTTCCTCTAATACATCTGAGGCCAGTGTTCCAGACATTTAATCAGTCTAATCATAAATCAAAATGTACTCTGACTGCAAAAATTCTTCTAAAAGCAAAATTCTTCAAAGACTTGGAATTCAACATGACTCAAGATTCTTTATTACCAGGGGTAGAAAGAGTACTGAAAACTCATACTCAAGTAGAAGTACTGTTACTTCCCAAAAATGTAGTGTGAGTAGAGTAAAAGTAGCTGTCCTAAAAACCTCTCAAGTAAGAGTAAAAGAGTAGCTCATTTAAAAGTACTCATGAGTATTGAGTACTGAGTTGCAAAACCTATACCCCATTATAATAAACACTGTATGCCAACTTTTAAAATACATCACTTATCTATGATAAACACTACATGAATCTGATTCCAAAAAATACAAACAGAAATGAAAAGATGAAAAAGTTATTTTCAATACACTGATCACCATTTTAAATCATAATGTATTAAACAATTACATTAAAATCAGTTTATGTGTAGGGTCTAAATTTCCCTTATTGCTGACAGAGCGTTATTGTTGTGCATAAAACATGTTCAAACAATGCAAGGAATGCAAAAAAATGCACAATAAGCAGGATCACTTGGCATGTCATGTCCTGCAGAATATGGACGCCCTTAAAAAGGAATAATTCACCCAAAACTGAAAATTCTCTCGTCATTTACTCACCCTCATGCCATCCTGGATGTGTATGATTCTCTTTCTTCTGCAGAACACAAATTAAGATTTTTATTATAATATAATAAAATATATGAGTGGTGGTGGCATAGTGGGCTAAAGCACATAACTGTTAATCAGAAGGTTGCTGGTTCGAGCCCCACAGTCACCACCATTGTGTCCTTGAGCAAGGCACTTAACTCCAGGTTGCTCCGGGGGGATTGTCCCTGTAATAAATGCACTGTAAGTCGCTTTGGATATAAGCGTCTGCCAAATGCATAAATGTAAATGTAATATCTCAGCTCTTTTGATCCATACAATGAAAGCGAATCGGTGCTAAAATATTGAAGCTTCACAAATCACATAATTCAGCACAAATGTAATCTAATCCATGTGCCTCCAGTGGTTTAATCCATGTCTTCAGAAGTGATATGATAGATGTGGTGAGAAACAGATCAATATTTCATACCTTTTTTACTATTAATTCTCCACCCTGTTCAGTCAATCTCCACTTTAAATTACACTTTCTTGTGTTTTTGGTGATTCACATTCTTCATGCATATTGCCACCTAATGGGCAGAGAGAACAATTTCTAGCTAAAACTGACTTAAATATTGATTTGTTTCTCACCCACACCTGTCATACAAATTCTGAAGACATGGATTAAACCACCGGAGTTGTATATATTACTTTTATGCTGCTTTTAGGCTTTCAAAGTTCTTACTTAATTGTATGGACCTACAGAGCTGAAATATTCTTCTAAAAATCTTAATTTGTGTTCTGAAGAAAGAAAGTTATAAACAGATGGCATGAGGGAGAGTAAATTATGAGCATTTTCATTTTGGCCACATTGTCCTCCTTTTGAGATACACTGTTCAACAATGGTTTAGTTCTTGTATCTTTTAAGCACAGCAATAGTGGTGTTCTCATTTTAATGCATGATGCACAATTTTCTGATGTTTGTGACTGCTGAATTATTGCTCTGCAAATGTTGATACTTTTCTATCTTTATAAAGGTAGTAATTACAGGCATAATTATACATTATTTTATCACCTCTATTTACCTGGTAATTTATTATATTAATTAACATGCTCTCTATGTCAGGGGGTAGTATTATTAAAAAACAAACAATATTTTCAAAAAATGTTATTAACATTTTTTTATTCTATTATATTAATACCTTTAAAGCTACTCAAATTATTCAGTCAAAAGTAGTGAGTGGTTTGCTCGTTTCCTTGTTATTGTTGCTTGATTAATAGTCTTTATATGACATAGCCTACTAGACAGCATTTAATTCGTTTACATGTACAGTTTTTTTCAATGTCTTCAACATTTTTGATACAAATACGCTTTTTGTCCCACAGTTTAAATTCACTGTAGACATAAACGACTGTATTTACATTAATGTCTCATTAAGATGGGCATTGGCGGAATTATAAAGTGTATTTGATCATTTAGGCGCATTACCGCACAAACATTAGCCGCCTGTCAATCAAACAGCATGCAGCTACAGACATCAGGAAATAAAAAGTCAATATTTTATATTTCATCTAGATCAACCAGCCAGTGGAGCTCTTGCTATCACGATCAATGTAATGTTCTAGATGTAAAACATAGGCTAAATATAGAAAACTACTCAAAGTTTCGAAGACATCTCTCTTTTTTCTGATAAACATCTAGATCATTTTATTGCCCAGCACTATTGGTAACATTGCATTAATCTCTTACAGCAGCCCAATAATCTCAGTGATAGAGAGTTAAATTACAGGCTACATTATAGACACAGAATCCAGTAAGCAGAAATATGAAATTTACCTCGATATGTTTCTTCAAATTAGAGGCAGGATTAATGCTGATATCTGGCTTGAGCAAGTTAAACTCACATGACACGATCATGCAATTGGCTTTTTTCACTGCAAAAAGCCCTTTCAGGTACGGCCGAGATGTTCAGGTGTTGAACTGTGCTTGAGGCATTCTCCACATCCTCCACAGTTGGCACCAGATCTGCAGCTGCCCTTCAAGTTTTTTATGTGTGATTTGATTTGACAGGAGTCACGAGATTCGCCCTAGCCAATCATGTTGATAGATAAAAATTAAATCAGGACAGGGAAGTAGCGAACACAGACGGTGGGAAAATAGCACAGTAAAAGTACAGTTACTGCACTGAACTCAAGTAAATGTATACAATTTTTAAACTACTTAAAAAAGTACAATTTCTGGGAAAAAGTAGTTAATTACAGTAACGTGAGTATTTGTAATTCAGCACTTTACCCCCCCCTGCTTATTACCACACAAACAAGTTGGTGGTAACTGTGTTTTTAACAGTAAAGTACAATGAAAGGAATACGGTGGACAACATATCTGAGAAATTTTTTTCTTCTTCTGTTGCTCTCTCATCTCGCCTACCATCAGTCTTCCCATGCCATTTAACAGCAGAACAGTCATTCACCAAACAGCAGGGTTGCTATTGAAACATCACACTGCCACTCATGACCAGCCGGCTGAGATGAAATAAATATGGAAACCAATTGGGTTACAGTTGGGTTTCCTGAAGTGAATCCAACTTTTTTTAGCATGATTGACAGGAGCAGTGACTTTAAATGACATAAATTGTGTCTGTGGGGTGCAGCTGAACAGTAGGCTACTTGATTGCGTGTTTAAATACTTCACCCTGATAATTTACAGTTTTGTCAACTAGTACTAGTTACTGCGATAAAGTGTCTGTTTTTTCTCTTATATGTACCCGTACCCCCACAACCCCAACAGTTAGGCTTAAGTCACCCATAATTGACAACAAATTTGGGCTGACAGAAATGTGTTCCTTTTAACTGATATTATATAACTATGACAATCACAAACCAGCTCAGAGGTGGAGTGTTATAATTAGGACTGGGTAAACACACACACACACACACACACACACACACACACACACACACACAAAAACATGATTTTCTGATTAGTCACGATTTTCCTTTGAACAATGTTATTGATATTGAGTCTTAAAATCACAATGTTTACTTGAATAGTTTATACTGCTGCTAAAAACTTCAAGTATTGTTTTCTTAATGTGCATCTTTGTTCTATTGTTTTTGTCTGTTCTTTTGCTTTTAATTTATTTCTTTGTTCAATACGAACTGTTGAATAATCAAGACACTCAAGACATGTTTTCCAAATATATATCACATTAAAATTGGTTTATGTTCTATTATATAAACAAATACAAATTAGAGGTCCGCCGATATTGGATTGTGCTGTTTCGATGTGTTGAAGCCAGTTAGTCTTTTTTTAAATTGGTAGTCTATATTAAATGCTATTAGTCTTTCCTTTCTGTGATGGGGAGGGGCTAGACAGAGGCTACAAGAGAAAACAAATCATTACATTCCAGATACACTTTATGGGAGATTTGATTCATAGCGTGGAACTTTTAACTTTAAAGGCACTTACACAGGGGACTCTTATTTTGAAATGTTTGCACTTCAATGCTTCCAGCTGCTCATTCAAACAAATAAGGGATATTAATTGTGCACTCCTACTGTAATCTACATTATATTACAATATAAACTATATAAAATATAAATTAAAAGTAAACATTGTCATATTTCATCAACAAAATTCATCATCATCACCAGTTGATCTTTAGATATAGATTGCCATAAATGTCCGACATGGCTTAATGATTGTGAACTGCTCAGCAACAGCTGAAAACACACATAAGCCCCCGCGTGCTTGTGTAACGGGAGCCAGCTGGTAGATGGCTGATAGGGGCTGTAGCCTTTAGCCTCCTTGTTAGCACACGCCTCCTACGCCAGTTCGACTCCCGTTCGGAGCGAGCAGGGCCGGTTACAATGGTGCCGTTGCCCGGATGGGAGTGAGGTTAGCAGGGTGAGTGTAACGGGAGCCAGCTGGTAGATAGCTGTGCAGTGTGTAAACCTCACTCTCCTGACCTCAAGAGGTGCACTAGCGACTGATGCTAGAGGCTGTAGCCTTTAGCCTCCTTGTTAGCGGTCCCGCCTCCCATGCTGGAGACGCCGGTTCGAGTCCCGTTCGGAGCGGGGCGAGCAGGGCCGGTTACAATGGTGCCATGACCCGGATGGGAGTGAGGTTTAGGGGGGTGAGTGTAACTGACGCTAGGGGCTGTAGCCTTTAGCCTCCTTGTTAGCGCACCCGCCTCCCATGCTGGAGACGCCGGTTCGAGTCCCATTCGGAGCGGGGTGAGCAGGGCCGGTTACACTTGGATAAAATAAAACGGTGCCACGTTTTCACTTTGAAGGATCCAGCACATCAAATAGACGTCTGGGTGATGTATGTGTGCTATCAGGGTGTTTCCTCAAATTCAACCAAGTCTCATAGAATGAACGTTACTATAACACAATTTTTGCAAACTGATTTTACTTGCCAAATTCTACATTTCGCTGCAGTTTCTTGGTGAAATTAACACTAGACACGCAACAACAACTGTCCGTTTTATTCACTTTTACACAAATCGCGACTACAACGGCTGTTTAGGACTTTAGAAACACTTATTTATTGCTCTTTTACTCACACACTGCTTTGTCATGATTTTGATACAAGTTAACTATAATGCATCATTTGAAAAACTATACATTTTAATGCTTGTATTACAGACCAACCTACATTAACACACTTACTCCAATGTCATTAGCTTCTGTGGTAGCTCAACTGAAAGAGTTGGACTTTGGACTTGGAAGTCACTTTGAGCCAAGTCAAGCATGCAAGCTGACGCTTGAGCCGAAAGTGTGATAGAAGTGACACGAGTTAACGTGGTTGCTTCAGAAAATTTGCTTTTCATGTCGCATATAAAAAAAAATATTGGTTAGGTTTAGGTGCTGATTTCCTCTCATTTGCTTTTTTAGGACACTATTGGTTAGGTTTAGGTTGAAGTTTTAGGTTAGGAAGGTATGTTTTACTCATTAAAACCTCTGACTAATATTCACCTTAAAAAACTTCCTAACCAAAACTTGATTACAACAACATTTCACTTACTTTTGGCGTCCTCGCTGGATATGTCACTAGGGAACTGCAGCGAAACGTGTTATGAAGCACATCATTTAGTTCTGAAAATTTTTTGCCACACACAAGTCATTTTTATGAGACCAGACTGCTCAAATTAGCGATAGTGTTTTGTTGTGGTATCGAATCTGGTATAAAAAATCGAAATCGTCAAAATGCTTTTATATGTAAGCAGAAGGGACATTATACCTGAAATATACCAAAACTAATCAGAATCAAATATGAAACATATCGAACCAAGAGCTTATGAATCTTGCATCTCTAGATACCGACTTGATGTTTTTTAGAATCCTAGCCCACACTCCCTCCTCCAATAACAAGTTTAAATCTTCCTCCCATAATCTCTTGATAGAAGTTAAAGCTTCGCCCCCCAGACTCTGAATTAGCAGGGATACACTGATGCCTCATGACCTTTTCCAAAAGCAGTAATCACCCCTCCCAGAGTATCTGCCGCACTAGGGGGATGCGTGCCACTTCCAAAAACAGTGCAGAGTAGGTAGCGCAGCTGTAAATACTTATAAAATTGAGATCTGGGAATCCCAAAATGCTGAACCAAATTTTCAAAGGATCTCAACACTCCACTCTCATATAGGTCAACAAGTGTAGCAACCCTCTCACAATCCACTCTAACCAACAGAATGGGGACTTAACTATTCATAGTTTTGGGTTCTGCCATATTCTCGAGGCAACATTTAAATAAATATCTGAGTTAAACACTCTATATGTGAGATAACGGGGTGTGAGTGTTAACTTCTCCAATTAGTTTGATCGAAAGGCTTTGCAAAGGCAAGATAGGGGCAAGAATTCCTGTTCAATAGAAAAGCAGGGAGGGACTCTCTCAGGTGGAAGTGACCAATGAGCCAAATGTCTGAGACTGAATGCATAATAATAAAGCAAAATCTTAGATAGGCCTAGCCCACCTTTATCAATCGGCCTATGTAACTTAATGAAATTTAACCTGGGACGCTTACCATTCCAAATGAAGGATTTCACTATGCTATCAAGTTACTTGAAATAAGACATTTACATTTACATTTATGCATTTGGCAGACGCTTTTATCCAAAGCGACTTACAGTGCACTTATTACAGGGACAATCCCCCCGGAACAACCTGGAGTTAAGTGCCTTGCTCAAGGACACAATGGTGGTGGCCGTGGGGTTCGAACCAACGACCTTCTGATTAACAGCCCTGTGCTTTAGCCACTATGCCACCACCACTCCCAAGAGAGGGGGGCATCTATAGGGAAAGATTGTAACAGGTAGTTGAATTTTGGAATACAGTTAATTTTAATAACATTAACCTTACCAATCATTGATAAATGTAATGAAGCCCACATTGTTCAAAAATCTTTTTAAAGGGACCCAACTAAATCAGACAAATTAGTTGGGAATACAATTCCCAAATACTTAATGCCCTGTTTGGGACACTGGAAGGTGCCTGGCTGTCAGAGCCAAAGCTTTGGATTTAGACCAACTGACTTTGTATCCTGAGAACTTGGAAAAGGAATTCATAATTCTGTGGAGGCAAGGCATAGATCTGGTAGGGTCAGAGACAAATCAGCAGAAGCTTATGAGCCACACCTCCTGCCATCACCCCTGGAACATTTTATATGTAAAATTAAGTAATTGCCTTTTATATTGTCTTTGTACTATTCCTAAAATACATTTAAAAAATTCTGGAAATTGTACTTTCCAGATCCGTTTTCTACCCACTAATAAGTACGCATTTTGGTAAATGTTGACTTTTTTCATGTTTTATTTATTTTATATATGTTAACACTTTTTTTCTCTGAAATTATCCACGGACCCCTTAACACTCCCTTCCAGCCTGCTGGGGGTCACTGGATCCCAGTTTGAAATCCCAAAGCATTGATCCAAAGTGAAACCATGTGAAGTGCTCTTAGACGTTGCACTGATTCAACTGTAATCATTTGCAATGGGCAGGATTTTTCAAAAGCACGCTGCTGCCAAAAAATACCTCTCCTTTAAGCCAGACAAAACCTTTCACAAACAAAGCACATTCTCTATTCAGAATAACCTTTCTATCTGCCCACACAGACTGGAGGTCTTTCTTTTTGTCGTATTGAATTGTAGGTGTAGGTGGTCTTGCATACAGTGATCTCTCCTTTCAGAGGTACAAATACCTTCTAATAATACCTTGAGGACATTTCCACTGAGGTAAGGACCTGAAGCCAAACAGACATCCACTGAACCTTGATTGAACCAACAATAACTCAAGCAAAGCATGTTTGATCCAAGGAAAGAGGGGGGTTGTATAATCAAAAGGAAGCTGGTCAAATTACATGGCCTCTGGTGCACATAACGATGTCCATGAGCGTTTGTCTGGAGTGCATTTTCCACAGGGGCAGGAGAAGGAAATAGGAGCCAGGAGTGACTTCTCACTACAGGAATGTAAGGAGACCCAAGGGGATGAATTGAGAGCTGTTGAGAGGGGAAGAGCAAACCACAGGGGGCTGCAGGGAGAAGAGCGAGGAAATGAGGGGGGAAAAGGTGTGGAGAGCTTAAGTAAAAGAACAACAGAAGTACTACTTAACGTTCATGTTCACACCTTTACTTACAAGTTCTTACTTTTCTTTCAGACTGAGCTGATACCAGATGCCTAAGTCATATCTGACCATTTTACAGACTCCACGACAAAAAGTAGTATCAAACCCAATGGCTGGCATACCAAAAAAGTTATGAAAAGATAATAGTGAAACAATGACCACTCACTTTTCTACAGAGCCGCTTAGGGGACAAATGGGAAATTCATTTTCTGAAATAATTTGCGTTTACTAGCAATAGTTTGCGTACCCTGGCAATAGTTTATCCATCCCATACAAAAATTAACCATGATTTTACTATTTACCATAGTTCAAATATGGTTCTTGCAATTGGATCCACACACTCTCGTCTCGTCCTTCCCAGTTTCATCACAGAAGAACCGACCAAAGAAGATGATCCAGCAGAACATCTCGGGTAATTCACCCAAGGGTCGTCTTCCGTGGAGGCTTATTGTATAAGGCTCATGACCTCGGAGGCTGTTTTCCTATCGCAGCCAGCGTCCCTGACCACGGTTACTCCACCTTCAGAGTCTTCCATGGCACCGCCTTCTGGAACTCTATTCCCTGCTCATCCTGTCCCGCCCCCAGGCCTCTTGATCGTCCGCCAACTCCTCCTTGGCCACAGAATCATCCTCCGGATCCTTACTGGTCTGCTTGGTATTGCCTCTCTTCCCATCCATTTTGGACGTCAGGAACCGCCCATTAAAGTGGACGTACTGTCACGATTTGCCTTGTTTGTCCCATCATGTTTGGACTGTTAAACTACACTTCCCATGATGCACTTATTTGATCTCACTCACCTGTTCCCAATCATTTCTGATCTTTGTTCACAGCTGTTCCCTCATCGTGTGTGTGTGTGTGTGTGTGTGTGTGTGTGTGTGTATAGCCCTCATGTTTCACTTAGTCTTTGTTGGTTCATGTTAGTTTGTTTGGTTGTTAGCCTGCTAGTGTATTTATGTTATTTTAGCCTTCTATCTGCTGTTATGTTTGTTTTCCTGTTTTCCAGTGATCCACACTTGTTTCATCCTTCCCAGTTTCATCACAGAGGGAACACAAAACCTTTTGTGAGGGAACACAAAACTATTTCAGAAAATAAATTCACTCCCTGTCCTCTTAGGGGCTCAATTTTTCAGTTATGTTGGTTCTAGAAGTTTTTTCCTTATTCATTGACTTCAAAGGGATTTCAAAATATTCTTCAATAAAGAGTGCTGAGCTGTAAACCAAACCAACCAGCTCCAAGATACTGTAAATCACAACACTACAAATGTTGATATTAAAGTATTTGAAAATCATACAAAAAGTCAAAGCAACAAAATTCTGTACTTCTGTAATGAGACAAACTACTCATCCCATGAAGCACTGCGAATGGGTGGGGCTACCCAGCATGATGGTGTCGCTCAATGCGGTCGCAGTTGATTAGGATAAAAACTCTGATTAATACGAAAGAGAGCTTTAATCGTTTGTCTGGAGAGTCCTTTCGCCACTATTTAAGTTGTAACAGTGACTGCTCTCTGATTGGTGGATCACTCTTTAGGATTATGGGTGGTGTAGTTATTCACCAGGAATTATTTTAAGGTTCTACACAAGCATATATCATCGATTAAAACCTCTGAGCCAATGGAAAGTCTGCCTGGAAAGCTTTATCAAGTGAATGGGATTTTAACTCCCGGAACTCACCTGTTGTGCTACTATTTTCCCCAATAACAGAAAGAGGATTTGTTTAATAAGACTAGATATTGTTGAGTGAGCAATTTACTTACTACACCTGACAGTAACCGTCAAAGCACTATTTTTGACAGAAAACATCTGCACACATTTCCATTTCCACACAAGTTGGCAAAAAGACCAACCATTCGAAAAATGTGTCAATTAAACATCTTTCTATCAGAACCAACACAGAACGTAGATATACGAGTTAGTGTGCCTTCAACTTGAGAAAGGATGTTAATTACAACTTAATGGATGGTGTAAGGACATTAAAGATTAATACGACTTTATAAAACGTAATATTCAGTTTAATCATGCAGGTTTTTTTATTCACTTATGCCGAACCCTATCTCTTATCCTCTCAAGGGATGGTTGAACAGCTGTCTGCATCCTCAAGAAACATCCTCCTGCTGCAAGTTCACTTTTAAATCAGGATATTAACCGTAACACCTTCCCCAGAGACACATTGCAACACTACACTGCAGACTGATTTTTTTTAGAATCTGTTCACCCTAAGCAACTGTAGAATGAGTTAGCAAAAATGTTACTAGATCAATTTCACAGAGGTGTTGAAAGAACTGAGGCCTGTAAGAGCATGAAAACAAGGGGAAATCAATACATCTGCAGTCAACGAAGTAATACACTGCAAAAAATATATTAATAATTTTCTTATTTTCCAATAAAATAATAAATAATTCTATCATTTATACTCATTTTGTATGAGTCACCATTCACTTTCATTCTATACAAAAGGTTACAATGAAAGTAAATACACTGGAGTGGTGGTTGCGTAGTGGGCTAAAGCACATAACTGTTAATCAGAAGGTCACTGGTTCGATCCCCACATTCACCACCATTGTGTCCTTGAGCAAGGCACTTAACTTCGGGTTGCTCTGGGGGATTGTCCCTGTAATAAGTGCACTGTAAGTCGCTTTGGATAAAAGCATCTGCCAAATGCATAAATATAAATATAAGTAAATGGTGCCTGAGACTCTCCATTCCTAGGGCTGGGTGATATGGCTTCAGAATTTTTATCTCAATATTTTTCAGAAAATGTACGATATTCGATACAGATCTCGATAATTATGCTTTTGCTCTGAAATAGCATAAAAGTGTTGTTTTTTAATCAGAGGAACCATCATTTAATCTAAACAGCCATTATAGCCATGTAGAACTAATACTTCAAAAGCATTAAATAAAAAAAAGTACATTTCCCCACAGCTTTTCAATAAATTAACACAAGGGAGAGTGAAATTTCATAATTTTCAATGATTTGCATGTTCATACTTATATTTAGAATACAATCATATATGGAAGCTTAATACAAATCTGATTTACCTTCATATAATTTTACAACATGTTTCTTTGTGAATGAACAAGGTGTGTTCAAACTACTTCACTTATTTTTTTAGAGAACAGATTAATATTTCATAGTACAAAATGATTACTGTGGAACCCCATCAGGTTCATTATTATAATAGAATACTAGATTATTATTATTTTCAGGATAAGATTTGTTAAAGATAAATTTATATA
This sequence comes from Xyrauchen texanus, assembly GCF_025860055.1. Classification (NCBI taxonomy): domain Eukaryota; kingdom Metazoa; phylum Chordata; class Actinopteri; order Cypriniformes; family Catostomidae; genus Xyrauchen; species Xyrauchen texanus. The sequence continues at coordinate 14,579,988 of NC_068319.1, read as the reverse complement.
ATTCTGTCCTATTTTATTTATTTTGACACTGCATGCAGTCATGTTTATTTCACCTTCACCAGGAGCTTTCATTATGAAACGGAAAGAGTCATGTTTGTTTAACAGTTATGAGTTTCGCATCTTGTGAACCGCTGTCAAACTCTCCTTTACAGTTCGGCGTTTGTAGATTTGTATAATAACTTAATAATGGTCACTAATGTTTTGGAATTGCATGAATGCTTAAACATGCAGAACTTCACAATGCAGGTGAACTGCGCTAAAAACACGAGCGCCCGCCACCCTCGCACGTGCATGCAGATCAGTGCGTCATCGGTTCATTCTGAAGCACTGTGACATAACTGGGGATGATGAGACAAGAGAGTGTGGATCCCATTGCAAGAACTATTTATTAAAGAACTAAGTAGTAACTAAATCACTGGGAAACATGAGGGCCACCCCACACACACACACACACACAATGAGGGAACAGGGAACAGCTGTGATTAAAGATCAGAAATGTTTGGGAACAGGTGAGTGAGATCAAATAAATGCATCATGGGAAGTGTAGTTTAACAGTCCAAACATAAAGGGAAAGTGATGGGACAAACACAAGGCAAATCGTGACAAGCACAGACAGACCGTGTTTATCTGTCTTTAATCACAGCCTTTGGCAGTAAAATAATCACATATGATCATATCTCCATTTTGATGTTATTTTGATGTCTACTGATGCGCTCTATGAAACTTAATGGCCAAATAAAAGCTCATTACAATCATTGTGATATTCACGATATTGTTGAATTTTATGTCATCTGCAAATTCATCGCGATTATATTGTGGGTATTCAGTGTATCACAAAGCCCTATCCAATCCTAACATCTTATATTGTGTTGCACAGAAGAAAGTCATACAGGTTTGAAATGACATGAGGGTGAGAAAATGATGACATAATTTCATTTTTGGGTGAACTAACCATTTAAAACAAGATACATTTAAATATGGGGGCACTTACAATGGAAGTTAATGGGCCAATATTGATTTTGTCTTGTGGCTATATTTTTTAAATAGTATTTTAATGTTTACGGATTGGGCCCATCAACTTCCATTGTAAGTGCCTCACTGGAACCCAGATTTGCTTTTTATAAAGAAAAGGAGGGATGAGTCAAATACAATTTTTGTATTGATTATATTGAACCTTGAATATTCCTTTAAGTACATTTCTTCTTTCAGGGATGTTTAGATATTTTACTGGAAACAAGACAAAAATAAAAATTATTAATATATATATATATATATATATATATATATATATATATATATATATATATATATATATATTATAAAGTGTGCACATAATAAGAAAGGTATCCGAGTGTGAGGTGGAAAATCAGTATGTGAGTTGCTCGGAGGGAACAAGTGTCTGGGGGAGGTGTGTTTGCCAGGTGTGTGGGATGGCCACACAGGTGGGGTGGGTGTTCCAGAGAGAAATACACCTTTTCTAAAGAGTGAGGAAAGTGAGATGAACAATACTCCTATAAATAGAAAGAAAGAGATTTCGAAAGTACAGCTTCACCCTGATGGGGAGCCACAGAGGTCGAAAAACAAGAGAAAAGAAAAGGGAGAGAACTGCTGTGCCCTCTAACAGTTTAACAGTGCCCTCTGCTGTGAGGACGGAAAATAATGTGCTATTGAGATTTGAGTAGCAAATATATCTCAGCACTTAAGGCAACCTTAAAGTAAAAACACTATTTAGAATATAAACACAGCCTTAATATACAAACAATAAATCATGTACAATTCCCATGCCATATATTTGTAAACTAATATCACAACTGCATAAAAATGCAATATCAGTATGTAAATATGTTATACAAACAGCATTATTTCACATAGATGATAGGCTATTATGTAAAAATAAAACATTAGCATATAAAAACTAAATTATGGTTATTACAAATCTTTTTTCTTTCTAGAAAAAATGCAGAAATAAGGCTATTTGTCTAATGGTGCGCAGTACATTTTCACAGAGATCTGATTGCATTTTTACCCAGTTATGAATGTGAGCGCTGAGACTTTTAGATTAATTATTGAGAGTAACAAAGATGTTTTTAAAAGCCCTCTCTTGTGGAATACGGCTTGAGTTTTGTGATTTACAGCCGTCCACATCTGCTCATAGAGTAAAGCTAACTGTAGTGTGTTTGTGGTGTGCGTTTGACCTGCTGTGCCTGTGCTGTGGGGACATGATATCTGTTTTAACTACCCGCTGAGGGAGGCGAGGCAAACGGAGGCATAGGGGCAAGACAGGACGGTGGGGTGTGATCTCCATGCACCCTTTTAAATAGATGATGTCAGACTCTATCATCTCAGTATGGCTCTTGAAATCTCACTACTGCTTAGCGAGCTCCTGCCAAAGCCAAGAGCAGCACGCATTTGATTTGATCCAAGATCAGAGACATCCAGGCATATACAGTATTAGTTAGTGGTATCTACATTAAGATGCATAAACATTAGAAGGAATTTTGATAAACATTAGTTACTGAAAAAAAGAAAGGACTTTATATTTCTTTCTTTCTATACACTCTTTCTACGGGGTCTTTCTAGACCCCTTTTCTTCCCTATTTTTATAAATATATATGAAATATTCTTCAGTTGGCTATATGGTTCTTTACAGAAATGTTCTTCAAGGGATAGTTCACCCCAAAATGAAAATTCTCACATCATTTACTCACTCTCATGCCATCCCAGATGTGTATGACTTTATTTTTATTGCAGAACACAAAGATTTTTAGAAGAATATCTCAGCTCTGTTGGTCCTTACAATGCAAGTGAATGGTGACCAGGCCTTTCAATCTCCAAAAACACAAAAGCAGCATAAAAGTAATCCATTAGACTTAAATCCATGTCTTCAGAAACAATATGATAGGTGTGGGTGAGAAACAGATAACTATTTAAGTCTTTCAGTCTATAAATCTCTACTTTCACTTTCACATACATTTATGGTAAAAAGGGATTTAAATATCGATCTCTTTCTTACCCAAAGCGATTGCATCACTTCAGAAGACATATATTACACCACTAGAGCTGTATGGGTTACTTTTAAGCTGCCTTTATGTGATTTTTGGAGCTTGAAAGGTCTGGTCACTATTCACTTGCATTGCATGCACTTACAGAGCTGAGATATTCTTATAAAAATCTTTGTATGAGTCCTGCAGAAGAAACTAAGTCATAAACAGCTGGTATGGAAGGACTGTGAGTAAATGATGAGAGAATTTTAATATTTGGGTGAACTATCCATTTAATATCACATTACAGGTTGTTGAAAATAAAAAACACTCTCCTATGACATGATAGGAACAAGCTGTTCTTTGTCAGTTGACTTTATAGGAACATTAAAAGATTCTCCTATGACGTTATAGTCACTTGAAAGATTATCTTATGACATCAATGCCTTTTAAAAATTAGATAGCCTATGACATCAGCCTGTAAAACACTTTTTTAGAACACACTTTTAAAAGTGTATTTCTACCTATAAAAAAGAAAGAAATAGACAACTGGTAAATAAACACTTCAAAATGGACATGACTCATCACCGTTCTTATTCATCGAGCGCAAGAGTCAAATGTTTGCGCTGTCTTAAATGCTATTCTGAGATCACTGACCTTTCATCTGACATGATTGGGTGCCATTTTGAAAAGGGCAGACATGATAGCGTGATCTTTGTGCATACATAAATACTGAAGGATTCACCAGCAGTTCCGTCATGCCCTAAACAATTCTCACCCTCTTAGCGCTGCAAGACGTTTAAGAGCACAATAAGATTAGTAAAACAAAAACACATGAGAAGCATGATGACTTGACGCAGACACAGGCATTGGAGTAAGACTGCAAGGTGGATAACTAGGTTCATTTCTGGTTTCAGAATGCATGATTTGCAGAATGAGACATTGCAAGATGTATTCGATAAAGTTATCAAACAGCTAGGACAACCCCAAAAATTGAAGATTTTGCAAAAGTGGTCAATTCTGTGGATAGGAAGGTAGACCAGCGGATTCACCTGTTTTTAAGGTCTGCTGGACCAGGACAGTGTTAATATGCTTGCCTTTTAAAAATTGTTATTTAATAATAGCATTTAAGTTTGTGCATTGAGCATTTTTCCTAGCAGTAAGTAATCAATGGCTACAAGACAGCTAAGGCACAAACTAAGATGTTTTTACAGTCTAATAAAATAAAGAGGCTTTTATATTAGCCTATAATGCAACATAAATCAATTTAGGAGTCAAAACATTGCCACAGTGCATCATATAAGAAAAAAGTTCAGGTTGAATGCAGAAAATGTAGACTTTTATGGAGGAATAAACAGTGGAACGAGAGAGGAAATCTTAGGGAGTTGGTGTGGAGCAACCCAATTCATGCATCCCCAGGGAGCCTTTCTAAACAATTTCCAGGCAACATCAAGGAAAACACAATCTCCCAGAGTAGCATGGCAGAGATCAGTCTTCCTGACAGCAGTGAAAAGACAAGCTCTGACCCCATCATAGACACAGCAAAACAGCATGAAGCAAATTGCTGTAACTAACTGCTCTAAAAACCACCTTTCCAAATCACACCGCCAGATGTGTGTGACCATCGGGAAGTCATGGTCTGGACACAGCAGCACAGGAAAAGTGTGCACTGTTTCATCAATACCGAATCACATGACAGCAGCCACAAAAACCTTTTAGTGGTCAGATGGATGGATAAATATCACACGCAGACTGTGACAGCCTTCGATTAGAGCTATTCCAGGATGGCAAGGACCAATATGGTGCCATGAAGGACAGGGACAGAGAGAGGATGAATCTGGATGTCAAATGTACTACGCAGATAGAGATTGTAAAGTTTAAGGGGAGACCTAGATTTTTGTGAGTTACCCCGATTTTATTTTGCATACCTTTATCAGTGAATACTCACATATTGACTGTGTACTAGGAATGTCTTAAAGGAATATTCTGGATTCAATACAAGTTAAGCTCAATTCACAGGATTTGTGGCAAAAAAAATCTAAGTTATGCGGCAAATCCAGTCTTAATTCATCAACCGCAATGGGAGTCAATGGAAGCCAATCCATAAACATTAAAAAACTACTTCAAAGGTATAGCCACAATACATGAACAATATGTGTGTTAACATGATTTAACTGTAATAAAATCACTTCTATCAGGAAGACTCGCAGACTTGAATGAAATTTAAGATGACATTTATTTGATGAATTTGGCGTAGGGCCTGTCTGGCAGTCCGAAGAAGTTGTACTCGGAACCGTCATATCCTGCCGGAGATAGGATGCAGGAGCGAGGATCCTACCCCCGTGCAGGACGGGACTCAACTGGTGGTGGTGAGGTGGTGGAGGTTGCCATGTTAGCGCACTCAAACAGCAATTTGATAGATTGTGAGCAGACTTATAAAGCATTGGCTGGGAATTACCCAGCTAATGGTGCGATGATGTACAGCTGCTAATTGCCATTGCTGCCAATTGTATTTTTCAATTTAGAACTTTGTTGCCATGATGACATAACGCTGTAAACTCTAAAACGACCATACAAAAAGCCAATTTGTTAGAGGCATGGCACAGTGGGCAGTGCTCTTAACCGTAAATAAAGGCAAAAAAGCCTCAAAATAACATAAAAATAAAAAAATTTACAACTTAAAGAAAAAACAATACACAAGTTTTAACAGAATATGTAAAGTGCATTTATAAAATTATAACCTTCATATTTTTGCCTTTAAACCCTCCAAAAATTGGTTTCATTTACTTCCATTGTAAGGACCTCACTGCAACCACGATTTTTGCTTTTTGTAAAGAAAAGGAGTGACGAGTCAAACTTTTTTTTGTGGTAATCAATATTATGCCACGAATACTGTTGATTGACCTTAATTTGTATTGAATCCAGGATATTCCTTAATATCAAAACTCAATATCAACATCTCACGAAAGCATGTTTTTTTATGTGTTGTCGGTTAATTGATTTGCATGTAAAACTTTAAAAGTGTATTTGCAATGAGCTCATTTTTGACAAAACACAAGAGTTTAGTCATCTAGATTTTGGAAGCATACTGAGTCAAAACAATAGCAAATGTAATGATCATTCAGTGAGAAACAGAATTTTAGCAATACTGAAAACACAAAAACTGATGACAATTTTCTGTCTTGTCAAAGGTATCATATATCAAAGGTAAATAAAACAAACAAGCACTTACAAACCATAATGAAGAAACGTGGAACTGACTGACAGAATGAATTTCAGCATACAAAAGAAGTGTTTTTGACAAACAGCCATTCCAAGTCAAGGAAGCAGCCAAAATCATGCCTTTTCTTTCACCAATCTGGATGACTTCCTTAAACCTGTCGCTAAGAAACCAGAGAGGAAAGAAAATAGCCTCGTTTAGCAATAAAGGCAATCTCCTCCCTGGTTGCTAAATTAGCTTTGGGTGAAACAGAGCCAGAGCTATTAATCTCGTGCAGAATTAATCATTTCCGATGAGTAATTTGCACGTTGCACCCCGTCTGCAGACTAATAGAAAGCAGGGTGAGGAATTAAACCAGACAGGCAAATATTATCTGATGCCTCTAACGTGCATACCATTTTAAAAGAGGGACTGACTAGGTGGTCATTATTTTATGCCTTTAAAACAAAGACAGACATTAGAGTCAACACTAAATCCAAGTTCTAGTGTGGATGAGAGGCGTAAACGTAGCGAAATCAATGCCTATTCAAACAAAACATTAGCGTGGATGTGGCCTCAAACAGTTCACAGGAACAGTGCTGAGATTCAGACATATCAGGGAATGGAAAAATGGAGGCGAAGATGAATCATTCCAGTGTTACTCACCATGGATTTAAACAACCAATGAAGATTACTTAGTAAGGACCTGAGAGTATGACATATATTTGTCCTTTATAGTCCCCAAACTCTCTCTCCCTCTTTTATTCTCACTCCAGCCCCCAACTGAGAGACATTTACTGTCCCAGATTAGTTCTGTCTTAGGCCTCAAATTTCTCTATGTAATTATGCCCAATTCACCCAAGCAAAACACCTCTACATCATTTTTTAACAGACCCACAAGCTTAGAACATGATTCTCTAAGTATGCAATTCAAGTGCTTAATATGCTGTTGGTCCTCCACGTGCCACCAAAACAGTGCCGATCTGCCGAGGTATGGACTCTACAAGAACCCTGAAGGTGTCCTGTGGTATCTGGCATCAAGCCATTTGCAGTAGATCGGACTTATTGGTCCATCACATCCCACAGATGCTCAATCGGATTGAGATCAATTGATTTTGGAGGCCAGAGCAACACCTTGATATCCAAGGTCCAGTTCTGATGCTCGCATTACCATTGTAGGTGCTTTCGACGGTGGACAGGGGTAATCATGGGCACTCTGACCGATCTGCGGCTACGTAGCCCCATACGCAGCAGGGTGCGATGCACTGTGTGTTGTGACACATTTCTCCTGTAACCACCATCATTTACATTTTCTGTGACTTGTGCCACAGAAGACCTTCTGTCAGTTCAGACCAGATGGGATAGCCTTTGTTGCCCAACACCCTGTCGCCGGTGTGTGGTTTGTCCATCCTTGGACCACTGTTGGTAGGAACTCACCGCTGATGACCAGGAGCACCCCACAAGCCTTGCCATTTCAGAGATGCACATACCCAGGCATCTGGCCATAACCATTTGGCCCTTGTCAAAGTTTCTCAGGTTTTTACTCCTGCCCATTTCTCCTGCATTCAACACATTGACTACGATAACTGATTGTTCACTTGCCATCTAATCTACCCAGACCTTGACATGTGGCCTTGTTAGGAGATGATCAATGTTATTCGCTTCATCTGTGAGTGGTCATAATTAGGGATGTGCCCAAAGCCAAATACCTTATTTGGAAAGGCACGAATAATGACTTCAAAATGAACAATAATATAAACATTATCAGCATGACCGATTATCGTAAAAGCACAATGATAAAGCCACATTTTAAATAAATATATCCAAATTATAATGAATTTATGAATCTGTGCAGGCAATATTTCTAAAGTGTAAACGTTAAGAATCAAAATATACACGGTGTGATTTCAGATCGGATCGTCGCTGTCTCGACTCTGTTTGCAGTCTTTGTTAATTGTGCGTGTCTGGAGCTTGTCAAGTGTAACATGAACTAAGATACGACATCATATACACTTTCCACTTCTCGAAATGTCTATAATGTATCACACGATTCACATGTGATTCTCATGTATTTATTTATAGCCTAAACCAGAGCGTGATATTAAATTCCTGACCTGAAGTGATGTAATGTCAGAGCTCGTCTAGCCGTCTCTTAAAGTTGATCACATTTATATCCACAACAGCGATTAATTTAATTATCTGATTAAGACTTTATTCTGAAAAGTAAAATGTTAAAATGCTCCATAGAGTAATTATCTATTAGGAATATTCCTCCTTATGTAAAATGAAGAAACTGAAACATGCTCTGTCTTTTTTCTTCTTCTTTAAACTGATAAAATTGATGATTTTAAGTGGTCTTGAACTCTGGTAAGGCGCTATATACATTTTACATTATTATTATTGTTTAACTAAATAATGGCGTCCAATCGTAAAAATTCCTAGTTTGTAGGATTTTATTAATTTTATTTTAATTTTATTTTAATGTTTAAATTTGTATTTATTATTCACTGTAAAATGTGTGCTTGAGATTTCACTTTTTGTTTGACACCTCCTGCATCCAGAATAATGTTGTTATAGATTCATGTTATAGTTTCATGCAGATATTAATATCTGAAATACCTGGAGAAACCAAAGTTAACATATTATACATTTAATGTAGCCTATAAATTCAGCTTCATCTAGTAAGGAAAAAAAGAATAAAATAATCCTTTTTTAAATAATATTTGTATAATAATAATAAATATTATTATTATTAGGCTATTATTATGAAAAGGCATATACAAGGTATATTTGATTGGTTGAAACTATAACGGTAAGAGTAACACTTAAAAATGGGCATTTCATTTAATTTTGATGCATTTATGGTTTAAGCCCCGCCCACACACGGTTCTATCCGAATACAGAGACAGATACAGATCATGGCTTTGCTGCACACCATTAGTCATGATGTTTTGGCTCATCTGTGTATATAAGACCATAGTCAAGTAAATTTTATTTGTATAGAGCCTTTCACAACACATCGTTTCAAAGCAGCTTTACAGAAGATAAAACTGTAATGTCTATAAAGTCTTTGAGTCATCATTGTGTAGTTTGATAAAATACGATTGTGAATTGTGTTTAAAAATAAGTAATTAAATAATAATTGTATTTATAACCCCAGTGAGCAAGCCGAAGGCAACTGTGGCAATGAACACAAAACTCCATAAGATGTTGTTAATGGAGAAAAATAACCTTGGGAGAAACTAGGGCTGGGGCGGTATGGATTTTTTCTAACCGCGGTTGAAAAGCAAGATATTCCCGCGGTATAGCGGTAAACCGCATTAAATACATTACATTGGATCAGAGAAGAACCCCCCCCCCCCGACAGACTTTGGCGCACACATCGGAAGTCGCTTTTGATAGACAGACTTTAAATATTGTCACCTACATCCGAAGAAAAAAAACGAGCACAATTTTAAATAGTCAAATTTTCATCAAGCAGTAATTTGGCATGAACTAATCACTGTATAGATTTCCTTATTTAAGATTATTCTCAGATACATTCGCATTGAAGATGGGTCAGACATGATTTTGACCACTTTATTAAGTTTTGTTTTGTAGAAAGCCTTTCTTTAACTTAAAATTTCGTTTTGTATATATTGTATCTTAATTTTAATCACTGTTTCATTAACTAATTGCCTGGAATTAATAAATAAGAAGCAAATATAGCAGACATATAATCAGCAGCAGGACGTGGAAGCGCCGATGCGATCTCTTGCTGCGTGAGCTCTCTCATAAATGAACCGAAACTCGGCGGCTAGGCCTACTGCCTCACAGACATGAGAAATAAATAGAAATCTTAAAATGCATTTTAAACAAAATTCAAAACAAAATGATCAAATTTTAGGCTACAGTAGCCTAGTAGTCAGGTTTGCCGATGTGCGTTACTATTTATTTATTTATTTTTATCCCTGTGCTCAATCGGAAACGGATTTCACTGCTGATATTCTGGGGATACAACATAGCCAATAGGCTATAGCCTACTAGGGACTTTAGCCTTTAAAATATCTTTGCTGCACTGGATCAGTCTCCTTTCTAGAACAGCCAAGAGCTTTCTAGCCTCGCGGCAGCAGTGCCTTGCATCGCTCAGACCTTAAAACAGTCAGCGCCCGGATGCGGTTTTGAAAATTTATCAAAAAGCGTTGGTGCGGACAGATGAGTTTTGTGATGTGGTTGCGGATTAAATAATAATAGCCCATCCGCGCATCTCTAATACAAATGGAATGTTATTATGTGTCATGGAACATTGCGCTCCCCAACTCGCGAAAGGTCGGATTTGCTCCATATTTTGATAAGTTTTGTTTAGAAAACCTTGAATCCATGTAGGCTAATATCATTAGACATAATCCATATCATTAGAATCAATGAATCCATGTCATTAGACACAACGAATCCATGTCATTAGACACAACGTGCACACATGTGCAGGCCAATGTTTTTTTTGTTTTTGTTTTTTTGCGGTGACGACGGTGACAAGCTCAGACCCGCGGTTGGAGTCACGTGACCGCGGTATTGCGGTAATGCGGTAACCGTCCCAGCCCTAGGTGAAACCAGACTCCCCTCTGGATAAGATCATGAATATAATGCCAATATTACTAAATTATGTATAGTGCAATTCAAGGATTAAAATGAGTGAACTAAGTAAGTGTTAAGGGTCAGTGTTTAAAGACATAGAAATACAGAAAGGCTACATACATTTCTTTACATATTGCAGCTTCTAACTTATTATTCAATGTAATAACAGAAATGTAAATTCAAATGTGTAAATTATGTTTAGGGATCTTTAGCTGAAGTCAACAACTAAGATATGTTGTTAAAATCCAGCTTTTAATTTGCCAAGTTTGGCATTTGGTACAAAGAATCAAGATCAAGGGGCAAGGTCTTGAAATGCTTTGCTAGGGAGGCAGAAAAAGAGAGATAAAAGACAAATCACTTCAGATCATAGAGGGCAAAACCACACTGTCAGCTTCTCCAGCAAATCATACCACTGTAAACACAGACCCAGTGGCTCTGAGTGAAGCAGAAATACCTCTCTGTTGTAAGAGATCAGAAGAAATGTTTGTCTCTTGTGATTTAAAAAAGCCTACAGTTACTCTCATTATAGCCAAGAAGTTTTACCAGCCCAGACAACTTTTGAACTGATGGCAACAAGAGGCAGGGGGTCGCATTAAAAAAAAACTCTTTTGTTGTGATGTCTATCAGCACAAAACACACAGCCTGCAACCTCTATTAAATTAAGACAGGCTGTTATTGGACAGGCTATTGCATATGTCTTGCTGCGGGTATGGTAATTAGCGTTGTGCCAAGGTGGTTGAAAAATAGACTAGTCTTCTAATGACTAGGCGATTAGTGGGGTCGACTACTAACATTTTTTGTGGTGGTGGTTTTAATGTAAGATGCAAATCCAGGGGTGGAATGAGTACTGACAAATCATACTCAGGAAAAAGTACTGTTACTTCCCAAAAATGTAGTGTGAGTAAAAGTACCTATCCTATAAACTACTCAAGAAAGAGTAAAAGAGTAGCTCATTTAAAGACACTCATGAGTAGTGAGCATTGAGTACTGAGTTGTGAAAGCTGTACCCCCCTTATCAATTAATAAACAGTCTATGCTGCAATTCACATTCCCTTTTACAGCTGTTTGTCAGAAAGAATACAAAATATAGACATATCTACTTTCCTGGTAATGTATTATTTAAATTGACACACTTTCTTTATCAGGGATCAGTATTATTAAAACATTAACAATATAATAATATTATTAAACTGTTTTAATAATATTATTTGATAATAATAATTGAAAAAACTGTTTTTTTTCAATTATTATTAATTGTCACTGTTTTAGTATGTTACATTGATACTTTTCAAGCTACTCAAGTTATTCAGCCAAAAGTAGAGTGTTTTTTGTTTTCTTGTAATTGTTGTTTGATTTAAAGCCTTTTAATGACATACTAGAAAGTGATCTATTTGGTTAAATGTACACTTCAAGTCCAAAATTGCGATACAAATCTGTTTTTGTCTCACTGTTTACGTTCACTGTAGACATACATGACTGTGTTTACACATTATGAAGTATATTTCACCGTTAGGTGTGTATGCTATTTAGCACAAGAACACACATGTAAAGCACATCTGTGCGTGCCTACAGAAGCAAGGGAATAAAAAGTCAAACTTTTAGATTTTATCGAGCTCAACCAGTGGTTGTCTTGCTATATCAATCGATGTAATGAGCACCCCTGGTCTAGATGTAGAACATAGGCTAAATATAGAAAATTACTCCAAAGTTTATCATCAATCTAGAGGATTTTTTTTTTTCTGATTACTCTAAAGATTGTTTTATTGCCCAACCCGATTGCTACAGGGTCAATAAAGGGGCAATTACAGGGGCAATTATTACAGGGACAATCCCCCCGGAGCAACCTGGAGTTAAGTGCCTTGCTCAAGGACACAATGGTGGTGGCTGTGGGTATCAAACCAGCAACCTTCTGCTTAACAGTTGTGTGCTTTAGCCCACTAGGCCATCACCACTCCACTTTTTAGGTGCTTTGGAGAGATTAAAGTCTTTTGCTGATTGTGTCTGACACTGCTTAAAAAATAGTTGCAGTCAAAAAGGTTAAACTGCATGATTTTGTGAACTAGATATGTACCCGCAATATTATGGATTATTATTATATTAATATAATGGAACCTTCTTATTTCTTACTTTGATAGATCTGTGCAATATGACGTTATATTTATTTAGCCTTTTTATTTGTTGAATATGAGTGCTGCAATTAGCATCCATATATCTCTCTGAAAATCCCTCTGATCAGGGTCAAAGGAACATAAACAGAGCTTAATTACATATTATTATTCTAAACACCAGCTAGTCAACTAATCGTTCAAACAACCAACCAACTACTAGTCAGTAACAAAAACTGGTAGTTTTGCACATCCCTATGTGAATGATAGATCCTGCCTGTTATTACAATCAGATGTAAGAGCATGCCAAGCAAATAAACTGATACTGTCAAGGTGGTATTAGAAATTAAGAGACCAAGTAATGACAGCAATTATACAATATATTACCTTAGGCAGGGCCGTATCAAGACAGTGTGGTGCCCCTGGGCACTATACCTCAAAAGGCCCCCCAAAAAAAATCACGCGCGCGCACACACAAACACACACACACTCCAGCATTGCAATCTTGATCAGACTGTTCATTATGCGAAATAGAGCGATATGTATCGCTATTTAGTTTTATTTATTTTTATACCGTGTATTCTCCGTGTAAATTCGTGCACCGAGACGTGACGCCCGTACCATTTCGGTTCAATACGAATAACTTACATGTACCGTCCCACCCCTAATATTTACCTTCATTAATGTCCTCTTCCTCACCCGAGTCTTTCTCGCTCCTGTCTCCCCCAAGGACAAGGAGAATATCCTCATTCGCATGGCGGTCATCGCCGACGCCCTGACTAACATTAGCAGCTGCTGCATCTCCCCCGCTAGCAGCGCCAGCGGTGTCAGACTTAGTGCTGCTGGTGTCTGCAATTCCCGTGTTCTCCCAAAAAACTAGTGATTTAACAAAAAATTTGTCGATCCCTGGAACATTTTTTATTGTAGCTAAACGTCTAGCATCCTTCTCTTTCTTTAATCTTCTTTTTGCGAAACCACTCAATTGCCGTCTGTCCATTTTGGATTTTGATTCATTTTCTGTAGTAGCCGTTAAAAAAATGACACATTTGCACGTAATTGTTGTGGACCAACTCAACTGTGACAGATTGGGGAGTGATAGTGGTCATGTAATCTTCATTTATTTATAATTTATTATTATTATTATTATTATTATTATTATTAAATTAGTGTTCATAAACAAGTTATGTATGGTCTTTCAAGAATTTCAAGTTAATAATATAACAATTTACGAAAAATATTTTTAAAGCTTGTGTCATGTGGTGCCCCCTAGTGGTTGTGAATGGTTGGTGCCCCTGGACACTGGCCCAAGTGCCCTTATGGATAATCCGGCTCTGACCTTAGGGGTAAACATTATGACAACTCTAATCATAAGTGAGGTTATTGAGCGAGACATTTTAAAGGATAACATATACTACATATTTCACATAGAATATGCACTACAACAATAAATTGACTGTGACAATGAGAAGGGCGGGGACGGGAGGACACATGGCTGGCCCTGGATCAGGCTAATCAGCCGGGAGGGGGATAAAGATGAGACGGAGGCACCAGTTCGAGAGAGAGAGAGAGAGACGCACATGTCCCCGCCCTCCTTCGCGTTACAGTGTCCATTTAGCCCATTTCTGTTATGTTCTTCTTGTTCATACAACAAGAAGAACATTTCCGACTTGCATTGCTCGCACGGGTTTGACCGCTGGATTATACATTTGTGTTTAAACTCGCGTTCACGTGAGTGACGCAAACCTGCAAGTATTCCCCCTTTCTTTTCCGGAAAAGGAATGGAGGAGGGGCTTCTACGACTTGGTTCATAGTAAAGTACAACCAATTGCTGGAATCAAGTAGACACACATATTTTCAGAACTTACTAGGTATTCCAACATCCTCGCTCACTTTCCTCCAAGCGATGTCTTTTTTCGTCAGGTCGTCAGGTCATACATATGATGTTGTGTCAAACAATTCCGGGTGCCCACACACCGCTACAACAACTTTTTCATCCATTTTTCCAGATTTCTTCTGCTACTACGTCAGTGACATTCGGACAATCTCAATGCTGATAGCCTTTCGCGTCAAAGCGTCATGCGAATTTTACAGGAATTTGCTTGTTCGAGTCGCACCATTCACTTCATTCGCACCGCCCGGCGTGAAATCGCATCTATTCGCATCTTTGCATTGACTTTGTATGTAACAAATCCAAAGTCTAAATTCATCCACCAGCATTAAGTATTTAAAGGGCTTCACTAGCTTTGAGTTGTACTCTCTCTCTCTCTCGCTCTCTCTGATGAGAAGCAGGGAGCATGTGAATAAGGCTTGGGTAGAGGGCAAGAAACACCACTCACCCACTTCTTCAGACTTCTCTGTGAGTCGAGGGCTCCACAGAATGTGCTGGAAGATCTCTTCTCTCAACTGGAGAACAGCCTGAGTCTGCTAGAGAAAGTCTTGCTTCTCCCATGGAAACAAAGTTGATTGAGACTCAGTGGAATGCTGGAACTCTCAAGAATTTTAATGTAACACAATGGAGAAGAATGTGAATGAGAAAGGATAGGCGGAATAATGAGAATGGAATGCCGCAGATGAAATGGAACAGAAATAAATATTTCACACACTAGCTCTCTGCTGGGAACAAATATTGATGAGGAAACTCTGAAGCCATTAATAACCTCTTTCCCCCAACGGAGTCATTTAGATTGACCCTGGGAATCTAAGCCATTTCATCTTCTGTAATAACATAAGATTATGTCTCAAAGCACAAACACTGTGATCTAATCTTTTCCGTGAATTTATGCGTGAGACGGGTAAGAGGTATGATTTGTTTTGAGATTGTCTGTTGAAATCTGGAGCTCTTGGCTGAATCATTACATGAAAAATAATCATGGTCAGGTCTGACCTCTTTTAAAGCTCCGGAAGAAAAAACATCATTACAGCCACCTTCAAGGCCAATTGTTGTCTCACTCCTCAGCCATACAAGAGTTTCCAATTGAATTCTCACTGTCAAGCTACACAATACAATCTAATTTAAAGCAGCCAGGCTGAATGAGCTCTCCACTGCTTTTCGTAATAGCACCATCTATTTACGTCAGAATTCATTATTTACATTTTTCATAAACCTGATGATTTCCTTCATTTAAACTCAGTCAGCTCAATGAAGGAAATGGGGCCTTGTAAACACTGCTAATAAATTAAGCTCAATTCTTCTGCCACATCGCATTTGCACCCATTTGCCTCTGATTGTGTTTGTTTACGTTCCATCTGCTTGAAAAGGAGCATGCGGAAAATGGAGGAAATTCTTTCACTGGCAAATCGTTAGAACTAATGAATTCTATTTTGGCCCCCTCCCCATGCGTCCCCTTCCACCTCCTCCTGCAAAAATCCAGTTTGCCTGCAGAGAATGAAACAGCTTTTCAGATTCCACCGACAGTAACAAGTGGTGATACAGCATTGGAGACATTAAACTGACAAATGCGGCTGTGTGGCATCAGTGAAAATCTCACCATTTACAGATGCCCATACAGCACATTTACACCCACATTCATGCAGACACAAACATACATTTACGCTCATGCACAAGTCTTAGATTATTCACACATTAAACAAACACACACCATGGGCAGAAACAGCAGTCATGTAAACTTACACACCATCAGTGAAAATAACCATAATTAGATTTCAAAAGCAGCTGATTAGAGTCATTATACTGAAAAGTTTTTGAGTAGAAAAAAGCAATCTCCCAATCAACCATGTAGCATCTTTCAGAAACACCGTTTAAAGGGATAGCTTCAACAAAAAAGAACATTCTATCGTGATTTACTCCAAATCATGTGACTTTCTTTCTTCTGTGGAACACACAAAGAAAAACTCTGAACAATTGAACTGGCTCCTCTTTTCCTTACAATTACAATGAATGGGTACTGAGGATTTCAAGCTTCAAAAAGGATACAAAAGCACCATAAAAGTGGTCCATACCACTCATGGGCTATATTCCAAGTCCTCTGAAGTCATATGCTAGCTTTGTATGAGGAACAGACAACAATTTAAGTTGTTATTAATTGATAATCTTCTCCTCAAGAGTGCAGTTAACCGATACGGCTGGACCATGGTGACCACGTTTACAGTGACACCAGAAAGCGGCTTATTGCGAGAAAGCAGCGTTGCCCTTTACATGCACCGTTTAAGCGCCGAACTCTTTACTCTTGTATACATGACCGGTCAGTAAGCAGCTTTCTGCACGGCAACATAATTTCCCTGCAATGCTTGTGTAAATAACAAACATGGTATACGAGGAAGACTTTACTCTTTTATTCTCTGTTGCTTCACATTATTTCCAGATATTACAGAGTTATTGCTGTTACTTTCCATGGTGATATGCAGTGGAACAGCGCTGCAATAGTGGGGTTTCCCTCTTTCATAAAACTCTGCGGATTCTGCGAATGTGTATTGAATTGATATTTTACACTGGTGTGAATAAATGGGTATAGTTTATAGTGTATGTGCTTTTCTTAGTGTACTCCTTGTTGAAACCTTTCTGCTGTATTGACTTGTTGTTGGGCTCCATCCTATGACGTTTGTTATCTGGTCTGTTCAACGCACATGTGCACACATCAAAAACCTATTAGAACGTTGCTTATGTGTTTACATGGCCACATTTATCCACGTTCTCCGGTTAAAGCCCAGGTGTGTTAAAACACTTTCTCTAAAAACCTTAAACGGCATAAGGAAATCAGCATTCTCGTCCATTTTCTTAAGTGCAATTCATGAATGAATCAGACTGGTTCTATCAGGAAGACTTGAGTGACATTTAAGATGACATGTATTTGATGAATATAAACAGAAATGTAATGTCTATCTTTGGCGTTAGCCTCGTCTGGTGGTCCGAAGAAGTATCCTGCCGGAGATAGGAGGCAGGGGCGAGGAGCCTACCCCCATGCAGGGCAGGACTCAACTGGTGGCGGTGGGGTGGTGGAGGTTGCCATGTTAGCACACAATCTAATGGTGTGATGTACAGCTGCTAGTCTTCCCGCTAGAACTACGCTGCACTTACATTTCTGTGACTTGAATCTCTTAATAAAAAAAAAAATATTTGTTCTTGGATCAGACAGCACATATCAATTTCATTGAATAACTACACACATTTTGGTCTGTTCCCCAGACAAAGTTATAGTATGGAATCTAGCACACAAGTTGTGTGGACCAATTGGTAATTTTTTTATTACTTGGTCTGGTGTTTTTTTTTTTTATAATTTAGGGGCTTGACAGCCCCAGTCCTCATTCACTTTAATTAGACGGAAAAGAACGGTAATGAGTATAAAATAAAGTCTTACAGGTTTGGAACAACATGAGGGTAATTAAATGATCACAGAATTTTTGATAAAACTTTACAATAAGGTTCTGTTTGTAGATGCATTATGTATCATGAACTAACAACAAAAAACAAAAGTTCATTGTTACTTCATGTTAGTTCATAGTGCATTGACTATCTATTAATACAGTATATTGAACTCTTAATGTTAAACATGTATTTGTAGTATTTGTTGAAACTAACAGTAACAAACGCTGCATCTGAAAACATATAGCTGACTTCCTGCCTTATCAGGTAATAGCTTAACTGACATCATTTTTGAATGAATGAATATCTCAAGAAAACTTGTCTCAGAACAGTTTGAAATGCACCTAATTTCCATCCTGCCTCTGTATACAGCCTTCGAAGGCAACATTTTCCAGTTTTCGGACACAGTCCAATATTCTTAAGTGATGTAAAAGTATTGTCCATTGTTAATTCATGTTAACTAATGTTGTTAAAGGTGTAGTATAAGTGTCATGAATGATCTCACTGGTCTCTCGACAGCTCTAGACTCTGTAAACAGCAAAAATAAATGTGTATGTAGGCTGCGGTCTCTGACACTGTCTGCATGTCAATCATTTTGTGCATTCTCATTTTATTGTAGTTGCAGCAAATTATTGAGGCTTAATGCCATTTTTATGCCATGTTGTTCATTTAAGTTGTCAGTTGAGGGTGATATTTTGCTGCTGTTGTTTTGTCAACTGCTTCTGCTCTGTGTCATCTCAATAAAGCTCATTTGGTATTTTTGGAGGGTAGTGTTTTGGAAAGAGGGGGTTTAGCAGAACTGCTAAACTCACTTACAGCACCTTTAACTACATTAACAAATACAACCGTATGGTAAATTTGAGTGAACTATTACTTTAAGCTTTAAATCCGATTTTTCAAACCCAGGAAAAATCTCTTAATCCAAACGCTTGAGATATCAGCATGAGTTTCCAAGAAACTGACATAACAGTATTGATTGGCAAAAGACAACACAAATGAGCCGGCTGTACATTTTAACCCAGACAGACAGCCCTTAAACAAGAGCATAAAAGTGTAGAGTTCACTTGTAATACAGGAAGGTCAAAACCGAGTCCGACTGGAAAGGAAAAGAAAAGAGGAGATAAAGGGTGGGCAATAAATGAAACACAAAGACGTTTTGACAGGGCTAATCAGCACCAAGCAAAGAGTTCACATTTGCCATGAAACTGAACTCCTCAGACCATTTTTACACAGGAAACACAGGAGCAGTGAAGAGCTTTCAGCTCTAAATCTTTCAGCACATTTACTTTGGCCAAGAACAAAATGTAATCCTCCACTGTCCTGCCATGGAAATAATGTGACCTGGGATGTCTGTGTACTGCATAGAATTACAATTACAGTCAGGCTAGCAGACAATAGTTCTGGTCCAAAACCTAGTGAGCTACCTTATAAGGCATGCTGTCATAAGCATATATATACACACATATGCACAACCACACACATATAGGAGCACACAGTAGGGCATACAATTTGATTCAAAGCCAATGTACATCCAGACTGAATTTTATATATAATTCATCACAGGTCCAAGAGGAAGAGAGAGGAAGAGAAAGAGAGAGAGAGAGAGAGAGAGAGAGAGAGAGAGAGAGAGAGAGAGAGAGAGAGCTTGCTATGCATCCCATGTCTACAGCTCCATAATTACCTGATACCTGTCAGGTCATTTGATGCTGCTGAAGCACTCCAGAAGCATTAAAGCACTCCTCGACCCAGCCATCATTCAAACAACCTTACTATCAGTGCAGTCATTACAGAGGTTAAAGGAGATCTTACACAGAGGTGATGTTTGATTTTGTATGCTTTGTATTATAAAGGTAGCCTATGGTTCACCCCCAAAAAATGAAAAATCTCTCATCATTTATTCACCCTCATGCCATCCCAGTCTTCTGCTGAACACAAACAAAGATTTTTAGAAAAAATATATCAGCTCTGTAGGTTCATACAATGTAAGTGAATAGTGATCAAAATTTTGAAGCTCCAAAAATCTAATAAATGCAGCATAAAAGTAATCCATATGACTAGGTTTAATCCATGTCCCATGAGAACAGACCAAATGGCAACATCAAATTTACTTAAAATACTATTGTACTCAAAATTCACTTAAGTGATAGTAACTATCTATATGTGTTAAGTAGCTGCTGCTTTAATCACGGATAAAATAATAATGAAAAATAAAATACTAAGGCACGGGCATGTCTCAGATCTCTTTAGAGCCTCATTATTTATTATAACACTAATTCTGTCTCTCTCTGGACAAAAGAAATGACACCGTGAGGAGCTCACATAACAGTAACTAAGCAGAAGTTTCCTGTCACACACAGAATATTAAACTATAATGTCTTCATAATGCAGTCACAGAGAGAGAGAGAGAGAGAGAGAGAGAGAGAGATTTAGACAGAGAGGTGGATGATAAAGAAGGGTGTCAGACAGCTGAGCTGAGAAATAAATAATGAAAGAGAACAGAATGTTTCCTAGTCATTAACACTACTCCTGTTTGACAGTTCACTTTGTCAACAGAGAAAAAAAATACAGAGAGAAAGAGAAAGGCAGGCTGAGGAAAACGCCGTCCTAAATTGGCAGAAAGAATTGCCCAATGCTGAATGCTTTAAGCAATGGTTCCCCCCAAAATTTAAATTCCCTCATCATTTACTCACCCTCATGCCATCCCAGATGTCTATGACTTTCTTTCTTCTGCTCAACACAAACAAAGATTTCTAGATGTATATTTCAGCTCTGTAGGTCCATATAATGAAAGTGAATAATGACCAAAAATGTCAAGCTCCAAAAATCGAATAAAGGCAGAATAAAAGTGATCTATAAGACTCCAGTTGTTAAATCCATGTCTTCAGATAGGTGTGTGAGAAACAGATCAATATTCAAGTCCTTTAAAACTTTCAATCTCAGATTTCACTTTCATCTTCTTTTGTTTGTGGTGATACTTTGTGCATATCTTTGAGAATTTGTTGTACAAAAGGACTGCTGATCTGTTTCTCACCCACACCCCTCACATCGCTTCTGAAGACATGGATTTAAACACTGGAGTGATTCTTATGGATTACTTTTATGCTGCCTTTATGTGCTTTTTTGACCTTCAAAGTTCTAGCCACCATTCACTTGCGTTGTAAGGACCTACAGAGCTGAAATATTCTTCTTAAAATCTTTGTTTGTGTTCTGCTGAGGAAAGAAAGTGGTGCACATCTGGCATGGCATGAGGGTGAGTAAATGGTGAAAGAATAAACATTTTGGGGTGAACTATCCCTTCAATGACTATTTAAATAGTTTGTCTAAATTAAACATGTTCATACCGAACCACGCTTGAATGCATCAGTATTTTTTCCACTGCTCCACTGTTTACTAAACTCTTCAAAATTCCAAATGCTTTTGACTTTTATATACAAAGTAACAGTCAATGACAGGAGTCTTTGTTTTAAAATCTTGAGAAACATAAAAATTGTGTCCAAACTTTTGACTGGTAATGTCAAGTTTTTTCAACATTATAAGTGGTTATAATGTTGAGTTGGAATCTGGTGTGCAGTACTTCCAAAACGTGCCTGCTGTAGAAAGATGCACTGATTTCAACAGGAATTCTCTCCAGAGAAAACACAGGGGAAAACAAATGACCAGCATTTTCCTTCAATCCTAGACATACTGTATTTACCCGTGCGCAGAAAGAAAGAGGAAAGTTCAAGAGAAGATGAAGACACAGGCACTCTAAACACGAACAGCCCCTCACAGCAAGAGTGCGTCTTTGCACAACGGTGTCACCGCAAGTTAAAAGAAGAAACATGAGACACAGACAAAAAGCAGCACATAGAGGGGAGAGAGCTGAATGGAAGCAATATTCTGCATTTAATGAGTTGGAGGAAGACCAAAAAGAGAGCTGAAGGGCAAACACATCTCTGTCTTTGTCACACAACCTGTTCTTCCATGTGGGTTTTGGAAGAAATAGAAAACCATGCCTCAAAAAAACTTGAACATAAGCACCAACAACACTGTGAGAGGAAACCCGAACATATTGAGTGACTGAAGAAAGTCCACAGATTGCTGGGATTCACACTGAATTTAAGTATTTAAATGTTATCCACTAAACTAGAAACCATTTCATTTAGAATTAAACATGTGTGTTGGAGGCTGAATGTACAGTACAGTATGTGTACATAAGGAGATGAGAGAGAGAGCACGGCCACAAAGTCCTTCACCATCCCCCATTAAAAGTCTGTTTGTGATTATGGAAATGAATACCACTCATAGACTGCAGTATGGTTCATTGATTTTCTGATGGTCGTCTCCCCAATCCAAGACAAACTCAGTCTGTGCCAAGACAAGCAGGCCAGCAGAAACCCTGCTTTCAGCTCAAAGCCCAAAGCTACTGCTCTCCAGAGTGTCAATAAAGCAATGTTCTAATTCCATTTGAGATATTTGTGCCATACTGTATAATCCAATAATAGAGTCTAATTACATTTGATTTGATTTTCTTGGCAGACAATTACCAGAGCAACTTGCATATGTTATATTATATTGGAGAAAGTCCATATTGTAATTACAGCAGGTAAGGATATAAATTAAGACATATATATTATGAGTTCCAGTGGCTGTAAGAAAAAAATTTGCCTGTGAGAACAAAGAACCAATAAAGATACACAGTTGAAGTCAGAAGTTTATTGGCCAAAAACATTTTCACAATTCCTGACATTTAATCGTAGAAAACATTCCCCGTCTTAGGTCAGTTAGGATCTCTGCTTTACTATTATTCTGACATTTCACATTCTTAAAATAGAGAGAATTATTTATTTCAGCTTTTATTTCTTTCATCACATTCCCAGTGGGTCAGAAGTTTGCATACACGTTGTTAATATTTGACAGAATTGCTTTAAATTGTTTAACTTGGGTCAAATGTTTTAGGTAGTCTTCCACAAGCTTCTCACAATAAGTTGCTGGAATTTTGGCCCATTTCTCCAGACAGAACTGGTGTAACTGAGTCAGGTTTGTCTGCCTCCTTGCTCGCACATGTTTTTTCAGTTCTACCCTCAATCGGATTGAGGTCAGGGCTTTGAATTAAGATATTTGTCCCTGTGTGCACATGCAAACTGTAGTCTGGCTTTTTTATGGTGGTTTTGGAGCAGTGGCTTCTTCCTCGCTGAGCAGCCTTTCAGGTTATGTTGATATAGCACTCGTTTTACTGTGGATATAGATACTTGTCTACCTGTTTCCTCCAGCATCTTCACAAGGTCCTTTGCTGTTGTTCTGGGATTGATTTGCACTTTTTGCACCAAACTTTGTTCTTCTCTAGGAGACAGAATGCGTCTCTTTCCTGAGCGGTAGGATGGCCGATTGGTCCCATGGTGTTTATATTTGCATACTATTGTTTGTACAGATGAACGTGGCTACTTCAGGCTTTGGGAATTGTTCCCAAGGATGAACCAAACTTGTGGAGGTCCACAATTGTTTTTATGAGGTCTTTGCTGATTTCTTTTAATTTTCGAATGATTTCGAAAGTTTGAGGTTAGGCCTTAAAATACATGCACAGGTACACCTCCTATCAGAAGCTTCTAATTATCTAATTGGCTAATTGTCTAAAGGCTTGACATAATTTTCTGGAAGTTTCCAAGCTGCTACATACACAGTTAACTTAATGTATGCAAACTTCTGACCCACTGGATTTGTGATATAGTCAATTAAAAGTGAAACAATCTGTCTGTAAAGGATTGTTGAAAAATGACTCATGTCATGCACAAAGTAGAGGTCCTAAACAACTATATCAAAAACTATAGTTTGCTAATATTAAATCTGTGGAGTGGTTAAAAAAAACGAGTTTTAATGACTTCAACTTAAGTATATGTAAACTTCTGACTTCAACTGTATGTGTGGCATATGATAAATATTGAATGTTGGAGGAATGCTTTGTTTTGATTACAGCTCATACAACACGTTATGCACTGCGCATCATTTCAAAATACTTTTTTTTAATCCGTTTTGTTGGTGTATTTGTAGATACATTACAATATTACAACTCTAGTGTGTTGTATTCCATCCACATTTATCTCCAGTTTTTGTATTAGTAAATTTCAGTGGTTTATGGTTATAAGTGTGGGTCAAATATCTCTTCGTTAGGTCAACGTAAATCAAGTTCAGTAGAGTTCTGGCATCTGAAGTGATGCTTTTAGTTCTGTAGTCATGAACACAAATATTCACAAGTAAACAGCACCACCAAGCGGCCACATGCATATTTGCACCCGGTAAGTGGATTCTGCTCATCTGGTGGATCCAAATAAAAAATTAATGTTGAATCCGTTTCTTAAACCCCAAGGCTCATCTTTAATTCAAAACCCACCTGCTTGGTTTTTACGTTACACTCGTGTTTGAGGTGCTCCGACAAATCTTCAGGAGTGCTACTGCTGCAGGTAATCTAAATACTGAAATATTCAGGAGCACAGCTGCAGACGCGCGCTGTACAGTAAGAGTTTTATCTTTTACATGAAATCTATTAAGCGTCTTATGCGTTATGGGACTTGAGCAAAGAATGATTTAAAAGACAGAACAACATTTCCTTTACCTCAGCAATTATGAGGCATTTTATATACTGTACTTAACAGACTCGTGTAGGCCACTTCAGAGCATGGGCCCTCCCCTGTTGAATAATAATAAAAACTAGCTAGGTACATTTTCTGAAGAAAAAGTGAATGGTGCTTGCCATGGCATGCCATGTACTTGCTTGTTTTGATTATTGTGGAGGTTACCGCCCCTGCCCCCCTGAATGCAAGATGTTCTTGTGCAGAGAAATCTGTGTTGTTATAATAATAATAATAATAATAACAAAAATGTCCTAAACCAGTTTGCTGGTTTAAGATGGTCTAAGCCAGATGTTTTCAAACATTTTTGGATGAACGCCCCCCTACTTCATTTCCTGACCCCAGGCCCAAATTTATAAGAAGTAAAAAATTAATTATATTCCCTCACCCCCCCAATGTAGCCTATTTCAATAGAGCTGAAGTGAGCCCCCCTGGCCCCTAGAATCGTTCCCACCTTTCACCCCACTAGCTACGACCCTGCATGATGCCATCTACAGAGCCATACAGGTGCATTAGGGGAGGTTGTAACTCCACCGGTCTATTTGACGCCATTAATCCAGATACTTCAGATGACCGCGTATAATGGAAAACCTGTTTATTCAAAGTCTAAATAAATGTGTTTATGCAACGAGGAACTTGCCTATAGATTTAATTATTATGACTGATATACGCCCCCCATTTGTGATCTAAAGACCCCCTCTCAACTAATATGCTGTCAGCGCACCCTGGCTTCCCTTGAACGTCCCCGTTGAGAACCCCTGGTCTAAGTTAAAACACATCTAAAACCAGTTTAGGCTGGTTTAAGATGTTTTTTTTTTTAAACCCCTTACAAAATTACCAGTAACCTTAGTTTCAGCCAAATACCAAAGTTATGATATAAAATATAAATAAAAAGATCTACTTCAAGCATGTTAAATTACAAAGTTTTATTGTAGTAACAATGAGAGTAGAACGTTGAAAAAAAGGATTTTGTGAAGTAAATATAGAGTACTTTCTACATTAAATAAGTTAAAGAGTGAACTTGAAAATATTAGGTAAATTCTACATTTAAAGTTTGTTATCTTTACAATTTGCTAATTTGAGTAAATTTTACAGGTAAATAAAATATATAAATTTTATTTTTAATTTAACTTTTCAAAGCTTGTGTTACCAGCATGCTATTGAATATTGAATTCACTTGCATGGTTTTACTGTTTGCAAGTTCATTTACACCGTTTTTATTGTTGATTTTGTTGTACAGTTTGGTAAAAGTTCATTTTCTACTCACAATGAACCATTCGTGATCAAAAATATCTGTTGATTGTTACCGACATCATGTTTTATGCACCAAGTGTTGTGCTCTGCGTCCGCAGCTTTCGATCTAGACTATCTTGTCATTAAAGAAAGGGGATGTTGTCTAATACACTACAAAGCATGCATGTGGTACAAATGTGGCTAATTATGATAAAAAAGCATTGAAATGCTAGTAAACATTTAAAAGCATGGCGCTTTTTAAAGTTTGAACTTCTTTACTTTTACTCATTGCTTGAGTAAATTATAAAAACAAATAGTCAAATTTACTTGAAACAGAGTATTGCAAAGTAAACTACTTGAAAATTTCTAATTAAAGCCACCAAGAATTGCGTGTAGCCTTTACTTAAAAATATGGTCTGTTAAATTTACCAGTCATTTCTGCATGGAAATTGTTTCCTAGGTTGATGTTTTCAATGTAGCTTACAAAATAGAAAATCGTTGTTGCTTTTGCAAACATTCAACACTGTTTTCATTTTTTTTTCCCATTGTAATTAAGACTTAGTGGGAAAAAAGAAAAACATGCAAAGATAAAACATTGATTAAAGACATTATTATATCATATTTGCTCTTGTCTAAATTGTCGGTACATGATGATGGACAGCTATTTAGCTCTGATTGATTTGGGCTTAATGAGAAAAGGTGATTAATGTTTTGTAATTTAAACACGTAATGTCCCCCTATAGGGTCTTTATGATGGTCTACAGCATCTGAGGGTGGAAAATTCACAGCATGAGAAACAGGAATTGAAGGCCCTGAACAGCGATTGGATCCACCCTTCATTACCTGGGCTCAGCTATACACTATAATACCTGCTCATTTGCTCTAATGAGGTTTGACAATTATGAGGTTAATAAAGAATAATTTTGACAGGGTTTATTGAAATGGTTGCCAATTAAGTGATTAACTATCTCATTAAAATTAAGAACCTTGAAGTGCAGTTACTTGTTAAATGAAATGACCTTCACGAGTGAAAAGATGTATGTCCAGCAGAGATGGAGAATGAAGAGCTATGTGTAAATTTTGCAGAAAAATGTGTAAAACCTCTATTAAACACAAACAAAGATTTTTAGAAGAATATTTCAGCTCTGTGGATCCATATGTTGCAAGTGAATGGTGGCCAGAACTTTGAAGCTCTAAAAAGCACATAAAGGCAGCATAAAAGTAATCCAGTGGTTCAATTCATGTTTTCAGAAGTGATGTGTTAGGTGTGGCTGAAGAAAGATCAATAATTAAGTCCTTTTTTTTTTTACCATAAATTCTTCCTTTCTGTGCATTTTAGAGCTTCAAATTTCTGGCCACCATTCACTTGCATTGTATGGACCTACAGAGCTGAAATATTCTTCTAAAAATCTCTGTTTGTGTTCTGCAAATGAAAGTCATGCACATCTGGGATGGCATGAGGGTGAATAAATGATGAGGTAATTTCCATTTTTGGGTGAACTACCCCTTTAACATTGATGTTGTCCAATTGTAATGTCATGTTCTAAAATGTGAGTCTAATATAATATAACCAATAATATATTTTTAATTTATATTTTAGTTTATCTGACGAGTCATCCCAAAATAGCATTTCCCCAGGGGAGTTGTGCTCATTACCTCATTGCTGTAAGAACTGCTTCAAATATCATTCAAGTACCATCTAAAAGCATAACAGTGACACATCTTACAATTATGATCTCCAACTTGCCTAAAACCAAGATAGAATTGACATATAACACTATAAATAGCAAGATAATAAGCTAAGTACAAGATAAAGGGGGGGGTGGGGGGGTGGGGTGGCCAGGTTACAAACTCAGGCCATAAAGTTCCCTTGCTGTTAGAAACTGCTTCAACTTAGACTTCATTTCCAAATTGTACCTATTAGACAACGTTTTCCAACAAAGGATTAATTGGCATTCGTAAAAGTTATTCTACATTTGTTGATTTCCTGCTTGTATTCAGATCATGTTTTGATTAAGTGCTGCTAAAAGAGGGTTATTGGGATTTTGATTGAATTTAGTTGTAACAGCTACAGTGTGTGAATTGATGCCATTGACATATGAGATGTCCATTAATGATGCTGGGCACTTTTAATGGCTTTCCCAGACACCCGATTAAACCAGGCTTGAATCTGTGGGTCATTCAGAGTGTGATGAATGCTCTTTCTGCCACCGTGTTTTTAACATGCTTTTACAAAATGCAGCTGAGCATAAATTTCATTCTATTGATTTTTAGACTCTCGCTTTATTTTTTTTGTGCACATGTGGCTGTGTGGGATTGTGTGAAGGCCCTCGTTCAATCTCACAGTCTTTATTATCTGATCGATCCAAAGTTAGCTGGCCAGATAAGCTAAATCATCACTCAATAAACACTCGTTCCCTTTATTATATGAAGCCACCTACAAAACCATCATCTCTGGAAAAAATATGAGTGAGCCATAATTTCATGAATGTTTTATATATATATATATATATTTATATATACTGTCATGCATTGTAGGCCTAAAAAGTCAATATATTTGTGCTAAATTTAGTGAATGAGTACATTTACATGCACACAAATGTGCTGATAACTACATAAGATTTTTCTAAATAAAATCAGACTACAATGAAAAACGTGTTTCCACGAGACTTGAAATTATTGGGTTATTCTTTGCTTTTGATGTCAGCATGCAAACAGTAAAGCGCACAATCAGTTTCAGGCTTCATGATGTTTGGCCAAACTGAGCAATCGGGGGGAGAAAGGCCTTGGTAAGAGAGGTGACCAAGAACCCGATGGTCATTCTTGTTGAGCTCCAGAGATCATGTCTGGAGATGAGAGAAACTTGCAGAAAGACAACCATCACTGCAAAACTCCACTGATCTGGGCTTTATGGCAGATTGGCCAAACGGAAGCCTCTTCTCAGTGCAAGACACATAAAGAAGCATATAAAGGACTCTCAGACTGTGAGAAACAAGATTCTCTGGCCTGAAGATAGAAGATTGAACTGTTTGGCCTCAATTCCAAGTGTCATGTCTGGAGGAATCCAGGCACTCTCATCACCTGCACAATACCATCCCAACGGTGAAGCATGGTGGTGGCAGCATCATGCTGTGGGGTTTTTTTTTCAGCGGCAGGGACAGAGGGACTGGTCAGGGTTGAAGGAAATCTGGACATGGCTAAATACAGAGATATCCTAAATGAAAACCTAGTCCAGAGCACTCAGGACCTCAGACCGGGCCGAAGGTTCACCTTCCAAAGCACACAGCCAAGGTATTGCAAGAGTGACTTAGGGACAACTCTGTGAATGTCCTTGAGTGGCCCAACCAGAGCCCAGACTTGAACCCAATCAAACATCTCTGGAGAGACCTGAAAATGGCTGTCCACCGACTGGCCCCATCCAACCTGACAGAGCTTTAGAGGATCTGCAGAGAAGAATGGTAGAAAATCCCCAAATTCAGGTGTGCAAAGCTTGTCGCATCATACCCAAAATTCTTGAGGCTGTAATCGCTGCCAAAGATGATTCAACTAAGGAGACTGAGCTAAAGGTCTGAATACTTATGTCAATGTGATAATTAACTTTTCAAATATCAGTTTTTTGCTTTGTCATTATGGGGTATGGAGTGTAGATTGATGTGAAAACAATTAATCATTTAAAGCATTTTAGCATAAGGCTGCAACATCACAAAATGTGAAAAAATGAAGGGGTCTGAATATTTTCTGAATGCACTGAATATATTGGTCAGTTTCTCACAGAAAGATATAATACGACTTCAGAAGACGTGGAATATAGCACACAAGCTGTATGGATAACCTTTATGGTGCTTTTTCCTTTAGGAGTTAAACAGACAAAATACAGGTTTAAAATTACATGAGAGATTAAATTATGTTAGAATTGTAATTTCTGGGTGAACAAACCCTTTTAAACCCTAAATAAAATGATGTAAACTTGCATGTAAATGCGCATAAACGCATTTAGTGCATTCCTAATAAGTACTTTACCAGTCGCACGACTCACTAACCAATAACCACTCACTAACAATGTTAGTTATGTAACTTAAATGAATTACATGTACAACTGAGAAATGACAACATGCTGGCGAGAGTGTCAATGAACTGTAAACTATTTGTCAAATTAAGTTTTAAAACAATATCTCTGTTTAAACGTCCATTCAGTGGCCCTTCTTTATTTAAATGGTGCTGATCTTCGCTTGCTCTGCGTCCATTATCAGCTTTCATTAATAAAGTGCTCTTAAGCAAGGTCAGTGTGCGCACTGCAGTTAACAGCCACTCTGCTGCTCTGCTGTAATTAAAGCAACATATGAACAGGGTCTATTAAAAAGAAAGTCCCTACCAAAGCAGTATTGTGCCATGAGGTTAGGATTTATCCATGGTAAATGTAGAGGATGTAATACATTTTATCACACACACGTTTTCTTTTCACAAAGAAGTGAAGCTTGTTAAAAAGTCAAAGTCCCATTGTAAAAATAGATCTAACAGAACAAAGCACTCTAAGTAACGCTGTCCATAAATGTTCCATAAAAAGTAAATATGTGTGTAGGTGGTGGTATTAAAGACATCTTCCCTGGATGCTCTTCAAAATTAATGGGATTTAAAATCTTTGGTATTTGCATTAGAGGCCTTCTTAAAATCTTTTATGCTGCGAGCCAGGCATTGTGTGTGTTTGTGTGAACGGAGCAGTGCTTGACATTTCAAAAGCTCTGTGTATTAACTCTCGCCTTTTTCATGGATCGTGCAGCTGTCATTATTTGAAATGATGTAAAATGCAGGCAGACATTTCACAGAAAATTACAGCCTGCACACAAGATGCTTGTCGACACAAATAGGAGCCTTTGAAAGGGGAAACTAATGGGTTGCGCTGCTGTTTTTGAATAAAGTGGCAAATGGTCCAGACCAGTTCAACAGAGGCCTGTTCATCAGTGACGCGGTTATCAGACATGCTTCTGGGTTTACAGCAAAAACATACAGGTCTTATTGATTTATATCAGAATATATCAGACTATTGTTGTTTGGGACATTAGGGGATGTGTTTCTTAAAATGAATTTTATGATAAAATGGAAAAGAAATGTTTTTTTTGTATTATTTTGATCTCTATCATGACAGGCCTTTTTTAAGCTTTGAAGCTAGAAATTGTTAAAAGAAATAGTAAATAATTCACTTTGTCATTCTCTGTTGACCTCTCTCATCAACAAGGCATTTCCATCTACAGAATTGCCGCTCACTGGGTGTTTTTTGTTTTTGGCACCATTCTGAGTAAATTCTAGAGACTGTTGTTTGTGAAAATCCCAGGAGATCAGCAGTTACAGAAATACTCAAACCAGCCCATCTGGCACCAACAAACATGCCACACTCCAAATTACAGAGATAAAAAAAAAATCCCCATTCTGATGGTTGATGTGAACATTAACTGAAGCTCCTGACTTGTATCTATGTGATTTTATGCACTGCAGGCACACGATTGGCTGGTTAGATAATCACATGGATGATTGTTGGTGCCAGACGGGCTGGTTTGAGTGTTTCTGTAACTGCTGATCTTCTGGGATTTTGAATCCTGTGGACAGAAATGCCTTGTTGATGAGAGGAGGTCATCAGAGAATGGCCAGACTGGTTTGAACTGACAAAGTTTACAGTTACTCAGATAACCACTCTGTACAATTGTAGTGATTAGAATAGAATCTCCGAATGCTTTTCTGAGATGCAGGTTGGCGCTGTTTTGCAGGCACGAGGGAGACCAACACAATATTAGGCTGGTGGTTTTAATGTTGTGGCTGATCAAGTTTCCAATATTTTTTTAAACCATTTTATAGAGATCACACTCACAAAGAGCAATTACCAGCTAATGAAATACGTTAAAGCAGAGCAAACTTGTATATTCACTATATACATTTCCATGACTTCTGAATGACCTTTTAAGATTGAACTAATTTCCATGACTTTTCCAAGCCTAGAAGTCTTTATTTAATAATTCCCTGATATTTCCCATGAACATGGGAACCCTGGATTTAATACAAATATGAACTTACATTCTAGAAAGCACTTTGTAAACAGTGTTTTAAAAGTGCAAATTAAATTAAATTTGCCTTCAGTACTGAAGTATTCATTAGGTAACTGTCATCTGTACTTGCCCCAAACTGGTGTTCATACCCAAACCAAATGCCCATCAGTTAAAAAAAATTCTGGAGACAACACTGTATCAGACATACATACTTCATTTCCCAAAAGCCTGGTTTAAGTGCACATACACACATTTATCCACTGCTACTAAATCCTTGCATCAACTCTAAATCCCCCCTGATGCGCCAACACAGAGACAAGCAGTATTCAGTTCCAGCTCTGTACACACAGCTCTGCACAGGTCATTTCTCAATATGCCAAACAACGGTGTGATCACAGACCACTGAGTGAGAGGCATTACAGCAAACTAATGAGCCTCCATTTATTCTGCCTGCCAAAGCCCAAGATAAAAATACAGTCTAATAGTGCAGCAGTATCTGACGCTTGATCTGATATAGACCAGATCTTCCTGTGTAAATGATAGGTAAGGAGATGTATTGTGTGGAAATGACAGCATTATTCAGAGATTATGATGAGATGAGGTTCATTGAAAGTTGTGTCACAGTTATGTGATGTTTTTATCTTAATCAGAACATATTTCACAAAATCCTGTAATATATTATAGATATACATTAAACGGGGCCATATCCACCATTGGCATTGAGGAGGACGCATCCCCCTAATTGCAGATTAGTCGTCAAACTATATGGGTTTATAAGTACATTTTTTAACTTTAACATTTGGTTACCTCAATCTTGAATATTAAAAAACGATTGTGACAGGGTGGAGGACCGGGCCGGGTCAACACACACTCATATGACGGACAGCTGCCCGTAAACGCTCTCTCTCTGTCGCACCACCGTCCGCAGTCGGCCTTTATCCCTCTCGGAGGCTTGATTAGCCTGATAAGGGGCCACGTGTGTATAATCACTACCTGGCCCCGCCCTCACACAACTATTAAAGTTTTCTAATATTCTTTTGTGCAAATGTCGAAAAGTACCCCATTATACAATTTCTCTCTCTACCCTGTACCTATAAGCCATAAAAAAAAATCTAACAAAGATTTTGGGATTAAAGTTGAAAACTACAACATATTTAACTTTGTATATACCTTCTCTATTCCAGCTTCTATAATACAAATCTAGCAAGGGAAAAAGCTGACTTCAATCGCTGTCTCTTTCTCTTCAAGGTCTATTTCCTCAGGGTGCTTGATAGAGCTATTCAGACTGCATATCTTTCTCAGTCGTCATCAGTGTGAGCACTCATCCAGGTTACGACAGCTGTCGGCTTGATCTACAGCCTCAGGCAGTTCAGGTAATGTAGACCAAATGGGCTGAGTCGCCTGCGATAATGCAGCCACTCTGGAGGAAATTGGAAATCAATTCTTGTCACCACTAAAAGATAATTCTTCCTTTTTTCTCCCTTCTTGTTTATCCAACATCAAACCTGAAGATGTCGGCAGACATAAGGATGAGTGTGGTTATATGTGACAGGATAGCGCTCGGTATGTGTTCAAATGTTTTATGCATATCAATCTATCTCAAAATAAAAAGACAAACAAGAGTTGTGCAATTAAGAGAGGCTTTGAGGAGAGAGGTGTAATTTCTGGGCCACTAGAAT
This sequence comes from Xyrauchen texanus, assembly GCF_025860055.1. Taxonomy (NCBI): domain Eukaryota; kingdom Metazoa; phylum Chordata; class Actinopteri; order Cypriniformes; family Catostomidae; genus Xyrauchen; species Xyrauchen texanus. The sequence goes on along the minus strand of NC_068319.1, from coordinate 14,546,217 downwards.
CAACAAACGTAATTACAAAAATAATGATTGTATTCAAACAGGTTTCCTGAACACTCTAAACATCTGCCATTGGCCGAACAAACACAGTCCTTCCCCAAACACGTGCCATAGGTTGAGCTAATGCTGCTGTCGGGCTGGTTAGGGTGCTCAAACAAACAGAGCAATGTTTTGAAAACACCAAAGAGCGACAGAATTTTAATTTTTTAGGGAAATCAACCAACAAGTGGCTTGATTATAGATGTTTCTGGAATTTTAGGCAAGGATTTTAACATCGAGAAAATTAAACACTTCAACTTTAAATTACAGTACAACACATATATACACATTTGCATGCACACACACATGATGAATCCCTATTCCATTAACCACAATTATATTCTGATGTACAGCTGTGGAAACAGGTGTCCTCAGGGCTGAATTCGACCCCTGCAAAATTAGTTTATAAATATAGAATGACAGAAAGCACAACTCAATTCTGTCCTCTGGGTACATTCATATTAATAGGTTTTTCCAGCATAATTATGAAGTATTTGAAGTCTGCACTTTTAAATGCATAGATTATGAAATGCATTCATAGTGTGTGTTGATATACACCAGTTTGGTAAAGAGAAAAAAACTAATTATTTGCTGTGACGAGGAGGAGGGCTAGACCTTGACTACGCACGCACGGCCCCCAATCTGGCTAATCAGCCAAGGAGAGGGATAAGTGCAGCAGAATGTGGCAGGTTGGGAAAGAGAGAGAGTCACATGCAACTGCCATGTGTACGTTTATGTTTTTGTGTCTTTTTGTTTAATTTCCTACTATTTGATTGTTCAGCCGGTTCCCGCCTCCTCCTTTCCCCCTTTCAACCCTGTTACATTTGCAAAGAAGCATTATGTGTCTTCGTTGATCTTAAAGGGATAGTTCACCCAAAAATGAAAATTCATCATTTACTCACTCTCATGCCATCACAGATGTGTATGAATTTTATTTTCTTCTGCAGAAAACAAATAAAGATTTTTAGAAGACGCTCTGTAGGTCAATATCAAGTCAAGGGTGAAGGGTTATATATAAGTGCATGGGTGCCAATAATTTGATGGTCAAGAAATCACATTAATCAACATAAAAGTAATCCATATGGCTCCAGTAGTTAAATACATAGTGGTATGATTGTTTTGGGTGAGAAACATAAATATTTAAGTCCATATTGCTAGAAATGATTCTCCCTTCCCAGTAGGGGGCGTATGCATGACAAATGTGAATCACCAAAAACCAAAGCTCTGCTCAATATTAAATGCACACACACTACCACACTCACACTTCCATCTCTGGCTTATCACCACACCCACAACTGCAATTCACTGTCGATCTGTCCCACAAGCCCTCTCCCTAAAATAGAACACCGTTGTCAGGTATGATACAAAAGAATACTGGACTAGTATATTCACATCCTCATGAGACAGAATGGAAGGCAGGAACAATCAGTCATGATAATTGGGCTTGTTTATAAAGCAACACTACACTGACAAAACTGCTTTTTTCGTTTTGGAATTAAAAGACAAGACCATGTGAATGTAAGCCATCTTGGATGTGTCAATTGGGCTTATTCTCAAATCAAGTCAAACAAAATTATTAAAATTTTTTAAAGGAATAGTTCACCAAAAAATGGAAATTCTGTAATTATTTACTCTCCCTCATGTTGTTCCAAACCCATATGCTGTTATATATATTTTTTCAGTGTAATACAAAAAGTATTTTTGAAAAATGTTTCTGCAGCTCTTTTCCATACAGTGACCATGGTTGTAAAGCTACAAACTGTGAAAACCAACGGCATTTCGTGCCATGTTTAAATCGAACACAAGCGCAAATGAGATTTGTCAGGATTAGGAGGTCAGGAGATTTATCAAGTGTTATTTTGGTCTGTTTCTCACACAAAGCTATCATTATATGTACTACAGTTTTTAAACTTTTAAGGGGCTTTATTCTCCTTTTATGAGCATGACAGTAAGGTTATTAAATTAAAACTCGAAATTTGAATATTAGTATAATTTAATATAAAAACGAACATTTAAATGCAAAAACTGTGAATTTGAATTTTTGAAGTCTGCCAGTTACCAGCGTTGCATTAGTGGATGTCTTTAGTCATTGCGTCTCACAGCAGAAGAAGCGTTCACACAAAACCATTTTGGTGTCCATCTGCGCTCTTTTCCTATATGTAAACCTGTGCTACAATGACGTCTTTGACCGTTGCACCATGTCCAGCTGTTTTTTCAGCGCCTCGCACAGGAGCAGTTCATTTTTAGATGCTTTGTAAGATAAAAAGAAATGCAGCTTTTAAAAGCCTGTCTTGACCTGTCTGTGTTCTGTTATAGTGTTGTACTGCGTCTAACGTTTTTAGCGCTAGAACACAGTTGGTCTGAATGGCCCCAGAGCAGTGCCTTTAAAACATTGTGTCAAGTTGAAAGGATCCTATTACAGTGGTGAGTCAGAGTCTGAGCAGCAAGTGCCGCTTCACATCAGAGTTCAACTGAATAACACTATCACTACTGTACATACAACAGTAATTAATGAAAAACACTTGGTATCGCCACTATTTTGAAGATTGAGTACCGCAATAGTAATTTGGCATCGGCATACCGTGCTGTTAACATAAACACTCTTTACTTTTTATTTAAGATTTAAGAACATGAACTAGCTAAAAACTTTTAAATGAAAAAGTTATGCATTTTTGTTAAGTATGTTCTTTGCAAATAATATAACATGGTGCTGTTTGGTTTATGTATTCGTAGCCCCCTCTTGTGGACTTTGCAGACAACAATGATTTAAAATATGGTGATCACTGATATTTAGTAGTCTAAAATGATGTCTTTAAAATTCAAATATAATTTCAAATTTATGTTAATATTTAAGTGAAAATTCAAATTTTGACAGCCTTACTTGATAGTCGTGGTCACTGTCCACTAGGTTTGGAATTACATGAGAGTGAGTAAATAACAGGGTCAGAAATAAAAAATGGCAACAAAATTTTAAATGTAATACATGTATCATCTCTTATATGTTTGTGACTAGGAGGAGGGCGGGGCCAGGCAGGGACTACGCATGCCAGGCCCCCCAATTGGGCCAACCAGCCGAGTAGAGGGATAAATGCAGCAGTCTGGGAGAGATAGACACATGCAGCTGCCCTGTGGCTTGCCACAAGAGGGAGACATAATATTTACTGAAGCCGGTTGCGGCATGGAAGAGACATCACACACACTACGAGCTGATGGTAGTCCAAAATTATGAAGGATTTTGTACTTCTTCAAGAATTAACAAACTGATGTTCATGAGTTTGCAGGTTAGTGTATGAAACTGGTGTAACTGCAAACTGAACGATTCGAAATGGCGACATTTATTATGCAATTTCTCTGCATGTAGCATTGAATGGGTCTTACATTCAAGCTATCAAAAAAAGAAAAACATACTTATAACCGAAAATACAAAATTAACAATGAAAACCAAACAGATTATTTTTTATTGCTCTATTAAGCCGTTTCACTAACATCCATTAGCCATCCTAAGCTCCGGGTGTGTTAATATTTCACACTTTGAGTCACCAATCTTATTGAAGACAGTGAACTTTAACCAACAGAGCCTGAGGAAGGTCTCGGAGCCCCTGAGGTCTCTCCCTGCAGCATCTGGAAACTAAATCTAGCTAACTTTTAAAACAGAGGTATCTTGTTAAACTTCATGCAAAGGGCTCCAAGAAAAATTTAAGTGACCCAAGAGGCATTTAATAAACAGTGAAAGCACACGGCAATGTTTGCCAAAGGAAACAGACTGCTTAGAGGGGGAAAAAGTCAAACCACACACGCTTCCTTTGCCAGCTCAATGGAGCCTGCGATAAATAAAAAGAGTGGCTTGAACAAGATATGGACTGATAGGATATCCTTGGGTCACACAAAAATTTTTTATGAAAATGATCTTGCCAGCCTGGAGTTTCACACATGAGAGGAATACAAAGGCTTACTGTGGAGGAATGTATAATGTCAGCAGAGGGAAAACTGGGGGAAGGAGGAAGTGGGGTCACTTCCAATGGATTCAAAATCTCCATCTAGATAATGCCTTGTATCATTGAGACACTACTGTAAACATCTACATGAATAGTGCTGCTGTTTGGTATAATAGTGATGTACAACTGTAGAAATTCAGATTCTCATTTTTAAGGCATAAAAATCTCAATAATGAAATTGTTGTGTTATATATTGAGTGTTAAATAAAACCTATCCTGATACCTCCAAAAGGTGATATTGCACTCTGTTACTCCACATCGCACCAGGAGAGGAAATCATGCAAAGGCAGGTGAAAATTACTTCTGGGCACCAGAAGTGTGCACACATGCACACACACACACAATGCATGTGTCAAAAGAGCAATTACACTGCATTTTCAGAAGATGATTAACAGACTTTTTATCACTCTAAAACCTGGGAATTTCATTTGGAGGTCTTAAAAAGTGTGCACAATCTTCCTTCAAAGAAACAACCCCCGCACCTCTCCCCTTAATAGAGGCATTTCCTGTCTGTACTGGGTAATAGTAGATGAAAATCTACAGTGCATTACTACAGAGTAATATTTTGTGTCAGGCAATGGTTTTTAGCACTAGAAGATTTGCAATGAAATTACTGTAAAGTAGAAAATAATTTAGGAAATGATTGAAAAAGGCTTTGAAAGCCAATCGCCAACCAAATCTGTGCTGCCTATTCAGCTACATCAGCAGCATTTGAACGGAGGATCTTATACTAATGATGCTTTTACTTATTCACATAACATTCTATCTGTCTCATTTAAATGCTGTTAAAAAGGCTTTGCTCTTCTCTCTCATTTGATTAATTTAAAGGTATCATCTCATTAGCAATTCAAATGAACCAAGGAGCAATTAGGCCTATTTCATGTTTCATGTGTGCCAGTTTTCTGCAAAAATGGACACCACTTAGTGTAGCTGATATTAAAATGACTCAAGGAAATGGGTATGGAACTGAACAATTTAATATAATTTTTTTTCCTTCTTTCTCTCATATGACCGCTCTCTTTTAGATGTGCTATGCCTGTTGTTTCTTGTTAAGACCAGGGTGTAATTCCATTGAAAATGATATATGAAAACATTTATACACATTATTTCCAAATGTTTGAAAAGGCTGTTGCCAGTTAGTCAGCTTGCATATTCTCATCTGCAGCTAAACAAGTCATCTTAATAAGTAACCATAGCAACAGTATCAGTATCATATTATGATAGTCCTTTCGATGTTCCATTTATCACTTTATTATAGTGATACTGTTATATTTAGAATCTGTTAGTATTGTGTCTAAAAACTATTTTAGAATTATTAAATTGTTGATGTGGGAATAATTGTACTAGGGACGCCAAAAACCTGGGTTGCAATAGAAAAATGAACTGTCTACTCATTAAAATTCCTTTAAAAGTCGACCCACTCTGAAAAGTCATTGTACAACGCGCACACTGGTTCAAACAGTCTGTTCATGTACTTCCTAAAGGATTAGAAGCATCATAAAGAACCCATTCTGTGTGTTTATGTGCTTGGAGTGAAAAAACTGAATTGTTTTATTACTCCTAAAGCTACAATAAACACAGGTGGTTATAAAGGTGACAACAGCTGCAAGACGCTCCAGTCATAACAAAGTGCTGCCAATATCCACAGAGGTTCTCCAACCATCAGCCCTTCATCCACCCTTCACCTACACGCTCTGTCTCTCAAATGAAAAACTACTCATTTCATATTTCATTATTCCCATTGCATATTCAAATCTCAAAATGGGCTAATATCAACTAACACATCCGCTTATGACCAAGAAATACATTGTGAAGTATCTGTATCAGCCCTTGTTATTTACAGGTACATCAACTGCACTTGGTGTTTTAACTCTTTTTTTATGTTCTTACACTATCCAACTTTTTAAAAAGCAGTTTAGGCAGCACAGGCTTTTAACCTCACCAACAGTGACTGGAATGTTCCAAGGACATACACACAGTGGATGCAGACTGAGAATTACTCAACTGTGGAATGCAATTGCAAGACCCACAGTGAGGAATACATATGGATTTTAAACAGTATTTACTCTCTAACTAGCCTACCACTTATTTTTTCCCCATCTTTTGTTCTCTCATACACAATCTTTCACAAAGACCACTAAATGTCTTCAACACACACACACACGCACGCACGCAAACTACACCCACCTCTCAGATGCTCTCAAGAGGTAGAACAGATATAATTTCACAGCTGAGCTGCTAAAGCCACTGAGCTGTGGGGTGTACGCAATTTCACACCTGAGGTTACAATAGCGTTACAGATTGGATCTGTGACTTTACAAAGTGAAGGTATGTACACTCCCCCAGGGCCCCCCATGCCTTCCCTAAAATAATCATACTTTTGCAAAACAAAATAGTACATAATACTGTATATCCTCTCAACGGACCTACTGCAATCGTTTGGAATAAATTCAGCCTTATTGGTTAATTCGATGGGAATACAGCTGTAGGAATACAAATTAATCCAAGGAATTCCAGCCAGTTTTTGCTTAGCAGTCAGAGTGCTTAGGTGACAAACCATCTCTAAATCAGTATTGCATTTAAATAAATAAATAGCTGGGGGGCTTGGCTGGTTAGCATACTTCCAGGGATTTCTTTGCCATCCAAAAAACTGCTATTGAGATGAATGGATTGCTAGTTTTATCCAGATGTCATAGACCTCTGGATCAGGATTATCAGACACATTCCCAAGATGATCTCAGATCTACACTAACAACCTGCAACTATGAACAGGTCTAGCCATCTTTTCAAAACCACCCTGAGGAGCTGATTATGCAAATGCAAGGCTAGCTAATTAATTGGCAGTCAGAGCGCCCGTCTCCCAAACTCTGCAATGGCGAGATCAGTTTCTTGACAGTGAATTGGGGATCGTGCCCAGAGGCAACAACAAAATAACAGAGATTTACAGTGCCTGATGATAATCAAGAACCATAATTGCTTTTTCAATCACAACGATAATGACACAATCTTGATGTAGAGCATTGTAATTGTGCTATTAATATGTATACTCTCCCAGCATTGCAGCCATCTGTTAGAGTAGAGAGAGAGAGAGAGAGGTGCTCAGGGGCTCTTCAGCACTTTAAGAGGACGTGTTACGTAGCTGACTACTGTCGGAACGCGGTCAAATGTGTATATAATGAGGGCGTTAAATGGCTGGTTAGGAGCAATTTATTCTCTAAAGGGAAACATTGAAAATTAATATGCCATGTCAGCACTGCCAGAGTGCTTGTAATTAAAGATTACAATAGATAAGTGAGCTTTGGAGTCATCAGAGATGGTATCTTATGCTGAACGCACTTTTTGAATAAAGCAATAAGTCACTAGAGGCTAGTGATTTTGCCACTAGTAAAGCATGTTCTTAAGGCTTGGTCACATTTACCTTTGCATGGCAAAATTTTGAAGGCCAAATATAGTCATCTAAATGGGAATCCATGCTATAAGGATTCCAAAGTTTTAGCTGATGGACTTCAAGTTCAGAAGAAATTTCCCTATGCCAATTTTACATAGGGTTCAAGTTTTATGAACTTTGACACATAAATTCACATTGTTGACCAATAGGAAGTTGCTTGGTTTGGTAGTGACCTTTGTGTGGGCAGTGCTTCGTATAGAGCGACATTGGCTGCTTCTCATTTCTGAAGTTGTGCATACTCGTGTGCAAGAAAAGGAAATGAGGATGGAGGAATTGAAGCAAGAGTATTCGTAAAATGGAATGTCCTGCTCACTCATGCGTCACTTCAAAGCGCCATCACTGCACAGCTGCAGAACCTCGGCATGCTTGCCGTTATGTTATTGAAACTTTATTAATATATTCCTAATAACTCCAAATAATTCAAAATGCACTGGTAGAAGTATTTGACAATTATAGTTTATTTAAACTGTAAAGGTGAACTTGGATTAAAACTACTGTACCAGGTGTAAACGGGAGGTGAATTTATGCATGCGCCAGGTGCTTTGACCAAAAAGACTTTAGCATAGGATGCTCCAGTGCGTCCTCGCTCAAGCGTCCTCGGTAAGCTTCCTCTGTCCTCCATCCTTGCGTTGCATTTAGAGAATTGATACGTCCTTAAAAATGGTAGACTTTGATTGGTTTCCAGGTCACGGTCTAAGGACGGAGGACAGAAGAAACGAGGATGCACAGAAACGAGAAGCACCCATTGACTATTCGCAATGGACGAGGAAATCCTTTTAGCGTTATAATGTACGCTTTTATAACTTCAATCTCCCAGAGAGAAAGTGCAGCATATAAAAAAAAGAGGCTGTTTGACAAGTAGCTTTGCAGTTTCACTCTGGCTTAACATTCGCCTATGCAGAGCAGTGAGGCACTTACAATGGAAGTGATTGGGGCCATTCTGTAAACCCCAACTCACTGTTTTATTCAACAACATACATTACACACTTTATATATCAGTTGTGAATTTTGAAGCAGTATTGAATAAAACACCCCATAGCGAATTAGCCTTCCAGGCTCACCAACAAATTAGCGTCACGGCTGAACAGATCTATTGACATTTTTCTTTTTGAAACAGGAAGTTGGCACGGGACATATCGAAGCAGGGCTTTCCTAAGTAGCCAATAGCTTTTAGTGCTACTTGCTACTGCTATTCAGAAGTAGGTGGTGTTGAGAGGGAGGGACAGTCTAGAAGGCATTTGATTGGACAAAATGCAAAAAGTTAATGAGTCATCAGTATTTTTATACAATTTTCCCAAGATGAAAAATACTTCATTTTAAATGAGTATATTTAGCATGTAGATGACTCCAAAGCTAACAGACATGGTCTAAAAACATGTGTGTCAAATACACCATTCAGGCCTTTAAGGTTAATTAAAAGTATAGTTCACAGCGCTGTTACAAGATTAAGGTCAACAGGCTCTTCTGTTGGATAAACACCTGTAACACAGTACTAACCTCAGACAATCTATCCAATAGCTTTATTGCCTTTACTAATGTAGTCACCTAGAGTGAATTATGAAGTCAACATGGGCCCCAAGCAACTGGCTGCAAATGATTTATGCTTCAGACTAGAAGCTAATCACACGTTCACCAGGTGTGGGATAAAATATTCTCCCCTCGTCTCTCCAGATGGTAAGGCATCGAAGAGCCCCTAAGGTTTATTTGCAACCAATTCCCCCCGCAACGTCAACTCTAGTGCACAGAGGTTACATACCAGGACTGCTCAGCTCTGCCCGTAACAGAGGGGGTAATTAGATCGCACACACCGCAAATTGCAAACCGGCATATGGTACTTCTCAGCCAAGAGCCTACAGCTAACAAAGGGAAGAGTATTTTTACGTGGTGCAATCTCTAATCTCATAAACAATACTAAAGACATGATGTAAAGCTCCGGGGTGCCATGAAAGCAGAGGCATATTGCATTTAGATGGAGCCCATGGGGCCGGAGCTGAAATATGGTGATTTGATTGCAAGCGCCTGTAAATAGCTTTTGCCAGTTCAGCCAGCCTACGCTAAGAGCACGATTTGCAGCACAGCTTGCTTTGATTCAGTGAGAAATAAACCACACAAACGTACGGCAAAGCTTCGCATTCTGATGTGATATGTTTTGAATATTACCAAAGGCTTTTGATCACTGAGATCACAGACTTGATTTAACTATCTGGATAAAAAACACTTTCGCTCAGTTGCGCTTGCGCTTTCCCACTGCTAGGCTTTACAAAGTTTCTTGACATTGATGATTGAACTCCGTTTGAAATATTGGGTCTATGTTTAAGTGCATGTAGATCCAAAGATAGGCCACAATCAAGAATCTTGACACTTACTGTAAAGATCTGCATCTGATTTAATTCAGCACACATGCCCGTCAGCCATTACCAGATGTAAGGCCGACACTCACCACAGGAAATTGTACAAATGGATGCTGTACAGCAAGCGGCAAAACATGAAACAGATGTCAATTATCCAATCAAAGCCTGAATTACATTATAAATGCTTTTAGATTTCAGCAGACCTTTGCTGGGCACTGCTAAAAGGCAAGTATTACTGGGTTATTGGGTGTCTTACAGCAAAAAGACAATCCAATTTACTGATCTGAAAACATTTAGACGGTAAACTTCCAACTTGAGGTGCTCAGAAGAGAGGATACCCAGGAAAATAACTCAATATCTGGTCAAATGAGCATTTAGTCTCAGACGGCACAGAGAAACTGACCATCACAACTTCCGAAAGGGCAAATAAGTTTTTATTATAAATCTGTCTAGAAACACAATGGTATTTACAAGGCACAAGGATGAAATATTCACTCGATTTGCACAAGTTTGCAAGTTTATTCAATCAAATGCTTGCAGATATTTAGAGTTTCGTTTGAGGCACTTAGTAGCAAGGAAACTACAGACATCCACGAGCAGAACTGTGTAGTCATCTCTGTTTTCTTAGTTGTGTCGCTGAAATAGTCTGCACTTATTTTCTGTACTTAGTCACTACACATTCCAGACGTCTGGCTATGCAAAACTAATGAGTAAATGACAAGAAATGACCCTGGAAAGAGACAGTGATATCTATACAACAAGGGAGGTGATACACATTTCCATTATGTTCTGCGAGGCTTCCGCACAAACTCATAAAAGAACAGAGGTGCAAGGAAAGGTGAAAGAGATAAAATAGCTGAGATGTTTTTGTGGAAAAAAGGCTTACAACTCTACAGTGCCTTAAGGAGAAACAAAATGGAGCTGTGATATCTCCTTTGCTAGCCTGAGGCCGTGTTCATAGAAGCTCAGAGTCAGAGATCTACAGAAGCAAAAGAGCTGCACAGAGAATCATTTGCACCATTGAACAGAACACTTCGGATGCATATTACGTGCCTCATTTTGTACCACACAAAACAGCTCCAATCACCCTGTAGGCAGATGTGCCCTTAGAAGTGAAGGATGTGCTGCAAGTAACTTTTATGTATCCTTTATATACAAGCAAAAACAGCACAGCAAACAAGAGAAAAAGAACAGCTTAGAGTTCTCTCAACAGTTTTTTAAAGCATGAAATATACACTGATAAGCAAAACATTATGACCACCTACCTAATATGCTGGTGCTCCTCCACGTGCCGCCAAAACAGCGCTGACCTGAAGAGGCATGGACTCTACAAGACCCCTGAAGGTGTCCTGTGGTATCTGGCACCAAGACATTAGCAGAAGATCCTTCAAGTCCTGCAAGTTGCGAGGTCCTGGATCGGACTTGTGGTCCAGCACATCACAAAGGTGCTAAATCGGATTAAGATCTGGGGAATTTGGAGGCCAGGGAAACACCTTGAACTATTCGTCATGTTCCTCAAACCGTCGGTCTGAATAATGTGTGCACTGTGGCAGGGACATGATCTTGCTAAAAGAGGCCACTGCCATCAGGGAATACTATAGCCATGAAGGGGTGTACTTGGTCTGCAACAATATTTAGGTAGGTGGCATGAGTCAAATTGAGGTCGACATGAATGGCCAGACCCAGGGTTTCCCAGCAGAACATTCCCTCCACACTTCCCCAGGTAAATGGCGCACATATACACAGCCAACAATTTGATGTAAAAAAAAAAAAAAGGAACTCATCGGACCAGGCGACCTTCTTCCACTGCTCCAAGGTCCAATTCCGACACTCGTGTGCCCATTTGTAGGCACTTTCAATGGAGGACAGGGGTCATGATGGGCACTTTGACTGGTCTTTAGCTACGCAGCCACATATGCAGCATGATGCGACGCAATGTGTTTTGTGACTTGTGCCACAGTAGACCTTCTGTTGGTTTGGACCAGACGGGATAGCCTTCGTTGCCCTCGTACATCAATGAGCCTCATCTCCACTTTATCTCTCTGTCGCCTCTTACTACAACACATAACAGCTGTTAGTAAAAATGCCCACAGGTGTAACTCCTTACTACTCTCATCTCCCGGCCTCGCTCTCCATTCACAAATTGCCGCTCAACCACACCCCCATCTCCACATACCCCATCACCTGACTCCCCCCTAACTCCCTGGTTGGGGAGCCATCCGGTCTGCCTGCTTGTGTCAATCATTACCTTATATGATGTCATCCAGATAGGCAGTGGGATACACAGCGTGTGGGCAGAGGACTCTGTCCGTGAGTTGCTGAAATGTAGCTGGGGCCCCAAACAAACTGAACGGAAGGGTAACAAACTGGTGTAAACCAAACAGAGTGGAAAATGCAGATTTTCCATGGGAGTCAAGGGAATCTGACAATATCCCTTTGTCAAATCCAGTGTAGAATAAAACGGAGCCATGCCTAACCGATCTAGCAGTCCGTCAATATGAGGCATCGGATTTATCAAATTTAGACACTGCATTTACTTTTCAAAAATCCACACAGAACCTAACCAACCCATCTGCCTAAGGTACTAGAACCACCGGGCATGACTAGCCACTTGTTTCTTGTGCTCGGGTAACCGGTAGGAGCATGTGTGTACCACTACTTTTGGGGTCATCTCAATGTGGTGTTCTATAAGATTCATGCGACCAGGCAGAGACGAAAACATGGCAGAATATTCCCTTTGCAATTTGGCCACCTTCGTGATTTGGGACGGTGAGAGGTGGTCTCCACAACAGACCAGGTTGATTTGATTTTGGGGTATTAAATTCACCTCTGGCCAAGCTCCTCGCTCTCAGAAATTACAGTCACCAAAGCCACTGGTACCTCCTCTCTCCAATATATTAGTAAATTGAGGTGGTACACCTGCCATGCTCTGCCTCTATCTGTCTGTTCTGCCTCATAGTCAACATCCCTAACTCGCCGTGTGACCACAAAGGGCCCTTGCCACTTGGCAAGTAATTGAACTCGATGTAGGTAGCAATATAAGTACTTTATCTCCCAGTGTAAACTCCCATAGCCAAGTACCCTTGTTATACAGTCTGGACTGTCGTTCTTGAGCCTGTGCTAATCGCCCCAGTGTATGGAGTTTTGCTCCCAAGTCAAGAACGTACTGAATTTTGTTTTTAATCTGTGAAGGTTAACCAATTGTCCTTGCCACATGCCACGTGGCCATCGTCCATACAGTAAGTTCCCGTGGAGGCTTGCGGGACCTCTCGAACAGTAAATAATAGGGGCTTGAGCCCCTTATCCCAATTCCGAGCATCATCATGAACAAACTTACGAATCATGTTCTTAAGTGTTTTATTAACTCATTCGACCAGTCTGTCTGTCCAATGATGGTACACACTGGTCTGAATCAATGAATCCCCAGTAATTCGTAAAGTTTGCGCAGAGTGCGAGACATGAAAGTAGTGCCTTGGTCAGTGAGGATCTTTTTCGGGTTCCCCAATTGGGAGATAATTTTGAAGAATACCTCTGCAACACACCGTACTGAGATGCGGAGAGGCACTGTCCCCGAAATGTAATTGTGACAGCCACTAAAGGGTGTTCATGCACATCCCCATGTAAAAAAGTAAATTGGAAAACAACTACACTATTAAGTATTTTTTTTACGCCATTACGATACTGTATTACATTATCCTAAGTCTGTTGCATGGAGAAGATGATATATGTCACTACCACTCTGACTTAGTGGCTTTTGTGAAGTGGTATGATACCAATTAACTCTTTTTAAATGCAAGGAAAACAAAGGAAATCATATTCGCATTCACCTGGAAAGCTCATATACAGCAAAGATTATATATTCTTAAGACTTTTTAAGTTTTTGGTGTAAATCAAAAGATCATGTTTCTATTTCATCAAGCAATCTTGGGTAGCCTTGTAAGCTGCGGGATACAAGCGTGGTTTGGAAACCTTTCAGTTCAGTTGAAATCACAGCTTGCTCGATTAGTAAAAACAGCAATGAAAATCATGGGAGTTAAAGAATACACACCCCTTCAATCTGTCTACAAGCAGGTGGTTTTAGGGAGAGAAAACGGTGTCTGATTCAAGCCATGTTCTCCACAATGAATATCAGATTCTACCATCAGGAGTCTTTATAGGGTCCCTATGTGTAAGAGCAATCGCTACAAAAAATATTTTGTGCCTGTATCAGCTAAAATCTTTACAGGAACTATACAGGTGAACTGGATGTATGTGTGTGTGTGTGTGTGTGTATGTATATTGTATAAAAGTCCTCCTTATTTGTATTTTGTTGTTGTGCATGTATGTTGGCACAGCAACCGAGAAAATGTTCCCTAATGAGACAATAAAGTTGAACCTAACCTAACCACTTAATCCACCAAGACCTTAACATGTGGCCTTGTTAGGAGATGATCAACGTTATTCGCTTCACTTGTGAGTGGTCATAATGTTTTGGCTCATCAATGTATACTGTTTGTGCATGTGTGAGTGTGTGTGTGTGCGTGCGTGTGTGTGTGTTAGAGAGAGAGAGAGTTGGGGTTCATAAAAAAAAAAAGAAGATGTATATGATCATTTTTATTTATATTATTTTAAATAGGCTCATGTAGGTGATGCAGGTTTGAGTCCCGCCTGCAACATATCCTGATTGCATTCTCCATCTCCATTGTGCGTGCCTAATAAAGAGGCAAACCACCTTAAACAAAGCTAGTACGGGTCATTTTTAGAATATCACAAAGTTGAGACCAGCTGAAGAGTCTAAAATGAACATTTCTGTATTTACCAGATTTATCTTCTTTGACGTCAAGTATTGTGGGCCAACTTCAAATCTTTGCATGACCTGGTCTGATTGCCAATAAATCTGACTAAAGGAGCATGTGAGTTAGGAGTTATTTGTTGCATGCCAGTCATTGATCTTATAATTGAAAATACATAAGCATTTCCATCTGTACTGCATGCTCTGTTACAGGTCAGCCAGAATGTGATCTTTTCCATGTGACAAGGGCGCCCCCATATGGATTTGAAAGATATGTTATGTACATACAGTATTTATGCATAGAAATGTACTTTATATGTTATGTTATATGAATGTAACATTCCTCGCAGGTGATTAAAAAGATTTCAAAACTATTAAACGGCTCATGTGTAATAGCGTAAACTCTAAAGGTAAAGCCTAATCATTTAGCTAATTAGGTGTATATTCTTCCAATAATCAGTATTAAGTTCACCCTTAACTACTATGGGATGAATGTAATGCTCATACTAGCAATGAAAGAAAATACTACAAAAATAATTAGATGCGTTGTTGGTACTTTTGTTACTTGTAGTTATGTTTTGGCAGCCTAAAATCTGTAAAATGAGTTTATTTTACACCAGCTACATTGCCTGCTCCCTTCTTGATTATTTGTTTGTCTATACTGAATAAATATTTTATCTTCTGATCAAAAGTGAGAATTTATTTTAATATAAATGTTAAAAATATAAGCCTGATGTGTATACAAATCCAAGGTGTTCAAAAATAAGCCGAGACATTATACTTGAAAAGTACTCTTAAATGCTGGTCTAGAAAACAGACCGATAATTTCACTGCTAAGAGCCCTGGACACACATCGCACACTCGAATATACACACTTAACTAGCGAGTAAACACTCCGTTTCGAAAATGTCAACTACATCTGCATCGTGACCTGAATTAAGCCAAGGACTGGCCGGAGAATGATGCGCACAATTCACTTTACACTCAAAAGACGTTTCCTGGAAATCAATGGTCATTTTGTGTCCAATACAGAGAATAGAGACATGGGGGTTTTCACTGGCAACGGGATATGGAGTCCAGTCTGCGTCCTCACAAAATTTTTCAGTCCATTTTTCCTTTGTCTTTAAAAATGGTAGTCCAAGATTTTGACCATTTAAATAGAAGTACAGTAAACATATTCCAAAGTTCATCAAAGAGCTATTGTGGTATAGGCTTGGAGTTGTTGGAGCATTAGCTTGGAGAATTCAACTGAATTGGCCCCATCACTAACATCTCCAACTCCTTTCCTATCAATGTAATGTTTTGTTACATTTCTGTGACCCAGAGTCCTTAAAGGAATAGCCCAAAAAAAAAAAAAAAAAAAAATATGTCATCATTTACTCACCCTCATGTTGTTCCAAACCTACATGTTTTCTTTAAAAAAAAAAAAAAAATGGAATAAATGTGAATGGTGAGTGAGGCTGTCAGTCTCTAACATTCTCCAGCAAATAAAGAAAGTCATGCAGTTTTGGAACAACAGGGTGAGTAAATGTTGACACAATTTTAATTTTGGGGTGAACTCTCTCTTTAATATTTATATGGGAACATTCAAAACCCATTTAAACCTAACCCTATCCATTCAGACTTGTCCATAGTACCACTGGGACACGTGTCCTATTTTTCTATTTGTCTGTTTTGGCGTTCACAGTGCCTGTGTGCTCGAGCTGATGATCTCCATGAAGGTGGCCTCTATCTGATAGCACAGTTGTACATCAGGGTCGGCTCCACCCAGCTCATCTGCAGATCTCTTGGGCAGAGAGAGTTTGGATTCTGATGGCGGTATTTCCTGTGGCTTCTCTTTCAGATACTGGAGCCCTAAAGACAAGAGCACAGAGGATTAGATCTCCGTTTTTACAGCGGCAATAAGGGTAGTTGACACATAACATGTTGAATAAAAAAAGTGAATGAACAAGATAGCATTAGAAAAATACAACATTTTTAGACACACTTAAAAATGGCAGTATTAGATACAAAATATGAAATCAAATGACATCTGCAAACAAATTATGTAAATACATTTTACATATTTTACTAAGTTTTCAAAATATACATGTATAAAAATGTTGTTTTAATAGTTTTAAATTAAGGATAACATGTCAAACTGCAGGACACAGCTGCTTGAAATGTCAACTCTCCATAAAATTACTCAAAACATTTCAGCAATTTCTTTTTTATCATCTTGTTCTTTTGCATTAAATTGCCACAGAAATTAATAACTCAACAATGATATATTACAATTCACAGTTAATTAAAAAACAAAAACGTCAAATACAAGAAAGATCCACTAACGGCCGATGAGAGGGTCAATGTCTCTGGCCTTGGTGGTGACATCAGCAGCAGACACCTGTCCCACTTGCACCAGCAGGGACATGACATCATCAAAGACAGGAGGGAAAGCCTTGCAGAAGGAAACCAGGCATGGCAGAGTCGGCATGAAAAATGTAAAACGCTTGGCACGGGTCAGTACTGTAAAAGACCAAATAAATCAGTTACCTAAGTTATTATATAACATAGAATCACTTCAAATGAGGGGAGAAGCTTCTGCGAGCAGGTGCACTGGACAATATTATACCAAAAGTGTATTTAAAAAAAACTTAAGACTCTTCTGGTATTTAATTCAATTAAACATAATAAATAGATTTTTGATCCATAATTTATAACCACTGCAGATAAAGTTTATTTGCGAGAGGTACAAAAATGGCCAGCAGAGGGCAGTCTGCGCAAAGATAATGGTTGAAGTTTGCAGACATTGGTTTTTGTAATAAAAGAGTAAAGGTAAATGTCTGAGCTTGACAATTACCAAGGTTATATTTAGACACTCTTTAATAAAATGTCACTTGTAATAAATGAAGAAGAACAGAGACCAAATCCTTATTCGGATGAGATTCGTTTTCTAAACAACGTTTGAGTTATAATTAGTATAACCCAACGTCTGAGATTAATGTACTGATTTGGCCAGGACTAAAGATCTCCATGTTTATTACTGAGGTGGGAGTGTCTGTTATCTAAATGTGGGTGTTCCAGAAGGCTGAAAATATTGAATTAATTTAGGTGATAAAATGAATGCATCTTTTAACTTTCAGTTTAAATTTAAAATGATTTATCATTTTAAACAATGAATTATTTAATTGATTTGTTTTCAGTTTAAAACTTATTTTTTTAAAATTTGGACAGGATTAAAATCACAAAGTACGTCTGTGAAACACGAATTTCCCTAACCTCCTCAGGGAAACTAGACCTGGCCGAAAAGGACTCAAGATAAAGAGAGAACAGAAGAGAGACAATGAGATAAAGCTACAGATAACAGTTTATTCTACCTGTGAGGAGAGTACCCATCACACTAATGGCAAGTCGTGCCACACTCAATGATTTGGGCAGTGCATACAGGGTGCACAGATGGGACAACAGCTGTATGGCAAAGATCTGTGGTAGACAAAACAAAATTGCAAGAAGCATCAAGTCCCCACTGTGTAAGTAATGATGTGGATGGACTCATAAATGGTGGCTTACCTGTTTCTCCAGCTGCGGCTGGGCTAGGAGTTCTGGGATAAAATCTAGACAGATGTGCATGGAAGGAATTCCTGCAACTGTCAAAGGGAGCAGAGCCTGCGGATAACCCTGAAAAAACATTCAAAGAACATTTACAACTGTTTTAAACTCTATTGGTGCTTTAAGTACTCTTTGATCTCATTAAGAATTCTATTATAGGAAAATTATATTAGAACTCTTAAGATGATAATTAAGAATTCCATTAGAAGAACAAATGTAATAGTGTAAGAAATGCAATATCTAAAAGATTTATTTTCTTTGAAACCGATTCAACACAAGATTGATTGTTTTATTCTTTAACCCTTTAAGCTCTGAGGATGTTTTTAAAGATTTCCTGTTTCAGCGGCATACCCAAAATTAAAGGCTAATAACTCGAGAATAAAAACAAAACAACAAAAAACAAAGAGAGTCAAGTGTAAAGAAAACTTTTTCAGATTTGACATTATGTATCTTTAGTATATTATGTGTAAATAAGATGGCTCCGTAAAACTGTTCCCAATCATTTCACCTGCAACATAATTATTTATTTTTGTATTCAACAAAGCAATCAAAAGTTACAGCATTACAAAAATAATTTATCCTAGTGTCCAAAAGCCTCTCCAAACAAATTAAACCTAAAAATTGTCATGAGAACTAATTTACACATACAAGTACAACAATGACCAAAGGTTTGCATAGCATGCAGACATGTTTTTAGCAATGAGACTTCACAGAATGAGTGCCATTTGACTAAATGAGTCTGCATCATTGAGTTTGTGTGATGTACTTTGTGCCATCTCCTGGTGGCCAGACCATTAAAACCATCTGCCTAATATTGTGTAGCTAGCTCCCCCTCGTGCCACCAAAACAGCGCTAACCTGTATCTCAGAATAACATTCCAAGATGCTACTCTTTTCACCACAATTGTACAGATTGGTTATCTGAATTACCGTAGACTTTGTCAGTTCGAACCAGTCTGCCATTCTCTGTGACCTCTCTTATCAACCAGATATTTCCATCCACATAACTGCCGCTCACTGGATGTTTTTGGCACCATTCTGAGTAAACTCTAGAGACAGTTGTGTGTGAAAATCCCAGGAGATCAGCAGTTACAGAATTACTCAAACCAGGCCATCTCGCACAAACAAACATGTGATTATCTAAGCAGCCCATCATGTGGCAGCAGTGCATAAAATCATGCAGATATGTGCCAAGAGCTTAAGTTAATTTTCACATCAACCATCAGAATGGTGAAAAACATTTGATCTCAGTGATTTCGACCGTGGCATGACTGTTGGTACCAGATGGGCTAGTTTGAGTATTTCTGTAACTGCTGATCTCCTGGAATTTTTACACACAAAAGTCTCTAGAGTTTACTCATAATGTTGCCAAAAACAAAAAATCCAGTAAGTGGCAGTTCTGTGGACAGAAACACCCTGTTGATGAGAGAGGTCAACAGAGAATGGCCAGACTGGTTCGAACTGACAAAGTCTATGGTAACACAGAATGCTATTCTGAGATGCTGGTTGGTGCTGTTTTTGCAGCACGAGGGGGACCTACACAATATTTGGCAAGTGGTTTTAATGTTCTGGCTTATCAGTGTATGTAACAGTCATCAATCACATGTCTCTCTGCCCAAATATGGATGATTTTTGCACCAATCTCAACCTAATCAGATTGGTTTAGCATTGCATGATGCTACATCATTTCTGATGATTTATATCTAATCCAGGAAATCTACCGTGTTTTCAGCCAGATAGCAAGATGTTATGTAAATACAAGATGTATGTACTGGCTTTGTGCCAACAATCTATTGATCTATGCATCCCATTACTTTGCATGTGGGCTTATTTGAAAGATAATTGCCTCTTCATGGTATATTTTGTGTTCTGTTTATTTTTCATGAAGTTATACAAGGTTTATAAGCAACACTTGTTCACATGAAACATAAATGTCAAAGACATATACTTAGCTATAACTCGCTATATTTTTGTATGTGCGTAAAACAAATGGCTGGTTGTATTCTACTCTTTGAGAGCTTTCCAACAACATATGACATATGGCTGTTTGAGGAGTTTGATGTTTTTACTGATTACAAAAAAATGAACAGTGCTGAATTTATCATAAAGGATCAAAACGGACCACTTCTGATTTGTCAGCAAATTTCAAAGCACTTGTTCAGTTTTCGACATAATGCCTACGGGTATTGTAAATTAGAGCTTCTAAGCTTTAAAACAATACCTATTTTGTGTTGGTCAAGACTTTAGATATTCATTTTCAAGTTGTGCATTATTTCTAAGATTTTCAGGAAGTTTGACTTTTACAGTAATTGAATCAGTTTACTGTGACTAATATCATACATGTGATGACTTCTTTAACAGAGAGGCATAATTACCTGGAAGTGCACTAGTTTGGCGATGTTGGGGTCTGCAATGAACATTTGGTGCAGCAGACAGCAGATGAGACACTGTACCTCCCTCAGGTCACTGAGCAGTCTGCCCTCAGTATCGTGCTCCCCCTGGGCCTCTCGCCCAGCCCCTTCGTCTCCCACCTGCTTCCATATGGGAATACCAGGAGCCAACTGAACACTCCTCAACAGGCTGTCTATTCCTCTACCTCCTCCCAGCTGCAGTTCCTCTTGTGGGGATGGTAAACACACCTCCAGCAGGATCTGTACAGCTGCACTGTCCTGAAGACACAAAGACAATACAAATGTACCAAATAATGGACTATTTAGAAAATCTGAGAACTACTGTTTACTCTTTCTGAATCTGATAATTCTAATCAATCTAACAATCTAATAAATCTATTTTAGCCAGTTAGATATTGTTTACTTGGTGACATATTTAAATCAGCATCATTGGCAACAACAGTGCTCCACACATACCAAAAATCCCAATGTTTTCATATGCATGGTTTAAAACACATGTACATGATCAACGAACATAAGACATAATGACAACACAGCTGACTAGTGATGCTTTAGGCTGGCCATTGGCCGTCATGTTTGGTCTACCTGAGCAGCCAGTAGAGCGCTCTTCAGCTCCTCTCTGGTGACCTCTGGAGCATCAGATTGGCCGCTGAGCCCAAGGTTTGAGATGGTCTGAGCCTGTCGCTCAAATTCAGCTGTCTCCTTCAGGTGAGCATTAAGATAGGCCTTAGATGCCAGCAGATATCCATTCAGCATATGAACAGTGATGTCCATGAGAGGAGGACATCTGGAGAACAACAAACACCCACGTTCATTCAGTAGAACTAATAGAATTCAGGAAATCAAATCATACACATCAGGGACTGCATTCATGTGACCAGAATGTACTTGAATAGAATATCCTGCATGCACTTTTCTTGCCTTTTTGACACTTTTATTGATATGGACAGTTAAGAAAAGGACAATTGATGGGGAATGAGATCAGAAAATGATGTGAGATTCAAACTTGTCTCCCACAAATTTATACAGTATATACACTTTAACTCTCGAAGCATGGATGGGCCCGCCAGCAGGCCCAATAACTACAGACTTGAACAATACAAACTAAGGTATTATTTTAAAGCTTAGAAGCTGTACTTTGACATGCTGCAGGCATTATGACCAAAACTGAACAAGCGTTGCAATTTGCTGACAAATCAGAGGTGCTTTAGTTATTAATAATTTTGTAATGTACATATTATTGTAATCTCTAAAAACATCAAACAGCCATGTGTAATATGTTGTTGGAAAGCTCTCAAAGAGTAGGATACAACCAGCCAATTTGTGTTATCGGTACTCACAGACATAAATAAAGCTAGTAATAGATAAATACATGTCTTTGACATACATGACAGCCGTGTTTTCCCTTATAACCTCACAAAAAAGAAACGGAACATAAAATATCAAATATTAAACACACACAACATAATCAGATGCATAGATCATTAGATAGTCCACATAAAGCACAATGTACACAGAGCACACAATGTGCTATCTGGCTAAAAAAACATTAGCTTTCCTGAATCAGATGACTTCAATGATGTAGTACGTTGTCCAGTGTCATGGAATGCTAAACCAATCGTATTAAGATTCAGATAGCTGCAACGAGAGGTGGGAGTCATCCAAATATGGGCAGAGAGGATAGTTCACCCTAAATACAGATGGCCACCAGGAGATGTCGCCAAGTACATGACACAGACTCAATCGTGGCTCAAATGACACAGAATGGAACTGAATGAGATCTCGTTCCTCATGCCTGCATGCTTTGGAGACAGAGCATACCTTTAGTTACTGCTGCATTTGTATGTGTAATTAGTTCTTATGTACAATTATTATGTTTTATTTGTTTGATAAACTTTTTTTTTTTATAAATAGGATACATTATATTTGTAATACTATAACTTTTGATTGATTTGTCGTATCAATAAATTGTACTTATCTAAAGGTGACATGATTGGGAACAAAAGCAGTTTTTCCAAGCTACCTTAATGGCACCTAGAGATATGTCAAGTCAGATAAATAAGTAGAAAAAAAAAAGGCAAATTTTTGCCCCAAGTGAGTGATTTCCTCGCTGTTTCTTAGGGAGAGAGACTCATAATTGATCATAATCTATATCATTAAAAAAAATGGAAAAGTTTTGTTTAAAATGATACCAAATAACTGACCCTCTTCAGGTTTTTTTTATAGAGTTATACACCTTTAATTTAGGGCATGCCACTAAAACAGGAAATCTTTAAAAACCATGAAGTTATATTTTAAAAAGGTATGAATGTCACTGCATTAGAATATCAAACCCGATGGCATTTATTTTAAAGAAAGATAGCACTCAAATATTTTTAAAGAAAAACATTTCACAATTATATAAAAGTTTGTTAGAAGTTAAATTATTAGTATTTGTATAAGGTGTTAAGTTATTTGGACACATCTGGTTGTCAGAATTGGTGGCACAGGATTATTGTGATGTCAGTAGTTCATGTAACAGCTGTGTGAATTTGTTAATTTACTTCATTCAAGACGCAATGGCATAATGGCGAAGAAAAATTAGAAATAATTTGTTTACAGATGTCACTTGTTTGAGATTTTGTTGTAAATTCAAACAAATTAATCATTTTTATGTGTGTTCAAATATTTTTGAGGGCCAACCTAAAAAAACAAACAAAAACTAAATGTTGAAAAAAGTAACTGAGGGACAAATCCACAGCAGTAAACAGTAGATAATCCTAAAGCAGATAATACCTGAAGACTCTGGGGTCACACCGCAGAACAATGAGAGGATCTACCATCAGATCATTCTGAGTGTATCGCTGCTGCCGGAGGAGCTTTACTGAGGGCTGCAGAGCATTTACTGTCATCACCCACAGCCTGAGAGAGAGGAGGGGAAATAGTGACTTAGTTTGGAGCGCTTAAGGAGATTTTTCACATATACAATAACAAATGAATGGCTAAGGGAGTCTCACCTGCGTGGCATGACTGTATTAAGTACCATCCAGAGTTTATTAACAGTCTGTAGGACCCTACGAGAGACACCGTCTTCTAACAGCAGCCCCATGCTGCTAGTGAGTGCCTCTGCGTATGGGATCTGATCTCCTGCAGTCAGTAGTGTCAGGTGTTCCAGGATACGCAGTAGTCTGGGACCACCAGAGATTATGTTCTGGAATGCTGGTATAAAAAAAACACATATCCATAATCAGTTTGCATTAGGCGTCCCCTCAAAAGGACAGTGGTTTTACGGTAGTGTTATTAACAAATTTGCAAAAATCATAATACACAGACAGTATTCAGAGAAATCCCTGAAAATTCTTAATATGAGATTCTATATAGACCCTTTAGAAGCAGCAAGTGTTAGAGGGCTGTATAACAGACACTAAAAATCCAGTAGAAAAACAGGCCCATCAGAGCGGCGATGTATGAATACAGAAACACATTCAGGTTCATTACTCCACAGGTGTTCAACTGAGTCATGCACACTAAAGGTCAGACTACAACAACAAACTAGTCATAGACCATAATAAACACTTTTGATCTCCTCCAGTGCCGCAGGGCCTTTATGAGTCTCTCCAAGTAGAGTTCAGTATTCCAGTTAACCGTAGTGTGAAATCTGCTTGACAAATATGTCACACAGCAGAGATGTGCTAATTGTTTGGCAGAACACACCTGATCTACATATTTTTTCATTTTTTTAACCACTCCACAGATTTCAAATTAGAAACTATAGTTTGGCAAGTTGTTTAGGACCTCTACTTTGTGCATGACATAAGAACTTTTTCCAACAATTGTTTACAGACAGATTGTTTCACATTTAATTGACTATATCACAATTCCAATGGGTCAGAAGTTTACATACATTAAGTTAACTGTGCCTTTAAGCAGCTTAGAAAATTCCAGAAAATGATGTCAAGCATTTAGACAATTAGCTTCTGTTAGGCTAAATGAAGTCAATAGGAGGTGTACCTGTGGATGTATTTTAAGGTCTATCTTCAAACACAGTGCCTCTTTGCTTGGCATCATGGGAATATCAAATGAAATCAGTCAAGACCTCAGAAAATAATTCGTGGACATCCACAAGTCTGGTTAATCTTTGGGAGCAATTTTCAAATGACTGAAGGTACCATGTTCATCTGTACAAAAAATAGTACGCAAGTATAAACACCATGGGACCATGCAGCCATCATACCGCTCAGAGATTAACATAGTTTGGTGCGAAAAGTGCAAATCAATCCCAGAACAGCAAATGACCTTGTGAAGATGCTGGAGGAAACAGGTAGACAATTATCTATATCCACAGTAAAACAAGTTCTATAACAACACAAGTGCACATGGGACAAAGATCTTACTTTCTGGGACATTTCCTCTGGTCTGTTGAAACAAAAATGTAACATCATGTTGTGGGGGTGCTTTGCTGCACGAGGGACTGGTGCACTTCACAAAATAGATGGCATCATGAGGAAGGAAAATTGTGTGGATATATTGAAGCAATACCTCAAGATATCAGCCAGGAAGTTAAAGCTCGGTCAAAAATGGGTCTTCCAAATGGACAATGACCCCAAGCATACCCCCAAAGTTGTGGCAAAATGGCTTAAGGACAACAAAGTCATGGTATTGGAGTGGTCATCACAAAGCCCTGACCTCCGAAATTTTGTGGGCAGATCTGAAAAAGTGTGTGCGAGCAAGGATGCCTACAAACCTGACTCAGTTACACCAGTTCTGTCTGGAGGAATGGGCCAATATTTCCAGAAACTTATTGTGAGAAGCTTGTGGAAGGCTACGCAAAACTTTTGACACAAGTTAAACAATTTAAAGGCAATGCCACCAAATACAAAGTGTATGCAAACTTCTGACCCACTGAGAATGTGACGAAGCTGAAATAAATAATTCCTCTACTATTATTCTGACATTTTACATTATTAATATAAAGTAGTGATCCTAAGAATGTTTTCTACTATTAAATGTCAGGATTTGTGAAAAACTGAATTTAAATGAATTTGGCTAAATGCAAACTACTGACTTCAATTGTAAATTCTAAAATTAAAAGGAATGTTCTTTACAGTTTGCTCATATAAGTAAGTAAGTGTGTGTGTGTGTGCTCATACCTTCTCGTAACTGTGTCTGTGAGTATTTACAGGATGAGGAGGTTAGCAACATCTTCCTCAGTAAGGGCAGAGTGCCGGTTACTTCCTCTTCACTGATCCAATCCTCCACCAAACAAAGGTGAGGGTAGTTTGTGGCCAGCAGACGCAGCAGAGCAGAGTGAAGGCCTATAAGTGGAGGGATAGTTTGAATGGAGGAAAAGTGAAGAAGAGTAATAAGGAAGAGATATGACTAAGAAACCTCATGTCAAAACAGCTTCTTGCACCCAAAATAAACAGTGGACTTTTTATTGTTAGAATAATAAATTGTTCTTAAATCATTTGCTGAAAAGATTAACTATCATTAATCAAAATCTATGGTGTAAACTACTGTGTTCAAATCGGAAAACAGATTTATTTATTTCTCATTCAAAATAAAAGTTTGATGTACCAACATCAAACATTCTCGACCATTCTCAATGCAAAGCTCAGTCTATAGTTTATAAAAACTAATCTGCAAAAATAGGTCATTCGGAAATCTTCATGGTAAAGATGAAAGACATTATAGGAATATTTTCTTGAAAAAAAAAAGGGGTTACAGTGAGGCACTTACAATGTAAGTAAATGGGGACAATGAAAGTGAATGAGGCCACTTTTTGGAGGGTTTAAACACACAAATGTGAAGCATATAATTTTATAAAAGCACTTACATTCATTCTTCTGTTAAAACTTGTGTAATATTTGAGTTGTATAAATACACATTTTTACAGTCGTTTTAGGGTTTGTTGACATTGCATCGTCATGTAACACTGTTGTTAAATTGGCTATAACTTTATACAGAAAAGGTTTGTAAGTGATGTTATCACACTAAAATCATGTTTACAAGCATATCCATTACGTCTTGTGGCTATACCTTTGAAAAAGTGAGTACTTTAACATACAAAAATGGGCCCCCATTCAATTCCATTGTAAGAGCCTCACAGTAACCCAGACTATTGCTTTTTTTTTTTATATAGATAAGGAGGAACGAGTCAAAATTACTTTTTGAGGTAATCAACATTATGCCACAAATACTGTCGATTGAACTACACTTGTATAAAACCCGGAACATTCCTTTAACATCTGACCGGTAACATTTGCATTATGAATAATCAGTGTGCATAAACTTGGCCTGAACGACAAAGTGAACTACACTGGTAGATTTCACATTGCAAAAAGTGGGCCAATCATAACAGGTAATTTACATCTAGTCTTAAAGGTATAGTAACAACTGTTTCATTCTAAGGCTCACAGAGAGAGGATGGATAATGGCCACATAAACCTAAATTATGACCATTTTGGTGCAAGAAAGCATGCCTTAAATAAGAGGTGAACTTTAGGGGGGAAAAAATAAAAATGGCCTCTTTAAAACAGATGTTCTTTACCTCCCAGCTCCTGCTGCAGACTCTGTGCCTGGCGGATGAGGTGTTTGATGGGGATCTGGTCCATGAGGGCTGGTGAGTATGATTTAGGCTTCTTCTTCATCAGTGCTGTGAGGAAGGAATTCTCAGTTAAAAAACAGGCCTCTATGGTTTGGCTCATGTACAGGGGATTTTTCATTGTATTCAGTTCATTAACACAGCCAAAGGGTGTCAGTACTCCAGAAGGATAGAGGAAAAAAGAGAAAGAGATTAAATAAGCACAGCACACTGAGAAGGGCTGTATGCATAAACAGTGAAGAGTAACGGCTGTAATAACTGAAGAGAGGCTTCCGAAGCAAAGTCAAACCACGTGTGATTGGTCTGAAAATTGAATATGCCGGCAAGGGAAGAAAGCTGCATCGAACTCATCACAATATTACAGCAGCACTCTCAGTGGAGAGACAGAAACATGTGTATGCTTGCATGCCCCAGATTAGCTCTAGTTAAAGTGATTATGGTATGTTTTGCTTGGGAAGTATTATTTTATAAAATACATGTTCGATTTAAAACTTAGATGTACATACAGTGCATCAGGAAAGTATTCACAGCGCTTCACTTTTTCCACATTTTGTTATGTTACAGCCTTATTCCAAAATAGATTAAATTCATTATTTTCCTCAATTCTACAAACAATACCCCATAATGACAACATGAAAGAAGTTTGTTTGAAATCTTTGCAAATTTATTAAAAATAAAAACGAAAAAAAAAAAAAAAAATCAAAATGTACATAAGTATTCACAGCCTTTGCTCAATACTTTGTTGACGCACCTTTGGCACCAATTACAGCCTCAAGTCTCTTTTTAGGTATGATGCTACAAGCTTGGCACACCTATTACATTCTTCTTTGCAGGACCTCTCAAGCTCCATCAGGTTGGATGAGGAGCGTCAGTGCACAGCCATTTTCAGATCTCTCCAGAGATGTTCAATCAGGTTCAAGTCTGGGCTCTGGCTGGGCCGCTCAAGGACATTCACAGAGTTGTCCTGTAGCAACTCCTTTGTTATCTTGGCTGTGTGCTTGGGGTCGTTGTCCTGTTGGAAGATGAACCTTCGCCCCAGTCTGAGGTCCAGAGCGCTCTGGAGCAGGTTTTCATCAAGGATATCTCCATACATTGCTGCATTCATTTTCCCCTTGATCCTGACTAGTCTCCCAGTTCCTGCTGCTGAAAAACATCCCCACAGAATGATGCTGCCACCACCATGCTTCACTGTAGGGATGGTATTGGCCAGGTGATGAGCGGTGCCTGGTTTCCTCCAGACGTGACGCTTGCCATTCAGGCCAAAGAGATCAATCTTTGTCTCATCAGACCAGAGAATTTTGTTTCTCATGGTCTGAGAGTCCTTCAGGTGCATTTTGGCAAACTCCAGGTGGGCTGTCATGTGCTTTTTACTGAGGAGTGGCTTCCGTCTGGCCACTCTACCATACAGGCCTGATTGGTGGAGTGCTGCAGAGATGGTTTTTCTCCTGGAAGGTTCTCCTCTCTCCACAGAGAAACGCTGGAGCTCAGTCACAGTGACCATTGGGTTCTTGGTCACCTCCCTGACTAAGGCCCTTCTCCCCCGATCGCTCAGTTTGGCCGGGCGGCCAGCTCTAGGAAGAGTCCTGGTGCTTCCAAACTTATTCCATTTACGGATGATGGAGGTGCTTGTGCTCATTGGGACCTTCAATGCTGCAGACATTATTCTGTACCCTTCCCCAGATCTGTGCCTCGATACAATCCTGTCTCGGAGGTTTACAGACAATTCCTTGGACTTCAAAGCTTGGTTTGTGCTCTGACATGCACTGTTAACTGTGGGACCTTATATAAACATGTGTGTGCCTTTCCAAATCATGTCCAATCATCTGAATTTACCACAGGTGGACTCCAATCAAGTTGTAGAAACATCAAGGATGATCAGTGGAAACAGGATGCACCTGAGCTCAATTTTGAGTGTCATGGCAAAGGCTGTGAATACTTATGTACATGTGATTTTTTTGTTTTTTATTTTTAATAAATTTGCAAAGATCTCAAACAAACTTCTTTCACATTGTGATTATGGGGTATTGTTTGTAGAATTTTGAGGAAAATAATGAATTTAATCTATTTTGGAATAAGGCTGTAACATAACAAAATGTGGAAAAAGTGAAGCGCTGTGAATACTTTCCGGATGCACTGTACACTCACCTAAAGGATTATTAGGAACACTATACTAATAATAATAATACATTTTATTTATAATGCACTTTACATTTCAACTAAATCTCAAAGTGCTACAGTAACAAAGAATTTAAACACAGTTCCAGGAGAAATAACACAAAATCAATAAATAGCAATAAAACACCAGAAAGATAAAAATAAAATCATGAAAGTTAAAAGGCCTTTTGAAATAAAAATGTCTTTAGGCCCTTCTTAAAAACCTCCACAGTTTGTGGAACCCTTAGGGTCTCTGGGAGGGCATTCCAGAGCCGTGGGGCGACTGCCTGAAAGGCCCTGTCTCCCATAGAGAACAGTTTAGTCCTTGGTTGGTACAGGTAGTAGGTAAAGGTAGAGGAGCGGAGGTTTCGTGTGGCGTTTTGTGGTGTGAGAAGTTCAGTGAGGTAGGCAGGGGCAGTTCCATGTATGCACTGATGGGTAAGGAGACAGATTTTGTACTGAATTCTGTGTTGGATGGGCAGCCAGTGTAAGAATTTCAGGACAGGTGTGATATGATCGTATTTGCGCCTCCTCGTCAGGACCCGGGCAGCGCAATTCTGAATATGCTGGAGCTTTTGCAGGCTTCTGCCAGGGATCCCGACGAGGAGGGCATTACAATAGTCCAACCTGGAGGAGACAAAGGCATGGATCAACCTCTCTGCATCCGGTTGGGAGAGTGAAGGGCGGAGTTTGGCAATGTTTTTAAGGTGGAGGAAGGAGACCTTACAGAGGTGGCGGATGTGGGTGTCCAATGCGAGATTTGAGTCAAATCTGATTCCGAGGTTTGTAACAGAGGTAGACAGGGCGGTGTGATGACCAAAAATGAATATACTGCTGAGGGAGGAGGACTGGGTTTGGTGTGGTGTACCGATCAGAATGGCTTCGGTTTTACTGCTATTTAATTGAAGAAAGTTGTCAGACATCCATGCCCCTATCTCCTCCAGGCAAACCTGAAGTGCAGACGGCAGTGCTGAGGGGAGTGAGGAGTCCATTTTTATGTATAATTGTTTATCGTCTGCGTAACAATGGAATGAAACGTTATGTTTATGGATGATGTGACCAAGGGGCAGTAAGTAGATGTTGAAAAGGGTCGGACCGAGGACAGACCCTTGTGGCACTCCGCAGCTGACCGTGTGGGGTGATGATTGGGACTGTCCTAAAGCCACATACTCCGACCTGCCTGTGAGGTATGACTGGAACCAGCTTAGTGTAGTCCCCGAGAGTCCAACCTCAAACTGGAGACGATGGAGCAAGATGTTGTGATCCATGGTGTCAAAGGCAGCCAACAGGTCCAGTAGGAGGAGGAGAGATGGTGAGCCCTGGTCTGCAGTCATAAGTAGGTCATTCATGACGCGTACCAGAGCTGTCTCTGTGCTGTGTGCTGCTCTAAAACCTGACTGAAATTTTTCGTATATGTTATGGATGTGAAGGTGATTGTGAAGTTGGGCTGCAACAACTTTTTCCAGAACTTTAGACAAAAACGGCAGGTTTGAAATGGGTCTGTAATGAGCCAGGATTTCAGGGTCAAGTGACGGCTTTTTTAGATGTGGGCGGATAACTGCAGTTTTGAGAGCTGGAGGAACCTGACCGGATTTGAGTGACTGATTGAG
Organism: Xyrauchen texanus; assembly: GCF_025860055.1. Taxonomy (NCBI): domain Eukaryota; kingdom Metazoa; phylum Chordata; class Actinopteri; order Cypriniformes; family Catostomidae; genus Xyrauchen; species Xyrauchen texanus. The sequence continues at coordinate 14,515,271 of NC_068319.1, read as the reverse complement.
GATTACTGTGATCAGTGGACTGATGGCTGTAATGTTGGATTTTAATAATGGTGTGGGGAGAGGGTCCAGTGAGCATGTGGAGGTTCTCATGCACTTTATGATCCTCTCCACCTCTGTCTGAGAAATGCATGAGAAGAAAGAAAATGTGTTTAATGGATTTGTGAGACTGATTTTGGAGGAAAGTGGAACTGTGGCAGAGAAGTTGGACCGGATGGATGCCACCTTGTTGGTGAAAAAGTCCATAAACTTATTGCACTGGTCTGAACAGATGTCAGCATGTGTAATACTGTGTTTGACCCCCTTTCGCCTTCAGAACTGCCTTAATTCTACGTGGCATTGATTCAACAAGGTGCTGAAAGCATTCTTTAGAAATGTTGGCGCATATTGATAGGATAGCATCTTGCAGTTGATGGAGATTTGTGGGTTGCACATCCAGGGCACGAAGCTCCCGTTCCACCACATCCCAAAGATGCTCTATTGGGTTGAGATCTGGTGACTGTGGGGGCCATTTTAGTACAGTGAACTCATTGTCATGTTCAAGAAACCAATTTGAAATGATTCGAGCTTTGTGACATGGTGCATTATCTTAAGTAGCCATCAGAGGATGGGTACCCGGTGGGGTCTTCTGCTGTTGTAGCCCATCCGCCTCAAGGTTGTGCGTGTTGTGGCTTCACAAATGCTTTGCTGCATACCTCGGTTGTAACGAGTGGTTATTTCAGGCAAAGTTGCTCTTCTATCAGCTTGAATCAGTCGGCCCATTCTCCTCTGACCTCTAGCATCAACAAGGCATTTTCACCCACAGGACTGCCGCGATACTGGATGTTTTTCCTTTTCACACCATTCTTTGTAAACCCTACAAATGGTTGTGCGTGAAAATCCCAGTAACTGAGCAGATTGTGAAATACTCAGACCGGCCCGTCTGGCACCAACAACCATGCCACGCTCAAAATTGCTTAAATCACCTTTCTTTCCCATTCTGACATTCAGTTTGGAGTTCAGGAGATTGTCTTGACCAGGACCACACCCCTAAATGCATTGACGCAACTGCCATGTGATTGGTTGATTAGATAATTGCATTAATGAGAAATTGAACAGGTGTTCCTAATAATCCTTTAGGTGAGTGTATATCAAAATACATACAAAAAGTTAATTTGCTAAAGTTGTACCATATACCTACCTTTTATTTGTTCAAGTTTCTTAAAGAGATTATATATATATATATATATATATATATATATATATATATATATATATATTAATCTTTATTCATTGTTACTCTCTTACCTTGTTTCCCCTTATCTTTTGAAACTATATCTATTTATTTGCTGCACATATATTGCTGTTCTTTATTTGTACTTATCAATCTCTTGTGTTTACCTCTCTTTTTGTTCTCTCTTATTTACTTATTTATGTATTCTCTTTTTTTTCTTTTCCCTCAATATAATTGTAATTTTCTTCACTGTAGAACATTTCTTGTTTGTCTCTCTGTATGTATAAATGCAATAATAATAAAAAAAGAAAACTTAGAATGGAAGGCATTGATTGAGGACTACAGTGTAAAAGAGTAACTTTTTTAAGGGGCAATATTTGCCCCCTAAAATTTGCTTTTTTTTTTTTTTACCTTAAAGAGTACATATATCTTTCCTAACTATTAATAACAAAATTAAAAGAAACACACACATCATATTGGCTATTTACACCAGATACTTTCATTGAATCAATGAACTGAAATGAATTCTCCATCTAAACAATTATGGCTGTTACCTATAAAATCAAACAACATCAAACATAAAAGTAGCCGTAAATAATTCCTAAAAAAACGTTCGGCTATAATACAATTTAAATGATTGGCTGGTTCCCGTGTTAGATTATGCAGCTCTCTCAGTCTACCATCATGGTAGATTTTGATGCAAATTCTGTTTCAATTTTGTCAAGTTCACCATTTCGGAGCTGTTTTTAGTGCACTACATATTATCTCCACATTCAACAACTATCGTCTCAGAGACAGCAAATCTGACCGCAAAAGGTCATTACAGCATCTGCAGAGGCTCCAAGCCCATCCTAAACCCATAACTTGACAGGCAGAATATATTATGAACTAAATAAAATTTTAAAATATTGCAAATTAAAAAAATTACAAAATCACCACAAGGGAATCTTTTGCATTCAAATTTAAGCTCAGGTTGATGTCTTATCCTGTAGGACAACAATCAGACACACCACGGATCTATGAAAATTAAGTTTGAGAATTACAAAAAAAAATACCTGATTCAAATGTGTTAGGAGAGTATGTCATATAAGTATGCTATACTGACCCAAAGTCTTTGTATTAGCAAGCAGAGCTTCCTCATAGGACAAGATATAGTAGAGAATCAGCAATTGAGTGGTGATGGTGTACTGAGACCGAACCTTCCCTCCATCTCCCTGAGAGAGAGAGAGAGAGAGAGAGAGAGAGAGAGAGAGAGAGAGAGAGAGAGAGAGAGAGGTCAAACATAGGTTAAAAGGAATAGAAGGAATAAATGTGTTTGATCTGTATATGATGGTACTGAAGACTGGATATAAGGTGAATCTATATAGTATTACTGATATAAGATTTATATATAAACATAATTTAAACATCATTTGTTTTTAAGTGTTTTCTTTTAATAGATGCATGCTTCCATCTTTGGATTTCTGGTTTGTACATATTGATGTATGCATATGGCTTTGGTCTAAAAATATCTTTCAATAAATCTCTTTCATCCTGATATGAGTAGGCTCATTTTTGTGACTTCAGTGAAGTCATTAATCAGAGTTTAAAAAATCTGCAATATATTTACGAATAATTTGCCATTTTTAGATGATTTTGTAATTCATGCAGGTTTTGTGTATATGATGACCTAGGATTCACCCACCCCTGCAAAGCCCTGGAACACATTAAGGATTTCCTGCTCTGTGATTGGCTGGTTGGTGGCCTCAGGGTTGGTCTTGGAAGCAGGGGTCAGGATGGAGTTAATGTATGCATCGATTAATGGAAGAAGCTGAGTGTGGAGCGGAGTTGTCGTCTCACACAGCTGTCTGAAGATCCAATCCTGAATTCAGAGAGAAAAAAACTTTCAAATAGGAATCGATGGGTGGCTGGATATAAGAATCAATGGACAGAACAGACAGAAGGATGGTAGCAATAAAGGAAAAAACTAAGAAAGAAAGAAAGGAAGGAAGGAGACACAATCACTCTGAATAAGTGAATTATCCAATCATCTACCACTTGGGTGATTAAATCATCTTTCCAGCTGAACAGATCAATAGCTATAGCATGCCTTACTGACTCTAGTAGAGGCAGATTCCAGTCTTTAATGCTGACGATGTAATTGAGAGGAAACATTTCGATCAGCCAGCGATGCACTACCACGTTCAAAAACCACGTCCTTAATGAAATCAACAAAGTGTCTTTCCATGAGTCAGGAAAAGAGGTACCCAGTCAAACAGATAATAAAACCCAATGGATTCAAGTAAATACTACCACTGAGCAGAGTCAAAAGAGTAATGTAGTGTAGTTAGCATGGTGAGATTCATTCCCAGAACAGAGGACAGAATAGGGCAGAATAGAATAGAAGAAAACAGAACACAAAACTAATAGTAGAGAACTGTTGGACTGACACTGGAATCAGACAAAAAAAAAAGAGAACACAAAAGAACAGAATAGAAAAGATTAGAAAAAAAAACAGAGCAAAACAAAGAATGGAACAGAACAAAACAATCAGAAAAGAACACAACACAACAGAAAAGAATTAAACAGAATAGAATAATAAAGAAACTGAGTACAAGAAAACAGAAAAGATCTGAATACAAATAACAAAATGAAATCCAGCACATAATAGAATGAATACCACAGAATGGCAAAAAATAGAACTGAAAGAACAGCACAGGACTACCTTTATGGACACTTTGTGTTTGGTGAAGGCTCTGCTCCTCAGAAGCTGGTATATACAGTGGATGGGGAGGAAACCTGTGATGTTGGCACTGAGGTTGTTGGTAACTGCCACTCTCACCGCATGCGCAGTGACCACCTGCAACACACCACAAAATTCCACTTGATACTGTATCAGTCTTGAGACAAGAAGAAAGCAGCTACATTTACATTTAGGGCATTTAGCAGATGTCAAAATGTGCTATAGCTTTCATGTGTTAAAACTGCTACGTTCAACAGATGGCAGGCATGCAATTTTCAAAGTTCTCTGCTAAGACAGGATATCTGAAACAGTGCTTCTAATAATATGACAAGCTGTTACTAATTAAGATGATTTCTCTGGTGCCTATACAGCTCCTTCTATATGCCAAGTACATATTGTACAAACTCAGAGATGTTAAGCACACACTGCACCAAACAGGGCATGCAAAACTCAGAATTGTTTTCCAATTATAAGTGGCTAGTGACTCATGGGATGACTGTTTTCATTATAAGGAAGTAAATCGACTGTAAAGAAAGAGACACCTGTTCCGTGAAGATTTCCTGGGTAAAAATGGTCTTCATTTTGCTCAGCGAGCTGGATTTAATGGCGATCTGTGGAAAGATAAGAAGTTTAAGTCAGTGAAATTTATGTTTTTTTAACCAGAGGTACACAATGCAAGTTTTAGAAATTTCATCCAGCTTTAACCCTTTAAGCTTTGAGGGTGTTTTTAAAGATTTCCTGTTTCAGCGGCATACCCCAAATTAAAGGCTTATAACTCGACAACAAAACAAAACAAAAAACACAAGGTGGTTCAAGGGTATGGTATAATAAAAAAAAAAAATAAACATTTCAATTTTTTAATGATATAGATTATGATCAATTCTGAGATTCTCGGCCTAAGAAACCGCTTTTTCTGAATTGACATTATAAATCTCAGTTTGTAAATAAGATAGCTCTGAAAAAACTGCTTTTATTTTGTTCCCAATCATGTCATCTTTAACTGAGTAATTATGTGTTGATATGACAAAGCAATCAAAAGTTATAGCATTACAAAAATAATTTATCCTATTGTTCAAAAATGTCTCCAAGTGTCCAAAAGCCTCTCCAAACAAATAAAACATAATAATTATATACAAGAACGAACTACACATACAAACACTACAATGACTAAAGGTATGATCTCTCTCCAAAGATGCAATGGAGAGTATGGATGCATGCAAGCATGAGTAATGACATCTCATTCAGTTCCATTCTATGCCATTTGAGTCATCACTGAGTCTGTCAAGTACTTGGCCCTACCTTCTGGTGGTAATATGCATTTAGAGTGAACGATCCTCTCTGCCCATATTTGGATGACTTCCATCTCTGGTTGTAGCGATCTGAATCCTAATATGACTGGTCTAGTGTTCCATGACGCTGGACAACGTCCTACATTATTTCCAATAAAGTCATCTGATCCAAGAAATGTTTTTAGCCAGTGCTCTATAACTTTATGTGCTCTGTGCACATTATGCTTAGTGTGCTCATTTTTAATGCATCTGATTACTTTGTTTGTGGGCTCGTTTCAAAGATAATCGCCTCCTCTAATAACAGTATGTAATATTTTATGTTCTGTTTATTTTTCATGAAATTGCAAGAGAAAACGCAGCATATAAGCAACACCTGTTTAAATGTAACATGTATGTCAAAGACATATACTCAGTTACATTTCTGTAAGTAAAACAAACAGGCTGGTTGTATTCTACTCTTTGAGTGCTTTCCAACGACATATGACACATGGCTATATGATCAGTCTGATTTCTGATTTCAGTCAAATATGCAGTGCAAAATTATTAATATATTATCAAAACGGAACACTTCTGATTTGTCTGCAAATTTCAAAGCACTTGTTCAATTTTGGTCATATGCCTACATGCATTAGTCCAGAACAGTACAGTATAGCCACCCGCCACCGAGATTAAAGGGTTAAAGAGAAGTTCTAGATTTTCAAAACAATATGGAGGTTTATAATGCAAAAAGTGACTCACTCTGGCTAAACAAACTCAGAGAAAAAAGTCATCTATATGTACCACATCAATAATGCACAAATTAGCAAAGGGCAATTACATATCACACAGTCAAACTTTAGCCTTTTCTGGGAGGCGCATGTTCTCCACTGGTTTAGACACTAAAAATCAATAAATCCACCAATTAACATCTAAGACAGCTAAGTATAATAGACGTTTTCACTTAGAGAAATAATCATGGAGTTTAACCAATGCTGCCATTTAAGACCAAAAGTAAACAGCAATATGTACACCATGTTTTAGTACTTCAGTACACTAGTACTCTTTTATGTACTAAATCTGAATGTTTTTTTTTTTTTGGTTTGTTTTACATTAAACAAAATCCTCAATACCTACCATTTACCAGTGATGCATAAAACCTGACATTTTATTGTAGACACTATTAGAGGGAGAGTTCATAAAAATGTATACAAATTAATTTGGTCACTATTTACTCGTCCTCATGTTATCCAAACCCATATGACTTTTTTGTTGTTGCATGGAGCACAAAAGAAGTTATCTAGCAGAATGTTCAGGCCGATTTGTCCTTGGTCACCATTCACTATCATTGAATGGAAAATAATGATAATGAAAGTGAATGGTGACCAGGGATAGAGCAGATTGGACATTCTCCAAAATATCTCCTTTCGTTTTCCACAGAAAAAAGTCATATGGGTAAGGGTGATACATTTTCATTTTTGAGTGAACTATTCCTTCAAATAGGTGTTTCAAAAGATTTTGACATCTAAAATGTCAAAAATTTGAAATGAAAATTGACCAATGATGTCCAAAACTTTCTTCTAGGTACCCAGCTCACTAGGTTTTGAAGCTTAGCCAAAGTGATGTCTTTTTGGTCTTTCAAGATTAAATATGTATTTTTTATTTAATAGACTGTCTGAGTGCTGACCGTTTGATGGTTTACACTCACCTTCATCCCCAGGGTAGAGCAAACCAGCTCGATGATGGCACTGAGCTGGTTGCTATGGAAATACATGGCAACCAGTAATAGCATCTCTCCAAAAGAAGCAGAGACACCGGCGGCACTGGAGAGAACAAGAAAGGGGAGGAGAGGAGGAGGAGGCAGGGGATCAAAATAGAGAGAATGGAGGAGGAAGAGAGAAAAAAAGACAAGAAATGGATTTAAAAGGGCCAATGCCATTTTAACACTTATTATACTGTGACAATAAATATATACACACACTCTCAAATTTCACCAACCCCACAGCCTCAACACAGTAATGTCTATGATAACACTAACCACAAACAGACACATGGCTCTGCACTGACGGGCTTTTATCTCTAATTTTATAGAGTGCAGAAAAAACACTCCAATCACATGGGGACATGGGGTCATGAGAAAGGCAAGCCGGAGACACGACTTGTGTCCCATCAGTTGCTTATTAGTTATTAAATTGAAAGAGGCTGCCACTGCCTAACCACAGATTAACCCCATCTGTTTTCATTTCAGTATTTAAGCTCCTCCCCCCCCCGTTTATAAGCATAAGACTGTCTAATAGATGAAAAATTGAGCACATGTGTTCCCGCAAAAAAAATTTGTTAGGGCAAAACATTTTAGATTCTCCATCTACTCTTAAAGTGGGCTTTTTAATGGAAAAATGTCAGGTTGAACAGATCTCTAAAATGAATACCCACTCTCTGCATTCCCATTTGCCACATTCATGCCCTTGTATTGCCTCTCTCTATAAGAGAAGTGCAGATGAGTACGTCATACGACAGACGAGCAGAACTTAAGGACCAATTATTACAAGAGCAGGACAAAAAAAGCATATAAACATAATATTGATTCGAAATACTGGACCTCTTTAAATTAAAACTGATCGAATTAATTGACAAAACCGATGTATTATATGTGAGCATAAAAGTTTTCTGTAATGTATTTCTCCTCCAGAGGATTCTGTTCTTGTTTTTTGTTTTTTTAATAACTGGTGTTCTAAGAAGTGCTGTAATTAGTTTTTAATGGCTATAAAGAGTTTGTCCATGAAGGCTTGCCATACCTCTCAAAATACTCCTCCTCTTTAATCATCCAGCTGAGCCACATTACCATCAGCTGCTCCTGTTCTGGAGTACTGCAGAGAGAATAAACAACATAAGTGATGACGCACTTAGCTTTTACTTTCGGCTTTAAATGTGAAGTGTGTCATTTCTCCAGCGCTTGTGCGACCAAACGGAATTGCAAAAATAACGATTGTTTTTAAACCGGTTTTTCAAAGGTTCCCCCTGTCTGCCTTTGGCCAGACAAAACAGATCCAAAACTCCCAATATTGTTGTCAGGCTGGTCGGGATGATCAGACAAACAGCAATGTTTTGATAGCCCCAATGAGCCACATTGATGACACTTTTCAGGAGAACCAGCCAACATATGGTTTATTTATAGTTGTCTCATCACATTAAACTGGGATAGAAGTATTCTGAAATCACCTTCCAGTACACTGAACTTAACGGTACTGAACTGTTGAATCTGAGTTAAATTAAATTAAAGTAATTAGAACTGAACAGCTTTACATTAAACAGAACTGATAGACAGGAAGAAATACAGCTGATGTTGAAGTTGGGGGAAACAGAGAGAGAAATATTTCCTAATGTTACATATTTAATCATTAATTCACAATTTATCCAGATGTGTGGTGTTGAATATTAATGCCGTAGGGTGTACCTGACGAGTGTGGGGAATGCCAGCAGTTTGCAGAAGGACAGAGAGACAAAGCGCACACCCGCAGGCGTGGCTGGCGGACGGCTGGTCATCAACTGTAACAGCTGCTCTGCCTCTTCATCTGTGGGTCTGCAGAGTGACAAAATATGCCAAAACCACCCATAATTCTATGAGACACTTGGAAGCAATGTTCTCTGTCATCAGGACTGAAAGTAACCAACAAACATCTCAGTATATTTATTTATCACCACTCAAACAGGAATTTATTTGTGGAGTGGTGGTGGTGTAGTGGTCTAATGCACATAACTGGTAAACTGGTAATCAGAAGTTTGGCGGTTCGTTCCCCACAGCCACCACTGACACAGACACATTGTGTCCTTGAGCAAGGCACTTAACTCCAGGTTGCTCCAAAGGGATTGTCCCTGTAATAAGTGCACTGTAAGTCGCTTTGGATAAAAGCGTCTGCCAAATGCATAAATGTAAATGTAAAATGTAAATGTATTTCCATGACTTTCGACTGGCGTCACCATAATATGATTTTATGAACATCTTACAGGGTTAACCCAGGTTTTTAAAATTAGGTTAAAGGAATGGTTAAAAAAGAAAACTCTGTTATACTTTAAGTATGTTGCTTCCTTTGTAGGTGGGGAAGATTATCAGTGAATAACAACTCACATTTCAGACTAATTTCGGCTTCAGAACATTTAGAATGTAGCACACAAGTAGAATTGATAATTTTATGATAGTTTTAAGGTGCTTTCCAGAGCTTAACAGCCCCAGTCATCATGTACTTTCATAAAAGTGGTCAAGATACTCCCCTTTTGTATTTCTTTTTGGGTAAACTATTCCTTTAAGCACCTTAAGTGCCTACGTTAAGTAAGTGGTAACTTGTTCTAGGGATTGAACCAGCATTCTTCTGGTTACCAGCCTGAACCACTACTTCCCACCGCTCCCATCAAACATTTTATATTAAACACCCGGATTGTGTCATCTGCGGAATACCTGAGCCCAGCGATGCCCATGAGCGCGCAATAGAGTCGTAGCAGCACGCTGGCCTTCACCACATGCTCCTCCCGCAGACCAGAATACCCTGAGCTGCTCTCCGTTTCCATGTCACTGTCGTTGGGAACGTGGGTGCTGCGGGAGCGAGGTAAGATGGCCACCAACTCCAACAGTAGCTGCCTTCGCATTTGCCACAGCACAGAGCAGCTCTCTCGTTTCCTCTGAAAGAGTGTGTTGCAGGATGTTGAAATGATGTATAGATATCGTGTTTAGAAGATTAGACAATCATCATGTGGACAAGTACAATCATGTGTCATTGTTGCTCCATACCTGCTGACCATTCCGAATGAACATACTGAACCAGGTGCGCACTTTTCCATTGGTGCCCAGGAGTAGGCCGCTAACATAAGACACCAGAGGACTGACCACCTCATCTGCAATGTCTGGCTTATAGTCTAGTGTGAGTGCAACACCCAGACCTGGCAAGTGACACTCCTCCACCTGTAGAAAACATAGCAAATGTGTATTTTCTCAGATTCAAAATGTGATTTGCTCAGTCATTTTAAATCACTTTGATCTAGAAACACATTTTGTGCAATAAAGTATGAAGGAAAGTTTCAGTCAACCCTTAACCTTTGTGTTGTGATGGTTGTGCTAACACCTTTTGTGTTCCCTGCCAAACGGCAGTGAGTTTTAGTGTATGAAATTTCCACTGACACAAATAAATATATTAAACAGGAGAGTATTTGTCACGTTTTTCCTTTTAACTTCCTGAAACATACATATAACATAGAAAATGACATAACGTAATTTACAGCAGACTATCCCGATTCAAACGAGCCCAAACACAACATAATATGATGAGAAGATCTTGAAATATCCTTGAAGAGTTTACATGGAAAGATCATGCACAAAAGGTCACTCAACACACATTGCATGCATGTGCGTGCGCACACAGGTCTGAGGACTTTGTGTGTGCAAACACACATCCACATATGTGCTCATCTAAAGGATTTGGATGCTCCTGAACACTTAATATTTCTGTATTTTGTAGTGTAATCCATTCATTTCCAATGGCCGGTCATTTTTGACCGGGAACCCAACAAGTTAAACAAAGTTAAATAAAACCAATAAAATGTAAAGAAACTGGTCAAATTTTTGTGTGTGTTTTCTTTAGATACCATATGTGAACAAAGTCAATGAATTATATTCCAATTGGATTAAGAAAAAAAAAAAAAAATGACCGGAACACAACATAAGGATTAAATGAATATATGTTGACAGAAGAAACATAATATAGAATCACGGTATTCTAGAAATATTTGAAAGCATTTGATTATTAATTTAAATGCATAAAACTCAAATGGGTTTCTGAATCCAAATTGACTGAATCAAATTGAATATGATGGAGCAAGTCACAAATTTCAGCACATCAAGTTTTTGAAACAAAACAATGCAAAATTTCTAAAAATAGTCTAAAAATATAGTATCTGAATGCTAAGTAGACTTTTTAACAAGTCATTCAAACAAGCATTTTATTTCAGAGAATGATACAAATTCAGCATCAGACACTGTGAACGGTTTTGATGTAAACAAATGTAATCTTGGGCTGAAGACTCACCGCCATGGCCCTGATGTTCAGAGCCTGAGAGGGGTTCATCTGACACAGCTGCCTGAGAGCTTCTGTCCTGCGTCTGCCACCCACGCTCTCCTCATCCTGCCGTTCTCCATTCTTTATCAAACTCCTGCACACTGAAGGCACAAAAACAAACAAACAAACAAACACACAGCTTAGATGAAATACAATGCCTATATAATTAGAAAATTCTAACAACAGCCAACAGAAAACATAAGTGATGTTACACTGATATACTTACATTTTCATGCCAGTGTTTTTGGTGTCTCAAAACACAAACCAATGTATTTGGAGATTATTATTTAATTTTAGGGTTTGATACATATTTTATTGACAGAGACAGTAGAGAGAGGATTGGAAATGATAGTGGATAAGGGGATCGGGACATGAAGCAGATCAGATTCTAACCGGTGTCTCCATATGAGCACTAAACATGACAGGACCTTGTGTGTAACACGAAGTCATGGCTCAGATAAATGTAATCTTAAAATACTGTATTTTCTACAAACAGCTTTTTAGTCTTTTATTTGTCTGTAAATAAATCTCTGATTCTTTCCCTGAATTAAAATAGATGTTTTCCTTTCATTCTTTGTGTGATTTTAACTACAGATGACAGTTTACGATGCAAAATGATTATAGAATTACAGAGTCTATTATGAATGGGTACTGGAATGATATTAATTTCAATCGTCTCTAATGAAAAGAAAGTGTGGCCGAGTCTGTCACAATTCATGCTGCATCTGATTATAGTGAAGCTCCATAGACAAGCTCTTGCCCTTAATATTTCGGCCTTGAGCGGAATACTCTCCCAATGAAAGATCCTGTTTAGGTAATGAGCCTAGAGAATTGGCCATTCAATAATACGAAACGTTTCAAACCGGCTCTGAATGGAGCCTCACATAAATAATCCATTGACTCAACAAGGACCTGAGAGTGATGAAAAGATACCAGATGCTCAGAAATATTTTTATTTCCACTCCTCTGAGGAGCATGCACATATACACAAAGAGGTGCACAAACACACACAAACCCAATTTACACATAATCAGCAGTCAAACTTATTAAAAACTCATCATGACTTTCTAAAGTACCGGCACAAAGGAGCCACATCATTATTATTTTTTTGGACCATTTTTACTAATATAATATGCTGGTTTTCTTAAAGAGACAGTACTGATTTTTAGCACATGTTCTAAAAATCTGTGTTAATTCTTGTAACTAGTATAAATTATGCGTTAAACAATAAACATGTATGTGGCAGGGCGGAGGGCGGAGCCGGGTCGTGATCCTACACACCCGGTCCCGTATTAGGCTAATTAAGCCTCTGTGAGGGATAAAGGTCGACTGCAAAGGATCGTGCAGGAGAGAGAGATCGTTTACAGACATGTCCGTCATGGGTGTTTGTGTCCTTGTTTTAAGTTTCTCATTAAAATATTATTTATATCGTCAAGCCGGTTCTCGCCTCCTCCTTTCCATTGATCCCTTTACAATGTAATGCTAGTTACGTATGTAAATGTGGTTCTGTGAATTCCGGATGACCGCCGAAGAGGAATGAAACAGATCAAAATATAATATATGCGATATATCATATTTATTGATGGAATACACAGATTTGTACATTTTTAAAAGGCAAAAATGTAACCAAAATGATAATTTTATGTAATATGTAAGCAAAATAGACATTATAACTGAAATATCCCCATATGAATCGATATGGAAACAAATTTCCATCGAATCCGGAAATCTGTACAAATACCCAGCACTCATACAATATATGGTCACAGTTGTGCATTTATAAATGCTTTGTACATGACTCGTATTATCTAAATATTGAGTCAGAATGATTTTCTTGTATGCAAAAAAACATCAGGTGATGGACATACCTTCATTAAAGCTGTCTGGGACATTTGCCACCAGTAGACACAAGAACCAATCTCCATTCCTCAAGTGAAGCAGGGCCTCAGCAACATCTATGATGGGCAGCAAAGACGGCAGCTCTGTTTGGAGCAGACAAATGGCTTTACAGTTGGATCTTACAAAACAGTAAATAAAGGACAAAAAATCTGTAGGTAAAATATTGATTCAATACATAGTATTGGCACAGTTGAAGTCAATATTTTCTTTCTTAATATGCAGTAGAAGATATTTATAGATGTAGATGATTATGCCATGGAAAAATTGCTAGGTACTTTTTGACAATTAAAAATATGTATTTAGGCTACCTGCTTGTAAAATGCAGAGAACATCGGCCACTTCCTCCAAATACAACGGACACTCAAACAGCTCAGAAGACTTCAGGAAAAACTCCCCATTAGAATCAGCCACCTGTGGAAAATCAAAAACTGTATTATGTGTGACAGAATAAATGTCAACTATTGAATGATTTCCAAACATCTGTGGAAATGAGATGTCCTGAAATGATGAAGTAGATTATAACAAAATCCAAGTTAACAAGTCATAAAAAAGTATGTGAAGGACATAGATCATTATGCAGGAGAGTTGAAACGGACACAAAACCTTGTTCATGATGGTCAGCAGTTCACTGAGAGCCAGCCTGAGTCTCCTGAGAGGATCACTATGCTCAAACTCCAGAGTCAAGCCATGCTGAAGCTGGGACACCAGGATGCTCTCGCTGTTAGAGCCTCCAGCCTTATGCCTGCATGGAGAGAAGGATAAATAAGATACATTTCAATAGGAAAAGCGGATCATTAAAAGTTATACTAATATACTGCCAAATTAAAGGCTGTGAAACCCTAACATGTTCCAAACCTGTATGACTTGTTCTTATATATGTTAGCCTGGCTCACCATTCACTTTCATTGCATCTTTTTTTCCATAAAATAAAAGTGAGTGATGACTGAGGCTATCATTCTGCCTAACATCTCCTTTCTGTGTTCCACGGAAGACAGAAAGCCATATGGGTTTGGCAATAATACACAAATAATTTCTCTATTGTGAATTCACCTAAGCTGCTGCTCTTTTCTAGCATCCTGTTCCAAAGCATGGAAGTCCACAGACAGCAGCGCTACAATGGAATTCACCGCCTCCACCCCAGACAGCAGTCGCAGGATGAGTTTCTTGTCTTGTGACCAGGCATTGCTTTGATCCGCAGGGGCACAGAGAGCCATCCTCACCAGACAGGGCAGCAGAATCCTCACCTCTGGGTCACTCAATGCTGCCAGCCTGGCCACATCTACCTTTTGCATGGCCTCAAAGGCATACAGACTCACAAACTGAAGACTGGCACTGTCTGCCATTCTGTTGGGAAGGACAAAAAGAGAAGAAAAATTGTACCATTAGGTTTACACAAGGAGTGATTGAACCCTAACAAAAATGATTAACCTAAGTTTACACTACAAAAGCCCTCCCTTAGTTAATACAGTTGTTGTTATTACATAAAAGGCTCAATTAATTAATAAGGAATCTCCTTCAAAGAGTGTAAGAAGCTTTCAGAATCTATATGTTCTGTTGATTCAATAATTTTATGATGTCAGAGGTGGCTAATACCAACACAAACGAAAATACACCATTGTATTAATATGTTTTTGTGGACATGGCACCAAAATACCATGTATTATTGGTTTATACTATGGTAATATTATGATATTCTTAAAATACCATAGTATATGAATTTGGTAATCATTAACATGGTATTAGAGAACTCCTTTCATGAATTTATAGTTATCGTTTTATAGACTTTCAGAATTCACATTGTTTATAGTTGTTAACCCTTGTGCGACCTTTGGGACATTTTTCTCTTTTTAATTTTTTATTTTTTTTTCAATCATTTTGGCAATGTTGATGTCAATGGCATACATTTTGCCAAAGGTGTGTGTTTTTTGGGAAATGTTTTTATTTCAACCTATACTGTGTACACAAAATTGTTACAGTCAGGACATTCGGGACAAAAATGCCAATAGTATCCAGCTAAAGACCCGCAGCACCACCAGTTTCAGAACCCCAGTTTCAGAACCCCAGTTTCAGAACCCTAGCGCCAGAACCTGAAGTGAGGAGCGGAGCTTACGTTCTAAACCGAGTAGCACCACCCAACGTTTTGGAGAGCAGGCTACACCACCAGTTTCAGAACCCCAGTGCCAGAACCTGAAGTGAGGGGCGGAGCTTACGTTCGAAACAGAGTAGCGCCACCTAACGTTTTGGAGAGTACTTTGCTTTTATTACAAACGAAACATCATACTTTATACGTATGTTATAATGATTCTTTAAGGTACAGTACAATAAGCATTTTAAAACATTGATCTTGTGTAATATAATTGTATATAGTTATCCGTTTCATTGTATTATGAGAGTTACTTCCTGATCATGATGGTGAAAAAAAATGCTTGAAACTTATGGGCATTTTATATAAAATATACTTTATTTCACAAGAACATGTGCAGCATGCATTTTTCTTTATGTAAAATAAAACATGACAAAAAACTAAAAAAGAGAGCAAATTCAGCATAATTTTAAAAGAAACAATAAAAATATATACAACAAATGACCAATTCACCCCTAGGCCCATTTTATCATGACAATCCTGTATAAATTAAACTTAAAAAGTATCAAATGAGGAATTCACTCTCAGGCCCATTTTGTCCTTACATTCTTGCTAAAATAACTCCATGTCATCCCTGAACACAAAATGAAATAGAAAGGGCTCTCTGGAAGCTTCTGACTGTTCCAGGAGATTGTTGCGGGCCTTTTCCTTGTGGTCTTCATTCATTCGAAATGACTCTACAAGAGATGAAAGCACCACACAATAATCTCAACGTAAAAAAAAAACCTCAACTATAAGGTAACATTAACTCACAAACAATGCATATAACAGAGGAACGTGGAACAAACACTTTAACACCTTCACAAGATGTCTTCAAAACGTCACCGCAAGGCTGATTTACAACACGCAAAAATGTATCGAACCATCCGTAGAATTTTGTTTTTAATACAGTAAAGTATGACAACACATTCAAGCTTCATTAAGATGATAAAGTTATGCACAAATTAAATATTTAGCAGATAAACGCTGAACTTAATATATGCGATAATTTTTCACAACATGATGTCAAAAACGTTACACAACTCACCATGCTCTCCGCCATGCTTGTCTCATTGTCAATAACTCCGCCCCTCAATTCAGGTTCTGGCGCTGGGGTTCTGAAACTGGGGTTCTGAAACTGGTGGTGCTGCGGGTCTGCAGCTGGATATGTCTCCAAAAATGTCCCCATTGAAACCGATTAAAATTCAAAATTTTATCCCAGTGCCATTAAAGCATAAAATCATGAATTCTATGATATCATGAATTCTATGACATCATGCTTTCATTCCGGGGCCCTGGCTTCAAAATGTAAAGTTCTCTTACGAGAGGTTCTCTCGTATTGCGTAAGCTAGCTTACGCTACGGAAAGATTCATCTTTTCTGAGATATTGAAGCCAAAAAATTATCCTTAATTTTGTATCCATTGTCAACGCAGTGCGGCAGCTGCAGACCTTGAGCGGGCTAGCTAGCGAGCTCATAGGTTGCTCTGCGGCAACTGCTGCAGCCTATATGAGAGGCGTCCGCGCGCTCACTGCATCAAAGCCCGCCAAAATGGGCGTGACTAGAGTGCATATAAGCGTAGTTCGTAGGCTGGAACCCTGATTTTCATCTCTTCAGCGAAGCTCTTTGCATCTCTGAACCAGAAGCCGCGTCGCCGTTCGAGGGGCATCAAGCGCTCGAAGAAGCCGGCCATCTTCGCCACCTTCAGCCGTCCTGCGAGCTACGCCATCCGGCGACGTATCCTTTTTAAAGCAAGCTAGTTCTTAAGAGCTTCACAAAAAAGTATGAGCGTCTTTTTAAAGATGCCTCGCTCCACTTGCGCCTCATGCCGCGCCCCTCTCAGCACCGGAGACCGCCACATTATCTGCGCTCTCTGCCTGGGACTGGGGCATGCAGAGCTCGCCCTCGCTGAAGGCGGATGCGATCTCTGCGAGGAGCTGCCGATGTCGACCCTGCGGGCTCGACTCGAAGCGCTCAGGACCGAAGCCGCCGCGCCGCCTTCTATTCAGCCGCGCAGAAAAAAGCGCCGCTCTCAAAGGCTGCCGGAACCAGTGGTAGAAGCGATTGCCTCGCCGGAGCCCATCCCTCAAGCATCGCCTTCACCCTCCCCGCCCACCCGGGACGCGCAGTTGCCACCAAGCGGCTGCTCTGCTGCCATCTCGGACGAAGAAGCGTGTTCCATCATGGCTTCGGACAACGAGGAGTGGTCAGGCTCACACGCCTCCTCCTCGGCCCAGGAATCCAGCAGGACCCGCGCCGGAGTCGAAGGGGAACTAACACGCCTCCTCACACAGGCCGTCGACCGCCTCGGGCTCGAGTGGTCACCGCCCCCTGAGCAGGCACCCAACAGACTCGACAGCTGCTTTCTTCAGAGCCGCCGCCGCGCAGCACCCGCTACCCGGGCCGCTCCCTTCCTGCCGGAACTTCACGCCGAGCTTTCCAAATCTTGGAACGCGCCTTTCTCGGCCAGGGTCCGATCCCATCGGTGGACGGCGCCACCGAGAAGGGCTACGCTTCCATCCCTCTGGTCGAGGATGCGGTAGCAGCACACCTTTGCCCGCCCTCCGCGAGATGGCGGTCTAAACCAGTGCTCCCGTCTAAGGCCTGCAGAACAACTTCCGCCTGTGTTGGCCGCGCCTATTCCGCCGCCGGCCAAACTGCATCTGCTCTGCACTCTATGGCCGTTTTACAGATCCTCCAAGCGGACCTTCTACGGGAGTGGGATGAGGAAAGCAGGCATCCAGAGGCGGTTGCAGACATAAGAAGTGCGACGGACCTCGCCCTCCGCGCTACCAAAGCTGCAGCCCAAGCTATAGGGAAGTGCATGGCCGCGCTGACTGTGACCGAGAGACATCTGGGGCTAACGCTAGCCGACATGGGAGAAGCAGAGCGCTCTACGTTCCTCAACGCACCGCTCTCTCCATCCGGTCTCTTCGGCTCCGCGGTGAGTGGTATCATTGACCGGTTTTCAGAGGTCCAAAAAGCCACACAAGCCATGAATCTCTTTCTGCCTAGTGGCGCTAACTCCTCTGCAGGCCGCCCACGTGAGCCTCCTGCACGAGCCTCTTCACAGCGCCCAGCTCAGCAAAGCCAGACTTCTCAGCGTCGACAGGGCGGCCGCCCTCGATCACGCTCAGACAGCCGCCGCAGACCGCCGCCCCACGGGCCTCGGCCTAGAATCGCGCTGAAACCTGAACAACCGAAGTCCTCTTAGCTTTGTTGAAAAAACGACGGATTAGTCCCGCCGCGGCCGGACCACCGTCAAAGCTTCGCCCCCTGTCAGTCCCCTTCTCTCAGGCTACTACAGTGGTAGATTCAGCAGCCAACAAGCCGGTGTTAACACCCGCTTGCCTGCGCTCAAACGCCATTTTCACGGCGACCCAAAGAAATCTTGTAAAGAGCAAACATGCCCTATGTGTAGAAAATGTGCCCACAACCCAGTGTTCACCCCTACACACAAGCATTACACATCCCGTGTCCCTATCAGAGCACACTCACATAAAGCGGTTACGAACCGCTCGAGTGTTAGAGTTAATAAACGCGCCCACGAGCCCGTGCGCGCGCCCCTCCTCTGCCCGCTCTGTCACACGGCCAGCAAACACCTCTCCGCATGCCCTCAATTTGGCACTGAGGATACTGGAGGATCCATTGCACCCACTTTGCACAGAATATTCAATCCTCCCCTCTGGATGTAGATTTAGAATGCCCCGAACAAAAACTAAACGACATATTACATCATTTGTGCCGAGGAGCATTCAATTATTAAATGGATCATCTATGGGCACATAGATTTATTTTAAATGTGCATTATTGACCCCGCGACCCTGTACACAGGATAAGCGGTTGACGGATGGATGGATGGATGGATGGATGGTGCATTATTGAATATATATCTATTTATTGATTCTTTAAGCTGTTGAACATTTTAGATGCGTATTATTGAATATATATCTATCTATTGATTCCTTAAGTTGTCGAATTGATAATTTTATGTCACTATTTGCTGTGTTATTGTTGTTCTATGTTGGTTGTGGTTATGTTTATTGTGGTTCCCATGAGTGTAAAACAAATTCCCCATGGGGCAATAAAGGTTTTCATTTCATTTCATTTCAAGTCCCGTGCCCGTGACTATGCTCGCACATCACTTATTAGATGTGACTCTTTCCCCATTTACCCCAATCGGGAAGTCACTCACAGAACAGCCTGTCTCTGCTGTCTGCGAGCAGTCATGCATAAACACACTAAGCGCGCTCACACATTCTGTTCAGCGCGCTGTGTGCGGCAATCAGGGCGATTTGGCCATTCACCCTCTAACATTACGCTTCAAAGCGTGGGAAGATATTTCAGGGATATCCGAATGGGTGTTAAGCACAATAAAACAGGGCTATTTGCTACAGTTCGATCGCCGTCCTCCTCGCTTCAGAGCGGGGCTTGAAACTACTGTGAACACGGAAGCTGCATGCATGCTTCGTTCAGAAATAGCAAACCTTCTGTGCAAAAGGGCCATAGAGAGAGTGTCGCCACCTCGGAGCGAGTCGGGGTTTTACAGCCGTTATTTTCTTGTCCCCAAGAAAGACGACGGCCTCAGACCAATATTAGATCTCAGGGTTTTGTACAAAGTGCTTGCAAAAAGACCGTTCAAAATGCTTACAACCAGCAAACTCCTCGCGCATGTGCGCCAGGGGGACTGGTTTATTTCTCTCGATCTGAAAGATGCATACTTTCAGATTCAGATAAATCCCCGTCACAGGCCATTCTTGAGATTCGCCTTCGACGGCCAGGTTTATCAATACACCGTCCTTCCGTTCGGCCTGTCCTTAGCACCCCGTACTTTCACGAAGTGCATGGACGCGGCGCTCGCACCCCTGCGGAGTCAGGGTTTGCGAATTCTGAACTATTTGGACGATTGGCTGATTTTGGCACAATCACATACGGAGCTCCTGTCTCACAGGACAGTTCTCCTCAGTCATCTGAACAGTTTGGGCCTTGCAGTCAATTGGACCAAGAGCTCACTACAGCCCAGTCAGGCAATTTCCTTCCTTGGAATAGAACTAGACTCAGTGGCAATGACGGCTCGCTTATCTACACAGCGCGCGCGCCGTGTTCAGCGACTAGCCGCGTCCTTTCAGATGAACAGCCTCACGCCTCTGAAAAAATTTCAGAGAGTGCTAGGTTACATGGCCTCAGCCGCAGCAGTACTTCAGCTGGGTTTACTGCGCATGCGCCCGCTTCAGCATTGGCTAAACACCCACGCGTCTCGCCGGGCTTGGGCCACAGGCCGCCAGCCGATTAGAGTGACTCAGACCTGTATCTCAGCTCTGCAGCCCTGGACAGTGGCCGAATGGTACCAGCGGGGAGTGACGATGGGAGCTGTATCTCGCCGAAAAGTCATTTCGACAGACGCGTCCAACACGGGTTGGGGCGCGGTCTGCGAGGGCTCTCCGGTTTTTGGCCTATGGTCAGTTCAGGAAAAGCTCCTTCACATAAATTGTCTGGAAATGATAGCAGTCGAGTACGCGCTCGTGCGCTTCCTCCCGGTCATTCAGGGTCACCACGTCCTGGTCCGTTCGGACAACAGATCTGTGGTATCCTATCTAAACCGTCAGGGCGGTGTCAGATCCAGGAACCTCTTCCATCTGACGAAACGCATACTGAGTTGGTCCCAGTGCCACCTGCGCTCGCTGAGGGCGACGCACGTGCCAGGCCACCTGAACGACGGCCCGGACAGACTGTCCAGAGACAATATTCCCCCAGGGGAATGGTCCCTGCACGCTCAAACAGTCCAGATGTTATGGCGCATATTCGGCAGAGCAGAGATAGACCTCTTTGTGTCAGAAGAGAACTCTCACTACCCAATATTTTTCTCGAAAAGCGAGGACGCGCTGGCCCAGGACTGGCCCAACCGCCCGCTTTACGCCTTCCCTCCCGTCTCGCTATTGCCACAGGTAATGCAGAGGATCAGGGAAACGCGCCACTCGGTGCTCCTCATAGCCCCGCGCTGGGAGAATCAAACATGGTTCCCGGAGCTTACGCAGCTGTCACTGACAGCGCCGTGGCCCATCCCAGTGAGAGCAGATCTCCTCTCGCAAGCTCGCGGCACGATCTGGCATCCCCACCCAGAGCGCTACACGCGTGGGTGATCAACGACTACCCGTCGCTTTGCCAGAAGGAGTAATAAACACCATCATACACGCTAGAGCCCCCTCCACGAGAAGACTCTATGTGTCAAAATGGTCTGTGTTTTCAAAATGGTGCACCGACAGAGACCTGGACTCACGGACATGTGGGGTATCGCCGCTACTCGTGTTTTTACAAGAGCTGCTGGATAAGGGCAGATCCCCATCCACGCTCAAAGTGTACGTGGCGGCCGTCGCGGCGTTCGCTGAACCCCTGCACGGCCAGTCACAGGGTAAAAACGAGCTGGTCATCCGCTTCCTCAGGGGAGCTAGAAGGATGAACCCTCCGCGCCCCCCATCGGTTCCTATCTGGGATCTTTCTATAGTTCTCGAAGCTATGAAAGCCCCTTCCTTCGAACCGCTTCAATCCGTGGATGTGAAACACCTCTCACTTAAAACCGTTTTTCTAACTGCCCTATCATCAGTTAAACGGGTGGGAGATCTTCACGCGCTGTCTGTTAGCGCTGCGTGTCTTGAGTTTGGACCAAGTGACTCCAAGGTCATTTTAAAGCCTAGACACGGCTATGTCCCCAAGGTGATCGGTACTCCTTTCAGAGCACAGATCATTTCCTTGTCGGCGCTACCAGCATCTGATAGCGAACGCAACGCCAATCTCCTTTGCCCAGTCAGAGCACTGAGATTGTATACTGTGCGCTCCGCATCTTTCAGACGCTCTGAGCAGCTTTTTGTTTCGTTTGGAGGGCGCACCAAAGGTCTCGCCGCCTCGAAACAGACACTGTCCAGATGGATAGTGGACGCTATTGCTGCCGCGTACGCGTCAAAAGACCTACCATGCCCGCTAGGCATTAGGGCTCACTCCACTAGAGGCATGGCCTCCTCGTGGGCATTGTCCAGTGGGATTTCCATTCACGACATATGTGTGGCAGCGGGCTGGGCTTCCCCCTCCACCTTTGTCAGATTTTACAATCTGGAAGTACCCGCTCTGCAGGCTAAACTGCTAGCGGTTTAATTCGCTACAGCTCCCCTGGTGAGCTGCATTAATGGGACACATTCCACACAGACCGGCACCGCCGCTCTGTCTATGTGCTTATGTACTACACACACACTGGCCCGCACTCTTGCCGGCCAAATATTAATTCCCCACTCACAAGGGCTCCCCCGGGTCCCCCTTAATTCCCTGGGGCTCATGCAGTGGATGCTTGCCGCGCATGGCGTTGACAAAGGGTTCCCGTAGCGTAAGCTAGCTTACGCAATATGAGAGAACCTCTCGTAAGAGAACGAATCGGTTACTAACGTAACCTCGGTTCTCTCTAGATGAGGGAACGAGTATTGCGTAACCGGCCGTGCTCGCGCCACGAGCGATTTTTCGCTTCATTCAATGAAAACCAGGGTTCCAGCCTACAAACTACGCTTATATGCACTCTAGTCACGCCCATTTTGGCGGGCTTTGATGCAGTGAGCGCGCGGACGCCTCTCATTGGATGCGACTTCGTCCAAGCTCGTCTATAGGCTGCAGCAGTTGCCGCAGAGCAACCTATGAGCTCGCTAGCTAGCCCGCTCAAGGTCTGCAGCTGCCGCACTGCGTTGACAATGGATACAAAATTAAGGATAATTTTTTGGCTTCAATATCTCTGAAAAGATGAATCTTTCCGTAGCGTAAGCTAGCTTACGCGATACTCGTTCCCTCATCTAGAGAGAACCGAGGTTACGTTAGTAACCGATTCGTTTTTATATTTTCAACCAGATGGTGACATTTTTCTCATGTTTAGACTATGGAGCAAATACATGCTTTTTTCCTATTTTCTGTTTACTATGTTATAGAGCACTGTTGGCCGGTTGAATAAATGATGCAGCTAAAATTGTGTGGATGTGTTTTGTATGTGTGTATTGAGAAGTGTGTGTGTATAAAACAACAACAGTGGCATTATGTAAACAAACTGGCATTTAAAGTGTTGAAAACATTTAAAGTCAGTGAAAGTGGAAAATAATATTAATACATATTTTGATGGTAGTTTTTTGACACTTATATTTTTATCCTCTAAGCGGTACTTAGTGTGAGTTTTCTAAAGACGACACGGCACAAAAAATAATAATGCATCAAAATCAATGTTGCTGCTAATCATTGACATATCCCAGATTGTGATAATCCCCCCCCAAAGAAATTCCCCTTTACATTTAGTATATGGAAAATTATAATTTTTGTGTGTATATGTTATTATTATTATTATTATTATTATTATAAAAAACAACAATGGTATTATATAAACAAACTGGCTAAAATCCTGAAAATTAATGAATATTTAGTACTTACGATCAGGACTGATGTTGGTTAAAACATAACTTATTTAAAGTGGAAAATAATATGAATATATAATATTGTGACAGTTTTTCACGCGGACGTTTTAGTCCTCTAAGGACCCCTGAGGAACTTCTATTTATTGACTCACAGTGGTTAAACAAAATTTACGTTGCTCTTTATTTGTTTAAGATCAATCATATTTCGATTTTAACATTCTTTGCTCTAAATAATTTCAAACTAATACATAAAACTCATTTAAATGAAGTGTATGCATTGTATGGACAGAAATACGACTTCCAGCTGTCTAGCGAGCTGTAACTTCTGGTTAAACTGCTAGTGACTATTATACATGAATGCAATAAAATGTAATTAAGTATATGTGTATTATAGAGGATCGCCTTACCTGCAGTTTACCAACGCAGCTGGTTACAAGGGAAATACAAGCCCCGACGAGGCCCGCAAGACCGCGGTCTGTCGTGATTCTCACGCCTACAGGAAGTTGTGCTTCGTCCGCCAAGGTAGTTGAACTCACCGAATTGCTAACAGGCTAGCAACTAGAGCTATCCCGCTAGCTTAAGAGATCCATTCATTAAATTGTATCTATTGTAAGCACTAGAATTTAAATTATTATTTATGTGCTTCAATACGTTACTTATACTGTATTAAAACGGTGCCCATCAGTCTCTTTACAGATAACGGGCTAAAGTGTACAGTGATACATGATTTCATCACAAGCGCTCATCTGCCCTGCTGTAGTGTGCATGCTGGACATGTGCATTGCAGCGTCTCAAAGCCTAGCGAGCTACCTACCTAGATAGCATTTTGAAGCGACATGCAGGGCCTGTTCGAACCTTAGGTAAAGCATGGTTAGTATCTTAATAGAGTGAATTAAATATGGTAAAAAAAAAAAAATACAAAAAAAAAATATATATATATAAAAAAATCACAAATGTAAACAATTGAATGTGCCAATGTAGACCAAAAAATGTGATGTACAGTTGAAATCAGAAGTTTATATACACGTAGGTGGAAGTAATTAAAGCTAATTTAAGCACTCCACAGATTTCATATTAGCAAACTATAGTTTTGGCAAGTCGTTTAGGACATCTACTTTGTGCATGACAAGTAATTTTTCCATCAATTGTTTACAGACAGATTGTTTCACTTTTAATTGACAATATAACAATTCCAGTGGGACAGAAGTTTACACACACCAAGTTAACTGTGCCTTTAAACCGGTTGGAAAAATCTAGAAAATGGTGTCAAGCCTTTAGACAATTAGCTTTTGATAGGAGGTGCACTGAATTGGAGGTGTACCTGTGGATGTATTTTGAGGCCTACCTTCAAACTTAGTGCCTCTTTGCTTGACATCATGGGTAAAAAATAAATCAGCCAAGATCTCAGAGAATAAAGGAAAACGAATTGTGGACCTCCACAAGTCTGGTTCATCCTTGGGAGCAATTTCCAAAGGCTTAAGGTACCACATTCATCTATACAAACAATAGTACGCAAGTATAAACACAAAAGGGACCAAGCAGCCATCATACTGCTCAGGAAGGAGATGCATTCTGTTTCCTAGAGATGAATGTAGTTTGGTGCGAAAAGTGCAAAATAATCCCAGAACAACAGCAAAGAAACTTGTGAAGCTGCTGGAGGAAACAGGTAGACAAGTATCTATATCCACAGTAAAACAAGTCATATCGATATAACCTGAAATGCTGCTAAGCAAGGAAGAAGCCACTGCTCCAAAATTGCCATGAAAAGTCAGACTATAGTTTGCAAGTGCACATGGGGACAAAGATCTTACTTTTTGAAAAAATGTCCTCTAGTCTAATTAAACAAAAATCAAACTGTTTGGTCATAATGACCATCATTATGTTTGGAGGAAAAAGGGTGATGCTTGTAAACTGAAGAACACCATCCCAACCGTGAAACATTGGGTGGTAGCATCATGTTGTGGGGGTGCTTTACTGCAGGAGGGACTCGAAGGAAAATTCTGTGGATATATTGAAGCAACATCTCAAGAAATCAACCAGGAAGTTAAAGCTTGGTCGCAAATGGGTCTTCCAAATGGACAATGACCCCAAGCGTACCTCCAAAGTTGTGGCAAAATGGCTTAAGGACAACAAAGTCAAGATATTGGAGTGGTCATCACAAAACCCTGACCTCAATCTGATAGAAAATTTGTGGGCAGATCTGAAAAAGTGTGTGCGAGCAAGGAGGCAGACAAAACTGACTGTTACACCAGTTCTATCTGGAGAAATGGGCCAATATTTCCAGCAACTTATTGTGAGAAGCTTGTGGAAGGCTACCCAAAATGTTTGACCCAAGTTAAACAATTTAAAGGCAATGCTACCAAAAAAAGTGTATGTAAACTTCTGACCCACTGAGAATATGACGAAAATAAATAAAAGCTGAAATAAATAATTCTCTCTATTATTCTGACATTTCACATTCTTAAAATAAAGCAGTGATCCTAACTGACCTAAGACAGGGAATGTTTTCTATCATTAAATGTCAGGAATTGTGAAAAACTTTTAAATGTATTTAGCTATTGACTTCAACTGTATGTGGGAAGCTCACTAGGTTTTGAGACATGTGGTATATGTAGTAAGACCATAATAAAACAATGGTTCCTCATCACAATGGTCAGAACTATAGAAGTGTTTTTTTTTTTTCCCATTTAAAAAAAGTTTGTAATCAAACATAGTAGCTTGAACGCATTTAGAAATAGTAGTTTCCAAATAGCCTCATACATTATAGCAACATTAATAAGATGGCCATTGATTATCAACGTATAAGAATATGGATTTACTATAGACACTACAATAATTGTTACCACAAAGTTGGTGTGCTCTAACCCTTAAGTGCTATTTTATGTTAAAAATACATTGCAAACATGCATTTGGAAAGCATTTCTACATGCTTGTGTGGGAGGTAAGAGAAATCCCTGGGTCTTTGAATATCAGCATACAGTTTATTCTGAACAGAGTAAGATAGAGACAAAAAGATCTTTCTCTGTGCACAAACACTGCATTTCCAACAGACACCCAGATCTGCTTTTAAAGTACATTTACACCACAAATTTCTTTGTCACACTCAAAGAAAACTGATTTTGGCCTACAAGTGTCCATTATCACTAAGATATGGTGCAAGCAGGAGAGCCAATCAGGGAGGGCAAGGTGAGATAAAGGGGGGCTAGAAGCATATTATGGGTCTTTATCTTTATCAGAGAGACAAAATGACATACATTTGCATGACACATCAGATTTCACATCAGAGTCAATCCCCCCAAAAAACACAAGCACAGGGAAAAAATGAAGTTGACTCTTTTTATTCCTAAAACAGAAGCAGGCCACCCAAGGCTGGTGCGGCATTCATATATAATTATTTATATATTGCAGTTTTTCGTTTTTTGTGTCTAAATGTGTGGTATAAAATACAATATACGACAATGTACCTCTTTATTTTAAACACAGTGAACTTCATTGCTGTACAAGTCCCGTGCAGCTAAAGCTTAGCTGTAATTGAGTCCACGCACAAAGACGTGGACAGAAATCCCCCATCCAATCTCTTCTGTACATCGTGACAATACAAATAATCTGTCTCCCTTACAAAAAATAATACTCTAAAAGCAACCTACTGCAACTTTATTTTATTCCTCTTTTTAGTGGGTTTTTCATTTGTTTGTTTTTGTAATTAAGACGATTACATATATTTTTGACCATTTGCTTTAAAGCAAGAAGGCGATACAAACCTTCTAGAACTTTTTATATATAAAAGAGGTTAAGAAATCAGACAAATTATACATTTAAAAACTTACAATAAATAAGACAAATGCAGGCATTTCATTTGGATATAATTCCATCCAAAAGAAACAGGGAATTAGAGGTCTTAAAACCAAGAATTCATTCTCTCGTTTTCATAGAGCATCGAAGTCCCTCTCCATCAAGATTCTATACAGACATCTTCTCCATATCCACTGATTAAAGAACTCGCCCAATCCATGGTAATCACAGAACCACATGCTGCTATCGTCGTAGTAAAGAGTGGAGCCAGAGATTCAGAACACTCCATCAGTTTCCTTCATGCTTCTTTGGCCTCCACACCATCCGTTCTTCTCTCCGTGCATCCTCTCTCTAGCTCTTTGAGAGAGTGAGTGTTATTAACACCAGGAGCCTGGTTCTCCTCCACAGTGCTGGGTCTCAGGTGTAGTGACTGCCTACCCAGATCAGCTCCATAGTAATTCACGTACATATAAAGTCCAGCACTGTAGTTATGCGTTTTTACATCCTTCCTTTTCTTCTCTCTCCTCTTTCCATGTCTCTTCCGATCCCTGATAAGGTCCTGCTCTCAGATCTGCTCAGTGAGTGTTACAACATGGTCATGATGAAGTTGTACATTTGATTGAGCACCACAAAATGGATGGGCAGGCATGAGCGGCGGTCCTGGGTCGCAGGGTCACAGGTCAACCAGGAAAGGGCATTGTACTGCTCCAACACAAATCTGCAAACAACACAAACAAGGGTGTTATATCTCGTGTAGCTTCCCTTCTAGTGAAGAGATTTTCTCACAATATACTCAAACAGTGGAGCAGGTCCAAAAAAGCATTACCTGAGAACATCAGAGGTCTGATTTGAGTCCAGAGGGTGAGAATGTTTGCTGTGCAAAAGCTCATCCGATTGCACTGAAGACACATGGAGGTGTAAAGAGGCCTGAGATAAGAAAGAGATCTTTAATCTACAGATTAGCAATGCACACCCACCCCAAACAAGATTCAAAGCAGAGTGTATCTTCTCATTGTCAGGGTCTGTTGTAAATTAGAATAACAAGCCTACGAGCGAGTAAAATATGAGATGCCAAAAGAAATTTATTCCCCAGTTTACAATCTCTATTAATGGAGAACAGGTTGCTGCAAACTTTTTCATTGTTCACAAGCTAGCAGTAAACAAACAGTTCCTTAAAAAATTAGATCCTTTCCCTTAATAATTCATGTTAACAAGTTTTGCAAGCTCAAATCTCTTTATATGGTCTCTCCATATATCAGTCTGTTCTCTCTCCCTCTGTTTTACACACATCAACAGCAGTCTGGCCCAATCCCTGAACAATGAATTATTAAAAAAAAAACATTGCAGGATTCTCTATAAATGCTGCATGAGGAGGAAACAGAAGTCATGTGACTCGGACCAAGTATGACAGGTATACACAAAGGTATCACAAAGAAGTTAAAGACAACAAGAAGTTTGTTGTACAAACCACTCCACATTCATTCTAATACCATTGAAAAAAATACATGTTTAGCAAATAAATAAATGCAAAATGCATTTACACAATAACAGATCAGAATAATGTCTGTCTACAGCCATGAAAGAGCAGTTACCTTTAAGAAAAGGGGACACTGGTTCTGAGCCTGAGGACACGCAAACCAGAACCAGTCAGGCAGTGGACCTGCTTTAGCTGTGGACACAAAATAGCCCAGAGCTAATGGCTGCTGGAGGATATTGGGAGCTTCTTCATGAGACTCCATGCGGTCTGTACTCTGACCCTGAAAAAGACAAAAAGACCAGGAGATGAGCTTGGAGCAGCAAAGAAGACTACATTTAATGTAGTGGTTACATAATGTAATATGAGCGGTACAAGAAGGTAAGCAACAATTACAAACAGTAAAAAAAAAATGGCCAAATATTTTGATTTTAATATTATCAGACTAGAAAGCTAGTACATTTTGTCTTTCATTGCAGATGTTGTTTTCACTAGGGATGCACCAATCGGATACCAGGGGCCTCATTTATAAAAATTTTTGTAAAATGATCTTAAATATGAACGTACAACGACGTCCTAAACTGTCTGCTAATATGTGAATATTGCAAGATATATAAAAAAAAAAAAGTGAGTGCAACTAACTGCCCATATAATGTAGCTTTTTCAACATCAATTTATCGCCAGTTATTCATTAATATTATCAATAATAAATCCATTCATTGGCCACATTTACTGTAAATACACACAACCAATATCTATATTCTTGCTAAACCTTAATTCCAAATCTGCATGGCAATCACATTCTGTATAAAATGTGTTTATTTTCCACTGTACTCTTCTGCTCACTCTTGCCATTAATCAAACGGCATTTCAGGATTTTAGTCAAATCATTCGTTTTTATTTATGTCCTCAACAACAGAGGCTGAAGCGTGAATTGATGAAAGTTTTAAATATGAGACTGTTGCTGTTCTTTCAACCATCTGTCTATTGATTTAGCTGTTTTAAGGACTGTAACCTACATATCTCCTCCTCTTCACACCAAAAATGTGCTTGATATAAGCCTATAACATACTGTGTATTACATCTGCCTGTTATCGCATAGGTCTTAAAATTTATTAATAATGGAAACTGCAGACAGGGCTTTCAAAATATTCTGTTACAGTGGATATCTAAAATGAAGTATTTACATTTTGCATGCATAATCTAAATCATGCCACATTCACAAACTATTGTTTGTATTTTTATTTATTTTTTCCCTTTTTCTCCCAATTTGGAATACCCAATTCCCAAATTTGCTCCAAGTCCTCATGGTGGCATAGTGACTCGCCTCAAGCCGGGTGGTGGAGGATGAATCTCAGCTGCCTCCGCATCTGAGACCATCAACCCGTGCGCATCATATCACGTGGCTTGTTGAACACGTTACCATGGAGACATAGCACATGTGGAGGCCCACGCCTTCCACTCTAAACACAACTCACCACACGCCCTACTGAGAGCGAACCACATTATAGCAATCACGAGGAAGTTACCCCATTTGACTCTACACTCCCTAGCAACCGGGCCAATTTGGTTGCTTAGGAGACCTGGCTGGAGTCACTCAGCACACCCTGGGATTTGAACTCACGAACTCCAGGGATGGTAGTCAGCATCTTTTTATGAAATAAAAACATTCAAACTTGAATGTGTTCATAAAAAATAACTGTGATTGAAAAGTGGACTGATATCCTAGCACAACTGAAGTGAACAAAGAACAGAGAACTGGCTTCTTTTCTAATGAAGACTTTCACAGGAAGTACTGTTCATTTTTTCTGCTTTATCCAGTAGTTAATGTGTTTCTTAATAGACTACACTACGCATGTCGTGATTATTAAATAACCTGATCACACTCATTTTACTAACCGCGGTTATTTGAGATATTTTATGCGAATATATAAATGCCATCAAGGCCGTGTTTGTGTGTCATTCAGTTGAGCGTTACTGGCCCATACCACAGATGTCAATCAGAGCAGCACCTGTCCGGAAGAGAGCTTCTCAACCGCTCTGATGCACACGCCGTCCGCAGCGCTTGCACCAAATTCCCATAAAAATAAAAACAAAAAAATATAAACTTTGATAGTGAACGCAAAGCACTCCAGCTTCACTTTAAACGATCGTGTAATGGCAAATGTTCCTGGCCATAACAGGTTCATAAATACGCAGTGTTAATGACACGCAGTGACACAGGAGGAGACACATTCTTACTCTTAACGCATTAAAAAAAATAAATAACGCAATTGACGTAGCACTTTTTTTAGGCCTCAATCACAAACACTAAAGCCTCAGTTTTAATGACTTCCTGTTGTGGCGGCTATTGTGTGTGCTGAGCCAAGTCATCCTTTACTGTGAGTCAAACCACAGAGCACCACTTTGCGGAGGCTTGCGTTGAACATTTTCTGGAAGTCGCAAAACATTGGAAAGTAGAGCAGAAGTTAACGCCACTTGGGACGGACAGTGCTCGGAACATGACGGCAGCCACGAGACTACTACCGTTTGAACATCTGTTCAAACATAATTGTGACAGCCCTAGGCTACCCATTTTTTTGTAATCATTTGTAACTTTTGTTTTCTCTTTTTTATAATGAAATAATGTGTAGGTAGGTGTTTTTGTTTCTTTACATATAAAAGATTAACCCCATTCAGTTCTACACAGTAAAGTATAGCCTAGATATGCTAAACTGATTAGGAAAACAACAACACTGCTATTGGATTGGGATCGGCCGATACTAAGAGTTCAGGAATCGTATCGAAAGAAAAAAAATGGAATCGGTGCACCCATAGATTCATACCCTATTTTAATTCTAAGGCCTTGCTAAAATGAAAATGCTGATAATCTGTTGCCTATTAGTGTTAATTGGACTTGTCTCAGAGCTCTTTGTACCTTGCTCCCGTCTCCTCCATGGGGGTACTGGGATCCAGGTGAATGGACTGGGGACGTGGTGGGTGAGGCAGGTAGGATATTTATGATGTCAGGATCCACCAGGTCATTCTCCTGATCCAGTAGGTCAAAGATCCCTCTGATTGCATCTGAAACATCTAGAAGTTAAACAAGGTCAAGAATCAGAATCATATATTTGTGTTTTCATGATTGAGTATCTTAAGGGGATACAGATATTTTGATTTAAGAAGTTGACGAACAAAAAGGTCTGCATTTAAAACGCAACATACTTATAGTGTGTTGAACAAAAACTATGTTCTCTCAATTTGTTTTCCAGAAATCTTTAAATTAATAAAAAGTGTTTTGAAGCGGGGGCCTGGGATTCTCAGCAAGTATTGACGCTGACTACCACACCTGGAGTCGCGAGTTCGAATCCAGGGTGTGCTGAGTGACTCCAGCCAGGTCTCCAAATTGGCCCGGTTGCTAGGGAGGGTACAGTCACATGGGGTAACCTCCTCGTGGTCGCGATTAGTGGTTTTCGCTCTCAATAGGGCACAAGTTAAGTTGGGCATGGATCGCGGAGTAGCATGAGCCTCCACATGCCGAGCCTCCACGGTGTCATGCACGACGAGCCACGTGACAAGATAAGCAGATTGACAGTCTCAGAAGCGGAGGCAACTGAGACTTGTCCTCTGCCACCCGGACTGAGGTGAGTAACCACGCCAAGTAACCACGCCACCACGAGGACCTACTAAGTAGTGGTAATTGAGCATTCCAAATTGGGAGAAAAGGGGATAAAAAAAAATATCTTAAAGAGTCAGTTATCACTTACCATTGCCAGCGTTGAAGTTAATGTCAATGTTCTCGTGTGTGTAGTTGGAGCTGTTGACTTGTACAAAGGCAGAGGTGGGGAACACCAGGATATGTGTGCAAGACGTGTCCTGTGGGGTGCTCAGCTGTGACGTCTGCATGTTCAGAGTAGTACTGCGCCCAAACACCGAACCTGTTGACACCGAGTCTGGACAAACAAAATACAACATTAATTAAAAATGAGAGATTAAAGGATAAAAAAAATATTTAAAACTCATAAATGGAAGCCAGTTAATAATGGCTTGTACTTTTATCAATGAATAGGGTTTGAATGTTGTTTTTAAAAATGAACTATTTTGCATTAGGTTCATACAGTTCTTCTTTAAATGGCATGATTTTGAGTCTGTTCCATGCGAAGGAATCCAAATAAGATAAACCCCTCAGTCCCTCTTAAACTCTGAGTTATGGGCAAAATCCATGAGATCCAATACATCTTGATACTATGACAGAATGAAAAGCTTTTGTCAAATAAAGCCATCGATCTGCAGAATCACACCAGCTTAGAAATCAATAAGAGCGTACAAAGGTGTTTTATGAGATCAACACACACACAGGAGTGTATATCAGATAGGGTGCGCAGAGATGTGTTATGACGCACTGCCACTATCAATCACATACCCCGGCAAAGAGAGGCAAGACTAGAGGTGTGAGGGTGTATTTTAAACATTCTTAAATTTCATACTCTACAACACATAGAAAATCATGCTGACAACAGCTAATGCAACAATTTAGCCATTAAAAAAATAAAGGATCAGACACGTGATTGAGGCACATGCACACCATACTGAGAGTAACATGAATTGGGATCCAACCTGGCATGATGACAAATGAGCCCTGGGGTTCCATGGCAACTAGGCAGGCGCTAAGGATGCTGGGAGTGTCAGATGCTGAGATCCCGCACATCCTACACATCTCCTTTAGCCTCCGAGACACTGACTGCAGATTCCGTCTGCTCAGTAAAATACTCCAGTCTGAGAGAAAGAAAGAGAATCATAAATTAATGATTTTCATGGATGAAAATGTTTACCTATACATAGTTTACTAATGTTGTGACTTCTGGAACAGAAGAGTTCTAAGTTCATGTAAACGTCTGACTTCAATTGTATGTATAAAATGTGTTAGAAATGCTCTTAGTCTTTCCTTAAAGTGGCAGGATGGCCGAGACACAGATGCTACAAGAGTCCAAATTGAAATAAAAAAACATTTGGTCCATAATACAGGACTTCTAATTAGAAACAAGTCCAAAATATACTGGGGACTCTTATTTTGAAATGTCTGCACTCCCATGAGCTCAGTGATGGCTGATTCGCTGTATGATTGGCTGATAAAGTAGCCGCTTCTGAAACCGCATACTGCCACAGTATGTATTGTATTTGATCAAGGACACACTTCTCAGCCCGTAAAACAGTACTTTCTTTTAGGTATGCATGCGAATAGTATGAATAGATTTTGGATATACTTCATGAATATGACACAAGCACAACAACCGCAAAAATTATCTGTGCTGGTTTTGATAAACAAGCACCATTTCAGTACAATTAACAATTATCTTGGTATAGCACTTACAGTTGAAAAGAGCCTCTCGACTCACGGTTCACTGCCGTACCTTTAAATCCATTGTTTTGAACTTGACATCGCCTTAGCTCCCGAGGGATTATGGGATCGCTAAGAGTCCAGTCGATCCGCACATCACGCCGGAAATAGTAGGTTATCTGGGTATTTCTCACTTATTGCTTCATGAATACTGTGGATTCGGACATACTGCTCCATTGGCATAATGCTTTTGCATACTATATAGTAGGGAAGTATGAATATTCGGATGCAGCAAGTGACTAATTTAAGTCATTTGTTTGCGAATCGGACATCATAGCTTGTGCTGTGTTTGTTGTTGCACACAATGAGCTTATCTCAACAGAAAGGGTGAAAAGTGTAGTAAGACACACTGACGTGCACTCTAAAAATGTCTTTCAAAACTCACAAGAGGATATCCGACAAAACCGCATATGATTTATTTGTTTATTTGTTTCTTAACACCATGCCAGGTTCTATATGGCTATTTTCATGGCTAAAACCAGGTTAAAATAGTACAAATAAAACTTAAGATGTTCAAGATCCATTTTTACTTAAACCTTTTTAAGTGTGTTTTCTCAAAGCAGCAGAAATATTAAAATCCATTACAACATGTTTAACAGATAGTGGGCACAGACATGATGCACATATGAATTTTGGCTGTGTCTAGAAAGTAACCCCCTGGCATACTAAGTCTCACAAGAGTCTCAATTGCTGTTACTAAGGTTGGATTTAGTGGTAGGGTTAAGATTAGGGTTAGGGTTTCTCTAGGACTCTAAATAAACACAAAAGACACAGTGTGTGAACACTCAATATGGCTCGCTCAACACTTTAGGTAACTGGGGGGTCACCTTCTAGACACGACAGTGGATTTTCCCCTGATAGGAATCACTTGTGTGTGAGTCTTGAATGGCCAATCTGACATCATGTGTAAATGACTTGGTCACAGCGGTTATTAAAAGAGAAAATACTTCTCGTCTCAACAGCAGGATTTATTTCATGTAATTTGTTTGTTAAGCACTGATCCATTTTGATTACCATTTGCTCTTGATAAATGAATTTAAGAAAGGTTTCAGATCTGTTGAAGACTTTGAGTTATGTAGAAAATGCTTCTTTGGCAGCATTATCTGCTTGCACGTATCCAAAGATTCCACAGTGACCAGGTACCCAACAGAAGATGATGAAAAAATGTTTAGCTTGAAAGGATGACAATTTGATTAAAATCTTCACAATTGTTGGGTGATCAGTTTGAATGTATTCTAGTGCTTCGAGACATGATTTTGAGTCAGATATTATTAAAAAAAATCCTGCTGTTGTGCAGTCTTCAATGTCAATGAACTTCAGTGCCAACAGTACAGCATTGGCCTCTGCAGTGAAAATTGAGCTTTGGTCAGGGATACGTATATCCTGACATAGTTGATTTGTTGCAAAAGCTGCACACACATGATTTTCAGATTTAGATCCATCTGTATAAAGTGGAATATGTAATGGGAACATTTGCCTAATAACCAGAAGTTGTTGGTGATAATCATTTGGATGAATTTGACTTGTTGTTTCTTGTTAAATCCAGAAGGATTTTGGGTAAAACCACATATGAACGTGCACAGTGTTCCTGACTGTCACCAATGGCTACTAGATTTTAAATTGTCACATTTGCGATAATTTTAGTCACACTGGAACCCTTATACTAACTTGTCGTATGTTAATACAGTGCTTTCTTATGTGGGACTACTTGTCTTGTGCTCTGCCTTTGACAGATAGCTGCTGCTTGTATTATTCTATGATAGCTCCTGCTAAATGAATAAAACGTAAATGTGTATCTTCTAGCAAATGGATGGCACTCAAAAGCTATCCCATATTGTGAATTTAGTCACAGCTCAGGGTTGTCCTATGCTTATCGTGTATAAGACCCTTTAGCCTGGACTATATTCACAATATAGCACAGATTCCCTTACTTAATTTCTTTATGTTTTACCTCGCAATTCTCCGTGCCCTATTCGTCCAAGTCGTCCAAGTACCACTCTCCATGGCAATGATGTCATCTGAACCAAACCCAGGCACCACTCCCAGAGCTTCTGAAGGCCCAGCCTCCGCGCCGAACCTTTTTTCCTTCTTGCTCTGATACAATAAATACATAGAATAGTCAAAACCTCTGGTCACAAATACCTACTCTCTTTCAAGTGTTTCTAAATGGTCAATTGAAACTACCGGTCAAAAATTTGGACACACCTTCTCATTCTTTATTATTACTTTTCTACATTTTAAAACAGCAGAAAAACAATCAATACTATGCAAATGGAAATATGGGAATTACGAAATAACCATACGATATTAAATTCAATTATGTTAGCATTCCCTCAACCACTTCATTATGCATCAACCTGGAATGATTTTTTACACAAAATTAAAAGGCTTTCCTATGTTTGCTGGCCACTTGTTGGCTGCTTTTCCTTCACTACCCGGCCCAACTCATCTATATAATTATTTTTTAATTATTACTGAAACATTATACCACAAATGCTGTCGATTGAGAAAAACTTGTATTGAACCCGGAATATTCCTTTAAGATTATGAGAAACAAATTCAGATAAGTGTCCCCAAACCGTTTGACCGGTAGTGTGTTACTACATCAGGGAGCTGACAGGTCAAGGTGTAATACAGAAGTGTCATGTCTTTCACTTGTCATGACTAGGATGGTGATAACGTTTCTAGATATGCTACTACACTGAAGTGACGTGTGAATAATTAATCCTGCATAGTTAATGCTCCACCTGTATGTTCCAATATGCTACGGAAGGCTTATAAAGCAGTATCTCACGCAAATAACTCACCTGTTGGGTACGTCTATGCTGATGATGCAAGTCTCTAGAAGCTCTCCATACAGGTCCGTGCAGGTGGCCAGCAGCCATCTCTGGTCATGTGACAGGCAGTAGCCTACAAACAGGACGTTGTACTTCTGTGACGCCTCTCCGAAAGTCTCGCCTAGTTCAGTTTGCTTGTCTTTTGTTGGGGCCAGGATGAAGGGGGGCGTGTACAAACGTAAACACTCCGGTCTCTGTGTAAAAAGGTCAAATGTCAATTTGGTTGAGACAGTTCCTAAATTGTTGTGCAAAGGCAGGAGTCACTGTTATTTTATTCACTAAAAAGACAAAACTGATTGTCTAAGTTTGAACCATTAACCCTAGACTAATGATGGGCGCAACCAGCGCATCAATATTACCATGTCCTCTCTTATGAAATCAATAAACCCCACCAAATAGTAAAATCTCTTTTGTAAGTGGGGAAGAATGTGAGGTAGGGGGAAAGTGCTAGTGAGCAGAGCGAGAAAATTGGATTCTACAAATAGCTCAGAGAAGAAAGGAGAGCAAGTGGAGCTTTCGAATTCCTCTGCCAAAACATGCACGCCGGATCCCATTAGGGAGGTCTCACAGAGCTGCCCAAGCAGATAATGGAAAGAGAACTGTTGGGTTGTGTGAGTCCCATTTGGTTTTGTTCCAGGACAGGGAGGTCAGTGTAACAGTCTCCACACATCACCACATTCTCATACAGCACTGAGAGCGGTTAAAGAGCCTGAATGGGCCACCGGTTTGGGAGATCTGTGAAGGAGGTCAGAGGCACAGCTCTGGGAGACTCGCATCAGTGTGTTCATTTTGACAATGTTGGCACTGTAGGCTGGCACCTTAACATGGCAGAGTGACAGCTTGTGCCACAGTGATGATACTGCATTGACAACACTTCAAAAACATGACTGAATCACATAACACTGATCCAACTGGGATAATAAATAGGTTTAAACTCTCTGATTGGATTCTTTTTTTACATGGAACTAAGAAGAAAAAAGCCAATTTAAACAAAAATGACAGTGTACAATAAACAAAGTGGCTTTTGTTGGAAAAACTATTTTATTGTCCTTTCCTGTGCTCTCTCACTTGAAGAGCAGAAATGCATCAATATACAGGGTTCACACACCTTTTCAGCAATCGATGAATTTTCCCATCTTTCGTGATAAAATACCTATTTCTAGCCAATGAAATATTTTTGAGCTGTGCATACATAGACAAATGTATATTACATTTTCAAGTAATTTTCCTGACTTAACAATGACTGTATAAAGGTGCAATATGTAAAATTTTTCAGTATTTCTTTTTTTTGCCAATGTCTGAACGGCTTGTAACGCAACTTAAAAAATGAGCCCTTCCCAGACATCCTAGGTTGCTGTAGACTGATTTTCATGTGAAGGGAGCGGGTCGCTTTTGACGGGAAAATCCCAAGGGTATGACTTATATGCGCTTCCGAGAGCCTTGCCTCGGACGGTAATAGCTTCTCCGATTCCTGGAGGGACCTTCGTTCGGATTTGGGGATCAAAACCGACCCTCAATTGGCATTCTTCATATTGGACAAATAAGCTTACATAACTGCAAAGCATGTGAAATATAGTGCCATAAGGATTGATCTTTGTAATTTTAGCTAACTTGATTTTGCCTACTAACGCTGACGAATTGCACGATACCTTGCTTCGTAACTTTCAAACTATCTTCTCTTTATACTAAAAGTCAGGTTTATGTCAGTGTTAATCTGTAATTACTCAGCAAGGTAAACTACAATAACACATGAAATGAATGCTAGACAATGTTCAAGATAATGCAAAAAGCTCCATTCATTAGTGTAACGTAACTAGGTTATACAGAAAATATATACATTCTATTATTATAAAACAATAGCGCATATGACAGTTGTGATGGAATCACATCAATACTAAATTGTGTCAACATATTTATAATGTACAGTCTATTTTATAAACAGCTACTGTCATCATCCACCAAATTTAGTGACAAAGCTGGCTAGCTTGCTAACGCTGATATTGGCTATCGTATAAATGCAGTCAATGTATCATGCAAAGAAAAGTGATTACTTCAAACTACAGTCTTGCATAGTCAGACCTATATCCACACTTTGTTTTAGCCCTGTTCCAGCACTGGAGAGTCAAATATAATATACATTTACATTTATGCATTTGGCAGACGCTTTAATCCAAAGCGACTTACAGTGCACTTATTACAGGGACAATCCCCCCGGAGCAACCTGGAGTTAAGTGCCTTGCTCAAGGACACAATGGTGGTGGCCGTGGGGTTAGAACCTGTGAGCTTCTGATATATGGATATATGAATGACATAAAACACTGTGCAAACTTCTGTCCATCAAACGTTTGGACCCTTGCTTACCTCTGGGTTCCTGAGGGAGGTGTCGAGGGCAAGGCCGGGGCCAAAACCCGTCAGTGACTTGACGTTAGTGGAGATTGGGAGGGGTCTTCTGCACTGGGTGAAGACTGAGAAGGCAAGAGACTTGAGGTGCTGGGCATAGAGGTGCCTCTCTTCACTCCTCACAGGCTGGAGTAGGTACTGACAGGGGACAATCTAAGAACAAAAGGTGCACTGGCTTAAGAAAATGGTGGACTAATTCATTTAAATAATCTGTTTTCACATGTCCTCTGATGTCAAATTAAGAAACACAGAAAGTCAGGTATCATTATACAATAAGGAAAATTCTCTGTCTCTCTAATTAACAAATTTTCACACACTAACTTTCTTCCTTGTTCACTTTGGTCGCTAGTCCATGTGTTTAACAATACAAACAATGTAGATTGACTTAACTATGGTCATTATAAACCAGCTCTTGAGTTCAGAACATAAGGTTAACTGTAATAACCAGAAAAGTATGTATTAGCAACATACACTGATGAGCCAACGCATTATGACCACCTGCATAATATGCCGTTGGTCCTCCGTGTGCCACCAAAACACTGCCGACCAGCCAAGGGCATGGAGTCTACAAGACCCCTAAAGATGTCCTGTGGTATCTGGCAACAAGATATTAGCAGATCCTTCAAGTTCTGTAAGTTGCAAGGTAGACCAGAACTGTTGGTCCAGCACATTCCACAGATGCTCAAATCGGATTGAGATTTGGAGAATTTTGAGG
This sequence comes from Xyrauchen texanus, assembly GCF_025860055.1. NCBI lineage: Eukaryota > Metazoa > Chordata > Actinopteri > Cypriniformes > Catostomidae > Xyrauchen > Xyrauchen texanus. The sequence continues at coordinate 14,474,923 of NC_068319.1, read as the reverse complement.
CCAGGGCAACATCTTGCACTCTTCATCATGTTCCGAAAACCATTCCCGAACAATGTGTGCAGTGTAGCAGGGAGCATTATCCTGTTGAAAGAGGCCAATGCCATCAGAGAATACCATTGCTATGAAGGGGTGTACCTGGTCTGCAACGATGTTTAGGTGGGTGGCAGGTGTCAAATTGCATCCACATGAATGGTTGGACCCAGGGTTTCCCAGCAGAACATTGCACAGTTTCACACTCCCTCCACCGGCTTGTCGTCTTCCTACAGTGCATCCTGGTGCAATAACTTCCCCAGGGGTAACCATACATGGCTGTCTGTGTGATGTAATAGAACACGGGACTCGGTGGACCAGGCGACCAACTTCCACTGCTCCTAGATCCAGTTCCGATGCTCGCATGACCATTGTAGGCAGTTTAGTCCAGCCCATTTCTTCTGCATTCAACATGTTGACTACGAGATCTGATTGTTCGCTTACCATTTAATCTACCTAGACTATAACATGTGGCCTTGTTAGGAGATGATCAAAGTAATTTGCTTCACCTTTGAGTGGTCATAATATTTTGGCTCATCAGTGTAAAATGGGCAGACAGGTGTCCTTTCAGAGTAACAACAGGTGTAATTAATCAAATTAACTATGGACATGTTAAACTAAAATCTGAAAACTAGAAAGTGTCCAAATAATTTTGGTTCATGTTGCGTCACCAACCTGTACAAAGACAGAGTTCCGAATGTGAGCTGGAAGGCCCTGCAGCATCTCCATGTAGCAGCGGAGAAGTCCTAGCGTCCACACGCTTGACTGTGATGTCCCTGGCTCCGCCTCCTCGTATGAAAAGGGGTCCACGATGTAGATCATGATGGCAGGTGGGTACGTGATGGCATGGGAGTCCCCATCAGTGGGAACACCAACCTTTTCTCTTTCCATAGTGCTAATGAAATAGATGAGAAGAAAGTGTCAGTTAGGTTTCATCTATGTGCTGGTGGGGTTTTGTTGAGGCACAAATGTTAATTTAGTACTTCTGGTATATAACTTCGATTTAGAGACAGATTTTTGATGTGTTGGAAAATTTAAATGCTTAGTTACATCTCTAATCAATATACAGATAAGTTACATTAAGTTACTTTTGTGGTCTGGTATAAATTGTATAGGACATAAACAAGGGTAATCCATAAATGGATTTATAATGCTTCTATTAAGACAGGAAAAGGCAACCAATTTGCTCATTCTGTGTACCTCTCTGGTGGTTCAGACGGCCCCTGAGTTTGGCTGTTGACGGCTGAATTGTCTCCAGAGAAGCCTGAGTTCTGGGTGACAGCCTGCTGGCCCAGAGCCCCAGACTGGGAACTGTTACCTTGGACTCCCATACTTCCAAAGGGAGGGAATGAGCTAGGCTTGGCAGACTGGATGCTGTTGCCCTGAGGGGCTGAGGATGAGGGGGTATTATTGGTGCTGCCTGGCAAGCCTGAGCCACCGTTACTGGCAGAATTGCTGTTGTTGAGGGCGGGGCCTCCGGAGGCCATTGAGGTTTGGGAGTTGGAGGAGGTGGAGCCTGAGGATTGCGAGGAAGATGTTTGTGTGGAAGAGGGGGCGGCGCTTGGCTGAACGAGGAGGGAGCTGTCCAATGACTGTGCAGCGAGGTATGGAGCTGAAGAGATAGAAAAGAACAGAATTGATAAGACAATTACTGCAAGTTTACTGAAACGTTTTATTAGTTTCTTGTGAAAGAGATATCTGAGAGAGAGAGTCTGATCTTACCGAGGTCATGTCTGCAGACTTGCGCAAACAGCTTGAGCTTGGCAAACGCATCACTGCTGCCACAAGACGCTTTAAGGAACCAATCATTGACTGGCTGTTCTGAGAGCTTCATGGCTGCAGCTCCACCCACCCTGACAATGCCATCAGCATGCACTTTGGAGATTGGTCGATGCTGACCGAGCTTACAAGACTGTTGGGCAGAGAAAGAGAGGGGGAAACTAATCAGAAAGTAACCCAGGAAAGTCAGGAAATCAGTCAGATACCATGTGTCTGGAGTAGTAGGGGACATTGAAAACCTAAAACATGAACCTCTCTTACCTCATAGACTGCTGTCAACTCTCTGAAGAAGCTCTTGGCTCCACTGAGAAGAGCATCACTGTCCGGGCAGACGACCAGATATCCCACGTCTCTCTGGGAGCCGAAGGGATCCAGCAGTAGCTTTTCCCAGTACGGTAGGCCAAAGGGAGAAAGTACCACAAAGTCATACTCATACCCAACCAGAAAGGTAGGAATGGGCAGAGGCTCTGGAGACTCATCAGTGCCTGGAGGGAAAAAAAACAAGGTAAGCATGGGGTGAGAGAGAAGACCTACACAAGCAGAATCTAAAAACTCCTAAAACCACGAGGGGCTTCGTAGCCTTTTGAGTGCACTTGCTCACCATAAGACCCTCTTCCAGCCATCTTGTGAAACTGCTGCCATGTAAGAGGCCCTTGGACACCCCAGGAGCGAACTGTCCTCTTCTTCTGGATAGCATCTTGTAGAACAGGCTGGAGAGAGAGGAGAACTCTCAACACATCCTGAGAACACAGTCCACTCACATCCACCGCTGCAGAGAGAGAGAGAGGGAGTAGTGTTTAGAATAGAACATATAAGTTGAACATATTAGGGCTCCCGACTAAAAAATTACTTGGGAACCATTGGCTCCTTAACTGAAAAATGAAGGAGCCAAATGGCTGTTTTTTGACACAAAATCATATAAATGCTAGATTTAGATTGTTGTTCAGAAACAAGATAGAAAGCAGTATATACACAAATCAGCCACAACATTAAAATCACCTGCCTAATATTGTGTAGGTCCCTCTCGTGCCCGCCAAAACAGCGCCAACCAGCATCTCAGAATAGCATTCTGAGATGCTATTCTTCTCACCACAATTTTACAGAGCAGTTATCGGAGTTACCATAGAGTTTGCCATAGACCACTCTCTGTTGACCTCTCATCAACAAGGCATTTCCATCCACAGAACTGCCGCTCGCTAGATGTTTTTTGTTTTTGCCAAAATTCAAAGTAAATTCTAGAGACTGTTGTGTATGAAAATCCCAGGAGATCAGCAGTTATAGAAATACTCAAACCAGCACATCTGGCACCTACATTCATGCCATGGTCCAAAGCACAAGATCACTTTTTTCCTCCCAACTGAAGCTCCTGACCCGTATCTGCATGATTTTATACACTGTACTACTGCCACACAATTGGCTGATTAGATAATCGCATGGTTTATTGTTGGTTTATTGCAGCCAGATGGGCTGATCAGTGCAGTTGAGAAGATACGTTCGTCAATGTTCACACCCCTTTCATAATTTATACAAATATAAGAGATAAATGGTTGTGCAGGGCTCTTAGTTATAAAGAAGCCCGAAATACACATGGGACTAATATTTTGAAATGTCTGCGCTCCCAGTTGTGAACACACTGATGGATGATTCACTGAGAAAGTGACTGTTTCAAACTGCTAACCTGAGTTCACACCATCAGTTATTTTCAGGTGATTCATGAACAAGACCCGGCTCAAAAGATGCTCCCAATGGCATTGGGACACAGTGTAAAGCGCTTTGGTAACCTCTAAGGTTAAAAAAAAAAAAAAAGTACTCCCTAAGCACTGTGAATACAGACAAAATATACTAACGTAAAGGAATTTTCAGGGGGGAAAAATTGTGAATTTCACACTTACAAAGTAAGTCTAAGGCAACAGCAAAAGAGTTACCCCCTTATATTCCTACTGTAAGTGTATTTATGTCTTTGTTTTTCACAAACTTTAAAATGAAACCAGAACATTTCTTTGTTTAAAATGGCAATTTTCTCTTTCAATTAAGTGTGATGTGTATGTCTTCATATTTTTATACCAGCCAAATAATGGGTGATGGTTTTTATTGTACATACATTTTCTAATCACTCACCACTGTGTTTGGCCCAATGATGCAAACACGTGCTCTTCACCAGAGTTTCATCCACCTTCCCACCAGACATGTTGTCCATGAACTGACGCCCGTGTTCTAGAGCCAGGTAACAGTCATTGTGGAAGTCCGTTTCCTCCACACGCACACAGGGTGGTACAGTGGTGCCCCCTGGTCCTTGAGAAGATAGTCCTTCGGGGTCCAACGGCTGGATGGGGGAGAAAGGATTAGTGCACTGATCCTGAAGGAGCGCGATAAGCTCATCCGGGATTTGATCTTTGCCTCCCCCTCCAGTCTTTTCCAGCGACATGCTCCGTAACGTCTCAAAGCGCTTTTCCGCCTCCTGGCTCACGTCTGAACCCCGGCCGATGATATCCAGCTCATCCTCCAAGAAGAGGCCAGAGCCATTGCCATAGCGACGGTTGACGACGGCACTGAAGCCGCACCCACAAGGATACTGGGCTTCCATGTTGGGGTCGTTGATGTAAACACCCACATCTGCGCCTTTGATGTTCATGTTGCAGACACAGATGCAGCAGCTGTCGAAGTTGCAGTCTTTGAACAGGTTCATGACGGATTCCGACAAGATAAGGTTGACGTACAGGCTGTGGGCTTCGGGGATAGAGGGGACCGTCGCAGGTTCCACCGAGTTGAGTGGCCTGCAGGTGGAAGGTGTCGAGGCTGGTGAGTACAGGTCTGAGTTCTCATATTTGAGGGATCCTTGTACGCTAGCAGGGCCTCTGGGGGTTCGGGGTGTCCGTGGGGTACGAGGGGTGGGAGCTGAGAAACGGGGCGTTGCAGGGGACGGGAGGATACTAGTGCCGCCGTTGCTGGGTGGGGCGCTGCTGGATAAGAACGGCGTGTGGGTTTGAGGGGTGTATGTCTGAATATACTCTTGTTCCATAGCACTGTTTTCACTAGAATGCAAAAAAGAAAGAAAAAGAGACAGAAAGGCAGGTTAATTCTTGAGTCATCTGATAAACCTGCAAGAAACTGACCCATCACCAAACCCTGCCTTAAAAGCGTTTCTGACCAATTCTATCTTAGCAACTGTTGCAGTCCGACATTTCTCTGACAAGCGCTTGCTTTATTCCAACAAGAGTCTGCGGGAGTAATGTGTGTTGGAGTAGTAAAGCAGAGTTTTATAGATATGATCCATAAAATGTAAAAACATTGTTGTCGGGTCACTTGTAATAGTGATACGACGTACCTAGAGAGGATACACGCATGCTTTCTTTCTTTAAAACAATCTATAAATAAATCTTGAGAAAAGCATGCTATGGATTAAAGTGTGCCAGCCCTAACAGGCTAACCTGTTGCTTGGAGAGGGTCTGACTGTCTGTCTTGCTATCTATCTATATATCTGACATAATATCCAACAATCTTTTTGGAGGGGGTGTGGCACAGTGATAAACAAGGAAAATTAAAAATGGCACTTCATGTCAAAAAGGTTGCAGACCCCTGCTGTGCATCACTGAATTATTATTTTAATGGCTTTGCAAATGTAAACATCATAAAGTATGTACAGTTGAAGTCAGAAGTTTACATACACCTTAGCCAAATACATTTAAACTCAGTTTTTCACAATTCCTGACATTTATTGATAGAAAAATTCCCTGTCTTAGGTCAGTTAGGATTACTACATTTTAAGAAAGTGAAATAAAATACATTCACAGGTACACCTACAATTCGGTACACCTCCTATCAAAAGCTAATTGGCTAATTGTCTAAAGGCTTGACATAATTTTCTGGAATTTTCCAATCTGCTTAAAGGCACAGTTAACTTATTGTATGTAAACTTCTGACCCTCTGGAATTGTGATATAGTCTATTAAATGTGAAACAATCTGTCTGTAAACAATTGTTGGATCAATTACTCATGTCATGCGCAAAGCAGATGTCCTAAATGACTTGCCAAAAACATAGTTTGCTAATATTAAATCTGTGATTAAAAAATTTGTTTTAATGACTTCATTTACAAGTGTATGTAAACTTCTGACTTCACCTGTAAATACATGATTATGGTACAATTCAGATGTTATTACAGGGATGAAATGCAACACTCAATTGTATAAAAATGTAATTGGGATCCTTGCTCTGTCTCCCTACCCACCAAGGGGTCCTTGGCCTGAAAATGTTTGAAGACCCCCGTATTAGTGGATATAATAGTGAACAGTTATTATGAACAGCAGCATAGTACTGTTATCCTAAGAAAACCTCCGGGAGGGAGAGCCAAAGAAACTATTTTTAGACATACGGTCAAACAGGCAGCTGTGCAAGAAATGAAAGCACAGCTTGTGCCACATGGACTGTGTGTGCGTGTTTGAGCGTGAGAATGCCGAGTGTGGCTCCCGGTGGCCTTTAAAAACAGGCAGGCGTGTGAAGGCCCCCCGTTTGAAGACGTGGTCCTCTCCTCCATACTGCTGTGGGCTATAAAGAAAACCTAACCAGCTCATACAGAGCTTTTAAACTGACTTTAACAAACATAGACCTTACAACTAGACTTATCACCCTATCATCGACCAATCCCAGCACCACCCCACCTCCTTAAATTTACCACATTTCTCAGAATTCCTCAGAAAATCTAAAATATCATCCTAGAATACAGTGTTCTTTTTGCCACACCACACAGCCCTGGGATAAAACTTAAGAACTGCAATAATACATTTTATTTGATTATTTTTTTCATCTGCATTGATATCGCCACGGTATAAAGAGGCAATAAATTTCAACAGCATGACTCGAACACTTCAAGCTAACAAAATTAAAGAGTGTAGCTGAAAGTTTACTCTGACTGGTTCATAACATCACACGAAAAAGCAATCCAGACGACCAGATTATGAAAAACACTGTGTGAATACCAATCAGATGTGGCCGTCAAAGCAAACACCAGCTATTCTTATATACCGGTCGATGAGAAACAGAGAGAGCAGGTTCTGTTTGGACAGTGAAGAAGCTTTGTGTTAAACTGTTCTAAATATAAGAAAATAGAAGGACAGAGGAAGCAGAAGGATTTGACAGTCTAATTACCAGAGCGTTAACACCTGTTCTGCGCTTTTATTCTCTATCTGCCATTAGAAAGAACAAGAGGTGTGTGGGTGTAAATATCTGGCTGTATAGAACATGTGATTGGAGTTAACATGTTGTAAGTGTGCAAATACGAAAGACAAAAAAAATGTATTAGATTTTGCATATAGAAAATTAAATACATTTTTAGGACCATTAAAATTTGCATTATGACATTTTTATGACAATTAGGCACATTCATCACCACCACCTTCCCCAACATTGTAAGTAGCCCACTGTTATGCAAAATAAATAATGATATGTAAATTGTAAAGTACTATTGTAATTAAACATGGTATGCCTGCTATTTGTTGCATTAAGTTTAATGTTTGCACACAATGACTGTATGTATTATTGCAATGTGAATGAGGTTTTCCCACATTAAAGAAATTTGAATTTGTGGGGTAAATGTGTTTGATTTTGGGTTGAAATATGATCCCGGCATTTCTTTGTGAGATTCAGCCACTTAGTGCATGCATAAATGTGTGTTTTTGTGTGTGTAGATATACATAATTAATGAGGTTGTTGCTCTGATGTGTTGGGAACTCACCCATCCTTGCTAAAGATGGTCATAGGAGGTACTGAATTGAGTAGCTCCAGTTTTCCCACTGTCCAGCTGGGCCTGTACACACATTCGTCAGGCAGTTTGATAGAAGGCAGGCACTGACTGGGCAGAGATTTCAGGGGTGCAAACATGGAACATCCCACAAATGGCTGACACAACTCCGCCTTGTATACAAATGAGAAGTCCTGAAGACAGAAAGAAAGAGAAACACATTATTTGCTTGGGTGTCAGTCCATATCCAACATCAAGCTGACATGTTGATTCAGAGGAAGCACTTAAATCAATACACGTTTTATTTGCAACACAATAGATCTTAGTTATCCACATCCCACAGAAATTCCTTTGGTGAGGTGAGCCAGGACAAAACCATAACACACAATCACTACGTGTCCTACATTTATTTACATTTATTCATTTAGCAGGCACTTTTATCCGAAGCGACAAATGAAGAACACAACAACATCACAATGACATTTTGTCAGTCACTAAAATTCTTTGCTCCAAACAGCTGTGTATTAAAAATTAAATTAATTCCGCAACATTTCCTTTTCAGAGAGGAAAAATAGCTTGACGCTGTTTGCGTTATGCATGGTTAGGAAATAGTGTAGCAGTTAAACTAGTCTCACCTTGATTTCAGAAGGTTTGGGGCTACAGAAACTCTCCTCTACCTCGATCTTAAACTGGCCTCCAAGAACAGAGGGGCCGTCCAGTGTGTTGATGCCAGAGCCTGGCTCCATGCAGCCATACTCTTTACTGCCCATGTTCATGGGGGAGTAACCCATGATGTGCTGCTCCAGAGAGGGAGGCGTAGGGAACATCTGGTGCAGATGTTCAGCCGTGCCTGAGGGAGAGACGGGGAGAGTAAAAGATGATATGAAGGGACAAGGAAGTGACAGTGATACAGTACATGCATGAAAGATGTGTTGCCATGTTTATAATAACCTCAAACCCAAAATATGGGTAGTTGACATAAAATGTCCTGTAACTGGTCAGCATTTCATCAGGTTCATTTTAAATGGTTTGAGGTATGACTAATACAATTTTAAGAAGTACAAATATCGTTATGTTGTCTCTCCATTAAGTCATTAAAGCTGCATGTATAAAATATTCATAATACTGTTTAAAATGTAAACACCACAGGACGTCAACTTCTTAAAATGATTTAATGTGAACTATCTGGACTGAGCACAGCATGCTTGACTCTAAGAGCATTGTAAAGTTTGTCAGTGGCCAGCAGAGGGCAGTAAACAGGGTTTGAGTGACAAAGTAAATGTTTATATTTATAGATGGAGACAGCTGTGCTCACTTATACAGGAGACAGGGTCCAGTGTGGCTGGCTTTGACTCTTTGCTGCCAAACTTCTCATCTGCTCCATTTACAGCTCTTCGTGCTCCAGGCTGTGGAGAGAGAAATAATTTAGAAAGAAAAAACTAGACTATGACTTCATAAAAATAACATTTTCCTACAGAAAATACATTTCCGTTACAACCTACAGTTCTTTGCCAATAGCAAAGGTAATTTTACCAGCAATTATTTTTAGGCTATATAGTTTGTATTAATAATGAATAATTATCTCTTTATTGTATGTGGCGATCATCTCCGAGCCGTCACGTCAGACTGTATTAATATCAATTCAGTTGGATTGGCAAAATTCCACAGTGAAATAAAGCCATTGGAGTAAGGTGGAGCTTGATACTGACTGTTTGCTCGTCCTCGTCCGAGTTAAATATGTTGTCAAGGTCTTTGATGGAGACTGCCAGGTCTGAATCATGTATGAGACTGGTAGAAGCAGCCCGGTTATGAGCTGCAGCCTGCTGAGCATCTGAGAGCAAGAGAGAGAGAACTCAGCACACTGGTCCCCAGCTTAATCTAGTGTAACCACAGCCTATAGTGAGACCACATCAGGACGAGTGCTTTCCCTCAGTCAGTGAACACATTTAACCTTTATGGGCAACAATACACTAAACTGACCCAGGCTGTCAAAGGGGAGACTAATTCAAATAAAACGAAAAGACTCAGGGTTACAGAGGGGTTCATATGTGAGTTACAGGGATTGCTGAATTGGAAAAAGAGGTACAATCCTTACCATCAGATAGATTAGCACTGCCGTCTTCTCCCTGTGAGAGAGTGAAAGGAAATAGGAAATTATTACGAAATGTAAAGGACTGATAGACCCTTCATATAACAGATATACACACTGGGTCTAAGACAAGCCTGAAACAGTCAAATCTGTTCATAAAAGGCATTTATGGAAAAAGGCCTGGTAAAATGTTTCCAATTGAGTTAAATGAGACCATATAACAAAAAGAAAAATGATGAAATCTGTTCATTTTAATAAAACTCAAATCATGGGACATGAAATTGCCCTAAGATGAAGAAACACCCATAAAAGTTGTTGTTCATGTGACAAAAGAAATACTTAGCATCATCATATATTTATCCAGTCACTTAGTGAAATGCCACCCATCATAAAACTGTTAACATCTATCAAGATTTCGTTCCTTGGTAGCTAAACGCCAGGAACGTTTCACCACATAAAGGATTTTTTTTTTTTGCAGGGGTCAGGGTCACATTAATCCGTATACATTTAAAAACAGCGTTTACGTTTTTTGAAAGTTCTCCATCCACTGCTGTTTTCAAGCATTTTCCAAAAGTTGCTCATCCACAATAAACTGTATGAAAACTCAAAAATCCCCTTACTGCGTTGCGTGCGCATGGGTAACCATTTTTCCATTCATGTACTGTCTGTAATGCAACTGTCCTCATGTTCCGTCACCGGACAGCAATTCTGCGTAAACTTCCTGTCGCCTTTGAAGGAATGCTATGTGAAGGTTGTACAGTAACATTTATCTTTAACAATGCAATCAAAGTGGGTAGCAGGCACAAAAACTCTGCTACAGTCAAATGACAACAAATACGTCATAGTTTTCAGATATCTCCATTTTCCCTGTCCACACTACAACGCAAAGACAGCATTTTAAAATGTATCAACTTGAGAGCGTTTTCAAAAAGCTCAGTTTCCAATGTCAAAAATGCAGTCTCAAGACGGAATACCAAAACAAAGAGAAAAGGTTGAGTTTATGTATTAGAGTGGACATGTGGCCTCTGACTGTCATTCATATTACTTAAACTAGGCATTATGCTGCAATTCCAACAGGCCAGTAAATTCCATTTTGTTTAGCTTACTCGCCATAGCCATATTTTTCTTGCATTTGGCAGATTGGAGAGTGTTTTGGACCTTGTAGTTATGCACTGAAGGTCATTTTGGATTACAAATCTTCTGTAATTACATCAATCTTACTGGGAAAACCAAAACATTCACTCCTCAACATCTAAGAATTACGCACACACCGATTAACTTCACAAGATGCTCATACCCAAACACACAAAATGAAAACAGCCGAGAGTGCATTGGTAAATGACCAATCAGAAAATGAGAGTGAAAGAAAAGAGAGCGAGTGAAAGCTAAGAGAAACAACAGAGGGAGGGAAGGAGTGGGGAGTGAAACATGTTTATACTTTGCCACCAAATTATCTTCCACACACAGCATAATAAATAACATTGTAATATAAGATAACAGCACTGAGTAATGGGACTGAAGACTGCGGCTTACCCCTCTGTGCCTTGGAAGCCCACCCCAGACCCTTAGCCTGCCCCTCTTGCAACCTCGACATCCCAAAGCCACCATTACGATGCAAGCCGAACGCGATGTGGGGATTCATTACGCAGTGCATAATTTCATTACGCTGCAGGCCGTCTCTCTGCATAAGGAGTGTAATCTGTTCCTCTGTACACACACACACTCCACATCCTAATGACCAACACCATAATAAACGCCTGTACATGCAAATCACTCCCCGTAATCGATAGCAGAACCCTGGGGTGGAGTACAGGAGTTAAGGAGGCAGTTTTCTATTGTAGACTATGCATTTTGCTACAAATGAATGCTTCATGTTATGGGGTTGTATTGCACCATATGGCCCATATTACTAAACAAACCTCTCCAGCGACTGTAAAACAGTTGGAGGCTGTGAGGTTACTAAGACACAGACAAATGAAGTGTTATTCTGAGAGTGGGAAAAAAGAATGCATACAAAGTGATGGAGTAACACAGTACAGAGATAGGAGTACAGAAGGAAAATGGACTGAAAAACAAGCAGATTTTGTTTGCCTGTTAAAACCCACGGCCTCCGCAGCTCCCAGAGAAGGAAGCAAAAAGTGTGCAAGACGCCAACAGAAATAGGAGAGCCTGTCTTCGCCCCCTCTATTACTGCGCTTTCCTCCACATATGGGGGTGTCAGATTCAGATCTCAGACGGGAATATCCCAAAAGCTGAAGAGAGCAGTCATGATGCCAGCATTACACTGCGCACACTGCCAAGGGAGAAACTGTGCCTACTAAAATTCCTTTATGCGTAGGGAACAGGAGGTTTACTAAAGATTCTTTTCCAGACTTTTCAGAATATAATTGAACCTTAAAGTCAACATTAAACAGCATTCGCAACCCATTTTACTTCTGCAATGTGACGTAGTTCTAGGTGAAAAAATAAATTACTAGTAGAGCTAATTCATGAAAAATGGGCGTTCAATACCAAAATGGATCCAACCACTTCTGAGGAGGTCTTTTACTCGTACATAGAGGCCTCACGACATATCCCAATGGTAACGCTTCTTTTTCAAACAACTCATTATTTGCCACAAACGTTTTACATTAACAAACATTAAATTACTGTCAGTGTTTCCCCTATATGCATTTTGCAGCAGTGCAGTGCCGCTACTGAATTACGAGCACCACTGTTGAGATTTCACATGGTTAATGTAATATTCTTGATGCAAAATATCGCTTGCTAGCCCCAGTCAATTGTGCAATTTGAATACTGCAATAGATTCCCCACCACACACAAACACACGCACATAATCACAGCAATGTGATAAACATGTATTTAGCAAGCAAATAGTGTATTTGTTTTTATACCATTTTTCATGTAGACTTTAAAGTCCTATGACAGAAGTCATTCCAAAAGAAAAGACAAGGAAAAGCAGCAAGACCAAAAACCTCCGTCTCTGACACAGTAAAGTGAGGCCTCTGCCCATTTGTTATAGTGTTTTCCTTTTTACGCCAATGCTTGACAAACCTTCCAACTCACTCTTGCGTGACTCCAAACACCTCTCCAATGAGTCTCAAAGAAAGAAGAGTGCATTGTGAAATCTTTAACAAGTTGTGCCACTGAGCGTTTCTCACCTTGTGTTTCTTTCCTGGTTCTCTGTCTCCCCCGGCTTTGTCTTTCTTGTCCGAGAAAGTGAACTTAACATCCCCATCGACAAAGGCGTAGGGGTCGACCTCAGGCTCGTGGTCGCCGTCTGTGATGGCTGCTGCTAGGTACTGGTTCTGTCGCTGCAGGTATGTTTGGATTCGCTCATCTGAGACCTTCAGAGGCCTTTTGGAGGCAGCCATTAACCTATGCAAAAAAAAACAAAAAAAAAAAACACGTCAATTACGGCAATTTACAATGATGAAACTTTTAGAATCATAGTACACATATAATGAGCATGATTAGACAATTGTAAAATACTACTATATATTATTATATACTAGTTTTGTCAGTCGATTAAAATTTGTAATCCCGATTTATCGCATCATTTATTTTTTATTTAATCACTATTAAATCGCAGATTTTGAAAGTGCTGAAATCTGACACTTTATGTACTTTGTCTCCTGTCAAAATGCCTTTATTTCCATCTTAGGAAACAAAACTAATGCTTTATTAACATTTTCCAAACAAAGCCTTCCACAGTGTAAAGATAAAAATCCACTAAAACAGCATCAATTCAAGAAATATTAAATGTTTTCAAAAGTCTAGCTGAGAGTCTAAATAAAAGAACTAGTCCCAACATAGGTTGCATTTTTATTGCAATGGGCATTACATCTCTAAAATCCTCCACATTCTGCCGGTAGACTGTGTCCATCCACTTTCCAACAGCAATCGTGAAGCTGCCTGCGTTCATGATTCACATCAGGGCATCAATGCCAGACATCTCATTTGGCATTTTGGTGACAGTTTGGAAGACTTGACATGCTTCTGTGGTAATTAAACGCACCTTACATAAGCTGAAAAATATTTCATTTCTAGTCCCATCTGGGCTGGTTTTGTAAATCAAATAGCATTAAAGGGGTGTTTTTTTGTGTGTGTGTGTGTGTGTGCAGAGATTATTTTATTTACAGATACAGCAACCTCCACGGCTCTATCATATGAGAGAGCGTAACACTCAACTAGCATGTTATGAAAGTACTGCCCACAGAATGTCTATGGGACTGCCTCGTGATGCTAAGCTTGTAGGTACAACTTTGTAGGAGGGCTCTGGTGTGTGTATTGTGAAGTGTGCGTCAGTTTAATGCTTCTTGGTTGACACATTACAAAGGTTCTGCCCTTCAAACCAGTGTTTATGCTGGTTTATGTTGTATTAACGGTAAATGCGTTAATAATGATATATTAACGTGAAATATTAACACGTTAAATATTAATGTGTTAATTCTGACAGCTCTACTATATACACACACATACATATATATATATATATATATATGAATGTATGATTAGATACATGCAATAAGGTACAAAAGGCCTAATATTGTGAATAGTCACAGCTAAATGGCATCAAGATGTGCAGTTTTATAAAATTATAACTTCAAAAAGAAAAAAAATATGCATTCAAACTGTCATTAAAATATTTTATTAAGCAACATCATCAAGTGCTACCTTTCCACTAGAAGATATCGCAAATGTAGGGCGATTACGACAAAAATGTTTCTAGATGATCGGGTGTTTTATATAATTGCTGTGTGTTTACTGTAGCACAGCTGGAATGCATTGACCAAGAACACAGTCTAGTGTGTAGATACATGCAAGCATCCTGAAATTTTGTCCACTATGTGAGAAACGAGAAAATATACTGCCTTGTCTTTGTGTGTTCTACAACTATTTTGTAAAATCAGTTATGTATTAGCCACCGTCCACTCCAACAGGTCAGACCAACTGCAGCTTTGATGGGGGATGACAGCACACAGTGGTGCTGGCCAGAGATTAAACCCATCTTGAAGCCCTAGAGAGCACAGGGATTAGACTGGACTAAATCAGAATAACAGACACATGGGGAGAACATCCAAGTGCATCCTGGAATTTCACTGCATATCATTACATCTCACTGTGGCCAACAGTGACTGCACTCTACATCATAACACTCCCTCTCTCTGCCTGCTCAAAACAGCAGGTATTCCACGGAAGAATAAAGCACAAGACAGGAACAAACCACTTTCAATAGATCGCTTGGGTCTAATTTTTACTGCTTTAATCTCCTCCAAGCAACTGTTGAAGAAAACAGTTGTTTATTCATTAGATATGTGGAAATCACCCACACTAATACAACATTTTCCACCAGCCATTTCTCTGTTTCTAGAGAGGAATCAAGGAACACATATTTTTAACTTAACATTATCAACAAGAATTCTTCCAGGAAGACAATGGCGTGACTGAGCGATGTGTACACTTATTTTGTCGAAACAGCGCTGCTTCATGAATTTATAAGGGTCATAAAGTCACTGCTTTCCACAAGTCTTATCCGAGGAAAAATTCACACTATTAAAACATTTTTCATAAATGTATCCAAACCTTATGCACAAAGCTAACTACCATCAGCATTGAGAATGCACAACAATTGTTCTACATTCTATAGATTTTAGGGGTGCACTGATCGATCGGCCAACAATCTAAATCAGCGATCGGCTTAAGTCTGTGATCGTCCGATCGTGCGTAGATTCAGGGCTGAACTTTTTTGCAGCACACAGGAAATCACACATACACTGCTCCTCTAATAAAGGAGCACTTTCTCAGCCCTTGAAGCATAACAGAGTGGCCAATGGAGGTTGTTGGCAATTCTAAGCATTCACAAATGCAATCTTTTAGACATGCTGTTATTCAGGCGAATCTGCAGGTTTGTTTTAAAAAGTGTGTAAGAATTACACGTGTATGAATATTAAGCTGCCCATTTTCTAGAGTCATTACGGTAGTTCTTCTGACTCGCTGCACTGTGAGCACAGAGAGGATGAGACTGCTAACAGATATAAAAACGAATGAAACATCAAATAAACATGCATATACAAATCTGAGTATACGTGATGTAATGCGAGTTGTGACAATCAGACGTTGTGCTGAGCAACAGAGACTGTTTGAGCTATCATAAGCTCTTTCAGCTTCACTCCCTTCAATATGATCACTCGCGGTGTCAATCAAACATGTGCGCTCTCCAGGTGCCAACAATATCTCAAACATTCATCTGAGCGCAATTCTGTGAGGATCCTGATTTTAAACAGATTAATGTTAGTCACAATGCCACTAATGACAGATATAATTGTTTAACCCTCAATATCGGCACTATTCTTTAACATTAGTTAATGCATTAGGTATCATAAACAAACAATGAACAATATATTGTATAGCCTTTATACATTTGCAATGTTAGTTAATAAAAATACAATTGTTCATTGTTAGTTAATGTTAGTTCATAGTGCATTAACTAATGCTAACTAATACAAATTTTGATCTTAAAAAGTTAAATATACTATTAAATGTAATAGTAAATGTTGTAACTAACATTCATTAGTATAAACATGAAGTTCATTAGTTCATGTTAACTACAGTAATGTTGTTAATGTTATAAAACTGAACCTTTTTGTTAAGTGTTACAGTAACTTCACTGTGGGGCATAAACGTATAACTGCACAATATAAATTAAAAAAGGTGTGGCAAAGGGCACTTTAAAAAAAAATGATATCGGACAATCAGTGTAAAAAGAAAAAAGGTATCAGCCTCAAATTTCCTGATCGGTGCAACACAAAATTTTTTATTTGCAAACCATATGGAATTAAATATATATATATATATATATATATATATATATATATATATATATATATATATATATATATATATATATATATATATATATATATATATATATATATATATTTATATATTTATTTATTATATATATATATATTTTTTCATATTTGTGATACAGTATACTAAAACTGATCATTTGCATGTGCATTTTCATATTTGTGATACACAGTAATACCGCAAAACTGATCATTTGCATGTGCATTTCGGCATTAGATCCACAAGTTTTAGCTTCTAATTAGAAATGGATCAAAATGAAAATTCTTGGCCAAAACCAAAACTTCTGGATACAATGGGTCAAAGACCAAAAACTATTTAATTGAACAAAACTAGGGCTGTCAACCGATTAAATTTTTTAATCATATTAATTACATGAATCGCAATTAATCGCATTTACAAATATTTGCTGAGAAAGGCCCTCATATAACAATAATTAAAAATATCATGATGAAATATTGTGAAAAACATAGTTATCTTTAAATATTAAAACATTATATATATTCAGATAATTAAAATGCATTACATTCCTGTGGCAGAAGAGTTAATCATTGATAAGACAATACAAAAAGCAGCTTTAGAATACAATGTATTGTTTACTACCATATTATTGATCATAAGTCAATCATTGACATACAGTTCACAGCAATCCATTTCACAAGTGAATTTGTCAATCAGTTGGAGATTAAGGACCCGTCAATCTACACCTGCGTCAGACATGCTTGTGTAGCGTCTCGGATGCGTTGCTAACATTTTTAGGTCACTGTGTCAAGTTAAATATAGTTTAGTACTTGGAACACATCTTGAGATCATTTAGTTACAATTTGCGCTCCATCATATGTTTTGAACGCAAGAACATTGCATGCCTGTTTTGTGCTGTCTGGTTGTTTTCTTCGCTGTATAAACTGCACGTTGCCACACAGCTGAAATTTCAATTACTGCCCTCTGGAGTAAACAGGTGGCACTACAAGCTTGCATTTCTCAGGAATCTTCCTTATTACAATCCGGGGCATTGCTATTAATTGCGTAAAAAACGTTATTTATTACGTTATTTTTAATCAATCACACCGAATTAACACGTTAAATCGACAGCCCTAAACAAAACACATTACCATAAAATGTAGGCTCAAATTACTTAAAGGTGCAATATATAATATATATTTACTGTACTAAAACATAGAATTATCATATGTTATCAGAGATTTAGGAAACATGCCAAGTTGAAATACTGGCTTCTCCGAAAACAATGCTCAGTATAATCTGCTTTGAAATGTCCGTTCTGGGCCATAATTTCCGTTTTTGTTTTGGACTGTGTGATCCTGCCCATTGCCCATTTCCCAATAGTATTTCGACACCCAGGGTTGCCAGCTTTGAAACAAGTTAGCAGACAAACACAGCGCACTGCAGCCATGGAACTTATAAAAAATCCACATGAGCCGATTTATAATTTGCGAAGAATAATAACATTGCAAACGTATACATTAGCTAATCAACTTAGTGTAAGGCACATCGATTGCCATTGTCAGTTTGCCCATTCCTGTTGCGTGTCCTCAACCTGGCAACCTGTGTGCGCTTGGGGAGGAGGGGGTGGGGGAGACAACTCTCTCTAATATTTTGAATTTGGACTGTAGTACCCATTTTAAATGCTTGATGTCAATGTTACATATTGCTCCTTTAAATATTGGATAGTTTTTAAATATTTAAACATTACTTTAAAGATGTAAAAACTGACTTTTGGAAAATATAAGCATATCTTTACCCTACAAAGTGCCTATGAAAGGCTAAAGAATTCACAACAAAGGACAAATGTATATTTTCCATGTATTAGTTTCCTTGTATTAGTCCATTATTCATGTTGTCATTATTGCCTTGAGTGGGAGAAATTGAACTGGGTTTCTCTGTGACAATGTCACTTATTGATCCAGTTTCCGATGAAATTTTGTGGGTATGCACAAGTTCTGGATGTTGAGCGGCTGCACGGTACAGCTCGACTCAACTCTGCTCGCTTTTTGGGGGTCTTCCATACCTGGTACTTTTTTAGAACCACCACGGTCGAAGTCAGATTTAAAGTTCGCAACAGTGTTAGCAATATAATTTGTTCACGTGACTTTCGAATTGTAAAAAGAAATGGCTGTGTGCAAAACCACGCTGTGGTCAATAAACGAGGTGCAGACGTTCCTCTCGTTAGCAACGAACGAAACGACATAAAATGAAAAAGCCTTTCAGGAAGTATCTCAGTTGTTGGCCGCACACGGCTACTACCGGACCTACGAACAGTGTAGTGAAAAGTAAAAAAATAACTTAAAAGTACCACGACTACAGAATCATCAAGGACCACAACAGCCGGAGTGGTTCAAACAAAAGTAATTGGAAGTGATTCGACCAAATGGACAATATGGATGGGTATGTTAACTCTACACTCTGCTTGAAAGCTTCACTTTATTTCGTTGACCAGCTACTGGAAAGCTTGCTTCTAAAACAACCAGGCCAATTTAACTGTTAAACTTGTGTAAAATCACCATGCAACGACTGCTTTATGCAGCACAATGAGCTAGCAGCTAACAGCTAGCGGTTGCGTTATTGTTTTGGTCAGTTTGTGTCATGTTTAAGATGACGTCACGGCAGTAGAGGCGGTGCAACTATGACGATTACACTATAATCCCACCCACAAGCTCAGAAACGTTAAGCGAGTAGAGTTGAGGTGAGTCGAACCGTAACGTGCAGTGGAAAAGTGCCATAAGACCACTGACATAGTGGCTTGAACAATAGGTGGGAGTGTTTGAGCACTGCATTTAGTGTTGTGTCTCACAAAACAGACTCCCAGCCTCAGCACAAGTACAGGAAACACTCATTATTAATGTGGTAATACCAAGAGAGCGATCACTTCATCACATCTGGGGATGTGGACTTCAATGTGCAACTATGAAACACAAATACTAACTTAATGCATACTACAGTATGCATTCATTAACTTCAGTGTGTTCTTTTGTACTGTTGTGCTCATTCACCTGAATTTCTCTGCGATAGTAACAACACATACAGAGGTGCGTATGTCACAGCACGTTACCACAACATTTTTATCATCAATATATCATAAATTAGCCACAGTTTACATTAAATGTAATTAAACCAAGTTTGGTTTCACATAACTGCAGCATTTTTTTTTATGTCAGGTATTAAAGCAAGGGTTTCAGTTTACATTTACATTCATGACCTCCGACTTTTTCCTCTTTTGGCCAAAAATCAAAAAACAACATTTTATGTGCATGTATGTATGCACAAGGATGTCTGGGATACAGATTGACAGGGTGAATTTGAAAGCATCCTTATTTCACATTTTATTTATAATTACTTACTACTTTTACTGTTTCATACAAACATTTACTAAGCAACCATGCTATTTTAGTGGGATTCGAATGTCTATTTCCTCATTCTTCTAATACATTTTGGTTAAAAATTATATTTCATTGAAGTGTATTTTCTGCATTGAATTGTAGAAAAAACAGTCTTCCAAAAACCTGTTCCTTCAGAGAAAGATGTTATGCAAATTGTATACTGAAAACTTAGAAAGAAAACCTACTCTATACAAGTATGCAAATGCTTGGCTAATGGCCATTGCAAAGTGCACAGTCCCATAAATACTTGACATACGTTCTTGTAACGTGGGGGTAACAAACCTCAGTACTCAAGCGAGGGTGACAGAGTGACCTTCAAATGTCACTGCCAATAAACTTGATACGATATTATTTCGGTAGTTAGCTATAAACATGTTGACAATTTAACTATCTTTCCTATGCACAATTTTCTTCAAACTGACATAACAATAGTTGACCTAAAAGAGAAAAATTATCTGAAAGAGACCACTGATTATTTTCAAACATGTTTGAGCACAAATGTGAAATGGATCAACAACCACCTAGTCCACAACAATGCTAGGCCTGCACATTAGTGAAGGATGATGTCAAAAGGGTGCATAGAGAGAGAGATTAACATGGTGTGTGCACCCAAAGAAAGAACATTCTACACAGAACAAGAGCGTGTTTGTGTGTGTGTGTGTGTGTGTAGTAAGGGAAAGAGCACGAGGGGCTACATCACAACTATTTAAAAACGCATCCTTCACAAACAGATGAGGATATTTGGAGTTCAGTATTGGGGGCTTAGGCTAACCAACTCTAGCCGCTGGAAATAAAAGGGCTGTAAGCAGAGGGATTAAGAGTCTCAGTTGGCAGAGAGAGGGTCCACTGAAGGGTCCCTCACTCATTTTAGAAACAGACTTGCTTAAGCCATTATTACACAACACAAATGCAAAACACAGTAAACAGATCAAGGACCGGGATCTGGCAAACCCTGCTTTACCCTATAGATTTTTACAGGTTACGGAGAGCTTTAAATCCTGAAAATATCTACTTTCCTACATTCTTTGAGATGTCAGGATGATTTAAAAGAGACCGTAAACAAAATGTTTTTCAAGGGGACATATTATGGACTACACGGTCCATCCAAACTATTAATTAAAATTAAGCCGCAAAAATGGGTCATTCAGACATCTACATGGCTATATAACATACACATGCATTCGTTTATATGACGCCTATTTAGTATTGAGGAACATGGCCTGATTTAATGAACAACAGTGTGAACTACACTGGCGGCCAAAGGTTTGGAATAATGTTCAGATTTTGCAGTTTCGGAAGGAAATTGGTAATTTAATTCACCAAAGTGGCATTCAACTGATCACAAAGTATTGTCAGAACATTACTAATGTAGAAAACAACACCATCACTATTTGAAAAAAGTTATTTTTGATCAAATCTAGACAGGCCCCATATCCAGCGGCCATCACTCCAACACCTTATCCCTGTGTAATCATGCTACATTGCTAATTTGGTACTAGAAAATCACTTGCCATTATATCAAATACAGTTGAAAGCAATTTGGTTTGTTAAATTAAGCTTAACATTGTCTTTGTAGTGCTGGGCAATAAAACAATATCAATATATATCACGATAAAGAAAATCCACAATAAGCTTTTGAGGAATTTTCGATATTTACTGCGTGTCGCTAAAACACAAGCAGTTCGGCTTTCTCAGGCTGCGTTCGCACTGGGGCAGACGAAATCCGCTCAAAGGCGCTCACAGCGCTAGGAGAGAGCTTGCTCCACACCGCTGCCAATCCTACGATCCACCTTGCGAGCATGACGCTCTGCTTTCACAGCAATGATTTGAAAACGCCCTCAGCTTCGTTCACAACACGCCAGTGGTAATGTAGGGTCAGACTGAATGAACTTGCTAATGCTAGCTGCCTTGCTAACGATTAGGCTACGTCGGACACTGAATTGATTCCATCATCACCGCAAGACTTCATGACAACGGTTGCGCCATCTCATCGTCTCTAGTGAAGAGTGCGAAAGAACAACAGTGATGTGGACAACAGCTCTGAACTTTCTGCGCTGTAATCTTGAATATTGTTCTCTAACAAAATGCATAATTTCTGCCCTGTCCCGCTCCGCACACGTTGCACATTTCCCTGCATGTGTGTAGACATGAAGTGCCGCATGCACTAACAAGACTATGGCAAGTGCTACAGGAAGTGTGGGGTGAAATGTCACCGCAGTATCTGGACAAACTGACAGCTACAATGCCAAGGATCTGCAAAGCTGTCATTGCTGTATGTAGAGGATGTTTTAATGAGAACTCTTTGAAGTAGTTTAAGTTTTTAAGTTTGTAATCTCAAATTGTAATAGAAATTGTTCACGTTATTAATGTCCTGACTATACGTTGTGATCAGTTGAATACCACTTTGGTGAATAAAAGTACACGTTTTTTCCATAAGAGCAAAATCTGTATATTATTCAAAATTTTTGGCCACCAGTGTATGTTGGACCTGAATGTTAGCTTGTTATAACATTGTATATATACATATGGAAGTCTTAAAGGGGTCAAGTCATGAGGAACCAAATTTCCCTTGATATTTTGACATATAAGAGGACATTCTACCATTCGGTTTCATTAAGCTGCTGTGCCTCTTGCTGTTTTGAGCACAAACATGTCACAGATGCATTCTCATGTCCATCTGCTCAATTTTTAATTGTTGGGAGTATGAAAACATGCACTAGATGGACATCTTTCCCATTTTTATGCATTTCCAGCTATGTGCTTTTAAGTGCAGGATGGTACTAGAAACTGTATGTGTGTGCATCTAGTTCAGAACATACTTTGTACTATGTATGTGCATCATGTGGATGTGTGATTCAGCGTATTTCTGCATGGACTGCATGATTTTTTTGCCTCATATCAGCGTGGATTGCTTGTGAACCAATCATAAAAACAATTCAAGCTTTGCAAAGGAACTGTTATTGAAGGATGAGGCAGTTAAAAACACTTTGATTACAAAACCACAAGTTAACAGTTCCATTCATGATAGTTTATGGTGCTGAGTGTTAAAAGTTGTGCTTGAGATGAACAGTTTAATATAGATAGATGCAATGTGTTGGGTGTGCGTTATGTGTAAACCCTGAAATGTAGTTACATAATGTAGTGAATCTTGTTCATTCTCTTCCGAGTGAGGTTCAAATATGGCTGTATTGGAGGGGCTGCATGATGTTAGCCAATCAAAACAGTGGGTGTTCACGTTGAAGTTTTAAGGAGGTACTTAGGCCAAAACCCAGCCTTTCAGGGTGGAAAATTATCATACAGTACATTACTAAATTATGAATAGGGATGGAACGATACCATTTTCTCTCTTCTGATCTGATTCTGATACCAAAACTATCATATACAGATCCCAATCCGAAACCAGTGATGTTTTTTTATTTAATGAGTTTAGAACATCTACAATTCACTGTGTGGAACTGATTGGGAGTACTCTTTGTAATTCCAGTGAAAGTCTTTAGTACAAAAGAAGCCAGTTCTCTTTACACATTTTAACCTGTATCTGGACTTGTAAATGGTTTCATTTTATTTTTGTTTTATTAATATATCAATCCACTTTTCAATCACACAGCAATTTTTGGAACACAATTTTTTTAATTGTAATTCCTAATAATAATTTTACTTTGTGATTAATTGTGATTAATTTCAGTTGTAATTTCTTAAGGCTTTTCTTTTGAAAGTCTAGCACTGAGCTCTCCAAGAAGTCAGTTTGAGTGTTAGTTTGTAGGCTAATTCACAATAGTGTAATACGCATCTCATTCAACATATAGTAAAATGTTTATCCGGTGCCGTTCTCAATGCATGCTATAAGACCACCGAACTATTGATCATCTACATCTGAGGAGTAGTTTATGTGGAGTGACCATATATTGCACTGAGCAGCGCAGCACAAGCCTGTGCACATGTTTGTGAGTGTGTTGGCAGAGTGGCGCTCATTAAAGCATGGTGCACGATACTACTTAACTGTGCGTGCTGACTGTATATTTATTATTAAACACAGCCTTTTGTAATTCACAAAGCTTGACAGAAAGATGACTGTAAGAGACTGAATAAAATGCACTAGTTATTTGGACCACTTGACAGAAACGTCAATGACAAACATGTGGTATCGGATTTGGATTGGGCTCGTCAGACAGATACCCGATCCGGGTAAAAACGTCAGTATCGGACCCGATAGCGATACAGGTATCGGAGCCATCCCTAATTATGACTTTACTAGCGTTATCAGTGGACCTCATGGAAGATAATAAAACTAAATTTATTTATTTTTGTTTTTTAAAATAAATAAATAAATAAAAAAGAGCATTTCATGTCCCCTTTAAAGGCACTATAGCAAAAAAAAAACATACATTTTAAGTGACAAAAAGAGGGTTGTCTTGTAAATCAAACAAATGGATAGTTTTGGTGTAAACACATTGACTAACAGTATAAATGGACAAAAGAGAAAAAATTATAATAGTGTAGAATAGGGAGCTATAAATAAGTGTTAAAATGGTTGTAAAGAATCTGACTCTTACTCTGTAACAGATATAATCCCTTCAGCGCCGAGTGATGTCTCTTCTCTGAGTTTGTCTCCTGGTAACGACGGCGTGGGAAACTCTGAATCTTTCCTACGTGGTAAGTTAAAGAACCTCCATGGTGCGTGACATCCGTTATCTTCCAGGTTTACTGCGGCACTTATATACGGTGTGGGCTCCAAGGGCTCAGAGTACGCAGGGGGGAAAGTTTGAGTGAGGGGCTCTAAACGAGTATCATCCGTGCCCTTCTGGGGCAGGAGGCATGGCTCTGCGGAGGGAGGGTAAAAATGTTGGCTATGGGGGGTGGAGGGATTCTTGATGTCAGAGGATTCCTCGCCCTGATCACAGGGGTGAGGGCTTAGCGGTGGTGGCTGAGGGGAGCCAACCATCTCCGTCAGGCCACTGGCACCCACAGAAGCTCCGCCCCCACTGTGAAGTTGTGGAGGTTTAGAGCTAGTGCTTACATCAGATGGGCGTAGGCCAGGAAATCGCCCACCCTCCTGACCTCTAAGGGCTAAGCGTTGGCCTGCAGAGGCATCGGTTTCCATGGAAACGTCTTCGCAGACAGAGTTGCGGTGGTGGAAAGGTGTTTGCGGCCGTTTTTGTTGCTTGTCGCCCTTTTCTGGCTTCTCCCCGGCTTTGTGCTTGATGGGCAGCTGCTGGGTTTGACCGGTGGTGGGCGGCTGGCCAGGTGTACTGCCTGATCTCTGCTTCAGTGTTTTGTGCCTGTTAAGAAAGAGATGGCTTTTAATACAACTGATCAAAAAGTTGGGATAAGAGAGTTGTGTGTTAAGAATTGATGATATCATTAAAAAGAAAGCTTATTAACAGAAATCATCACTTTTTATAAATTAATTCTACTGCAAAGTTTTTTTGAGAAATGTAACAGTTTCTTAATTAGCTCATTATTGGATGTTTATAAATAATTATTGGATCCTTGAAAAAAAAAATGTTTACTTCAAGTCCAAGGTCAGGCTTAAGAAACAGCTACAAAATGCTACTAATAACAAGCTCTCTATTGCTATCAGAATCTGTCTGACCTGATAGCGTGTGTCCACACTTTTTCAGAGACATGTAAAGCACCACAGCTGCCAGACTTTCCCTCTGGGTTCAGTATCTGTCTGTCATTTATAATGATGTGCTAGAGAGTCAGTCACCATTCTCAACCGCCACAGTGTCTCAGCACACAAGCCTACAGCCAGAACTGAACACTTTTAATACACTACTTTCATCCCTCCCATACAAACGGCCAGCACAAGCCTTTCATAACAACCACTCAAGTAACAAAGCAAGGAAACTCCAGTTCGATTTAGATATTAAATGGTGTGTGCATGATAGTATTTAAGGGAAAAGCTTGAGTGTGCAGTTCATGTGTAGTGTGTGGAGTTTGCGGGACGAGGAACTTAATTTAGCCCAAATAAGTAAACAACGAAACCACAGGCTACTTTGCGGTCAGAACCGAGAGGGTCTGAGCACGAAGACCTATGTGCAGTGCAAACTTGAGTCTATATGTGTATATAAGAGTGTGTTTTCAGTCTGAATGAGTCCATAGCTGTTGTATGTCAAGGAGCTTGAGGAGATTAAAATGCATACCTTCATATACAAACAGACATAATTAAGGGATAGTGTACAGTTGGTCTGTCATTATGGTAAAATAAAGCATAGTAGACAGTTCTTGTATCACCCTGAAGGGGTTATGTAATGCCTGCTATAGCAAGGCTACTGATCAATTATACAGTTTAGCAGTCAATATATAAAAATACCTGACCAGAGTAGAGGTCAACTAATGTGGGTTTTTGATGCAAATGCTGATATCCAGACAGCAGGGAGGATGATAGGCTGATATATTTCACAATTATATTAGTATTTTTTTTGCATTATATTTACTCAAACCTTCAGACAAAAGCTTAACTTTGTAAAAATAATAATTAAAAAATCTTTACTATTTCGATTTTGCGTGTTTTAGATGGTAGATAGCTGTTTCTTGTGGGTTCTGTTTAGCCTTCCCATTTTAGTAATTGTTTGTATTTAAAGAAAATGTAACACGTTAAGGAGGAAATGACAACAGTGCACACTGTAACCATGGAGGGTTTGTGCGCATTAGCGATTGCATTTTCTCACAAAAAATCAGAATCAAACAAATTCACATACAGTACATACAATGCACAGTGAATATGACATAAGTGCACATAAAGCGCTTTTATTTTAAAGTTGCTTTATCGCAGATCCAACAAAAGTAGCAAACTAGTGATATTTTTACACAATAATTTGTACTGTATGTGGCATTGCAATGGAGTCCGGTCAAACCTTCAAGCCTTTTTCTGAAAACTCAGTATCCTCAGTGGGTGTGGCATGGGAGGCACTTAAGGCATTTCTTAGGGATCAGATCACACAGTATGCCTCATTCATCAAAAATCCAAAGCACAAGAACTCATGGAGTTGGAAGGCAATATTAAAAGTGCAGAGGCAGAGCTGAAGCGCAGAATGTGATCTGATGGCCTCAGAGAATTGACCTGATTGAAAAACAGATATAATACTATTTTCTCCACGGAAGGTGGAGTTTTGGCTATTCAGGGCAAGACAGTCATACTTTGAGTCGGGGGACAAAGCAGGAAAACTTCTGGCTACCACTCCCTCAGTGAAATCTGCTGGTGGTGAAATATTTACCTCAGCCATTGATATTAATGATGCTTTATAAGAATTATATATTGATCACTATAGTTCCACATCTTCGTCTGCTGATGAAGATATTAGAAACTTTGTGGAACCATTAGAACTCCCTCAACTGAAAAATGAGCAAAAATATTCTCTTGATTCTGAGATAACATTGTAGGAGCTTGGTGAGGTAATTAAGGCCTTGCCTACAGGCCGTGGCCAGATGGCTTTGCCACTGAGTTTTTTTTAGATTATGCTACAGAATTGGCCGATTCTTAGCTGATTCTTAAAAAGGACAAAGATCCAAGCGAGTGTAAGAGTTGCAGTCCAATTTCCCTGATCCAGTGGAGGTACAAACAAATGGATTCATTTCAGATTATTTTACTCTGGATAGGGGGACCCGGCAGGGTTGCCCAATTTCCCCATTATTGTTCTCTCTTGCCCTGGAACCATTAGCAGCCGCAATAAGGAGGATGATTTTCATGGGGTTATGGAGGGAGGTGTGGCGCATAAGCTTCTGCTTTACGCAGATGATATTTTATCATTTGTGACCGACGCTTCTAGATCTATGCCTTGCCTAAGTTTTCGGGATACAGAGTTAATTAACCTAAATTAAAATCTTTGTTTCTGACAGCTCACTGCCCGATAATATCTTTTCAGCCAGGCGCCTTTGAGTAGCCCAAACAGGACATTAAGTATTTTGGTATTTTATTCCCAGCTAATTTGTGTGATTTATTTAGTTAATTTTGACCCTTTAATAAAAAGGTTTGAGCTATGTGGGTAAGTGGACTTCATTACATTTATCGATGATTGGGAATGTTAATGTTATTAAAATTAATTGTATTCCAAAATTCAACTACCTGCTACAGTCTCTCCCTATAGATGTCCCCGTCTCTTATTTAAAGCAATTTGCTAGCATAGCGAAGTCCTTCATTTGGAATGGGAAACATCCCAGATTACATTTCAGTAAGTTACATAGGCCGATAGACAAAGGTGCGCTTGGCCTACCCAAGATTTTATTTTATTATTATGCATTCGGTCTCAGATATTTGACTCATTGGTCATTTTCACCTTTCTATTAAACTAACCTAAGAACTTAAATTACACCACATTATCTCGCATTTGCACTCAGTATGGACAAAAGTGTCCAGAGTGTTTAATTTGGACATTTATTTAAATGTTGCCTTGATCTTATGGCTGAACCCCAAATTTTGTATGAATAATTCCCTTTTCTGCTGGTCAGATTGGATTGTGAGTGGGGTTACTACACTAAGGGACCTATATGAGAGCGGAGTGTTGAGATAGAGTGGGCTAGAATTAAAAAAAAACATCAAGACTACATCTAGAGAAGCAAGGGTGAACCTTATGCAATTGAAGATTTTACATCGATTCTATTGGATCCACTCCAGATTGTATAGGCTTGGTCTTAAAGACACACCCACCTGCTGGCAATGCCAATCAGAGGATGGAGACAAAACCCATGTCTTTTGGGTGCGTTTTAAGATCCAGGAGTTTTGGTTGAAGGTTCAGAGTTTTGTGTGTGATGTATTAGGCGCTATGGTATAATTTTACCCTAGTTGAGAATAAAGACATAAAGAGTTGTGTCCTAACCAGTGTCATGATCGCCAGACAGATACTTTTAAGAGGTTGGAGCTCAGCTGGAGTGCCCTCATTTCAGGAGTGGTGCTCAGAGATGGGGAGGGTGGCAGCCTTTGAAGAAGGGTCATTTAGAAGACTGGGGAAATTTAACTTGTTTGTGGGGAAATGGGGCAGATATCTGGCATTTCTGGATGTGTGATTATAATTTTTTTTTGTTTGTCTAATAATCATGCATGACCACTGGGATGCTGTTGGGGCAAGGGTAGGGTTGGGGATTGGGAGGGGTAACAGAAGGGGTTAATTGTTGATTCCGTGTATATATGTTTTGTTTTTCTGTGTTCAATATGTGAATCAATAAAAAAAATTGTTATCAGAAAAAAATGAATGAGTTCTAAGCTATGAACCAAACCAACCAACTCTGAGGTGACTCGCAACATAAAAAAAAAACAACTTTGATTTCAAGCCAAAAAAAATTTGAAAATCAAGACAAAAAAACAAAAGGTACAAGACTGTGAACTTCACGCCTTCACATCTAAAAATTGAAAATCTAAAATGACTTTTTGCAAAAATTATTTAGCAAAATATTCAGATAAATGCAAATACATACATAGCTTGAGTGTAGGGAGACAAACTCGATTGCATCATTTGCAAAGTTGTTTGGCATGCTTTGTTGGCTGCAATTCTCTGGTGGATGTTATCTCTTCGATATCATGGGTAGACTAGTGCTACACCAGGAATTCCACAATTAAACACCATTTTTAAATGTTAAAATGATGTGGAACGATAGCTTCAACAGAAGCATATACCATCAAATTAACAAACTCGGTGGTCAAGGTAAAAATCTATTTGCCTATGAAGTAAATTAAT